>NC_137899.1:37676041-38322470 GCF_963455335.1 Martes martes
AAAGAAGATTTTTTAAAGATTTTATTTACTTATTTTATTTTCAAAAACTTTAAAATTTATTTTTTTATTATTATTTTTTAATTTATTTGACAGAGAGACAGGGAGAGGGGGAACACAAACAGGGGGAGTGGGAGAGGGAGAAACAGGCTTCCTGCCAAGCAGAGAGCCCAATGCGGGACTTGATCCCAGGACCCTGGGATCATGACCTGAGCTGAAGGCAGACGCTTAAGGACTGAACCACCCAGGCACCCCTGTTTTTCCTTTTCAAGGTTTCTTTGGCTATTCAGGGTCTTTTGTGGTCCCATACAAATTTTAGGGTGGGTTGTTCTAGCTCTGTAAAAAATGTCATTGGTATTTTAAAAGGAATTGGATTAAATGTGTAGACTGCTTTGGGTAGTATAGACATTTTAACAATATTTGTTTTTCTAATCCATGAGCCTGGATTGTCTTTCCATTTCTTTGTGTCATCTTCAATTTCTTTCATCAGTATTTCATAGTTTTTAGAGTATAGGTCTTTCACCCATTTTGTTAGGGTTATTTCTAGGTATCTTATTGTTTTTGGTGTAATTATAAATGAGATTGATTCCTTAATTTCTCTTTCTGCTGCTTCATTATTGGTGTATAGAAATGCAACAGATTTCTGTATATTTATTTTGTATCCTGTGACTTTACTGAATTCATGTTTCAGTTCTAGCATTTTTTCAGTGGAGTCTTTCAGGTTTACTGTGTATCGTGTATCACGTCATCTGCAAATAGTGAGTTTTACTTCCTTGCCAGTTTGGATGTTTTTTATTTCTTTTGTTGTCTGATTGCTGTGGCTAGGACTTCCAGTACTATGTTGAATAAAAGTGGTGAGAGTGGACATCCTGGTCTTGTTCCTGACCGTAGAGAAAAAGCTCTCAGTTTTTCCCCAGTGAGGATGATATTAACTGTGGGTTTCATATACACCCAATAATGTTGAAGTATGTTCCCTCTAAGTCTACTTTGTTGAGGGTTTTTATCATGAATGGCTGTTGTAGTTCATCATTTGCTTTTTTTGTGTCTGTCTAAATGCTTATATGGTTCTTATCCTTTCTTTTATTAATGTGATATGTCACATTGATTGATTTGTGAATATTATACCACCTTTACAACCTAGGAATAAATCCCACTTGAATGTGGTAAAAAAAATTTTTAATGTATTGTTGGATTCAGCTTGCTAGTATTTTGTTGAGAATTTTTGCATCTATGTTCCTCAGGGATATTGGCCTGTAGTTCTCTTTTTTAGTGGTGTCTTTATGTGGTTTTGGTATCAGGGTAATGCTCAGCCTCATAGAATGAATTTGGAAGTTTTCAATCCTTTTCTATTTTTTGGAATAATTTGAGAAATATAGGTATTAACTCAAGAACTTAGCTTTTTATTCCAAAAAAATTAGATGCTGTTGGATAGTTCTGAGCAGAAATGTGACTGCTCTGACTTTCCTTAAGCTGGGTAAATAATAGCCTGAGGGCAGAGTAGGACAAGTCCTTAGAATGCTATTGCAGTAATTCAGATGAGAAGTAGTAGTGGCTTGGACCAGAGTAGAATGGTGGTAGCAGAGATATAAAAATTGGTCAAATCCCAGGTATATTCTAAATGTAGAGCTAACAGTATTTGCTGACTTACTAGATGTGGAGTGTGAAAGAGTGGAGTCAAGCATGACTCTAATGTTTTTGACCTGCAAAAATAGAAAAAAGGAGTTGCCCTTAAGTGAGGTAGGAAAACCTGTGGGAGGAACATGTTGGAGGGTATATATCAATACTTCAGTTTTGGTCATATTGAATTTGAGATACCAAGTGAAGATAACAAATAGAGAGTCTGGGGGAAAGTCCAAGCTGAGATGTAAACATTAAAAATCTTCAGTATACTGATGGTATTTAAAGTCATGAGCCTGGATGAGATGACCTAGGGAATGTAGTAGATGCAAAGGTCAAGGACTGAGCTTTGAGGCACTCCAACAGTTGGAGGTTGAAGCGATGAAAAGGAATTGGTAGAAAAGACAGAAAAGGAGCAGTCAGAAAGTTAAGAGGAAAACTACGTGAATGTCCTACACCCCTGCAAGTCAAGTAAAGAAGTGTCTCAAAGAAGAGAGAGCGATCGTGTTTGTGTCAAATCTTGCTGATAGATCGAGGAAGATGAGGCCCAATAGTTGATTTTAGACTTGGCATCATGGAGATCATCAGAAACTTCTGGTAGAGAGTTTCAATGACATAATAAGATGAAAAAAATGATTAGAGTGGGCCCAAGTGAAATAGGCAGAGGAAAACTGGAGATAGTTGGAGTGTTGCTGAATAGAGAAGGAAAAAGAGCAATGGCTGCAGAAGTAAAGCTAAGAGAAGGTTGGTTTTGTATACACACATAGAAAGAGAGAGACATTTATTTATTCTAAAGAAAAATGATGCTGCAGGGGGAGAAAATTTGATGATTCAGGAGAGAAAGGGGAGAACTCCTGGAGCAATCTCCTTGAGAAGGCAAGGAAGGACAAAAATCTAATGCACACACACACACACAAAAATAAAATAAAATAAAAATCTAATGCACAAGAGAAGTTTGCCTTTGCTTGAGATCTCATCAAAACCTACGAGAGAAGGCAGGACAAATGCACATAGGAGGATGATGTGGTGGTATAAGTATGCGGAAGTTCTTTGTTTTGTTTACAAATTTTTCTCAGCAAAAGAAAGTGAGGTAGTTAGCTGAAAGTGAGGATGCTGGAAGAGGGTTGGTATTCAATAAGAGAGGAAATGGCATGAAGTAGTCTGTAAAAGAATGAATCATGGAAACATATCATGAGTAATGTAGTATTGAGAGCCCAGTAGGGGTTAGTGTCATTAATTTACAGTGAAACCAGTCAGCATGATTTTTTCTGCAGTCTTATTGGGAAGGGGTGGGTACAAAGAGTGAGCTTAGAGCTGGATTTAGCCAGAGTTGTGGCTTTCTCAAGCAAGAGCAAAGAAGGAAGAAGGGCAAAGGAGATGAGGATACAAGATCTCTTTATCCCCAGAGTTCTGTAATTTCTCAGTAACTGCCCTGTTGGAATACTTGCATGCATTACACTAGGCAGCCTGTGGGCTCTTTCAAAGTAGAATGTCATGCTCTTTTGTTCTGAGAAGTTCTCTTGTATTTTTTCTTTCATATTTATCTCCTCCACTTTCTCTGTTATCACTTTCTAAAATTCCTACTAGTTGGATGTTAAACCTCTTATTTTCTAATTTTTTCTCATGTATCTTCTTCTCTGCCTTGTTTGCCAAGAAATTTTCTAGATTAGTTTCCAACTCTTCTATTGAAAATTTCATTTCCACTATTCTTTTTATTTTCCAAGAGCTTATTCTTAGACATTAAATATTACTTTCTTATAGCCTTCTATTTTTGCCTCATGTACATAAACAATACCCTCTCTTTATCTCTGGGGATATACATTACATGAGCTTAAAAAAATTTTTCCCCTCTCTATACTGTCTCTTCAGAAATTTTTTTTTCACTCTCTACACTCTGTTTTCTCTAAGTTCCTTGTTTATTTTAGCTTCCATTTTAAATGTTAAAAGTTTCATTCAAGTATCTGATAATTCTTGATTGTCTGTTTTTATGTGTATATGTATTGGCCAGGGCTTGTTGATGAGTGGGCTCCTCTAAGGGAGATTTGGCAGGGCTATTGAGTTAGAGAGCCTCCAATTACTTTCTCATCTTCTCTTGGGTTTATCCATTTCCTCAGGATTCTTGCAATATCCCATATGGGAGTATATGTCAAGTCTTCAGAATTCTGGGAGCCAAGAAGGGAAGTTGGGGCAGAGAGGTTTGCTGAATCTTGTATCAGTTGGGTGCCTCACTCCTGACCTCAGCTGCTCCTGGTGTCTACAGGTTCAGAACCTCTCTGATTCAGAATTTCTGAACGGGACTTCTGTATCCAGTTCTCCACATGAGGAGCTGGAAGTCTGTTCTAACAAGTAAAAAGCTGAACAAGCTGAAAAATCAATAATTCTTTGATCCATGAGAGGGGAGGACATAGGGCAAATAACTGTTCCCAAGATTGGAGAGATGGGTAAATACAGGGAAGTCATGCCTAGAACAAAGACTCAGGGATGGAACTGGGTGAGGGAACCAGTGCTGAGGTGGGAAAAGCTGAATTATAATTGACGAATTGCTGGAGGTTCAGGGTAGACAAGTATGGGAGTAAATACCTTGGGTGTTTATGTGAAGTAGATAATTGAGGCTTAACCACTAAATATGTACCTATATTCATCATATAAGAAATTAAAAATAATTTCACAGAACAGCAGTTCTTTATTTCATCTCTTCATATTCTCCAACCCTGAAGAAAATGAATAGCAGGTTGTAAATGTTGTTTCTGTTTTCTGAGATTGGTGAAGTTTAGCATGATAGTAAGGCTTCATGACTTGATCAAGAAGTATAATCAGGTGAACTATTTTTATGAGGATTTTCCAGATGCGTTCAACAACTGGGTGGGCAAAGGGGAGATGCTATTCTCTATTTGATTTTTAAAAATATTTTCTCAAAAGTCTGGTTTTTTTTTTCCTTATTGGGATGAAAGTTTATTTAATGTTTTGAAACCACTTTATTACTGACCAGTTTTAATGAATGGTTTTGCAATTATGCCACTGCTGCATTTTAAAGGTTACAAAGATGAAATTGCAAAACTGAAAATATTCTAGTTACCCTTAGATAGAAAGTTTCACTGTAGTCATTACGTATCATTATCTTTTCAATTCTTTGAGATGTTATTATTCTTCTTAACAGATTATAACTGATCATTATTTTAATATCTTATACGAAGTTTATCATCATTTAAATGTTAAATGAGGACAGATTATGGAATGTGTCAGAATTGCATGTGGTCTACAACAACTAAGATTAATAGCTACAATGTCTTTCTTTAGTTCAAAGTAAGATTGCCTTTTAATTTTAAGAAGGAAATCAGTTTTTAAATTTATAGTTATAAGAATACCCTAATGATATCAGAAATTGTCACGGTCCTTTCCATATATTAGAGAAAAAATAAAAATAAAAATATTCTGCTTCAGGGGCACCTGGGTGGCTCAGTTGTTAAGCGTCTGCCTTCAGCTCAGGTCATGATCCCAGGGTCCTGGGATTGAGCCCCACATTGGGCTCCACGCTCAGTGGGAAGCCTGCTTCTCCGTCTCCCACGCCCCCTGCTTGTGCCCCTTCACTTTCTCTCTCTCTTTGTGTCAAATAAATGAAATCTTTTAAAAAACATATTCTGCTTTAAACCTAATAAAACTTGATTCATTGCGCTTGGTGGCAGGAAGAAATTAAACATAGTCACGGTTAAGGGTACTAAATTCTACCATCTGAAAGACGCAAGATTGAGTCCTGAGTCTGCCTTTTCTCAACGCCACAACCTTGGGAAAATTGCTTAACCTCTCTGTAGCTCAATCTCCTCATACCAAAGTAGAGATGATACATTCCTCATAGAGTTGTTATAATTATGTTGAGATAATGGGCATAAAGCGTTTAGAACATGACTGGTAGGTATTTGGGAGACAATCAGCAAATATTATCTGTCACAATTTTTTTATGGCCGGCAGTTTGAACCTTTCAGCCTGCATAATTTCTTCCTATTTTATCATCTGTAGTTTTATTCCCTTTTAGAAACTGAAATTCTAAAACAAAAGAATGTTGTGTAACATCTTGGTCTTTATTCTTACTTGTTCTCTTGTTTATCTTAAAAACCAATGCTTAAGTTTTGTAAATGTACATTCTAGTTTATCGTTACTAATATTTAATCAATAATGAGGTAAATTTCCTTGATTGAGGCAAATTTTCTTGGTATGCCTATTTTCTCATGTCAGTGCTTCTATGATGATAAACCATTTAGGGCCATTGTAGAACCCCATTGCATGAGATGTGGAATGTAAACAGATCACATAATATGAAATTATTACATCACCAGATTCATTCTGAAGTCCGAGTAAAATGTATTTTTCACTTCATTGGTTAACCCAACTATGGTAGAGTAGAACAAATAAGACTTTATTTTTCTGACATAAGAAGTCTAGAGATGAACAGTTATTGTAGTGGTTCAGTGGCTTAGCAAAGTTAGGTCAAATATCTCTGCAATTCTCTCTCTTGAGCACAGTCAAAATGAAATGACTGTGGCAGCTCTAGGAATCATGTCTAGGAAGAAAGGGTGATGGCTGAAGAGCACATGAGCTACCTCTGGTGCTTTTTTTTTTTCCTTTTTAAAAATTGTGCTATAATTTATGTATAGAAAAATGAATTATCTTAAACCTACCAATCAATGCATGTTGACAAATGTACACACAATACACAAATGTGATCATTACATAAATCAACACACAGAATATTCCTGTCACCCTGGAAATTTCCCTTGTGCTTCTTTCCAGCCAGTTACCTCACCAACCCAGAGGCAACCATACTTCTAATTTCTATCAGTAAAGCTTAGTTTTGCCTTCTTGAATTTCATAAAAATTCACATAAAAAAACATGTAATATGAACACTTGTCTGCATTTTTTCACATAACATATTTTTGAGATTCTCCTATGTTATAAATATTAAGAGATTGGACCTTTTATTGCTAAACGGTATTCCGTTGCCTGTTCCTTTTTAGTCAGAATACCAAAAACTTTCTCAGATGCTTTCCTAGTAAATGTCTACCTGCATCTCATGGGTCATATCTGGTCACATGGCCAGTCCTTGTTGCAAGAGAAGCTAGGAAAGTACTTGTCCTTCTAGCTTCTATCATCAGAGGCTACAAAGGTGGATCAGGTTGGGAATGGCTTTTGAGTAACCAAACAACAACATCTGCTAAAATGAATTTCACAGTTTTAAATTTTATGATGACACTTCAATTTCACTGTTTTTATTAAAAAGTGCTGGTTATTGTATTTATCTTATTTATATATTAAAAAATTCCAGAGTAATCTAAGTTTAAATTGGAAAGAAACCAGTGAAAAAAATTTTTAATGAGAACTGTGAAGCTGCTTGCTTCACAATTAAGAAAATAATCTTAAAGTAAGGAAATTGTTTAAAAAAGAAAAATAAAAATGTAAAATTATGAAATGTGAATTAGAATACTAAAAAATGGTATTTTCCAAAATTTTACTATCCAATAAAATAGCCACTAGCTACACATGGCTATTTAAATGAAAATGAAAATATCCAGCCTGTCAGTTGCACTAGCCACATTTGAAGTATGCAATAACTTCAAGGCTACCATATTAGTGTGGATATAGAATATTTTTTCAGTCACTGTGGAAATTTCTGTAGGACAGCATTGCTTAAGATAAAAATAACAAATAATGATTATTTACCATCATTAGAATAGAATCTTAATTGATTTGGAGAACTATCAAAGAGTGGGGAGTAGTTTTACTATAGAAAGATTTAGTTAATTTTTAAGTGAATATTAAAGCAAGAGAGAGAAAGGGAGAAGTGAAATATTCATTTTTTCCAATAAATACTTATTGAGCACCCATAATATGCCAGATTTGGGGAGTATAGCAATGAACAAAATAAGCAAAATCACTATTTGGGGGGCATTTCTGGCATGAGCTGGGACAGAGACATAAAATAAATGATATCAGGTAATGATAGTGCTATGAAAAAAATGAAGCCAGGCAAGGAATGGAGGAGAACATTCTTATAGGGGGTTCAGGAAAGGCCTTCTCTGGTAAGATAATTGTGACAAGACCTGAAGGGTATTAGAGAGTGAGCAGTCTGGCTACTTCCAGAAAGAACATTCCAGGCATTGGCAATATCGAGTTTGAAGACCCTGAGTTAGATAACTTTGTTGTTGTTGTTGTTGTTGTTGTTTTGTTTTGTTTCGTTTTTAAAGAAAGACCAAGGAGACCAGTGTGATTGGATCAGAGTAAGTAAGGCAGAGAGGGTAGATGAAATCAGAGACCCTATCTGATAGGTCTTATGAGGATTTGATTTTTTTTTTTTTAACTCCCCCCATCTTTTTTTTTTTTTAAGGATTTTATTTATTTATTTGACAGACAGAGATCACAAGTAGGCAGAGAGGCAGGCAGAGAGAGGGGAAGGGAAGCAGGCTCCCCACTGAGCAGAAAGCCCGATGCGGGACTCGATCCCAGGACCCTGGGATCATGACCTGAGCCGAAAGCAGAGGCTTTAACCCACTGAGCCACCCAGGTTCCCAGGGATTTGATGTTTTACTCCTTATGATATGGAATGCAATTGAAGGGCTTGAGCAGAAGAATGACATGATGTGACATATTTTATAAGGATCAGTCTGGCTGTTGTAGAGAGAATATGCTGTAAGGAGGCAAGGGGAGGAAACAGAGAGGCTAGTTTCATAACCTTAGCAAAAGTCAGGGTGAGAGATCATGGTGGCTTGGACCAGGGTGGTACTTGTGGAAGTGGAGACAAGTGGCAGGATTATGGATATATTTGAACACAATTTACATCGGTGGACTGAATAAGAATCATGAGAGAAAGAGATGGGACAAGAGTGACTCCAATATTATCAGTCTGCGGAACCTCTAACGTGGGATAACCATTCACTGGGAGATGGAAAACTGTTGGAACAGCAGGTTTATGGACATACCTAAATGTGTATTGCATATTCAAGTAGAATTATCAAATAAGTAGTTAGATATTTGAAGTTGGGAGTTCAAGAGAGAGTCCTGTTGGAACTGTAAGTAGGCAGCATATAGCAACGTCACCAGGTGAGATCACCAAAGTAGTGAGTGGAAATAGAGGAAAGATCGGAGGACTGATCTTGGGCACTACAACATTTAGAGGTCAGAAAAATAAGAAGGAGCCAAACCTGAACATTGGATTTGCCAACATGATGGCCACTGGTGACCTCAACAAGAGCAGTTTGGGTAGAGTTGTGGGGATGAAAGCCTGCTCCCCATGTCTAGTCCCAGTAGTACAAAGGGTCTTAGGGAAGAATAGCTCCCACTTAAGAGGATTGCAGGGAAGGCAGTGCAGTAGGGGAGAGTGAGTTTCAGGAGATCAAGAAGTGAAAGGAAAAGATCAGAGAAGAGGTTTCAGATATTTGGGATTTTGCTGACTACACTTGGTGAGTTCTAAAGGGCACACTGGAAATGTTTGATTTGAGAAATGAAAGAGAAATGGGGAAAGGAAGCAAAAGATGGGGGTTGTATTACAGAACATGTGAAAAGTTCTCTTGAGCTTTAGTTTTAAAGTGGAGAATTGAAGCCATTAACTGGATGATTCTGTCATTTGCTCTATTCATGTCTTCTGGATTATTGCATTAATTCTCATTTAGGTTGTATTATGCAGATACAACTTCCATAAATTATCAAAGATGAAACATGAAATTAAAGAGAGGGAGTCAAAACTGTATATAGGCTCTGTAGATTTGTTGTTTTCACTACTTTCTCATCTTTAGTTCCTAGGGGCTCCTATACGATTGCTACAATAAGTTGAATTTAAATATATAGAAAGAAATTATCACAACAAATTTATTGACAACCACTACATGCTTTTCATTAACAAAGGTAATTGGAAGAAAAGCAATCATGAAAAGCACAGCAATGGTGATAATAGAGTATGTGATCCATTTCCAATTTTATGTCTTCACATCTAAGCATTTTTTAAATTATTATTATTATTGATTCCATTGGTCTGTCTAGGCAGGATTGAATTTCATTGATATGTAAATCACTATTCCCTATTCCATAAGAATGCAAAACTAATCAGACATACATACCAGAAATAAGGACAAATTTTGTGAAATCATTACTTATACCAGTATATAGAGCATAACATGCTTAAAATTACATTCATACAGATGAGTTGTATATCTTTTATTATTAGGTTTCTTTAGAGCTGCTATTCAGATCACAAGTATCCTTATAAGTAAAATGAAAATCAGATATTGATTGGCACCATGCTTAATTGAAGACTTTATAACCAATGCTAAATCATCATGTTTTTATATTTAAGGGTTGGGAATGGAAGTGTTTGCTGGTGATATCCCCTAACAGCCAAAATAAATGCCTTTTTAATTATAAAATATATTCTTTGAACATCACCTTTATTAGATTTTCACGATGAGGATGTGTTTCACCAACTTGGTACGTTTGAAATGGTATTTGAGTATAGTGGTTTGGTTTTTTTTTTAAGATTTTATTTATTTATTTGACAGACAAAGATCACAAGAAGGCAGAGAGGCAGGCAGAGAGAGAGGAGGAAGCAGGCTCCCTGCTGAGCGGAGAGCCTGATGGGGGGGCTCTATCCCAGGACCCTGGGATCACAACCTGAGCGGAAGGCAGAGGCTTTAACCCACTGAGCCACCCAGGCACCCCCTGAGTATAGTTTTAATTTGCATTTGTCTTATGAGCTAGGTCCACATTCTTCCATACTTTAAAGTACTATTTACATTTCTTTTTCTGTGAACTGTTAATATATTTGTTTTTCAAACCTAGATTATTTAAAGATGATCTTCCCATATTAAAATTATGTCATATGCACATTTCCCCAAGTTTAAATTCTATAGCAATAACTACAATTAAAATGGTAAAAAAGAAATGGTAATTTCATATCTGTGTTGCTACATATTTGGCATTATTTATATATAGAAGCTGTCTTGGTTTGTTTGGGTTGTGCTAACAGAATACCATAAACTGGGTGGTTTATAAACAAGAAAATTTATTTCTCACAGTTTTGAAGGCTTGAAGTCTGAGATGAGGATGCCAGCATGGCTGGGTTCTCGTGAGAACTTTCCTCTAGGTTGCAGACTGCCAACTTCTCATTGTATCCTCACATGGCAAGAAACAAAGAGGGAACTTTCCAGGATCTCTTTTATAATGGCACTACTCCATTCATGAGGGCTCCGCTGTGGAGATCTAATCACCTATAAAATGCTCTACCTTCTAATATCATAACAACAAGGTTAAGATTTCTACATAGGGATTTAGGGGGAGGGCAGACATTCAGGATATAGCATTAGTCTTGTCCTCAGACTACCTGCGTCACTGTCACAGTGGGCTGCCTGTTAAATGTGCAGATTCCTGGGTCCCTTAGTTCTGGCTCAGACCTTCTGACCTAAAAATTTACATTTCTAGTAAACGTTCAATACAATTCATAGGCGCAGTAACACCCAATATAATTCATAGTCACACTAAAGTTTAAGAACCGCTATAGTAGAAGGCATAAAGTCAAGAAAGTAGCAAATGTGGACGTTGAAAGAAAGCTGGAATAGCAATGCTTATATCAGACAAACAATTTTATTTATTTTTTGTTTTTTTAAAAGATTCTATTTGAGAGGAAGCACAGAGGGGGGAGGTAAGAGGGAAAAGCAGACCCCCTGCTGAGCAGGGAGCCTGATGCAGAACTCCATCCTGGAACTCGATCCTGGGACTCCATCCCAGGACTCCAGGATCATGACCTTAGCTAAAGGCAGTCAGTCATTCAACCAACTGAGCCACCCAGGCACCCAAGACACAATTTTAAATCAAAGCCTGTGACAAGAGGTGACGAAAACCACTATATCATAATAGAGGGGACTATCCAACAAGAAGATCTAACAGATATAAATATTTATGCCCCAGCATGGGAGCACCCAAATATATAAAACAATAACAAACATAAAGGAACTCATTGGTAATAATAAAATAATGGTAGGGGTCTTTAGCACCCCACTTATATCAACGGACAGATCATCTAAGCAGAAAATCAACAAGGAAACAGTGGCTTTAAGTGATACACTGGGCAAAAAAATCAGCAAATGTAATCTGGACATTAACAAAATATTAAAAAAAACTTGAAGCTACTATAAAAATGTTTAAAAATGAAAGTTAAAATTACTCTTATAAAGGAAAATCAACAAAATTTATAACTCTAAATCAATTTTATCTATAAACTTTGAGGTTCTGTATTTAAATTAGAAACTTAGGATTTTTTTTTTCAAAAAGTGATACAGTCATACCTTAGTTTATCAATGTTGACATCAGATTCAACTTCTAATACATTAACTCTTTTTAAGCATTTAGATAGTTTTTATAAATCATTGCTAGAGAGTTTCAAGTGGCATTCTAGTCATTAGATTAGAAAAAGAAGTTTGTGGGGCACTTGCTGGCTCAGTTGGTGGGGCTTGTGACTCTTGATCTTGGGTTGTGAGTTTGAGCCTCATGTTGGGTATAGAGATTACTTAAAAATAAAATCTTAAAAAAAAAGAAAAGAAAAAGAAGCTTTTGGTGATTGTTGGCTGGTAACTTATTCCAAGAGACTCTCTAGTAAAGTTTTATAGACTGCTATGCACATACACACATACACACACATACACATACACAGGGGTATATGAACACATTCAAGATTACTTTATATACCTTCACAATGGTGAGTTCTGTTCCTTGTTTGTTGGATGAATGATGAGGGAATAGAAATTAATGTGAAAGGATGCCTGCCTGGGTGGCTCAGTCGGTTTGGGATCTGACTGTTGATTTTGCAGGTCAATGATCTCAGGGTCATTAGATTGAGTCCTTCCCTGGGCTCTGCGCTGGACATGGAATCTGCTTAAGATTCTCTCCCTCCCTCTCCCTCTGCCCCCCCATAAATAAATAAATAAATAAATAAATAAATAAATAAATAATTTTTAAAGAAAAAATTAATGTGAAAATATATATTAATCCTGGAAATATAGAAAAAGTTCTTATATTTTATGTTATTTTGCCCTTTTTAAAAATTTTTGTCCATTTTTAATGGCATATAGTTCAATAGGTTTGTTAGGTTCCTTAAAAATGAGAAGAGAAGTTATACTCAGATCATCTTTGGCAATAGAGTTTTTGTGCATGGATATCCTGGGATATAAGGTAGCCCAAGACATTATTTCTGAGTCATAGAGTTCCTCCGGGAACTTCTGAGACTGGGAAGTATGGCATGACAGGTCTCATGGAAAACTGGAATCATGCCTAAATTCTCTTAGTTCACAAGGCATTTTACTTTACAGAAGGAGAAAATGTGACTTCATTCAAAATGGAGTGCTAAAATTGGTTGGAATTTTATGCCACACGAACTCATAGGAGGTCAGCCTCCTTTGTGCCCAGTCTTCACAGAGGTTCAAACATTAGTAGCCCAGGAAAGGCAGGCTGCTTTCACTCAAATCCAAGCCATAACAACTCAGAGCAGTGTGCCTAAAAAAGGACCTCATAAGCATAGTGGGTATGCAGCATTTTACAGACTCATAGCTGCAACAAAAGAAAAACTGGAAGATTAATTATTTAAACTTTCCTTTCATGTTTAAACTAAATGTATCTTGATTCTAAAAACCACATGGACCCTTGATACAACTCTTTTGGAAACTTATATTTTACACGGCAATATGAAAATCCTTGAAGATCTGAAATTAGTATGTATTCTATTTAGTAATCAGTTGCAATGTTTTGGATTTCTGGTTTTAATTCCATCTTGACGGTAGGTACACCTTCTATTTTTCTAACACATCATTAGGTTCATTAGGCCACTTTTATTTTTTTAAAGATTTTATTTATTTATTTGCCAGAGAGATAATGAGCACAAGTAGGCAGAGCAGCAGGCAGAGGGAGAGGGAGAAGCAGGCTCCCTGCTGAGCAAGGAGCCCAATGCAAGGCTCTATCACAGGACCCTGGGATCATGACCTAAGCTGAAGGCAGCTACTTAACCAGCTGAGCCATTCAGGCGCCCCTCATTAGACCACTTTAAACAAGTACTAGTTTGATGAGTCATTAATAATCTTTTGAAACCTAAAATATTAAGTGAAAATGTCCTAAATTTTATTTAATACATTCTTTAAGCATGTACTGATTTTGTTTGGACAAGCAGGTTAGCAAAATGGAGTTAACATTTAGATCATTCCGGGGCCAGGACATGGTAGGACTTTTCCTACCCAATCATGAAAAGTGGGGCAGGTTATTTAACCTCTCAGGCCTTTGTTTCTTATTCTATACAGTGAGGAAGATACATCACTATGCTTCCTCCTATTTTCTTTATTATATATCTTTTATCTCTATTAATAAGTAAAACTAACCATTTTTGGTTAATGTCTTTCTCTTCAGTTTAATTTAATTACAAGGGCCTAGTCACCTATCCGCAAAATAAGCTAAATTGTATGTCCCATAAATATTTGTCTTATGAAGCCTGTAAGTTGTGTATGGGTTTCTGGCATGGCAGGAAATGTGACTGCTGAGTCAATGTATGGGGAGCCCCTTGAACACCTTTCCGACTAGAATGGGGAGTTGGTGAGGGAGAAGAATTGGAGTTAGGGGTCATAGTAGAATTGGGGCAAGTTATGGAAGGCTTTGAATAAATGGATTTAGGAGTTTGAAGTTCATCTTACACGCAGTAGGGAGTCATTTTATAATGGAATGACTTCATGAAAGTTGCATCTTATAAAACTAATCTGACTTTTATGGGAAACAGTATGTAATGGGGAGGAATGAATCCAATGTACCATCTTAGAGTCTTACGAAGTTTTCAAAATATGGATAATCAGGGTTTAGTCTATCATGTTGGCAGTGGAAAAGGAAAAACTTAGAGGAAATTAAAAGACAGTGGGAAAGAAAGCACAAAGGGACATGTTTCTAATAGATATGACAGATGAGGTCGAGAAGAATACAAGATGTCTCCAAAATTTTAAGTTGAGGAGACCAGAAGAGGGTCATTAACTGAAATAGAGAAGTTTGGAAATGTTGCTGTTGGGGGGAGGATCTTGAATATTGTTTTAAGCAATTTGAATGGCAAGTGATGGTGACAACTATACAGTGGAAATGGTAGCTGGTCATGTCTTCTAATTAGGGAAGAGAAGCTGGACAAAATAGTGAAACAATGAGGTAGATAATTACTATCTGGTTTAGCAGAAAAATTGGAGATGAAACTTTTGTCTGAATAATTTTGGTCCAGGTTAGAAGAAAATAACACTGTTTATTATTATATGATCTTGTATGTGCATTCTCAGTGTTTTATCCTAGCCTTGGAAAAATTGAAGGAATCAATCAGTAAAATCTTCAGTATTTAGTTTCACAATGAACACTTTTGAAAAATGAGAAAGACAGATTCCTGTTTGGAAAGAGTCATTGATGAGATATTTGAGAGAATCTGACTCATTTTAAATCTGAGTCATTTTTAAATGGTTTGCATGACAAAATACAGAATTCAGCAGCAGGTGAGGTGAGAATTGTATTAAAATTTTAAAAGTCTATGTATATTTTAAAGATTTGTGGACAAGAACACAATCAAATTGCATATTGATAGTTGATTCAGGCAAAAACTCCAGAAAGCCATATATTAAAACAAAACCAGAATTATAAGAGAAAAATGTGTCTGCATTTAAATGAAAATGGGGGGGGGCGCCTGGGTGGCTCAGTGGGTTAAAGCTTCTGCCTTTGGCTCAGGTCATGATCTCAGGGTCCTGGGATCAAGCCCCGCATCAGGCTCTCTGCTCAGTAGGGAGCCTGCTTCCTCCTCTCTCCCTCTCTCTCTGCCTGCCTCTCTGCTTACTTGTGTTCTCTGTCTGTCAAATAAATAAATAAAATCTTAAAAAAAAAATAAATGAAAATGAGGTTAATAAATCAATCATGTAGTATTGTCATTAAAATAGGTGTGACATACAAATAGGAGTTAAGCATGGAAAACACAAAATAACTCTGCTATGGTGAAACACATAGTTTAAACATTTAATGAAAATTACTTGGTTAACTTAAGTGAGTTATTAGAATTTGGTTAAGATCCAGTGAATGGCAACTAAATATATATTTTAAATAGACCGTATAAGAAAGAGCTAAAGAAAAAGTATTTAATCTATTAGAGAAAAGGCTAAAGACAAACTGTAATGTCCCTTCTCTGAATTTAGTAGTTATATTTACTTCCAAACAATTTCAGAGAGAACCGTCTTTTTTTTTTTTTTAACACAGAATTTAAAGAATTGCCTCAGTTGCTGCTGCAGCTTTTGTGAGGTCATAGGTCAGGTTTTGACTTATATAGGCTACTAAAATGAAGTAACTGCTAGGTCTTATCTGACCAATTTGTGAAGGATCAATTAAATGGAAATGGCAGTCACAAAAGACAAGCATACCTCAGAGATATTGCCATTCAGTTCCAGACCACCATCATAAAGGGAGTAACAGAATAAAGCGAGTCAAATATATTTTTTGGCTTCTCAGTGTATATAAAAGTTGTGTTTGCCGTATGATGTAGTCTCCTAAGTGTGCAATAGAATTATGTCTTAAAAAAACAATGTACATTCGTAATTTAAAAATACCTTTTTGCTAAAAAATGCTACCCATCATCTGAGCTTTTGGCATTTCATAATTGTTGATCATAGATCACCATAACAATTATTAATGAAAAATTTGAAATATTGCAAGAATTACCAAAATAAGACACAAGTGAGCAATTGCTGTTGGAAAAATGGCGTTGATAGACTTGCTTGGCATAGGGTTACCAGAAACCTTTAAATAATTGGCAAAACACGTAATATCTGTGAAGGTCAATAAAATGAGGCATGGCTGTACTGTGGGGAAGGATGGAGAAAGCTTCTCAAAATATGGTTTAACTATAATTAGAGCAGTCTCTTGTTTGCTCTTCACAATAGGTCCTCCTCATATACTAGTTTGCTATCTTGCCAATATGAACTAGCACTACAAACAATCCCCAATTTAAGATGGTTCAACGTACAATTTTTGACTTTACAATGATGTGAAAGTGATATGCATTCAGTAGAAACTGTTCTTTGAATTTTGGATTTGGATCTTTTCCTGCTTTAGTGATATGCAGTAGGAGACTTTCTCGTGATGCTAGGCAGCAGCAGCAAACTATAGGTCCTAGTCAGCCGTTCTATTATGAGGGTAAAAAACCAATGCACTCAGAGCTATTTTGTACCCTTACAACCATTCTTTCAGTACAGTATTTCAATACATTATTCAATAAATTTTCACTTCAGTGTCATTTTCAATAAACTACATGGGATAGTCAATATTTTATTATAAAATAGAGTTTAAATTAGATCATTTCGCCCAGCTGTAGGCTAATAGAAGTGTTTTGAGCAAGTGTAAGGTAGGCTAGGCTAAGCTATTACGTTTGGTAGGTTAGGTGTATCAAATGCATTTTCATTTATGGTGGATTTATTGGAATGTAACCCATCATAGGTGGAGGAGGATATGTATTTAAATGGAAAATAGAAAAAGTACCTTTAGAAATCTTTAATTCCTCTTGGGAAACAGGTGTAGTGTATTCTTACTATTAAGTAAACACTAAAAGCAGTGTAGCTAAATTATGAGTTGTACAGATGTTATGCAGGAGAATCACTAGAATGTAATTCCAATCAGGAATGACAGATTTTCCTTTTCAATTCTGGTCCACTGGAAGTGACTTCCAAAGGCTCTTTGTTGAGAAGGATACTGAAACAGAGTTTGCACTCAGCAGGAAAGAGTTAATGATTGATCTACAACTTCCATAGAAACCTCCTTACCCACCTTTCTAAATGCAGCGGCCATTTCACAGGTCTTATTTTACTTCACTTATTAGCAGCACTTGCCACAGTTCCTCCCTGTGAAGGCAATCAAAACCCTACAGGCTTAACAGAAATTTTGCCCCTCCCTTAACTACCTGGGAAAGTCCAAATTGGGGATCTTTCCCAGAATTTGAGTCATTACAAGATATAAATTTTACTTGAATGACTTATCTGTATGGCAGGGAAAACATCTGATTACTAAACAACTTTTTTACTTATAAATTGCTCTCCTCCCCTTTGATGCCGTAGGCCACATCTCATTCCTTTGCTCAGGATAGCGTATGTACCTCATTTTACCTTTCTGTCTTTGAATCTCTCCTGTATGTGGGGCTCCTATAGATGCAAAATTAAATGCAATTCTCACCCTTTAATCTGTTTATGTCAATTTAATTCTTAAGCCATCCAGAAGAACCTTTGAAGAGTAGAGGAAAATTTTCATTCCTTGCCCTATCCACTGCAAGGAATTTGCAGTCTCATTTGCTGAGGCCTTTCCCCTTCCCTCTTAGAGTTGGAGTGCTCTGAGACTGAGTCATTGAATCACATCTTCATCTAAACTTGCTCCCCAGGGCAGCAAGTTTCGATAGGAAAATAAAGTGAGCCACAAATGCAAACCACATATGTAATTTGAAATTTTCTAGTAGGTACATTAACAAAAAAAGTAAAAAGAAACTGGTGAAATTCATATATATATTATTTAACCCAGTATACCTCAAATATTAGCATTTCAACATATAATCAGTATAAAATATATTTTTATATTAACATGAGGTATAAAATCATTATTTTTTTTTCTTCAGGAAATATTTTATTTTTGCTCTAAGTTTAAGAATTTTCACTGACAGAAAATCAGCACTTTGGGAAAATCTCTCACATAGCCTTGCTTGGCTTCTGGATCTTGGTTTTTATAGAAGTATCAACATATTTTCTCTTCAGTACAGTCATTCCATCCATGATTGATGAATCAGTCTTAACTTCCAATTTCTGTACTTGGCTATGACTTATGAAGCTCTTCGGGACTTTTTTTAATTCCAAAAGAGTGACTTTGTTTAAAGGAGATGGAGTGGTAAATATGCAAGGTACTTTTTTTATTGTGGACACTCATCATTAAATTAATGAGATATTTTAAGTTCTTTTGTTTTAATTCTAAGTCTTTGAAATTCACTGTTACAGCATACCTCAGTTCAGACCAGCTGTATTTCACATACTCAATAACCACATGTGGCTAAATTGCTGCTATATTGGACAGCATGGCCCTAGATGGTCTTATCCAGACCCTTAACTTAAAATGCCATCTATATGCTATTCTCAAATTTATATTTCTTGCTTGGACCTGTCTCCTGAACTCCAGGCTACGAGGGTCTATGTGATATCAATTCTTGGATACTTAATATATGGCTAACTTATGTCCAAAACTGAATGAACTCTTGGTCTCCTTCAAATTAGCTCTTCCCCATCTCGGTTACAACCTTGACTCCTCTCTGTCTCAAGCTTCACATACAAATACTGTGGCATTATTAGTTGCATGTGCAAGATATATACAGACTCTGATTTACTACCACTACCATGGTCCAAACTCCCATTATATCTTGTCTGAGTTATTGCAACAGCATCCAGACTGATACCCCACAGGCTATCCTCATAGCAGCAGATATCCTTTTAACAACATAAGCCAGATCATGTCACTTATCTACTCAATGTTCTCCAATGGCTCCCTGTCTCACTGAGAGTAAAAGCCAAAGTCCTTCTAATGACCTTCAGAACTCTATAGGATCTGGCCTCCTCTTACCTCGATACTTCCTCTCACTATTCTCCTTCCTCACTGTACTCTAGCCACCTTTGCATCCTGCTTTTTCTTTAACATGACAGTCATATTTTAGTTTCAGGGCCTTTAGACTTGCCATAACCTCACTTATCCCCATGGCTCATTCTCTAATCTCTTTCAAGTCTTTGCTCAAATATCTTTTCAGGGAATGAATGACATGACATGACATGACATGACATGACATGACATGACATGAATAGGTGCCATAAGGAGGCATCAGAGCACAAGTGCCACACGCCCTTTTAACAGAAGTCAACACACAATTAACTTTCAACATCTACTGAGCATCTATTATATATAAAACAGGTGTATATGATTGGTCTGTCTTAGTGAAGGGAAAGTTTGAAATAATCTTGTTGCTTTAGAAGGTTTTTGAACGTTTTTAGTACATAGTGGAACAGCTGACTCCTTAGTCATTGAGAAAGCAGTATCTATTAACAAACATCTTGTCAAATAATTTAGGGCTTCCTCCTTTTGGCAATCAGAATCTAGAAACACAATCCCTTAATCCAGGCAGTATTTAAATCACTGCAATATTATAACACCTGGTTGTAGTCCTAGTTTGACTCTTAGCTAGGTGGGTGACTAAATAAATCACTTCTCCTTTTACTGGCTCAATTCTTTTATTCCCATGATAAAATGTCTAATCTTACCTATTGCCGAATTCAGGTAAACAGGTCAGTATATATGTGAGTGTAACAATTGGCATAAATATGTATGCATTGTACAGTTTGAAACTAAAAAGTCTTTTTAAAATCTAAGAATTTATAAATGAGAGGTCTTTAAACCTAGTCTTCAGGTAGTGGTAGACTTTAGATCTTTGGTCTTTTCATTTTTCAACCCTATTTTTACTAGCACCACTTCTATGATTGAACTCATTGCTTATTTTAGTTCACACCTGCTAGTTTGAATCCAACCTAGCTCAAAACAGAGAAACATGATAGGCTGAGTAATCAACCTGAGACATTAACATGTGTAGCTTACCACAGAAGTGGATTTGAGAGTAAGAGGGTGGGGAGAAAAAAAGAAAGTATTGAGGGAAGAGATGAAAATTATTAAAATGGCTCAATTCAATCTAACAAGTGTTATGGGGTGCAAAACACTATGCTAGTCATTTTAGTAATGTCAAGATAAGCAAGACAGCCTCTGCCATGAAGGAATCTAGAGTATGAGGTGGACTAAAAAGTGGTGCATAAATTACTAAAGTATCATGCAGAGTACATAAAGGAAATACGAGGAGTCGAAAAAAAACTACCATTAATTAAGGACATTTTAGTATGTCAGAGGCAGTCACATATATTGACTCACATATATTAACAACCCTTCCAAAACTTCAGGTAACCTAAGGGAGGATAGGTAACTTGTTCAAGGTCATTCAAGCTAGAAAGTGTGTTCTCCCTAAACCAGGTTCCAAAGCCTACGTTCCTTTCAGGACGTCATTGCTAAGAGGGAGATCGAAGGAGGAGTGGAAGGGGAGTAAGTTGTAACTGGATACTCCTAACTGCGGTGGAGGGAACAAAGAGATCAGAAAAGCTCTTTGGGCGGCGTGTGAGGTGGGCCTTGCAGGATTGAATCGGAGATTGGGCGGGCCGGTGTTGGGGGAAAAGGGAGGGACTTTGAGCTGAAATAGTAATGAGAACTGCTGGCTGATCTCCCAATTCTTCGACAGGAGGAATCCATCTAGATCCAAAAACTAACGTCCGGTGGGTCTTTTCCTCTCCGCCCCACCCCAGTCTTTTCCTTTGAGCTCTTCATCGGTCACCAACTTCGCCGTTAAGTATAGGTTATTTTTGTGACTTGAAAAATCTCAGTGTTTTAAAAGCGAGTCCCTAGCTCGGTGGGTGGAATCCTGCCGGCGCCCCTGGCACACCCCCTCTCTCCCAGCTTCTCAGCCAGGCCGCCACCTGAGGAGCGTGCGTCCCCGAGGAAGGGCGCTCACCCTCGCGGGTTTTTCGCCTGTGGGAGCCGGAGTCCGAGCCAGAATCCCGGGCCGGGTACCCCCGCAAAGACACGCGAGCCCACCGGGGGCGGGGCGGCACGCGGGGCGGGGCCGCGGGCGCACCTGCCCGGCGCGGCAGGGCTCGCGGCGGCTGCGCGGACCGACGTGCCCCCCCTTCCCACTCCCGCCTTGCCGTGTGTTTACGTGGAGACGAAGATGGCGGCGGCGGTGACGGCGTTCCCTGTGCGGCTGAGGACGGTCAGCCAGTGAGCGCGGAGACTGGTTCCACGCCGGGCGGGGGGAGCGGCAGGCCCGGCCCTGCTCCCTAGGCGGCGGATCTTGCGGTCCCACCTCTGTCGGAATCGACCTTCCCTTTTTACCCCCGACCCTCTCCCTGTCTTCCCTCAGCTTTCCCTTCAGAGGCCATGGAGGACGAGGAGAGACAGAAGAAACTGGAGGCCGGCAAAGCGAAGGTAAGAGAGCCGGAGGCTCTTGGGCCCGCGGTGGGAGGCGGTGGCTGGAAAGGGGTGGGAGAGGGCCTGGCAAGCGGCGGTCGCAGCAGCCCTGGTTCGCTACCCGGGAGCGAGGTGCTTCAGGACCTGAATTTTACGCTTGCCCTCTTCTCTCTTTTTTCCAATTGAAAAAGCCTGGTGTTACTACCTAGCAGATGATACTTCCGTGATGATTGGCTGGTGTGGCTTCTTTTTTGTGAATGCTCAAATAAAACCCTTTCTTTACTGTATAGCTATAAGCTGGTATTCATTGCTTCTAAATCTCCAGCCTTTCACTGTTTTAGGGAGTTTCCTGGGTAGTGCCGGCATTGTGCTTTTCAGGGTGGGGATTTAGGGCTTTTCTTTATTTAGTGGGGGATTTGTACGCCGATCATCAGCTTAGCTTTTTTTGGTGGCACGCTGGCACTTTTGGGTGTGTGATTGGCCTGTGACAGCTGCCTTAGTGGTGGCTTGAGTGTGCCACAAGTGCCAGCTGTGAAGTTCGCGTTGGGGGCGTTTTTAGAAGCATAGCTTCATATGTTTATGTTTGGAGGTCTTTGTCGTGGCATGCGCTTTTGTATTGTGTGGAATGTTAGTGCAGTCTGTGAATGGAACTGCGGGGGACGAAAGGTACCATATTCTAAGCAACCTATAGAATTCCTGCTTCAAATAATTGAATTGTTATGCATGTCTCAGAGAGTCACTATTGTATGTCTGCGTGAAAGAGAAAACCTGTAAAGCAAACAATACAAGACTATAAACATATTACTCACTGGGCGTCGTGAAAAAATTGATGTAGACAAGGTGTAAATTAAATAGCGTATTTCTTTTAAAAATCACATATTTGAGCATATTTTCTGGTTGTTTTCAAAGGCCCCCTTCCTCCGTTATGACGACGTTACCTTTTATAGATTATATTCTGTCCTATTAGAGATAATTGTTAGCAATCATACTTGGACCACAATTAAATTATAATATAGTTAACTGTTTTTCTTTCTTCCTCTCCTTTCCTCCCTTCAAGTAAAACGAATAAAGGAGGCTGGCTCCATGATTTTAGTAATCCTCGAGGGGCCATACTGCAGAGATGCCTTGGTAGATGCTCAACACAAGTTTCTTAGATGAGTGTGCATATACACTAGCTTCACATTTCTGAAATAGAGTTGGCTTTCCCCTAAGTTCCTTCTATCTAAGATCAGAGCTTGAGTGCTTTTATGTTACCTGGTAGATTATTACTTTAAAATCTGTAAATGGTGAAAAAGGGGAATCAGTACATCTTCAGAAGCACAAAGTTGCTTACATTTCTGCAGCCTGAGCTGCTGAGCAGTCTCTGAATCCAAGAAAGTGGAGGTAAAGTGTGTGCCTCCTTTGGAAAGCATTGATGTTCTAGTTAGACATTTTGTTTTTTAATTCAGACTGTATTGCCTGCCCCCAGAAGTGTCTTTCCTAAAGGTAATGCATGAAGCAGTCCTACAAAATATCCTTTACTTTGGACAATACATATTGTAAAAGAGGATTTATTTAAATTGATTTGGCTCCCAAAAATTCTGGTTTCTTTGTGTGTGTGTGTGTTCTTGCCTGTCCTTCAAAACTCTGCCTGTGGGGTGAAAATCTTTTTCTTTAATACTCATTTTTTTTTTTAAGATTTTATTCATTTATTTGACAGACAGAGATCACAAGTAGGCAGAGAGGCAGGCACAGAGAGAGAGGGGGGAGGAAGCAGGCTCCCTGTTGAGCAGAGAGCCCGATGCGGGGCTCGATCCCAGGACCCTGAGATCATGACCCGAGCCGAAGGCAGAGGCTTAACCCACTGAGCCACCCAGGTGCCCCCAGTACTCACTTTTATTGTAGAAGATTATTGTCTTCTAGAGTTGAGCCCAATTTTTCTAATCAGAAATAAATCTGTCAGATTTATAAGGCAGGATATGTTTGCTGGAACATTAGCTGTACAATCTAAAAACACTGGAAACAGCATTCAAAGAGAATATTAGAATAATTGTTTTCTAAACCATATCATGTAAGTGCAATGGAATATTATGCAGCCATTAAGATTTTGAAGACCAATAGGAATATGGGAATAGAATGAAATAGCATCATCAAAATTAGTGTATACATTATTCCGTTTGTTTAAACTTGTGTGCTTTTAGATTAAGACTTAAAATTTTTGTATTGTAAAGTCATTCAGCAAACCTTTATTGAACTGTTTTATACCAACAGTTGGAAATTTAGAGGGGATGTCGGTCTCTGTTGTCAAGTTGTTCACAGTTCAGTGGAGGAGACAGACACTGGGTAATAAGTACAATGAGAGAGGAGGTACAGTGGGATGTGGGGTGAATTTTTTCATTTGTAAAAGTGCATTAAATGCTGCTACCTTGTTTTTGAGACTGCTTTACAAAGAAGGCTCTTGATATTAATGCAGCCAATCACGGTGCCTACCCCGTAATTGGAAGTCTGTTATTGCTGGCATCAGAAATCACTTAAACTGATCAATTCCAAAACTTATTTAGAAACTTGGCTTTCTGAATGTCTTATTTGTTCATTGAACTTGGTTTTATGAACCATAACTTTTACAGTTTTTTTCTTGGTGTTTGGTAAGCTGATCATTGAAAAATTTCCTTTTTGTATCTAGATTTTATAAATGATTATTTTTTTATGGTTTGTATGCAGTATAGTATGCTTTATAAATAGCAACCAAAATCTGCAATGATAGAATAAATTCTGGTAATGTAGTCCTTAAAATAATGCTATAAAGACTTTTTGAGTTGGGAAAATGTCCACACATAATGCCAGCTTAATAAAAATGTTATCATATAAAATATATATACATACTTACATATGAAGATGCCTGAAAAAAATGCACTAAGATGTAAATGATGGCTATCTCTGGGTGGTGGGTTATTGGCAACTTTAATTTTTTTTACACTTTCAGTATTTTCCGAATTCTGTATAATATTTCTTTTAGAATCAGTAAAAAATGTTTAAAAATCATTTTTAAATACAATAAAATGTTATCAAATACAGTATGATGAAGAACTTGTTATACTGTATGGTTATTAAAGAGAATTAAAAAATGAGACACAGAAAAGATAGGTTTCCTAAGGGCCCTCACTTTGGTGTAGTCCTGCAACTGTTACTCTTATTGCAGTGCTGCTTGTATTACATAGTTGGGGGAGCCACTATTAGACTTGCACAGACTTCCTTTCTGTTTTGTAGTTCTTTTTTCCTTGCTATCTGTTCTCATTGCCATGGTCATACTTGTCTTGCCTTGCTCCATTTCATCTGCCTCTTTTCCGGATTTGTTGTTTGAGATTTGCTGTGACTAGAAAACTCAGTCCATTTGATAGACTGGTTTATAAAAATCAGAGCTGATGGAGTCCAGTGAGTGGGCTTTATGATAGTTCAGTTTTTCTACTTGTTGTTTTTTTGGTTGCTGTTGAGTACTTCCTCAGTGTTAATGTAGCAAGAACCCTGACCCATGGAGATGTGAGACATTACTGCATTATTAAGTAAATATTTTCAGAGCTGGGCTAACCCCATTTACAAGGTGCTGATGGGGATGACACTACATAGGGTGTCTTTGTATTAAGCTACTTTGAATGACTTCATTTTTTCCAAGTGAAATTATTTATGCTGTTATGTAAAGAAAGGATTATAATATTAGTGAACAAAATTAGGAGACAGTTGGGTACTTAGTATTATTAATTAATGTTACTATTCCTATACATTCACATTGGGTATACTTAACATTCTGTTCATGTAGCAGAATTCAGTAAAATCAATGTTTTGCACCAACTATTCAGCATAACTGGTATTATTTGTTGAATAATTATTTAAAAATTTGCCTCTCGCATTTGTTTAGTGAGCATTTTCAGTTTGAAAAATAGTACCAGTTGTATGCAAAAATGGACAGAGCTCTGTGCAAGCTGTGTGTTACCTTATTGATAGCTGGACTTTTCAATTACTGTTTACATTCTGATAGACAAAGTTACTTGTGGTGCAAAATTGTTCTTTGCATATTTCAGATACACTGCTCTACCACTAAGAAAATTGCTCTTCATCCTTGTTTCTTTAAAACTTTCTAGTTTTTTGTTTGTTTTTGAGCTCTGCCTGGGGCTTTTTAGACATTTTGTTTAATTCAGACTTTGTATTGCTTGCCCCCAGAAGTATCTTTCCTAAAGGTAATGCATGAAGCAGTCCTACAAAATATCCTTTACTTTGGACAATACATATTATAACAGAGGAGTGCACCAGGAGTTGCATGCTCTGCCACTGAGCCAGCCAGGCACGCCAAAACTTTCTAGTTTTTTATTCTTATATGTCACATAGCTTACTTAGCTTCAGAATGGATACAGGAGTTTGATACCTTCATCATCATTTTTTCCCCATCATCATTTATTCTAATAGTTGTGTGTTGTGACAAAAACTAATTCAGGACCTTCAGGCTTGGTTTTTAGTAGCCTTAAGAGGGATAATATGGAGGAAAGTATGGGCAGAATAGTCCTTTTTTTTTTTTTTTTAAGACTTTATTTATTGACAGAGCGCAGGTAGGCAGAGAGGCAGGCAGAGAGAGAGGGGGAAGCAGGCTCCCTGCTGAGCGGAGAGCCCAATGCAGGGCTCGATCCCAGGACCCTGGGATCATGACCTGAGTCGAAGGCAGAGGCTTTAACCCACTGAGCCACCCAGGCGCCCCCAGAATAGTCTTTTTCAAAGTGTATAGTGAAGAAAGGCTTCTAAAGCAAATCCAAGAAATGGCAGGAAGTGGGTGAAGGAGCCATAATAAGATCCAGTGAAGAGACTTAGCAAAGAGGTCTGTCACGCCAGTGAAACTGAAAGTCGAATTGAGCACATGGAAGAGAGGAAGTGGCAAAGATAGGATATATCCAAGTGACGAGAATATGACAAGTTGGGGCAGGAATTATTTTCAAACAAAAACACCTCTTATCTTTATATATAAAGTTTGTAGGAAAAGCTAAACTATGACTGTAAAATATCTATTATGGGCTACTAATTGTTGAAATGTAAGTAAATTTCTAATATGGAACTAGAAAAATTTCTCATGGAAAATTGTTAGACATTAAATGATAAGGAACATTATTTAAATTTCTTTAGATTCCACTAAAATGAAAATTAATTAAAATTTAAAACCTTAATTTGGAAAAACTTATAGAGGTTGTTTTGCATCTGGGGTATATATGTATGAGAATTTATAATATAGCTATTTGACATACTAGAAAAGACACTAGGACTTTTAGAGACATTTACTTGCTTATTTGTTCAGTTGACATTTTTGGACGCCTACAGCTGCAACTATGGACTTTTACTTAGCAGGCATTTATTTAAATTATCACAAATTCTTCAGTTTATTGTCTATGGGAATAATCCTGTTGAAGGACATGAATCTCAACAGGTATTTTGGAGAATAAATGAGATCGTGATTGAGAACTTCTTAAGTTCTGGTGCTAGATACAAAGAAGCTATGATTTTTAAAAATTGAGATGAGGGGCGCCTGGGTGGCTCAGTAGGTTAAAGCCTCTGCCTTCAGCTCAGGTCATGATCCCAGGGTTCTGGGATCGAGCCCCAAATCGGGCTCTCTGCTCAGCAGGGAGCCTGCTTCCTCTTCTCTCTCTCTGCCTGACTCTCTGCCTACTTGTAATCTCTGTCTGTCAAATAAATTAAAAAAAAAAAAAAAAAAACTTAAAAAAAAACACTAAAAAAAATAAAATTGAGATGAAATTCACCTAACAAAAATTAATCATCTAAAAATGAACAGTTTGGTGGCATTTGGTAAATACAGTTTGCAACCACCAATTCCATCTAGTTCCAAAACATTTTTATCATCCTAGAATAAAACCCTATACATTAAGCAGATACTCTTCTTTCCCTCCTTCCCCTAGTTCCCAACTACCATCAGTCTGCTTTCTGTTTCTATTGAGTGTACCTATTCCAGATATTTCTTATAAATGGAATCCTATAATATTTGACCCTTACTGGCTGGCTTTTTTCATCCATGCATCCATACTTCATTCCCTTTTATGGTTGAATAATATTCTATTGTATGTAGCATTTACTGTACTTTGTTCATCCATTGATGGGCATTTGAACTGTTTCCACTATTTGGCTATTATGAATAGTGCTGCTGTGAACATTCGCATGAAAGTGCCTGTATTCATTTCTCTTGAGTATATACCTTGGCGTGGAATTGCTAGATCATAAGGTAATTCTGTGTTTTTTGAGAATTGCCAAACTGGATTTCCACAGCATCTGTACCATTTTACATGTACACCAGCAGTGTATGAAGGTTCCAGTTTCTCCATATACTCACCAACACTTACTGTTTTCTGTTTTTTTTTTTATTATATCTGTTCTAGTGGGTGGAAAGTGATATCTCCTTGTGTTTTGATTTGTGATTTCCTAATGACTGAGGATGTTGAGCATCTTTTCATGTACTTTTTGGCCATTTGTCTATTTTGGAAAAATGTCTATTTAAGTCCTTTGCCCATTTTTTAATTGGGTTGTTGCCAATTGTTATATATGTAATATTAGATATTGTATGCATTTTTTCTGTACGCAGGGACAGAGAGTGAGAATACATGTGCTCAGGTGGACAGGAGAGAGGGGTAGACAGAGAACCATACATCTCAGTAGGATTATCTTCCATCTTGCTTTTTTTTTTTTTAAGACTTCCAAAATTTAAAAATTTAAAAAAGAGCCCTTTTTAAAAGGGCTCTTCCAAAATTTAAACTATTGCTTTGAATAATAGGTTCTAAGTGAATTGATAAGAGCCTAATAAGGAAGTTTGATTTCTATGTGGGCCATTGAGTCATTTCATTCCATGGCCAGCTGTTTTACAAGTATATGCAGTTGGTCAAAAGAGCACCTGTTGGGTTTTTGGCTTGGTTATTACCAATCTGTTTTCACTGTGGGAACAAAATAACTTAAGTCCTGTTCAGTAAGAAAAAGGCCTGTCATTTTCATATGTGAGCACAGTATTTTACTAGTATAACATATTTTTGTTGTCATTTTGACTTCCCTTTTACTTCTAGTGTTTTTGTGGTAGTAATCACCAGAATATTCTTAGCATACATAATGCTTATCTTGTATGCTACACAAAGTTTTGATTGATTTGCAGATGGATTTAATACCATTCATTGTCCCAGAAGTAGTTTTGCCTAGGTTATTTGTTTAAATCTGTAGATTCTTTTATATCATGAAAAATTCCTTCATCCTCTGTTCATGGACAGTATAGTGTCTATTTTAAGTTGCCATCAGGGTTATGATTGTTACTGTGGAGTACAGTTCACTTAGATTTTTATGTGGTCTAAATCTTGCAAGCTTGCACCCAATCCCATTCTTTTTTTTTTTTTTTAATTCAAAATATGTGTCTCATACTTAGCCTTTTTCTTCTCATTTTAACACCATTCACTACCCAGTAAAAGCAGGCCCACTTTACCTCACATTCTGTTTGGTTTCCCTGGCACTCTCCTTAATGTTTCAGATCCAACCAGTCACCACATTCTGCTAATTTTACCTTCTAAATATCTCTTCATTTATCCATACTTCTATTCCTACCTCATTATCGCTCACTTGGACAGTGGGAAGTTTGACAGTGGAAGAAAGAATATGAATTCGATAGTAATAGTAGTTACCAGTTAAAGAGTATTTTTGAATGCTAGGCTTTATGCTAAGGGTATTTATTACCACCTTTAATCCTTACAACTGTTCTAAGAGCTGTGGATACTGTTGCTATCCCTATTTTATAGGTGGGAAAACTGGAGAGGTTAAGTTTTTAATTTAATTAACTAATTTAATTAATTTGCACAGTGTCATAGTGGCAGAGTAAGGGTTTAAACCCAGTCTGTCTGACCAAAGAGATTGTGTTCTTAACTTCAGTCCTACACAGGCTCTTAAATCTTTGGTCAGTGTTTAGGAGATATGATTGAGAGGCTTTGGTAATTGGTTGTAAAGGGTAAGGAAGATGTTTGTGTTTGTCCAAAATTCTTATGTTGAGATCCCAACGTTCAAGGTGATAGTATTAGGAGGTGGGCCCTTTGGAAGGTGATTGGGTCGTGAGGGCAGAGCCCCTATGAATGTTATTAGTTCCCTTATAAAAAATAGATCTCTTGCCTCTTCCATCATGTGAGGTTAAAGCAAAGAGATGACCATTTATGAACTAGAAAGTGGGCTCTTCCCAGGTCCTAAATCTTTGGCCCCTAATCTTAGATTTTAGCTTCCACAACTATGACTAGCCTCCAGAACTGTGAGAAATAAATTTCTGTATACAGCACTAAGTCTATAATATTTTGTTACAGCAGTCCAAATAGGCTAAGGCAAGAGATGACTCTACTCTGACTTGAGCAACTGAAAAGAAGTTGGATGCTAATCTCTGAGATAAGGAAGATGAACATATGTGGGGGAAGAGAAGTGAAATGGGTGTCTGAGATGGGAAATGTGGGCATATTTGGAGGGAAACATATTTGAGTAAGATAAAGATGAGTTTGTTTTAGATATGTTGAGTTGGAGGTGCTTATATGGTATCCCAGTGTAAAATTGAATGTGTATCTGGAGCGGAAAACAGAAGCCCATGCTAGAGATCAATACTTGGTTTAAAAATACTAGCGACACTGGGAGTGAGGAGTTCACTCAGGAAGAAGACTAATGCAGACTGAGAGTTGAATCCTGTGGAAACACCCATGTTTAAAAAGCAGTTGAAGAAGTATCTGCAAAGGATGCTGAGACACAAACTTTGCAAAGCTAGAAGATGATGTTGTTTGTGAAACTGAGGGAAGACAGAGTTTCAAGTAAGGGGGAGTACTAGTCAAAAATGAGAAATCAAGTATGAAGGAGACTTGAAAAGTAACCATTAGCTTTAGCAGTAGTTGATTGGAAAGGAAAGTGTAGATTCCAGATTGGGGAATGAATGGGAATCAGGAAAAGTTTGTGTGTGCTACCTAATTTTTCAGAGTTGGTTGTTGTGAAAAGCAATATAATTGTAGTGGTTATGAGCCTAGACTAGACCGTGCTATGTGGGATCAAATCATGGCTCTGCCATTTTTAGCTTTGTGACTTTAGGCAAGTTACTTAACCTCGCTGTGCCCCTGCTCCCCATCTGGAAGATGAGAATGGTAATAGTACCTGCCTTGGGTTTATTATGAGAATTCAGTTAATACTTATAAAGCACTTAGAATATTGTCAGACTATGAAAAGAGTTCAGGAAGTATTACCCACCATCATCTTCTCTCTTGTTGGAGCATAGAGAATCAAGCTACATAGCAGAAATTAGATTGGAGAAATAGGCTGGGATCAGATCATGAGAAGCTGTATGTATTATTTAAAGTGGTATGGATTTTATCCTAAAAGTAGCAGAAGACTGTTAGAATACATATCTGATATGTTTAACTTTTGAAGAGGTTATTCCTTTCCAAAAAATAAATCCTATAGTCCAGTAGGTATGTATACTGCCAGTATACATACTGCCAGTGACAGTTCTGTTGTTACTATATAGATGAAGCAGTTAAACCATTTTTTAAAAAATTATAAAATACTGATTTGAATAATATAGCTAATTATAAATTCAAGTAGCCTAATTCTAGTAGTGCTTTTATCTTTTTTTTTTTTTTTTAAGATTTATTTATTTATTTGAGAGAGTGCATGAGCAGGGGGAGAGGCAGAAGGAGACAGAAAGGGAGAGAGAATCTCTAGCAAACTCCCTCCTGAGTGGATGAGAGGGGAGGTGGGCAACATGGGGCTTAATCCCACGACCCTGAGTTGGTGACCTGAGCCAAAGCCAAGAGTCAGATGCTTACCCAACTGAGCCACCTAGGCACCCTGGGCTATTTTATTTTCAAAAACCTATTATTATTTAAGTGAAGGAGAGAAAATAGAGGGTTATTACAAAGATAGATTTCAGAGGAAGGTAAATGAAATATAGTTGGGCCTCTTGGGAAACTGAAAAGGCATTTGGAATCAGTGGTGTTCTCTGTGTCATCTCTTATCTTTTACAGTATCTGATACTCCTCTTTTTGCAGATCAGCTTCCTTCACTTATACATCAGTTTACACATGACCAAAAATTATGGGATGAATCCCCTAGTCTGTCCTATTTAATGAGGTTGTTTCTCACATATACACTTTTTAAAAAAGAAAAAAAGATTTTTTTTATTTATTTGACAGACAGAGATCACAAGTATGCAGAGAGGCAGGCACAGAGAGAGGGGGAAGCAGGCTCCCTGCTTGAGCAGAGAGCCCGATGCGGGGCTCAGTCCCAGGACCTTGAGATCATGACCTGAGCTGAAACTATATACACTTTTAAACAAGAAAAGGAGGGGGAGAGAAAATTTATTTAAGTATTGGGAGCCTCTCTCTTCATAGAATAAGCATCTAGCATAGTGGTTCCCAAACTTTGTTGCACAGAAGCACCTGGAAAGCTTCAAACAATTGTGAATCCTAGGTCACACTTCATCCCGAAATCAGAATATCTCGCATGGAGCCAGGACTTACTTTTGTTGTTGTTGTTGTTGTTGTTTTAGAAAGGGTGAGTGAGTGCACGGGTAGCTGGGACAGAGGGATTCCACAACCCTGAAATCGTGACCTGAGCTGAAATCAAGAGTCGGACGCCCAACCGACTGAGCCACCCAGACCCAGGTGCCTGTGGACTCACTATTTTTTTAAAAGATTTATTTATTTGAGAGAGAGAGAGTGTGGGGGGAGGGGAGGAGCATAGGGAGAGAATCTTCAGGCAGGCACTGAGCACAGAGCCCGACGTGGGGCTCAACTCATGACCCATAAGATCACGACCTGAGCCAAAACCAGGAATCAGACGCTTAACCAACTAAACCACCCAGGCACCCCAGGACTCATTATTTTTTAAAAGATCCTCAATATGTAGTAAAGTTACTGATCCAATAACATCATCACTATTTGTGATTCTGCAACACTGAGTGTGTGTACATTATGAACTCTCATGTGCCAGCTACTTTCCTTAGTGTGTAACTGAAGAAATAGGGATGATATATGTCAGGAGGAAAACAGCAGAGAAGAGTATTTGAATCTGCAACATGACTAGTAGGTTTATTGTGTAAATTGTACTTTATGGTTGATTTTAGGGATGTTTATAGATTTATATGGTTATATCATTCATGTAAGATGCACCTCCCTTCTATTCTTTTCTGGACATCTTTCTTGCCTCCGTGTTCCCTAATTCCAGGAGAAGAATTGAATTGACTCACTTCTTTTCTCAAACTATAGTGGCAGGAGAGACTTGGGTGTCGTGAATGGTAGGAGCACTGGCTGATTTCTTCAGAAGGATGTTCTGCATACTTTAGAAATACCTAAATTAATTAAGTTTTACTTATGAAAGGATAAATATGAAATGCATAGGTAAGGACCCCTGGATGGCTCAGGCAGTTAAGTGTCCAATTCTTGATCTCAGCAGGTCTTGATCTCAGTGTCGTGAGTTCAAGTCCCACACCCAGTGTGGAGCCTACTTAAAAAAAAAGATAAATGATTAAAAAACAACAATAGGGGCGCCTGGGTGGCTCAGTGGGTTAAAGCCTCTGCCTTCAGCTCAGGTCATGATTGCAGGGTCCTGGGATCGAGCCCCACATCGGGCTCTCTGCTCAGCAGGAAGCCTGCTTCCTCCTCTCTCTCTGCCTGCCTCTCTGTCTACTTGTGATCTCTGTCTGTCAAATAAATAAATAAAATCTTTAAAAAAACCAAGATACAATAACAACACAAAAACCCTAACTTTATACTTATTACCCAACTTAAGAAATATGCGCATTCAAATACATTCAAATACATTTGAAAATCTAACCCCAGCTCCTTACCACCTCAGGTAACTGCAATTCTGAATTTTGTTTATCATTGCTTTGCTTTTCTGTATTATATATGTGTGTGTGTATGTATAGTGTATATGTACACTATATATATATAGTTTGTTGGTTTTCCTATTTTTGAACTTAATGGTATCATGTTGCAAGCAGTCTTTAGTGATTTGCTTTATGTTCAATGTCATGTAGAGAGTGTTCACTCCTGCATAGTATTCCATTATTGGCATTTGCCCCAGTATCAGTGAACATTTGGGTTGTTTCCAGTTTTCTTGTTGTTACAGACATTGCTACTGTGTTACCTTTTGTCCATCTTCTGATACACAGCACATGCGAAGGGCTTAGATACTTGCAGAGATTGTGATCTGATCCCAAGATCTATTCAGTTCTTGGGGAGTAGTAACTGTGTGAGGGAATTAGGTAGGAAGAGGAAAATGAAGTGAAAAAAAAAAACTGATACTTGTGTGTTTATTACATACCTCATTATATCACATAAGTGATCTCTGACAGATGTCCTTTAGAGCTGCTGATGGACACTGGATACCTGACCCATCAAAGGGTGGCCTTTGAACTGACCAGATGTAGCAGTTCTTCCATTATTAAATTGAGAATTCCTGCAAAAAGAAGATACATGTATCAGAAGGAGTAATAGTCTATAACCTGTGGCTTATAAATGAAACCTCAAGTAATAAACTGGTGTGTATTTATGTTGCTGAGAGAGATAGTATTTGTTACAGATACAACTTGGTTTAAGGATTCTCCTTCATATGGTATGTACACTGCTTTTTATTTATTTATTTTTAAAGAGATTAAGCTTCATAATATGGAGAGACTAGATAAGATTAGGGCAAAGTACCATTATTTTCACTGTTTATTGTTAATAACTGAGGTGACAGTGAAATGAAACAGAGGTAGATGGCATGTGAACAGTGAAGATGTAATGGCCTGTCAGTGTTGGCAGTTAGGCTTATGAGGTTTGGTAACCGTGTCACAAAGCTAGCTTATTAGACTCTTTTGACACATAATGATTTGGTACTCTATCATATGTAATCCATATCCTTTTTGAAATATTATTTTTCATTCAACAAATATTTGTGTCTACTATGTGCCATACAATGAAATGTGTTAAAATATGCAAAGTTAAGATGATTCCTTAGAGTGCAGGATCTGTTTTCTTCTTAAACATAGTGTTCCAAAACTAATAAAAAATCTACATTGAATGAGGTTATAGGATATAAGTAAGATTTACAGCTCAGTAATGTAAAGTTCTGAGGTCTTTTCCATATCTGATATTTTGGGGGCTTTTTGGCACTGTTATTTTCCAGTAGTTTGTGATAGTGTTAGAAAATATTGCTTTTGTCTTCTTTGCTTTTCAGTTGGCCTACATACAAATTGTCTTTGGGTCAACTGTTGTAATCTTCTTTTTGTTTCCATAGTTAGGCCCCTGGAGTTTTGTTGTAAGTTTGTACAACATTCTTGTGCAGCATTCATTAAGGAATATTAAAAAGGTTTAAAGGCAGCACTGACAAGTACAAATAGTCACTGTAATTAGAATTAATTAGGATTTCTTAAGTTTTCTACAGCAAAAACATAGAAAATGGCTCAACTTACAGCTGTTTATGGAAACTGGAGAGACTAGATAGCATTTTAAAAATATTTTACAGTGTTCTCTCTTGGGGGTGTGTGTGTGTGTGTGTGTGTGTGTTGTTGTTGTTGTTGTTGTTGTGGGTGTGTTTTTTCCCCCAGTTTTGTCAAAAAAGTATTTCTTGGTTTGGTGATTTCATGTATGCATGACTTTGAACTTAGTGTCCTAGGATTTGAAGTATAATGACAAATGAAGGAAAAAAGGGAACTCAGTGCACAGAATATAAATTGGTATAATGGAAAAAATACTGGATTTGGAGTCAGGTGTTCTTGTTCTATTTTGCCACTTAGCTGATTATGATCTTAGGCAAGTACTCATATTTGTCTTCAAATCTCAGCTTCCATATTCTTATTTCCAGTGGGGTATTTCCTGACTTCTCCCAGCATCCCCAACCAAATTAAATCTCTCCATAGTAGGCTTTCTCTGGTACCTATACTTTATCTTCAAGGTACTTTTTATCTCTTGAAATGATATATTTTTGTGTTTATCTATATTTGTTTAATTTGTTCTTCCAACCTGAATTACAGTTCATGGGAGTATGGTGTGTATCTATTTGATTCATTACTCCCTGTATTGCCTTTAGCACAGTGCTGGATACATGATAGGCAGTCAATAAATATTTTTTAAATAAATAAACTATGTAATACTTGTCATATGCCAAGATACCCTCACAGATATAAAACTCAACCCCCACACCTCTTCTAAAAAGCTGCCTTTGAAAGTCATCAGAGAGGGAGAAAAACCATGAGACTCTTAACTCTAGGAGACAAACTGAGGGTTGCTGGAGGGGAGGAGGGTGATGGGGTAACTGGGTGATGGGCATTAAGGAGAGCACGAGATGTGATGAGCACTGGGTGTTATACACAACTGATGAATTATTCAACTCTACATCTGAAACTAATGATGTACTACTATATATTGGCTAATTGAATTTAAATTTAAAAAAAAAGAAAAATTTTATTGAAAAAAACTGACTTGGAGAAAATCAGGCTATGAGAGGCTCCCATTACCACCTCCTTAAAGATATGTAGGAGTACTTTTGATTATGAAATTGTACACTAACTTTTATCTTATTTGCTTCACACAACTCAGTGATGTGATAGGCTGGCCTTGACTAATAGATCCTATTAGTAGGGCCATATATTTTGATTCGTGTCTAGCACAGGGCCTGGCACATTGTTAAAACTCGGTGAACAATTGATAAATAGGTTATAATTTGTAGTTTTTTTGAAGCACCATTATAAAAACTTGGCATGTTTTTATAAAGTATTTTTTAAGTTCTTTGTTTTATTGAGAATGATTACATACAAAGTTATAAATATTCAATATAAATATTGAACTTAAGGAGTAAATTATCATTTTCGTTTAGTCATTTATTTATGTTCTGGTCAGAGTAAGATATTGAGATTTGAATTAGTTTTGAAAGACAAGTGTATGTGGACATGATATCTTTCCAGTAAATCTTGCAACTATTTCTGTGCTTACATATGTTAACATTTTTATAATTGGCTTCCAAATGACAAACACAGATGGCCGTAGTCTGAATTTTCAGCATGTTTTAGAATAAATGTTTTCCCAGTAATTTAAAGTTTATCATTTCAATATCAGATGATTAGCTAATTGAGTAGAGTTTCTGATTTTTGCTTATCTGCTAGCTTGCCACTGTTCAGATTTAAAATAAAAATAGCTCAGATAGGTATAAGGAATTAGACTTATGTTATGATCTTACACCTCTTGCATTTTTATGAAATAGAACTCTTGCTGAAAAGCCATTCTGGGCATTATATATTTATTTTTAAAATAAATAGTATCATTAACATTATTAGTTTCAGTTGTACAATATGATTCAACAATTCTATGCCTATACAAGTGTTTTCTCATTTACCTTTATCTGTTTCACCCATCTCCCTACTCACTTCCCCTCTCAAATTTTTTCTCTGTATTTGAGAGTCTTGGTTTTTTATCTCTTTTTTCTGTTTGTTTAGTTTTTCAGATTCCACATATGAGTAAAAATATATAGTATTTGTCTTTCTTAGTCTGACTTATTTCACTTAATATAATGCCCTCCAAGGCTACCCACAGTGTCTCAAATGGTATTCTCTCTCTCTTTCTTTCTTTTTTTTTTTTGAGAGGGAGAGAGATGGGGGTAGGGGCAGAGGGAGAGGGAAACAGAATCCCAAGAAGGCTCCACATTTAGCACGGAGCCTGACACAGGACTTGATCCCACATCCCAAGACCATAACCTGAGCAAAAATTAAGTCAGATGCCCACCTAACTAAGCCACTGACACCGTCTCATTTTTTATGGCTGTGTAATATTCCATTGTATATTGTACCACATCTTTCTTATCCATTTATCTATTAATGAACTGTTAGGTTGCTTCTGTATCTTGGCTATAGCAAATAATGCTGCAATAAATATGGGGTCTGTGTGTTTTTTTAAATTAGTGTTTACAGTTTCTTTGGGTAAATACCCAGTAGCAGAAGTACTGGATCATATGGTAATTCTATTTTCATTTCTTTGAGGAATCTCTGTACTGTTTCCCACAGTGGCAGTGTCAATATGTATTCCCAGTAAACATGCATAGGGTTTCCATTTTCTCCACATCCTCAGCAACACTTTCTATTTCTCTTGTTTTTTATTTTAGCCATTCATTGTGATTTTGATTTGCATTTCCCTGATGATGAGTGATGTTGAGTAGCTTTTTATGCATCTGTTAGCCATCTATGTGTCTTCTTTGAGAAACGTGTATTCAGAACCTCTGTTCATTTTTAGTCTGTTTTTTTGGTGTTGTATAGTTCTATGTATATTTTTATGAAATAGAACTCTTGCTAAAAAGCTATTGTGGGCATTATTTTTGAGAATTAATTTTGTCTTGCTTTGTATGGTTTTGCCTGATGGAGAAAGAGATGATGAGAGGGATTATTTTGTGTTTTGATTCATTTAATTGCCGATTTTAATTCCAAGACCATGAAACTTTTCTAGATAGTAGAATTAGATATGCCTGTTATATCATATCTTAATTGTCTGGTTCTTTGGAACAGTGCTTAAAGTGATGTTTTTAGTGGTGATTTTTCTGTAAAAAGATAAGTTATCTTTTTTCACTCAACATGTATTTTTTTAGTACTGTTCCGGACTTTGAATATATAGCATTGAACAGAACAGAAGTCCTTACCCTCATGCTGTTTACCTTCCAGTTAATTGTTCTGAAAAAAATAGTATGACTTTGTATAATCAGTACAAGGCCTAAAACAAGGTCTTGGTAATTTTATGTCCTTAGAAATGATTTATTCTCAGCACCATAAAAAAATTCTACTCTTTAATTTTTATTTATTTATTTTAAGTAATCTCTGTTCCTAAGTGGGGCTCAAACTCATGACCCCAAGATCAAGAGTCACATGCTCCTCTGAGCCAGTCAGGCACCCCAAGAACCATTCTGCTTTTTATTCACTATCAATAACTTTCTCATTTGGGTTCATTTAGTAATGGACTGTTGTCTCAGAGGTGTTTTTTAAAAAATCAAACTTTTAAAAATACAGCTTTAGTTTTCTCCTTTGTTAGGTATTTGTACATAAAATAATTAAATATAAATTATGTATATAATTCAACAAGTCGGAATTTTAAACAGAATATTCATTTTTATCTATATTCTATGTTCTCTGGTCATATTTTCTAACACAGACAACATGGAATTTTAAGAAGTTTCTGAAGTTGAACTTAAATATCAATAATGTCATTATTAGTATTTTTCTTGGTTTTGTGTTCTGAGGGATCTTTTTAAAATGATGTGCCTAGACTTTTGATTCTATTTTCAGATAATATATAATAGTGTTTCAGTTGGTTTATTTTTAAGAATGAATTTACTATCCTCCAAAGTAGTTTAAATGCATTCCAGCAGCTTAATAATGTACAAATAGAGGCAACTGGTCTTGCATCTGTTCCTTAAGCAGACATGAGGTAGAATAACAGGCTAGTTGCTAAATAAACTAGGGAAAATTTTTAATGTGATATATTTTTTTTTACATTTTACAAGGTCAGTGATTGATTAGATATTTCTGACTTATGAGTTAGGTGTCTTTATTATGTAATCACTACTGCATAGCTGTATCCTTTTCACCTGCAACAGACAAAATAAGTATAAAATATGCTGTGTTTTATTCTCTAAGTTCTGTTATTTGTCACATATTTTGATAGTTAATGATACCAGCATCATTAAGACTGTTTTAATACTTCATATCATAAGAAATTTACTGGCCATCTTTGTGCTTGGTCTAACTAATAGTTATATAATTAATATGCTGGTAGTAGGTTTCCTGTTTTTTAGGCACAATGGAGCTTACACCTATTCTTATGCTTTTGTTCTCTCAGTGATCAAGCAGCTCAAATTAAATTTAAGAATTGGTGGTTAGTTACTTCATATAAAATTTAGAAAATGTGTTGCATAAAAGAAATTTCAAGTGAGCATAAGGAAAAATACCTATGATCTCCGCTCTATAGAGATACCAGATTTGTGGTTGTATTCTTCCAGAATTTATCTGTGCCTATATGCATAATGTTATTAAAATTCAAGCTAGTTAGAAGGCTATGAGACTGAGCCCTACTTGTCTTAGTTGAAAGAGATGCACACCATTTTCCTTTTATTAATAAAAGATACTATTGCAATATTATATATACCACTGTGTCATAAACATCTTTATTATTTTTCCATATATACTTTTTATATAAACATCTTTAAAATTGTTTGCATTAACATAATTTTAATTGAGTTAATCCAGTGTTACCCAAAGTATGTAATGCATACTTCTGATTTTAGGTGACAAGATATTGGTGACAAGATATTTTAAGATATTTTAGGTGATGGCCTGATCCAATATTAAATAATAGTGAGTAGTATCATAAAGAAGTTAATACTTTTCCAGGATTTTTTTTAGTCAATCTAATTACAGTTAGCCAAAAGTCTGTTTGATGCTCGCATATCCTTTATATTCCTTTAACACTTGCCTGTTTATCTCATCACCTTCAGCAGTAATACCTAACTAAAATTTTAATAATGTAGTGTTAGTTTTCATTACATTCATTTCTGTTTACGATTTTCTTTAAGGAAATCACAAGTGATACTGGCTTTTAATTTATACCAGAATAGAAAGTCTCCTTTTAAAATAAATTTAGATAAGTTCACTAGTTAAAACATGTTAAGTTAATGATAAGTATACATGGCATTAGGAGATGGCAGAAATCCTTATGATGATACAAAAGTGATTAGGAGATAGGAAGCACTGTTTTTTGACATTTAAATTATTTCAGTGTTTTTCCCATTAGAAATAAGGCTTCAGTGATCATTTGTAAAACTAAATCTTTTGCATGGACTAATTACGTTTAGTACAAATTAGTAGAAGTCCCAGAAATTTCACAAGGTAAACACATTTAGACCTCTTATATTTTTGTATAATTTTGTATAATCTAACAATAGTATAATCTAAAGTAGATTATACTCTCACCAAGCAGTGAGAGTACCTGTTTTCCCTATTTTATTCAACTCTGGGCTAATTTTTTTCTTTAGACATGACATTTTCAGTTCTTCTTAGTATTTGAATAGTAGTTATAAAGAAGTACCTAATTTCTTTGCAATTCAGTAGCTGTATCAAGGACTATAACACCTGTCCTTTATTTAGTTATCATTTAATAATGGTTTGATCTTATAAAGAAAATGACTCCAAAGATGCTTGCTTTTTTCACAGTGGTGCTAAAGAAAAAGTATCTCTAATGATAAGGACAATGTCTTTTTTTCTGTAGCTTGCCCAGTTTCGACAAAGGAAAGCTCAGTCTGATGGGCAGAATCCTTCTAAGAAGCAGAAAAAAAAGAGGAAAACTTCAAGCAGCAAACATGATGTGTCAACATACCATGCTTTGAATATTGAGCACTCACAGAGTGATGAAATGTACATAAATAGTTCTCAGAGGGTAGGAACAGCCGTGACTCCTGAATCCACAATAATCAAACGTGATGAGGTCTTCTCTGTTGAAGTAAGTATTCATCTAGATTTTTTGAAAATTAGAATTCTAACTGGAAAGTTGTAATGACAACACTCATTATCACCCTGTGCAATTTCTGTGAGCTTGATTCAATAAACATTTGTAGTACAACAACTGTAATAACATCAAGGATTCAGCACCAAGGATACAAGGGTAAATGTGACATTCTCTGTCCTTTAGGAAAGTCAGTCAAGTGGGGAAGGCAGATGTAAGATAGTCTGTGTATTTTGATTACAGCTATGGTAACAAAAATGCGTATGGTACCCTAGAGTACCACGATTTGGGGGAATGCTAAATCAGTATTAGCTATCAGCAAAGAAGTAGGCAAGGCAACCTCTGTGATAAAGAAGCAACATCCACAAGAACATGAAGTTATGATGTGACTTGGAAACTATAGGAAGTTTAGTTTTAAATATATTAGAATGATGGGGATGGGATGGTGAGAGGCAGAGATTGCACCTGGCCCATAGAAGGCCCAAAGTAAAAGCTAGTGTTCTTCCTCTCTTTAATGGTATAATTTTCCAGACTAAGATGAGGCGGGGCAATTTAAAAGTGGATTGGAATTGTGGGTGGGATGGAGATAGCAACTAAAACCAGGAGTAGAGAAAACTGGGATGCTTAGGAGAAAGAGTGGTGGTTGAGACAGATAATTATAATTTGGATTGTACCTCGGTATATTTATATGGAAACTAAGATTTAGATAATATATAGGATTTGAGCTTTATTCAAAAGGTCAGGGGTGTTAAGGATTTGCTAAGAGGCGATCTTTTTGAGATTTTCCTACTTAGAATTTTTTGAGCATCTTGGGTATGTAGTTTAGTGTTTTTCATCCAATTTGGGAAGTTTTGGGGCATTATATCCTCATATATTCTGTCTACTCCTTTCTGTCCCCTCCTTTGGGTCTCCTATTATGCATGTTAGTATGTTTGATATTGTTGCACAGATTCTCATGCTCTGTTCATTTTTCTTTATTCTTTTTTAATCTTTTCAGTTAAACTATATGTTAAAGTTTACTGATTTTCCTCAGATCTGTCAAGCCCCTCTAATGAATTTCCCATTTGTTGTTTTACTTTTTAAAAAAGTTTATTATTTTATGGGGTGCCTGGGTGGCTCAGTAGGTTGGGCCTCTGCCTGTAGCTCAGGTCCTGATCTCAGGGTCCTGGGATCAAGCCCCATGTCCGGCTCTCTGCTCAGTGGGGAGCCTGCTTCCTCCCATCTCTCTGCCTGCCTCTCTGCCTACTTGTGGTCTCTGTCAAATAAATAAAATCTTCAAAAAAATTTTATTATTTAAGAAGAAAATTTTTTTAAAGTAATCTGTACACTTAGCCTGCTAGGCGCCCCTCTTTGGTTCTTTCATAGTGATACTCTTTATTTTGTAAGGCATTATCCTTATACTTTTCTTTAGGAATTTAGACTTAATTTTATTCACTTATTTGACTATATTGAAAATAGCTCGTTTAAAAGTCTTTGTATATTAAGTCCAATATTTGTGTTTCCTCAGGGACTGTTTCTACTGACTACCATTTTTTTTTTGTATGTGGGCCATACTTTTTCTTTGTGTATCTTGTAATTGTTTGTTGAAATCTGGGATGATATGATATATTGTATAGTGATATGATATGAAAACTCTGGTGTTTGACGTGGTTTGCAGATGTATTTGTTACCTTTTTCTGGATAACAAATCAATGTTTGGGCTTCTCACTGGAGTTATAGCATTTCCAGTGCAAAGAGTGTCTTGTTCACCATTTCATCCTAAGTAACACAGTTCTTAGTACACAATATACTATAACTGTTTAAAAGGCATAAGTGAATCAACCATGAGAGTTGATGTCATGAAAGTATTTTAGATTTAAAAGAAGATTAGGAAGTTAGGAAGCCCTGTGACAGAATTTTAGAATAGGCATCACTTCCTACATCAGAGACGAGGTAGAGTTTGGTACTGAGTGATGAATAAAATTTCCTTAAGTATAGATGGTAAAGGAGACAGTAATGGTTCATATTTGTTGAATGAAAAGGTGAAATCTTTAGGTCTCTTTTCTCACCTGTAAATTGAGAATTTTTGATTAGATGAGTGGGTGAACAGTGGAAACAGTGAAAATTTAAGTTTCCTCCTTGAGGAAACTTTTTAGTGGTTTTAAACTGAGGGAAGCTCAGAAAAGCCACTCACTTCATACCCAAATCCCAGGGGTGTAAGAATGAAACAGGAATGTCTTAGTGTTTTATAAGCTGCAAAGGCGTTAATAACAACAAAGATTGTTACTTTTCTTCAAGTTGTTACTACTTTTCTGGCATCAAGATTTGGTGATTTTTTTTAAACTTTTTGTTGTTGTTTACATAATCTCTAAGCCCAGTGTGGGGCTTGGACTCACGACCCTAAGATCGAGAGTCTCACGCTCTACCACCTGAGCCAGGCATGCCAGTGATTTTTCTTTTTGAAGAAATTGGAACTCTTTTGAGTAACATTTTAAGAGTTTCTCTTATTTAAAAGAGAGATAAGAATTTGAAGGGTGATATCTTATTTAGTTCTTTTGTCTTACAAATGATTTGTAATGTATATAAGACCCTGTGTGAAAGTGCCTCTTGATACATTTATATTTAGAAAAATGCTTTATGATAAATATCAGATGTGTTAGTTAGCCATTGTGATTCATAGAGTGAAAATTTTAAAGTTTTAGGGGCATGTGGCTGGCTCACTTGGTGAAGCATGTGATGTTTTGATCTCAGGGCTGTGAGTTCAAGTCCTAGGTTGGGCATAGAGCTTAATTTTAAAAAAATGAATAAAATAAAATTCACATACTTAAAAAATTTTTTAAGATATTTGAATAATTTTTACTAGTTTTTTAGTGATATTTTTATGTGAATTTTCTATCACATGTTACTAATAGTAATGGGTAAATAAAGTAACATGTTTGGTGGTGGGGAAGCTCTTAATGTAATTGGTTTTTATTTTTATTTTAGCCAGAAAGTGAGATTTCAACTACAGCAGATGATTACAGTTCAGAGGTAAGAATAAGTAATATTATGGTAGGTTAACTTTTTATGTATCATTTTTGAAACTTATTAATACTTTATTTCTTGCAACTCACATGCTTATGTATTTTTATAAATATAATGAAGTATAGCATAACAAAATACAGTGTAAATGACCTAGAAAACCTGAAAAGTTATGTTTTTCTCCATTTTTTTTTTCATATTACTAAGATCTTAAATCTGTTTGAATACCTTAATTAGTGGCCTTTAAGTCTCTAGGAAAATGATATTGAGATTTTAGGATTAATGATCGTCATAAGATTTCCATATTAAACACAATAAATATTTTATTATACAGACTATTTCATATTCCAAGTAATGCTTTTTACAAATGCTCGAATTCTATATAATTACATATATTCATTTGATGAAATTAATGCTGCAGTAGTGATTTTTAATTTAGGTGATAAAAGCTAATGTAGACATTGGCCACATTAGGAAATACCTTCTTTATGTGTTATTAATAAATATATGCCATGCTGTTACCTTTTTCTTATTGTTTTAGATATCATTGTCATTTCATTGGTCCACAGTTTGAGGATTTGGAAAATTATGAATGGTCAGCGACTCAGTGTATTCCATAAGTTTTGTTATATTGTAGGTTTCTAATACCAAAAAAAAAGACAACTTCATGTTCTGAAGTGAACAGATTACTGTTTTGAATTGCAAATGGGAGTAAAAACTTTGACATTTCAAAAGTTTAATGTGGTTAAAAGCTGGGAATATACTTATTAGTAATCTGATCAGGAAAATAATTAACCAGGGTTGAATAAATAAATTAGTACCTGATTTATACTATGTAAAGTTGCCTGTAGGGGAAGTATCTCAATTTAAAATCACAACTTGCAATTCAGAAAATCTGGCCTTGTGACTTTAAATTTGGGGCTTATATATGAAAGCAACCCTGTCCCCCCCCCCCCAATAATGGCTATATTCTTTTTTTAAAAATTAAAGAGGGGATGTGTTGTGATGAGCACTGGGTGTTATATACAACTAATGAATCATTGAACACTACATCAAAAACTAATGATGTACTAGATGTTGGCTAACTGAACATAATTAAAAAATTATTTTTATTCATTATTTTTAAATTGAAGTATAGTTGATACAGAATATTTTATTAGTTTCAGGTGTGCAGCATAGTAATTTGACATTTATATACATAATAAATGGCTCCCATAGTAATTGTAGTTACCATACGAAATTATTGTAATATTAACTCTGTTCCCTATGTTGTGGCATATTCCACATCCCTGTAGCTTATTTATTTTATAACTGGAAGTTTGTACCTCTTACTCACTCCCCTTTCCCTTTTTCACCCATTGCCCTGTGTTTCCTCTCCACTGGCAACCTCCAGTCTAGTCTGTTGTCTGTATTTGTGAGTCTGTTTCTGTTTTGTTTGTTTGTTTGTTCTGTTTTTTAGATTCCACATATAAGTGAAATCATATGGTATTTGTCTTTTTCTGTCTGACTTTTTAAAAAATATTATTTATTTATGTGATCTCTACAGCCATTGTGGGACTCAAACTCATGACCCCAAGATCAGGCTGTGCTAGCCAGGTGCCCCTTTCTCTGACTATTTCACTTATCTGTGTTGTCACAAATGGCAAAATCTCATTTGTTTTTACAGCTGAGTAATTTTCCATCATATAAATCTATGTATATACATATACATATATAGACACATGCACACACATATATATATGCCACATCAACTTTATCCATTCATCTGTTGATGGATACTTAGGTTGCTTCCATGTCTTGCATATTGTAAATAAAGCAACAATAAACACAGGGATGCAATATATCTTTTCAAATCGGTGTTTCATTTTCTTCAGGTAAATACCCAGAAGTAGAATTAATGGATCATATAGATCTGTTTTTAATTTTTTGAGGGGTGCCATACTATTTTCCATAGTGGCTGCACCAATTTACCTTCCCACTAACAGTGCACAAGGGTTCCCTTTATCCCACATTCTCACCAATGCTTGTTAGTTTGTGTTTTTTTTTTTAAATAGCCATTCTGACAAGTGGAGGTGATATATCTTTGAGCTTTTAATTTGCATTTCCCTAATGATGAGTGATAATGAGCATCTTTTCATGTGCCTTTTGGTCATGTATATATCTTCTCTGGAAAAATGTCTATTCAGGGCCTCTGCTCATTTTTTTAATTGGATTGTTCGGCTGTTTCTTTTTTTTCTTTTTTCTTTCTTTCTTTCTTTTTTTTTTTTTTTTTTTTTGGTGTTGAGTGCTATGAGTTCTTGTTAAATTTTTTTTTTTTTAAAGATTTATTTATTTATTTGACAGACAAAGATCACAAGTAGGCAGAGAGGCAGGCAGAGAGAGAGGAGGAAGCAGGCTCCCTGCTGAGCAGAGAGCCTGATGCGGGGCTCAATCCCAGGACCCTGGGATCCTGACCTGAGCTGAAGGTAGAGGCTTTAACCCACTGAGCCACTCAGGTGCCCCATCTTCTTGTTAAATTTTTTTAAAAATTTAAGTTTTTTACTTTAGTACAGTTAACATACAGTGTTATATTGGTTTCAGGTGTACAATATAGCAATTCATGAATTCTAAACATTACTTAGTGCTCATCATGATAAGTGTACTCTTTAATCCCTATCCCCTATTTCACCCATCCCCCCCCCATTCCTCTCCCCTATGGTAACGATCAGTTTATTTTCTGTAGTTAAGAGTCTGTTTCTTAATCTGTCTCAGTCTCTTTTTTCCCCTTTGGTCATTTGTTTTATTTCTTAAATTCCACATAGGCGTGAAATCGTATTGCATTTGTTTTTTTCTAACTGACTTATTTCACTGGGCATTATACACTCTGCTGTGAGGTTTCAAAATATATTTTGGATGTTAATCTTTTAATGGATATGCCACTTACAAATATCTTCTCTGATTTAGTGGGTTGCCTTTTAGTTTTGCTAATGGGTTCCCTTCATTGTGCCTAAGTTTTTTAGTTTGATGTAGTTTCAGTTATTTATTTTTGCTTTTGTTGCCCTTGCCTAACAAGACAGATCTAAAAATATATTCCTGAGACTGAGGTGTAAGAGTTTACTCCCCATGGTTTTTTTTTTTTTTTTTTTAGGAGTTTTATAGTTTCAGGTCTTTAATCCATTTTGAGCTTATTTTTGTATATGGTATAGGAGTGGTTTCATTCTTTTGTATGTAGCTGTCCTGTGTTTTCAGTATCACTTATTGAAGAAATGGTCTTTTCCCCATTGTGTATTCTTGCCTCCTTTGTCATAGATTAATTGACCATATAAACATGGGTTTTTTTTTTTCCCTAGGCTCTCAGTTCTCTTCCATTGATCTATGTGTCCATTTGAATGTCAGTACCATACTGTTTTGATTACAGTAGCTTCATAGTATGGTTTGAAATCTGGGACTGTGTTCCCTCCAGCTTTGTTCTTTCTCAAGATTACTTTGGGTATTTGGGATCTTTTGTGGTTCCATACAAATTTTAAGATTATTTGTCCTAAGTTCTGTGAAAAATGGTATTGGTATTTTGACAGGGATTGCGTTGAATTTGTAGAGTATTGTGGACATTTTAACAGTATTAATTTTTTGAACCCATGAGCATGGTATATGTTTCCCTTCATTTGTGTCATCTTTGGTTTCTTTCATCAGTGTCTTAAAGTTTTCAGAGTACAGGTCTTTTACCTCCTTGGTTAGCTTTATTCTTAGATACTAGAGCAGGAGTCACTCTTTGGAAGGGTGCTTACCAGGGCAGTTGGGTTGGTTAGAATGACTCTGCAGGGCAGGGTAAGTGGTGCTAGGAAGAGAGTGTGTCTGAATGGGGGCCCACCAGTGTCAAGCCAGCTGTGCTGAAGGAAGGCAAGAAAAATAGTGCCTGCCAGCATTTCCATTCCCAGAGAAATTTCCTGCAGATCCTTGCCCCTGTGGCACATGCCCTAAAATTAATGAATCTCCATGTGATATAGTCCAGGCACTTTTCAAACTGGTATCTCTGGGTTGGGTCTCTGAGCAGGTGCTGTTGTATATTGGCCTTTTAAGACAGAGTCTTGGTTTCTTATTGCCCTGCGCTGTCTTCAGAGTTAGGCTCATTTAAATCCAAATATTTATGGAGTCTCATATTCCCAGTGCAGATCAATAGGATGAGGGGTGCTCAGTGTGGGGCTTGAGCCTCTCACTTCTCAAGCAGGACTTTCACACCTGTGTTATATCTCCTACTTGTGGGTTGCTGCTTGGGATGTTTAGTTTCTGATTTCATCTCTGCCCCTCCTACCCTTCTCCATGTGGCTTTTTCTTTCTGTCTTTAGCTATGGAAGAGCTGTTTGCTAGTCTTCAGGTCATTCTCAGTGAATTGTAGTATATGTAGTTGCAGCCTTGATGGGTTCATGGGGAGAGGTGATCTCGGGACACTCGTACTCAGCCGTCTTCTCTCTCTCTCTTGCTAATGCCTTAATTCTTATAGTTTGTCTTTCTTGATTGAAAGTTTCAGGCATTTTTGTGCCTGAACTGCCTATGTCTTTGGGATACCCCAGGACTCCACAAAGTACATTTTTCTTCTTTACACTCAGGTGAATTTTTTTATAAGCCAAGTGGCTATAGATCAGGCCATCTCTTATATGCCTGTGAAATTTGGTTTAAATTTATATAGCCATTTTCTCACTTTGGGATAAGAGAGTAACTTTAATGTTTATTAATACAGCTTTTAAAAGTAAGGACATCAAAAGATTATGGTTTTCAAGTTCTCTTTTTGAAAATAGTAATATTGAAAAGTCTTATTATGATAAATTATTTTTTGCCTAGACTTTTTAAACTATAAAACTGGTGGGAATTATGAGGCCCAGAAGAATGTATTGAAACTATTTGTCTGTGATACCTAGTAAATGTGATGTGTTTTGAAGTAGGGTACAAGTAATATTTAAATGTAATTCCTACAGTAGAAGTTAAGAGTATGTTGAACATTGGTGAACAAGAAATCTTTACTACATGTATATGTGTGTAATTTCTATGTATTTGCATATGTAATCAAACATATGTTTTATTGTTATATACATGAATAAATATATACCTATACATACGTGTGTATTTTTTTTTCCAAACAAAAATTTCAGGGAAGAGACTTCTCTTTACTATGTGACATATCCTTTGATACTTTTTCTTTTTAATGGTGGTCACAAAAACTAAATTGATTAACTGATTTATAATTGGACAAAAACAGTTACTTAGAAGATTACACTGAAAAAAGATATTTCTGAAATAATTTTTGACAGATTGACCTGATTTGATCATAACCTTTGTGATATTATATAGTTTGGGCCTGGAATCATGATGAATTATTCTATGACAAAGTTACATATTCTCTTTGTCCATAGAAAACAGTTTGTGAAATGTTTGAAAATGTCTCATTAAGGTTGCCAATGTGGAGCCTGGTTGAATCCATGATACTCTGGGCTAGTTTTGAAGCTTTAGCTATTCCTGTTAATGATGTTAAAACTGGTTTGACTGAGCTAGAATTATGAGGGACTTCTGAGCCATAGTCACCTTTTCAGGAGGCAGAAGAATCATCAGTAAGCCAAATTTGTAAATTGAGGAATAAATATCACCGTTAAGATTTTCCTATTAGAAATTTTAAGGAATTATCTCTTAGTTTCACACCCTCCCTGCCAGAGGAAATTCCTTCCTAGATTATAACTTCATTATGATTGCCAGATTTGCAAAGTTTAATAATCTTGGCTTTGTTTGCATTGGAGCATTTTTAAAATTTCAGAATTACAGTTTTGAATTGTAGGCCACATAATTATCCTGTGTGTTTTTAAAATATTGCTGTCATTTTTTTGATGTGTAGGGAAGTAAGGTAATAAAAAAGAACAGAGGCTCTGGAGCCTTGTGTTCAGATTTCACCGTCATCACCACCAAGGTGTTATCAACCCGGGTCCGTCACTTTAATTCTGATACATAGTTTTTTCACCTGTAAAACAGTGATATCTACTTCACAGTGTAGTTGTGAGGGTTATATTTGATAATATTTAGTATGGTGTTTGGTATAAAAAAGATAATCAACAAAGTTTGCAGTTTTTTTACTGCTCTTCGATAGAAATATGCTTTATTTTCTTTCTTTTTAAAGATTTTTTTTTTTTAAGATTTTATTTATCCATTTGACATAGAGAGATCACAAGTAGGCAGAGAGGCAGGCAGAGGGAGAGGGGGCAGGAGACTTCCTGCCGAGCAGAGAGCCCAATGTGGGGCTTGATGGGATCATGACCCGAGCCATAGGCAGAGGCTTCAACCCACTGAGCCACCCAGGCGCCCCTCTTTTTAAAGATTTTATTTATTTGACAGAGAGAGATCACAGGTAGGCAGAGAGGCAGGCAGAGAGAGAGGGGGAAGCAGGCTCCCCACTGAGCAGAGAGCCCGATGCGGGGCTCTGTTCCAGGACCCTGGGATCATGACCTGAGCCGAAGGCAGAGGCTTAACCCACTGAGCCACCCAGGCGCCCCAGAAATGTGCTTTATTTTCCCCCTAAATAGATGGAATGTGTGATGAGAATTCTTTTAACAAATTATTCTCAAAAGGATTTCAGATTCTGATTATGTTACTTAGTTTGGGAATTTTATGCAAATAGATATGGTACACACTTAATTTTCTTGACTTCTTTGGCTGGTATTCTCATTGGATTGAATAATGGATTCAGGCCTAGAAAGAATTGGATAATATTATCCTATGATACCTATGATATTTAATGAGATCTCTTCTATATAAATATACACCCAATTACATATGCCAGAGAAATCAGACTGAATAAAAGATGCCCTTCTTGGGGCACCTGGGTGGCTCAGTGGGTTAGAGCCTCTGCCTTCAACTCAGGTCGTGGACCTGCGTCGGGCTCTCTGCTTAGCGGGGAACCTGCTTCCTCCTCTTTCTCTGCCTGCCTCTCTGCCTACTTGTCATCTCTGTCTGTCAAATAAATAAATAAAATCTTTAAAAAAAAAAAAGATGCCCTTCTTACAAATTAATTTAAATTACGCATAGTCTACTCAGTCCCCCGTGAAGGTACATTTCATATCCAAAATGTTGTATATACATGAAATATTTTTATGGATACCTTTTGAGCAGGGTTATTTGGAGAAAGTTGCAAATGCTAGAGGCAAACTACACACATGACAGGTAAATAAATATGCTTTGCTAAGTGTGGAAAGATGAAGTGATAGTAGGGCAAAAAATCTCATTATGGATTTCATGTGATTATTCAGTGCTTCTTAACCAAGTCACATTTACAATTCATGATATTTATGAAATGACTAGCTGGAGTTAGAGACATAGCCTATAGCCATAAAGTTATATAAACTTAGCCTTTTAACTTTTTTTTTTTTTAACTTCACCTCATTTTCTTTTTCTCACTCCCTGCCTCAGCTCTGTTGAGGTATAATTGACAGTTAAAAATTGTATATATTTAAGATGTACAGCATGGTGTTTGATACTCAGCTTTAAATTTAAGTGGGTGATCTTAACCTCATTAGTTACTTGGCTACAATTCCATGAGTCACTGAGGCACATTGAAGTCCTATAATTTTCATGAACTTTTATGAACCATCAGATTCTTATTTTATTAAAATATACATTATTAATATTTTTGAATGTAAATAGTACCACATTAAGTATAATAGGATAAGATATTAATAGTGAATTAGTCTTTTTTGTTTTTATTTTTTTAATTTATTTTATTTTTTGTCTTTTGTGTTTTTAAACTAACATCCACTGGAAGGAAAAGATTTTGGTGTAAAGGCCATGTTATGGTTATAAAGATTATCTTTCTCTGATTGTTTCTGAATTGGTATCTTTATAAGGTGATACTTACCTATACAGAACATTTTAAATTTGAAAATGTACCTTACTTATATTTTCCCAAGTCTTCATGTTGTCCATACAGATTAAATAAATCTGTAAATTCAGAAAGAATTTATTAGTACAGCCTAGTTAAATAACTTTGACAAATGCCACAGGAAAAAAAGACACTAAAAAAAAGGCTTTTTCTTCACCCGAGTTTATCAATCTGATCTTCGTGTTTCAAGTTACTAATTTACTTTCATATTAAGGTTTACCAGATACAGTGTTAGAAGACTAATATAAGAAGAAGGGATGAATGCTCTACCCTTTAGATATCAATAAAGTAATTATATACATTAAAAAATAGAATAATGCTAACTATTAATGATCCCAGTAGTCTGCTGGGTATTTCTATTCTAACTTCAGAATATAGTTTGTATTAGTTTAGTTCTGGTGAATAATCTTTTATTACCTATTTACATAGTACTAAATTTTTAAAAAATGTATTAATAATGATTTTTATGTTTTTTATAATAATGCATAATTAAGTTTAAGAAGCCAATACATAGGAGTTTTTTTAGTGTAATTTTGCTTAAATTAGAGAAATATTAAGCTGAACTTTGGCTATATTATGTGTTCGATACAATCATTATAAACTGATAAATTATTATAGTTATATCATCTCCACCTAAAGTTGTATCCGTCTTAATATGATATTTGAAGATATTCATAAAATCCATTTCATTTAACTGTAACTGTAAAAATTTTAGTAGATGCTTATCAAAGTGCTTCATTTCAGAATCAAGAAAAGCTAATTGAAATTTAGGAGAATTTAATTGGAAAATTATTTCAAATGACTTGATATTAATAATTTAAATAGAGTTAGTACTCCTGTCTTCTGACAGTTTTCACAAATTACAAAGAATCAAACTCTGTTACAGAACTCTTAGCTAGTATCTTCACTTTTTTTTTTAAATTTTAAATAGGCTTCACACCCACAGTGGGCTGGGCTTGGACTCATGACCCCAGGATCAAGTCATATGCTCTGCTGACAGAGCCAGCCAGGCTCCACAGTATCTTCACTTTTAAAAAGATGTAGTGCATATCCTAATTCTGGGATATTCTAGTCTATGTATTCCAACGGTATAAACTTTATTATCTTGGATTCTGTTAATGTAGAATTATGAATAACTAAGATGTAAGCAGAAGTGAAGTTCTTTTGTGCACTGTTGAGGGAAAGAAGGGTTTGTTAAATAGATTAATTGATCTGAAATTAATCTCTGGCCAGGTCAACCCAGGAGACATATGTTGTCATCCTTCTTCTTCCCATCATCAAAGTCTTTGATAGAGAGAGGCAATAATCTGTTATGGAAAATCTCTGCATCATTCAGGGTTGGCATGGCTGGGAAAGTTGGGAGACCCTTCCTCAGCTATTCATCTCATACTTCTTGACCTGATTACCAACCTTTAGTGAATTTGCACCAGTAAACAATTTACTTTAAAACGAATAGAGCTTAATCAGAAAACAGTTATTTAAGTGATTATAAGGCAGTATTTTGTAGATGAGAATTTAGTCACTTGAGGTTTATAATTATCCCTGTGAGGACAAACTGGAAACTGCTATTAGAACTTTAATTCACTTAAATGAAAATGTATAGTATGGTGTTTTCTGCATTGTAAGCACTCAAATGTTTTGGGAATCATTGGCATTTGAAATTATCATAATATCTTTTTAGATTTAAATTTAATCATTGTGTCTATTTTTGCCAATGAGGCATTTTCTCTGTGCATAAGATATGCGTGAATACAGTTAGCAGAAATATAACTGTTAGCTTTAAATAAAATTCTCTCTAAAATCATAATATATCAGGAAATTGTTTTTGTACAGGTAAATGGTTGCAGTTTTGTGGTGAGAACAGAAAAGCCTACAAATTTATTAAGGGTACAGTATTTAAAACTCTCACGGTACTAATGTTTTATACTATTTAAAACCATCTGGCTTACTAACAAAGCTTTTTTCTGCATGTACTTCTTTCTGTGTGTGATTTCTAAATGCTTTTAATGTTTAACAAAACAAAATTAGCCACCTTTTGTTGTTATAAAAGCTCAGTTGTAACAGATTTCACAATATATTGTTTTTGCTTTAAGGTTATATCACAGTCATAACAAAGTAGGTTGTCATTCCAGAAAACTCTGAGGTGATAAGTGATATTTTAAAGTGTATTTTGCTATGGAATTCAGTGTTTAAATCCCTCTTCCTGAGGAATGTTGTTAGTATGAATTATTAAAAATTTTGGATTGATTTAGGAAGAAGAATTTGGTGCTGATGATTCTTATTCTGAACATGGAGCACAGTACAATCAGACCCACCTAGAGATGATGGAAAATGAATTGGCTGGCAAACAGCATGAGATTGAAGAGCTGAACAGAGAACTAGAAGAAATGAGAGCCACCTATGGGAGTGATGGACTGCAGCAGGTATGTGTACTTTTGTTTTTGTTTTGTTACTGAGACAGAAATAAGAAATTTGAATGATCATATATGTACATTCTTTAAAGATGAGTTTTTTAAATAGTAACTTAAATCATCTCATCATTCATGTCCTTATACATACCACAAACAACCTTGCTTAATTTTTTAACTTTATGAGATAGCTAGAATGAAATCACTTTGGTAGGATAGGTGTTTTTGTAATCAGCCTGAGAGAAAATTTTGGTGCAAACCACATCAGAATATGATGACCTACACTCATTAAAAATGTCAGTGAGTCCTTGTAAAAGTAAGCATTTGTGGCAATCAGTTATAAAAACAAAGTGGAAAAGGCCATTGATGAGGATGACAGAATACATTTCAGTTTCATCCTCTCCAGAAACAAGTGAGAATTGAACAGGTCTGTGGTGATGTTGCCTAGGAACAGATTGGGACATTCCTAAATATAATGGCACTTGTCCTTCTAGAAGCAGATAAATGGATAAGTTAGACCTAGTAATTTTTTTAAAGTTGATTTGGAATTAAAGCCTATTTCTACAAGCTGATCTTTCAGATATGGACAAGAATAGATAAGGTTACTTAAAAATTACCATAATTCTGTCAGTGCATTTTGAATATTGTTTTTGAAGGATAGTTACCTATAGTAGTAATCAATTTTGTTTAAAAAATAAGTGTGGCACTTTTTATTTTCACTGATGTCTTTTAGTTACAAGAATTTGAAGCTGCCATTAAGCAAAGAGATGGCATCATAACCCAGCTCACTGCTAATTTACAACAAGCAAGGAGAGAAAAGGATGAGACAATGAGAGAATTCTTAGAGTTGACAGAGCAAAGTCAAAAATTACAGATTCAATTCCAGCATGTAAGTATTACTAATAGAACAAAGTTACTAGATTTTTAGTAATGAATTATTTTAAAGTGCTCTAATTTTCAGAACAAATTTAAGTTAGTTTAAAATGGATTTGCTTATTATGTATCATGTTGGAAATATGTTGTTACGTTAACCCAAAGTTTAACTCCTAGTTCCTGCTTGGTTTCTTGGTTTCTTGCTGTTATTTTCTCTGTACTTCTTCCTTGTCTCTATATTGAAACCCTACAAAATCTTCCAAGTTTGTTTGGGTGGATTTTTGCAGAAATTAACATGTAGTCACATCTACCTTTTGCTAACCTTGCTATGATTTTATTTTAGTTTCCTTGCTGTGAGTTTATTTTAGTTTCCATTTAGATTTTGTTTTATTTTAGTGTTCCATTTGCCTTTAATCAGAGCTGTAAGAATCTAATAGTATTAATCAAGTTTCTGATGGCAAGTACAGAAAATAATTGAAGGTAGCTTAAGCAAAAAGAGAGGAATCTAATGTAAGAATACAGGCTTATCTAAACAGAATGCAAGGTGAAGATACAACCAGACTTCCGAAAGGGATTAGAATCACAAATTGGAAAATCATCTGGAATCCAGGAAGTACTGTTTTTTAGTCCCCATTTCTTTCTGCATGTTTGCCGTAGTCTTAGCTATCTCACTAGACTACCTTCTCTGCTTTACGATTAGAAAGATAATCTTATTGGTTCGGCTTGGATCTTATTGATCAGCCCACAGTCATCTGATAAGCTACAGCAGTATGTTTACTGGAGTTTCAAGCCTATGAATCTAGCAGATTTCCCAGAGAGCAGTTGTTGCCCGAGTAATACCCTAAAAGTCATCTCTTCCTTAGTGCAATCTCTTCAGAATTTAACTTGGAGGTTTCTTTCTGTTTTCAAGTTACAGGCGAGTGAAACTCTAAGAAACAGCACTCACAGTAGCACAGCTGCAGATTTACTACATGCGAAACAGCAGATTCTCACTCATCAGCAACAGCTGGAAGAACAAGACCATTTATTAGAAGATTATCAAAAAAAGAAAGAAGACTTCAAAATGCAAATTAGTTTCTTGCAAGAGAAAATTAGAGCATATGAAATGGTATGTTTATTTTAAGGAAGTCAGCCAATGTGTAACAGCTATATAATTGAAGTTTTTTATACAACTGTTTATCCTTTTTATTATGTACATGAATTACAAAATTTCATAATTAAGAAAAGCTCTTTAAGTATGCAAGACAACTTTCAAAAGCAATTGGGGGTCTCATAATAATAGTTTTTAAGATAATACTCATTACTGAGTTCCTTTGGAAGTGATCAGCCTATGTTAAAGTGAGTTCTCAGGAGAATCTAAATTTATAAACAGAATATTCCATTCTTATTGTTTTTTCACCTAAAGATATTCCTACTCACTTTACCAGTAAAGTGATTACTTTATAAAGAATTATAAAGTATGGGGCGCCTGGGTGGCTCAGTGGGTTAAAGCCCCTGCCTTCGGCTTAGGTCGTGATCCCAGGGTCCTGGGATCGAGCCCCGCATCAGGCTCTTTGCTCGGCGGGGGGCCCGCTTCCCCCTCTGTCTCTGCCTATCTGCCTGCTTGTGATCCTGTCGGGTAAATAAATAAAATCTTTAAAAAAAAAAAAGAATTATAAAGTAATCTTTATAAAGATTATAAAGAAATACTAAAGATATTTCTACTCACTTTATAAGTAATGAAATTCTGAAAATACTTCCATGACAAAATGAAATTTTATGGATTTTAATTAGAAAAAACTACAGTAGGGACGCCTGGGTGGCTCAGTTGGTTAAGCGGCTGCCTTCGGCTCGGGTCGTGATCCCAGCGTCCTGGGATCGAGTCCCACATCGGGCTCCTTGCTCCGCAGGGAGCCTGCTTCTCCCTCTGCCACTCTGTCTGCCTGTGCTCGCTCTCGCTCTCTCTCTCTGACAAATAAATAAATAAAATCTTTAAAAAAAAAAAAAAAGAAAAAACTACAGCAGATTCTCTGTTTATGGTAGTTATGTTTTATAAAGTTGCCTAGAGCACTTATTTAACAAATAAGTGCTCATAGGGAAAAAAAGGGGAAATATATTTATTTTATATGTTTTTATTTGTTTATATGTATATACATACATACATATATATGCATGTGTGTGTTTATACACGTGCACACATACACCCTAGGGACTATATTTATATATACATATATGCATACATACACACACAACATATCTCATAGATTGTAATCTTAAATCCTAAAAACAACTCATCCTGGTAGATTATATTTTGTTTACTTTCAAAAGAGAAAATGCTATTCACAAGTGCTAAGTTACTTGCCTGAGGCTGCCCTGCTGACACCTGTCAGAGTTGTGATTCAAACCCATATAGCAAGCCCAGAACCCATATTTCTTGTGCTATACTGCACTGCCCCCTGTATTCTCCATCCTCTTCTCCATCCTTGCTCTCCTAATGAGTGAAAACATGAAGTCAGAGTGTAGCTGTGTTGTTCGACGTCAACTTTGGAAGCATACATATCCAGCAACTCAAATTTTTTGCTGCTCTGTGCATTTCTATAAATGACTATGAGTATTGATTTTGGATTACAAATAAATTTTAGCAAGAAGATGGATTCACAAGTAGGGAGTCTGTGAATAATTAGGACAGACTGTGAATACAATATAGTACTTATTACAAACTTAGTTCTTCTGCAAGAAGTTGAGAAATAACCAAGACAAAAATATTGTTAGATTATAATAAAGTTATTAGCTAGTATTTGTTTTTGTTTACATGGTGCCAGGCAATATTTAAAGCATCTTACACATATTAACTCATTGAATCATTGTAATAATTTTATTAGATAGAGGTTGTGTCATCGCCCCCATTTTACAGATGAAGAGATCAAGGCAAAACAAGGTACAGTAAATTGCCTAATCAGACAGGTAATAGTTGGTAGCGTCAGGTTTCAAACCTAGGCAGCCTTATTCCAGAGACTATACCCTTAGGAAAATATGAAACATACAAATTTAAGATACTGAAATTATGAAATGGTATGCTTTACAACTAAGGTAACTTAAAAATCTTTAGATAGGTGTTTACAGAACGCCTATTTTGTACCAACCTCTTGCAGAAGATAATGATGCCTAAAATGTGCCCTTTTCTTCACTGGACCTCATGATTTAGTTTGGCACATACACAAGATAGCACAAAACAAGGGCAAGCATAGATAAAAAGTGTTTTGAGTAGGTCTGACTTCATAAGGGAAGTGACTCAGGATGGCTTTAGGGGTAGATGATATTTGAGGCAGGTCTCTAAGTTGGAATAATTTCTCTATAATTATATTTTATTTTCTCAGCAGTAGGTATAATGAGTGGCACATTAGCAGCTAATTAATATTCATTTGGTAAATAAGCAAATGCATTATGAATCTGAGCTGATTGATAGGAATGACTTTTTTTTTTTTTTTAAGATTTTATTTATTTATTTGAGAGAGAGAGGATAAGCAAGGGGAGAGGCAGAGGGAGAGGGAGAAGCAGGCTCTACACTGAGCAGGGAGCCTAACGTGGGGCTGGATCATGACCAGAGCCAGAGGCAGAGGCTTAACTAACTGAGGCACCCAGGTGCCCCAGAAGGACATTTTAGATAGAGGATGAAGTGTATATAAACATCCAGGCTGACCCATGTTAAAAATGTCTAGGTAGAAAAAAATAGTTTAACTAGAAATAGTCTTTGAAAGTGAGTCTTTACAGGAGGAAGTGTAGAAAGGTAGTCTAGGCCTTGTTGGAAGAGCCTATAAGTTGAATTGTATTGTATTTATTATATTCAGTAGGCAGTGTTATTTGAAATTATTTTAATTTCCCCTTTTTTTTCCCCACTTTGTATGAATCCCCCTGAGTAGTAGTTCCATCAGTGCACTTGAGGGACTAGTGCATTAGGGTGATAGTTGAAACTGTCATGGTCCCCTAGACAACTACACTTTAAAAAAAAAAATTATTTTATTTTATTTCTTTTCAGTATTCCAGAATTCATTGTTTATACACCACACCCAGTGCTCCCTGCAGTACGTTCCCTTGATAATACCCACCACCAGGCTCACCCAACTTTCTACCCCCCTCCCCTCCAAAACCCTCAGTTTGTTTCTTAGAGTCCACAGTCTCTCATGGTTTGTCTCTCCCTCCGATTTCCCTCAACTCACTTCTCTCCATCTCCCAGTGTCCTGCATGTTATTCCTTATGCTCCACAAGTAAGTGAAACCATATGATAATTGACTCTTTCTGCTTGACTTATTTCATTCAGCATAATCTCTTCCAGTCCTGTCCATGTTGATACAAAAGTTGGGTATTCATCCTTTCTGATGGAGGCACGATACTCCATTGTATATATGGACCATGTGTTCTTTATCCATTCGTCCATTAAAGGGCATCTTGGTTCTTTCCACAGTTTAGCGACTGTGGCCATTGCTGCTATAAAAATTGGGGTACAGATGGCCCTTCTTTTCACTACATCAGTATCTTTGGGGTAAATACCCAGTAGTTGCAGGGTCATAGGGAACTCTAGTGTGTGTGTGTGTGTGTGTGTGTGTGTGTGTGTGTCCTTTTTTTTTTTTTCTTTTCAGTGTTCCAGAATTCGTTGTTTATGCACCACACTCAGTGCTCCTTGCAATACGTACCCTCCATAATACCCACCACCAGGCTCATCCAGCCCTGCCCCCCTTCCCTCCAAAACCCTCAGCTCAGTTTGTTTCTCAAGAGTCCACAGTCTCTCATGGTTCATCTCCCCCTCCAATTTCCCCCAACTCACTTCTCTCCATCTCCCCATTAGACAACTATACTTGATTCCAGCCTCATTCTCATTGTCCTTAGTCCTCTGAACTTCCCATGGTATAGTGGTCACAGGCAGAAAGTCTGTTATTCCCCACTCCCTCAGGTCTGTTTCCAAAAACAAAGGGATTGTATCTTCGACCACAGAGCTGTCTTTTGCAACAGAAAATAAATATTTTAAAACCATGTATTTTGAAATAAACAGTACTAAGAAAAATGAGCCATGATTTTGTATTATTTCACAATTGAATGAAGAATTGTCATTGTTTGCCATTATATCACATTGTTTGCCAATTTTGAATTAAAGGCTTTATGAGGGTTCCTCCCCCAAACTGAAAATCAGGAAATAGAAGTATTACAGATTTTACAACAATGTTAACATTTCAAGACTTATTACTTATTTAATAAATCAACTGAAGTTGACCTTCTGAATTAATTTTACTTTCTTACAGATTCTAAATGCGTTATAGACACTTTCTAGTATATAAATGTATCACATTTGTACATAGTGTAGAGAGCATAAAACACTTTAATATATTTATTTTCTTTCAGCTTCAAGCATATTCCATGACATAGAAGAAATACTACATTTATTTTGCAGATGAAAACACTGAGATTTAAGAGATTAAAGTGATTTAAATGTCATATTGTAATATAGAAATTAAAGTCAGAAGGCTCAGCACTTGGTAATAACTTATGATGAAATTGAATGGAATATAGGATGCCAGGAAAAAAAGTATAGAATTTTGCTCAAGAGACTTCACAGAAGGATATTTATTGCCTTAGTTAATTTATATAGTGCAGAATCTGGCCTTTGACTTGTAGGCTGAGGAGTCTGGTTTTTATCTTGTATCAACTGAGTCTTGAGCTACCTCTGAGATAAGCTCAGGTTTTTCAAGTTGAAAAGGCTAACGTTTAAACCTTGAATATAAGAGTATTAATTTACAGTGAGAAATAATTATCACAGAGACTTGTATACTTCAAGTTCATTGGATTTTACTTTCTTTCCATGGGCAAATGATTTTGAAAAGCCAAATAATAACAGACAATTGTTTAGTGAGCATGAGATTGAAGGATATTGGAGTCAAATGTTCTGTAGCATTAGGCTATGATAACTTGATGTATCATCTCACAGTAGGAAAGTCATGTTTGTGGATTGAAATTCTTAAATTCTGTTTGCTACAACCCCTTACATTGCTTTCTACATTAAATATGGTTTTCCCAGAGGGATCAGAATTTTCAGTCTCAAGGCACCTTGATTCTCTTCTCTGGACGAGAAGAGTACTTCTTGTATGGATGAAATGAGTACTGCCAACTCTCTGAGGCTTTCCTTTCTCTAGACTTAAATTTTTTTCTTTATAGAGGTGTGAGTACATTCATTCAGGGTGCCTTAAAGTCCTCTGAGCCTGGGACTCCTGTCTCAGTAAGGTGATTTTACTTACCTACTTATATTCTGTTCCACTTGTTGGAACGTTGTACTTTGTTTGTACTTGGGACCTTAGCCCTAAACTATTTAGGCAACTAAGAAACAGTCAAACTTTGTTTCTAAGGCTTCTGCTTGACTCCTTTATGTTGTACCACTCTTATGAATGATTGTGACTATGGATGTACCTTGACCTATGTCCTAGGTTTAGGCTTCTATACAGTTCCAAAGTAGAGGCCCAAGTCAGAACTAGAAGAAAATATCTGTCCTGCTTTCAAATTTCTGTTCAAACCTAAAGTCTAGGATCAAGTGAATGTGCCATAAATGGTGTAGTGGTCTTACATGTTGTTCGAGATTTAGCCACTTACATGTTGGATATCTCTAAATTTCTAATTTTACTTAGCCACAGGAATGAAGTTAAGGCAGACCCATAGGAACCTTTTTTTGTTGTTGTTTTAGTCTTTTCATAGCACTTGCCCATCAAACACCTTCAAGTCACTAGAATACATGGAAGGAATCTTGAGTTATATTTAAGACTTTGTTCTGGAGTTATAAAGAGTACATAGTACTATAGCTACAGAAAATACTAAGTTCTTAGAATGTTCATCAGCTAATAAGAAAGATGAAAATGTAATGGCCTAGACATTTAATCCTACTAATTTTGAAATTAGTATTTTTAAACCATAGCAGTGTAAGAATTTCTTTCTTCCAGGAAGACCAACACTACTGTAGTGTTTGCTTACAAATAGTGTTGGGTACACAAGTCTTATCTCATTGACTTGGGAAAAATTAAGGGGCAAGCCTTGCAATTACTTTTTATAGAATTTTGAACAAAACCAGACGTTTCTCGGTTTTTTGGTATTGAGGTTAAGCAATGTAAGTTGCCATGAACTAAAAGTGCCATTTTTATGTTTTCATTTTTCTCTTTCTAAAGGAACAAGACAAAAAAGTAGAAAGCTCAAATAAAGAAATACAGGAAAAGGATACAATCATTGAAGAATTAAATACAAAAATAATAGAAGATGAAAAAAAAACTGTAGAGCTAATGGATAAAGTCACAGCTGCTGATAAATTACTGGAAGAATTACAAGAACAGGTTGTACAAAAGAACCAAGAGATTAAAAACATGAAATTAGAGTTGACTAATTCCAAGCAAAAAGAAAGACAGTGTTCTGAGGAAATAAAACAATTAATGGGAACAGTTGAAGAACTTCAGAAGAAAAATCATAAAGATAGCCAGTTTGAAACTGATATTCTACAAAGAATGGAACAAGAAACACAAAGAAAATTAGAACAGCTCCGGGCAGAGCTGGATGAGATGTACGGGCAGCAGATAGTACAGATGAAACAGGAGTTAATAAAACAACACATGTCACAGATAGATGAACTTAAAATACAACATAAGGGAGACATGGAGAATGCTTTAAGATCATGTCCAAGTATTACAGTTAATGAAGATCAAATAAAGTTAATGAATATGGCAATAAATGAACTGAACATAAAATTGCAAGATACTAACTCTCAAAAAGAAAAACTCAAGGAAGAATTAGGTGTAATTTCGGGAGAAAAGTCTGCGCTACAGAGACAGCTTGAAGACCTTTTTGAAGAATTGAGCTTTTCAAGGGAACAGATTCAGAGAGCTAGACAGACAATAGCTGAACAAGAAAGTAAACTCAGTGAAGCACACAAGTCCCTTAGTACAGTGGAAGATTTGAAAGCTGAGATTGTTTCTGCCTCTGAATCCAGAAAAGAACTAGAATTAAAACATGAAGCAGAAGTTACAAATTACAAGATAAAACTTGAAATGTTAGAAAGAGAAAAAAATGCTGTATTAGACAGAATGGCTGAATCGCAAGAGGCTGAATTAGAGAGGCTGAGGACACAGCTTCTGTTTAGTCATGAAGAAGAACTTTCCAAACTAAAAGAAGATTTAGAAATTGAGCATCGAATAAATATTGAGAAACTTAAGGATAATTTAGGCATTCACTACAAACAGCAGATAGATGGCTTACAGAATGAAATGAGTAAAAAGATAGAAACCATGCAGTTTGAAAAAGACAGTTTGATAACTAAGCAGAATCAATTAATTTTAGAAATTTCAAAGCTAAAAGATTTACAGCAGTCCCTTGTGAATTCAAAATCAGAGGAAATGACTCTTCAAATCAATGAACTTCAAAAAGAAATTGAAATACTCAGGCAAGAAGAAAAGGAAAAGGGTACACTTGAACAAGAAGTTCAAGAATTGCAACTTAAAACTGAATTATTAGAGAAACAAATGAAGGAAAAAGAGGATAACCTTCAAGAAAAATTTACACAACTTGAAGCAGAGAACAGCACTCTTAAAAATGAAAAGAAAGCCCTTGAAGACATGTTGAAAATGTATTCTCCCGTTAACCAAGAAGAAAGATTAATATTCATAGACCCCATTAAGTCCAAATCCCAAGATTGTAACTGGCAAAAAGAAATAGAAGTACTTACTGAGGAAAATGAGGACCTCAAGAAACAATGTATTCAGCTAACTGAAGAGATTGAAAGGCAAAGGAACACTTTTTCATTTGCTGAAAAAAATTTTGAAGTTAACTATCAAGAGTTACAGGAGGACTATGCTTGCCTTCTCAAGGTAAAAACTGACTTAGAAGACAGCAAAAACAAACAAGAAGTAGAGTATAAAAGTAAGCTTAAAACACTTAGTGAAGAGCTTCATCATTTGCAAAGAATAAATCCAAGTATGGTAAAAATGAAAAGTTCAGTCTTTGATGAGGACAAAACTTTCATAGGAGAATCATTGGAAACCGGTGAGGTCGTTGAGAAAGATACAACAGAACTTATGGAAAAACTTGAGGTCACCAAGCGAGAAAAGTTAGAACTGTTAGAGAGATTGTCTGATCTTTCTGAACAATTAAAGCAGAAACATGGTGAGATTACTTTTCTGAGTGAAGAAGTAAAGTCTTTAAAGCGAGAGAAAGAACAAGTATTATTGAGATGTAGAGAGCTAGAAATCATCATTAACCATAAACGGGCAGAAAATGTAAAGGTGTGTGATGTTCAGTTAGACTCTTTAAAAGATGGTGTTGTGGCTATGACAAGCAAGGATTCTGGAGGATCAGTTTCTAAAATAAATAAAGAGTTTGTTGAAGAATCAAAAATAATGGAGGAAGATAAAATTCCTTTTGAAAATAGTACTATTGGAAAAGAAGGCAAGCAAGAACAGTTGTTTTTGGATCACTTGCCATTAATGACAAATGGATCATCACTTGGGACAGCTGAACCAAGTAGAAATGATAAACTTCAGTGGGAACTCAGTGTACTTAAATCAGAACAGGTATGTTTACTTATTTACATGTATAGATGCTAAAACATAGTGAAAATGTATAATTCATGCAAAAAATGTTTCATCTTCCTAAAACACAATTAATCTTACAAAACAATGAAAATGAACCCTATCATGTAATTCTCATTTGGGCCTATCAGCTATTTTGTTGTTGTTGTTAAGATTTTATTTATTAATTTATTTATTTGTCAGAGAGAGAGAAAGTGCACAAGCAAGTAAGCACAAGTTGGGGAGTGGCAGGCAGAGGGAAAAACAGGCTCCCAGCTGAGCAGGGAGCCCAATGCAGGACTCTGCTCCCAAAACCCTGGGATTGTGACCTGAGCTGAAGGCAGACGCTTAACTGACTGAGCCACCCAGGTGCCCTAGCTGTCATTGCTTTTACCTCTTTTCTTAAACACTGTTGCCTTTCTTTCAGTTAATTTATGTTATATATTCTGTTAAGGAAATAAAAACATGGGAATGGTTTCATACTTTCTTTGGATAGGCAAGAATTTCAGTAACTTGGTAGAGAAGCTGAGCTTTAAAAAAGTTTGTAATATTTTGTTGTAATTCAAAGCTTGGTTTCAGCATTTTGTTTTATTTTAGTGTTTTTGAACTTCCACAACTAAAAATTAACTCTTAAACTTTTCAGTACTTTATACTTATTTATTCAGTAGTTACAACACTGTATTTCCTTGAAAAAAATCTCGGGGCACCTGGGAGGCTCAGTTGGTTGGGCATCTGCTGTAGCTCAGGTCATGATTCCAAGGTCCTGGGATTGAAATCCGCTTTGGGCTTCCTGCTCAGTGGAGAGCCTGCTTCTTCCTCTCCCTCTGCCTGCTGCTCTCACTTCTTGTGCTCGCTCACTCTCTCTCAAATAAATAAATAAAATCTTAAAAAAAAATAGAAAAGAAAAAGAAATCTCAACTTAAGTCCTAGGATTCTCTCAGAGTACTGTATAAAGCTGAAGGGGCAAAAAGTATTAATTCTAACTATAACTAAAGAATGCAGATAATGAGTAATAATCATTCTTGACAATTTGTATTTATCAGATACTGATATTAGAAATAACTGGATTATGGACATTGGGGAGGGTATGTGCTATGATGAGTGGCTGTGAAATGTGTAAGCCTGATGATTCACAGACCTGTACCCCTGGGGCAAATAATACATTATATGGTAATAAAAATAATTTAAAAAAAAGAAATAACTGGAAAATTCTGCTAGGTATCTTGTATAATGCTGCTAAGTAAAACTTTGTTTCTTAATTTATGCAACAGGTATTTATTGAATCTCTAGTCAGGTATAGGGTATGCTAGTAAGCAAGAGAGCAGAAGAGCTTTCTTTGAGAACAGGAATATATTCTAGTCAGGGAGGCAGATAGTAGAGAAGGGAACAAGTAGAGTAGTTAGAAGAAGTGGTAGGTCCTATAAAGAACGTGATAGAGAATGATGGGTAGTGGTGGTGGCAGCATTAAATAGGATAGTCAGGAAAGTTCTCTCAGGGGAATTGACATTTGAATGGAGATCTGAAAGACTAAGGGGGAGCCTACCACATGCAAATTAGAGCAATTGTGAAGACTTAGATGAATTTCAGGAACTGAATGAAGGTGTGTTTAGTTGAGTTTGAAAGCAGGAGAGTGGAAGAAAAAGAGTTTGAAAAAGAAAAGAAGAGACAAGATCTTGGAGAGTCTTACAGACTTGGTAAGAAGTTGAGATTTTATTCTATGTACAGTAGGAAGCCTTTGGAAAATGTTCTCTTTTTATTTCTAATAAATACAGATCTTATGATGGAGTTACGTTACAATAAACCTATTGCAAATTGAAGTATTTTAAGTTGAAAATGAAGTGAATACACTTAACCTACTGAATATCATAGTTTAACCTAGTCTACCTTAAACGTGGTCAGAACACTTACATTAGCCCACAGTTGGACAAAATCATCTAACATAAAGCCTGTTTTATAATGAAGTGTTAAATATCTCATATAATTTATTGAATACTATACTGAAAGTAAAAAACAATGCTTGGATGGGTAAGAATGGTTGTAAATTTATTGTTTGTTCATCCTCATGATCATGTGACTGGCTGGGTGCTATGGCTCCCTGCTGCTGCATAAATGCTGCTGCATTTATGACCTTATATCAAATGTAAAGACACTTTACATTTTAATAACCTAAATAGAATTTAAAAATTCAATTTGCATAACTATGAATGCTTTGTTAAATATCTGGCATTGTCTTCAAAAGCATAATGTGGTTTTAACTTAATTACTCCTAAAAATGCTAGAGATCATTTAGATTTTTTAAAAAGACATTGAGAGAGGACCTGAATTTGAAGCTACCAAAATGGACAAATTTTCTCAGTAAAAATTTTGTTTTCCCTGCTAAAGACATTTTCATTGATGTTCAGATACCTTCTCCTTGACATTAACTTACATAAAGGAAGGCAAACCTGTATACTGTCCCTTCCCAGTTGTCACTACCAAGACAAACCTATCGGTGGATAGGGGAGTAAAATATGTGTGTGTAAAGGGAAGCTTACAGAAGAAATAGATAATTTATACATTAGTAACATCTCAGAACAAACTGTATATGCTTAGAAATAATGCTGACTCCCTAAAAAATACCTTGTTCTTATTACCTAGCTACTTGGCTAATAAACATGAAAAGATACTTTCAGCCTTATAAATTGATATAACAATAAGTTAATATTTTATACCCATCAGATTGGCAAAATGAGTCCTTCAGTAAAAAGTGTGGGGAGATGAATACTCACATATGCTATTAATATCAATGTAAATTGGCACAATTATATAAAACATAATTTGTTAAAATTTAATACATTTGATGTACATTACCTATGACCCAGCAGCTACATTTCTAGTTGATTTTCAGTATGATCCCTGACTAGCAGTATCAGCAGCACTTGAAACCAGGGTAAAATTCAAATTTGGGGGCCCCCCACCAGACTTCCTAAACCAGAAACACTGGGGAAAGGGCCCAGCAGTATGTTTTAATAAGCAGTCCAGATTATTCTGATGCCTGCTAAAGTTTGAGATCCACTATACTAGGAAACACTAGTGTATTTGTATAAGGACATATCTGTAAGAATTTAGTGCAGTATTTTTGAAATATGAAAAAATTAGAAATAATCCAGTTCATGTCCAAGAACGAAGTTGACAAATTTTCATGTATTCATAGATGCTGTACCACAGTTAAAATAAATTAATCTGTATCTACATGGAATAGATCTCAAATTGAATGAGAATAATTTGAAAAATAAATACCATTTTACACAATTTATGTAAATTCTTAGAAATATAAAATATAATGTATTATTTATAAGTACTGAAAAGTGATAGTATAAGAAATGTAGTGGACTTGTTGCAAATTTGTGAAAATGTTTGCCTTTGGGGATTAAATCTTATTTTCTTTCTAAGCCAAAAAAATATGTAGAAAGGAGAGAAATGGGAAAAAAAGACAAAAGAATTATATTTATTAAATTGGGGTATGAGTAGATAAGTGTTTATTACATTATTCTTTGCATTTCTCTATATTTAAAATATTTTTAAATGAAAAATAAAGGTGAGGCAATACTAAGTTATACCATATATCAAAATTTACCATAAAGTTGAGGTAATGACAATATTGTGCTACTTTCCTTGGAAAAGATAGGTAGATCAGCATAATAGAAGCGAGAAAAAAATTAGAGTTATCTTACATGAAGTTTTAAACTATAATTTCATGTATTTTCCCCTTGTCAATAATGTAAAAAATAGAAGTTAAATTATTTTAAAATTTTAAATAATTAAAAAATGTTCTAATGTGCACGTACATTCACTTTAAGAATGATTTAAGGCTACAGATGGAAGCTCAGCGTATATGCCTCTCTCTGGTTTATTCAACACATGTCGATCAAGTTCGTGAATATATGGAAAATGAAAAAGATAAAGCTCTTTGTAGTCTTAAGGAGGAACTTATTTCTGCCCAAGAAGAAAAGATAAAGGAACTTCAGGAAATACACCGGCAAGAGCTACAGAATATAAAAACACAAGGAACAGGTAAATGATTTCTTTTTTTTTTTTTCCTTTTTTTAAGTTTTTTTTATTTATCTGAGAGTGAGCGAGAGAGGGAAAGAGAGTACAGAGGGAGAAGGAGAAGCAGACTCCCGCTGAGTAGAGAGCCTGTTGTTGGGCTCCATCCCAGGACCCTGAGATCATGACCCGAGCCAAAGGCAGACACTTAACTGACTGAGCCACCCAGGTGCCCCTGGGTAAATGGTTTCTAAAAAAAAATTATAAATGCTGTGAAACAAATAAGTATCACTTAGAGCCCACCCACCCTTCCATAATTTTGTCCCTGCCTTAGAACCCATAGAAAAGGGTAACTGTACCCCAGTCCTGGATTCATTTGTTCATGTAATCATTGTTCATGTAATCATTTTTTTAAGTGCTTGAAAAATCTAAAATCACTGAATCATTTTCCCCCAGAAGTTACAATCAAGTGGGAAAGCAATATAAAATAATTTCTTAGAAAGCAATAGGACAATTTCTGTAATAGAAGAATGACTAGAAAGAACAGAAAAAGAAAGGAGAAAAGTTTCATAGTTTCTGGGAGGATGAGTGGGGTGGGGCAGCAGGCAGGAGGAGGAGGTTGGAATTTTAGAGAAGGCTCCTGAGTCTTAAACATAGAAGTGTGAGAGATTGTATCCATTTTGGAGAATTGAGAGTTCAAGTTAATGTAAGATACTAGTAGGGAATAAAGCTGGAAAGACTGACCAGAAAAGGCTTTATGTACTCTGACTGAAGCATGTGTAAGTCTTTTGCTACTGGTGATAAGACCTATAGGATTTTAAGTAGTAGGAGTAACATTAAAATTTTTGTTTTAAGGTAACACCATGGGGCAAAGTGGAGGAGGTAACTAGTGATGGGTAAACCAGTTAAGCAACTTTGGCAGTAATTCTGCTAATAATAATATTTATAACAGTAAAGTTTAAGAGTTAAAAGAGGTAGGCTGTAGTCTGTAGTTAATATAAGGAGGAAAAGGGAAAAATTAGGAGTGATCTGTAAGTTTCTAGCTTGGATAATTGGATTGAAAATGACTGTAGTCACAAAGAGGATGCAGAGCAGATCTGTGGGGAAAATAATAAATTCAGGTTGCTACATACTGAGTTAAAGAGACCTACTGACTTTAGAAAAGAGTTGTCTTGTAGGTAGTTAAAAATAGAAGTCCAAAACACAAGAGGGAGGTTTGGGTTGATGATAAAGATTTGGTATCAGAAGATCATTTGAGGCCAGAGAAAAGAATGAGATGTCCTAGGAGACTGTAGTTTGGGCCAAAAGACTAAGATGGCACTGTGGGAAGCAGGAACATATAAGGAACCTGAAATAGAAGACTACTTGCAGTTAACTTTTATCTTTAATAATTATTAATCACTAAATGAACTAGACTTCTTCTGTTCAAGGCATCTCTAGGCTTTCACCCTTGACAGATTTGCTTTTGAGAATGAGGTGGTTCATAAGTTTGTGCAATTGCTCTGTTGAACAGAATAGAATTTAAAGAGTGGCTTAAAAAAGAATACCATAGTTTTCACTAAAGGAGTTCCTTGGGTTTGAATGTAATAAGATGTTAAATGTTTGTTGTTTTTATTGATATCCTCTTTAGATAGAATCTGTCCAGTGATTTTCAACTACAAGTTAATTAATTGGTCTGCTAATGTAATGGTTGATGAAGTTAGTTAGTGAGTAATCACCAGCATTTTTTTAATAAACAAGGGTACAGGAGATCAGGAAACAATAGAGTATATAGCATGTAGAAGGGGCAGATAATGATTTGTAAAATTCTTATGTCAGTTTTTCATGGATGTATAAATAGATTATGATATGTGATGTATTTCTTGTATTGGGTGGTAGTAAAAAATTTTGTAAGTCACTGCTTTATGCCAATTTGTAGGATAGAAACAATTTTACAAATTATCTGGAACAGTTAACAATGAGCAGTAGAAAAGAACTTTGAAAGAAATAAAGAATTTAAAACTAATGTTATTGTAAAGGAAGCTTCCAGTTGATATAGGTTTAATATAATAATAGTACTTAAGTATGTGAATTAAATGTTTAATTCAGTATCTGTTCTATTAGGTGGTGAAGTAAAGCCTTTACAAATGCTCATTGGAAAACTACGCAAGGCGGTGTCTGAAGAATGTTCCTATTTTACACAGGTAAGATATTAGTTAAAAAGTCCTTTTAGACAGGAAATGCTAGACTTCAGAACTGCACTTGGAAAATATTCCTGAGTTTTTAAGTTTAAAATGAACATTTAAATGTTTCCTGATAATCTTTTGAAATAAAGTAAATTGAAGTAAATTATCTTAACAGTTGAACAGACAAAAGGTATACCTAATACAAAAACAAGAGTGGACCAATAAAACCCCAGAAAGGTCTCTTTCCTGCCCCTGCCCACTTGGTGGTTGAGTGTATCTGATGACTTACTCGGGGAGATTGCACAAGACCATTAAGTTACAATTTCACACTTCAGATTGCCAAAAACTAAAAACCCTATTTATGCCAGTATAATTATATTTGTGAAGATGGGCTGAAATAGAACCTCTTATATACTGCTAGTGAGAAAGTACTACCTTGAGAAGCAAGTTGACAAGGTCTGTTTTTGAAGTTATATACATCCCATAGCCCAAGCATTTGTGCACAACCAGATCTATTCATTGCTTAAGTGTCTTTAAGTTAAAAATGGGAGGGGTACCTGGGTGGCTCAGTCCATTAAGCACCTGCCTTCAGGTTGGCCTGTGATTCTTGGGTCCTGGGATCGAGCCCCGCATTGGGCTCCCTGCTCAGTGGGGAGCCTGCTTCTCCCTTTCCCTCTGCCTGCTGCTCTGCCTGTGTGCGCTCGCTCGCTCTCAAATAAATAAATAAAATCTTTTTTAAAAAATAAGTTAAAAATGGGAGACAGCTCTGATTACTGTGAATAAGGGCAAGAAATTGTGTTACCTCCATGCAGTAGAACTCCGTTTAGTAGTGTTTGGTATCTGTATTAATACCAATAAATCTCAAAAAAGTATAAAGCCTGTATGCTAGATTACTTACCTCTGGGTAAAGGGAAAGGTGAATAAAATGGGTAGACAGTACTTAAAACCAAGAGCTTCGAATCTCTATGTACTGTTCAGTTTCTTTAAAAAAACATGGAGATAATATGACAAAATACTGCTATTTGTGTAAGTTAGGTAATAAATTATTTTTTCTGCATATTTGAAATAGTTCAAAATTTAAAATACATGCTTTGGCTTGTTCCTGATCTCTTCCCAGGCTTTTGTATTTATAAACTGAAGGGGGAGAGGGTGGTATTAGTTGGGAGAGGTAGAGCTACCTTACTGATTCTTTTTTTTTTTTAAAGATTTGTTTATTTGAGAGTGAGAGAGAGAGGTGGGTGGGGGGTGGGTAGAGAGCAAGAGAGAGAATCTTGAGCAGCCTCTGCACTGAGCACAGAGCCCAATCTGGGGCCCCATCTCATGACCCTGAGATCGTGACCTGTGCTGAAACCAGCAGTTGGACACTTAACCAGCTGAGTCACTCAGGGGCCCTAATTCTGATTTTCTATAATATTAAAATGTTTTGCAAAAAACTCAAAAAGTGAGAACTAAGCCCACCTAAGGCCTGTCTTCCTTCAGCTACACAGCAATCTCCACCTCCACCTCTGCCAAAGGGTTCAGACAATATCCTTGTGTATCTCTTGCTGATAGTAAATAATGGAAAGAAGGCCCAAGTCATAGTAGTTCATTTATAAGCTGACATTACATGTTCCTTCCTTTTGTAGTTGTCTTTACCTGGTTGCTCATCTCAAGTTAAAATATGAATCAGCTTGTTCTAATAAAGTGTTCCTCTGGGATTCTTCATGAAACGTGGTTTTGTCACTAATTGTTGATGTTGCCATGGACTAGTTAACTTCATCTTTTTGAGTGTTTCTTCATCTGTAAATGGGGTTTCTATCAGCTCTAACATGATAAAATTCCATCTTAGGAACTGTGCTGAAAATTTAATAAATTCTATTATTAATTGACAGTTTAGTTTAACTTTTAAGCAAATCTCAAAAAATAGGAATAATAAATAGTTTGGTTTTTAAGTCTAGAAGTTAGAGGTTGTTTCCAGTTGTATGTGAGGCAAAGGTGAATCTCAAATGATTATGGGTCATGTATTGTTTTTAAATGATAGTAGAATTGTTTGTTGCTCAGGAGAAAAACCAGAATAATGTGTCAAATATTTTTAATTTGTTGTCTATATAAAGCACAGAATACTACCTTTGTGTTACAGAAAAGTATATGGACGTAATCTCCTACATCATATAATTTCTTTTTTTTTTAACTTATTTATTTGAGAGAGAGCAAGTGAGGATGTTAAGCAGGGGAGGGGCTGACGGAGAGGAAGAGAATCTCATGTAGACTCTGCACTGAGTATGGAGCCCAACTTGGGGCTTGATATCATGACCCTGAGATCACAACCTGAGCCAAAATCAAGAATCGAACATTTAACAGACTGAGCCACCCAGGCGCCTCCATATATTATAATTTCTGTAGAATTTATAGACTTTCTAGTCACCTTTTTTTTTTTTTTTAAAGTAAGATCTGTGCCTAGCTTGGGGCTTTACCTCATGACCCCAGGATCAAGAGTCACATACTCTTTTAGCTGAGCCAGCCAGGCGCCCCTCTAGGGGTCATCATTTTTTAACTTCTGTCCTTGTCTTCTGGTATTTTTTCAAGGGTGGCTAACATTACAGAGATAACGTCAGTCTAGGATCCAAGCTAGAAAATGATAGATTAAAGTACAAGCTATCTTCATTATTAGAAGCAAAAAAATAGTTTAATGCAATTAATATTGTAAATATTTTCCTGCTCTAAGAATTTCTTGTCCTATATAAAGGGAGAAAAATCTAGACTTAACTGTTTCTTTTGCAGACTGACAGGGCATATGGAAGAGTGTTTTCCTATTGATTTTTCTGTGCCATTTTGACTGTCTTTTGCATTTAGGAAAATAATGTTTAATGATTTTCAAAGGTAGACATCAACATTTTAATTCTGTAAAATATCTAATTTTGTTGTTAATAGACTTTTTGCAATGTCCTTGGTGAACATTATACTCCTGCTTTAAAATGTGAAATAAATGTAGAGGAGAGAGAGAGTGCTGGTGTTCACACTTCTGAAAATCAAGAACTAGAATTGCAAGATTATAGATATGAAGTTCAAGGTAATAAAATCTGATCACATTATTTTCTTAAGTCATTTAATGATGAACTTTTACTTTTAATCATGATTCAGTCACTTAATTGGATTCATGAAATCTTATATTTAATACAGATTTTTATTTTTTAAAAAATGCAATAATTGTGATATAAAGAGAACCAAAGATGTCTACAACTTTCTTGTCTCTTTATCCTTTATCCCTCTACACCTGTTTTTCCCTGTGTAATTTTTCCCTTAATTTTACACCATAGATCCATGCCTTTGAAAGTTATTGTATTTATTAAATACATTTATGTCAGTGATTTATTTTTTTTTTTAAAGAATAAGAAGACCTGAAGTATCATTCTTTTTTTTTTTTTTTTTTTTTTTTTTTTTTTTTATTCAACAGAGATCACAAGTAGGCAGAGAGACAGGCAGAGGCAGGCCGAGAGACAGGCAGAGAGGGAGAGGGGGAAGAAGGCTCCCTGCTGAGCAGAGAGCATGATGATGTTTCTTGATCCCAGGACCCTGAGATCACAACCTGAGCTGAAGGCAGAGGCTTTAACCCACTGAGCCACCTAGGCACCCTCCTAAATTATCATTCTTTTTTTTTTTTTTTTTTAATAGGTAGTTTTTTGTTTTTTTTTTTTAAGATTTTATTTATTTATTTGACAGACAGAGATCACAAGCAGGCAGCGAGGCAGGCAGAGAGAGAGGAGGAAGCAGGCTCCCTGCTGAGCAGAGAGCCCGATGCGGGGCTCGATCCCAGGAACCTGAGATCATGACCTGAGCCGAAAGCAGAGGCTTTAACCCACTGAGCCACCCAGGCGCCCCAAATTATCATTCTTAAAAAGAATCCTATATTTATTTTTACAAATTGTGATCTCAGTTAATTTTTTGGTATTTTTTTCAGAGGTAAAATTTTTTCTACCCCTGTCCGTTTATATGAATAGTGAAAAAAATGTATATAAATTAATGAATACCAAAAGAAATTAGCATATTTTAATGTGAAATCATCAAGTTATCTTTCTAGCACATCTTTTACATTAATGAGATTAAAATTCTTGGTAATTAAATATATGAAGTTTACTTCTAGCCGGCAATTTTCTGAAGTAATGAGTAGATAAATAATACTTATTGAAAGAAGCAGACTTTTACTGTAAAGTGAAATTATTATAATTGTTTGTTTATCATCTAGACTTGCAAGAAAATATGGAAACTCTTCTCAACAAAGTAACAGAAGAATACAATAAACTCTTGGTACTTCAAACACAATTAAGTAAGGTCTGTGAAATGGAAAATGTATTGTTTGCCTTTATTGTGTTATGTACTATTTTGTAAGCTTCTTCATCAACCAAGAATTTCTAAAATAAGTGAACATGATAAAGATGAGGGAAAAGTGACATATTTATAATATCAATGAGCTAAAGGAATTTCTGCAAGTTGAATACTTATTTTACCCCTTTAGGGAGTTTTGGAAATCCTGATAAAATAAATATAAAATGTCAGATTGTAAACTTGGCAAAACAGTTGTATTTAATTTCACATACAACAGTTTTAAAGTAGTGGGTCTGTCTGTTTTAGAGAAATAAAGAATTAGTGTAGTTGTTGGAACATACCTAACGTGTTGTATATGTCAAATTTCTTTCAAGTAGTTTTTTTAGAAATGTGTGCATATAAAACTCAGTAAGAGTATAGATGGCATAGTATAATTTATTAACTATATCAGGAAAATAAACAGCATGTATTGGCAAAGATAAGTGTTGTAATCTTCAAGTTGTAGAAAAAATTCCAGAAGGATCTCTTTGTCTGTTTGTGATACTTTTGATGTCATTATATTAAGTTGTGTGGATTTAAAAAATTTAACAGGGAGTGAAAGTTCTATCAGTGATGAGGGATGCTGTAGCTGAAATTCTTGTTTCTTTTTTTTCTTTCTCTTCCCCTCCTTCTTTCTTGCCTTCTGTCTTCTCCTATTTCTCCTTCCTCCTTTCCATCATTCCTTTTCTCTTTCTCTTCCTGTGCAATTAAGCAAACTTCATCTTAACCTTTTCTAAAACTTGTGAACCTGCCCCAGTATCTTACAGATAACTTTGTAGGAGGTCAGGTGGATAGATAAAAATCCTTTTTTAACTCCACATTTCCCTACAATAATTGCTTTTCTGTTTTCCTTCATAGCCAAAATGTTGAACCCTATTCAGAATCATCATGCCATTTGGATTTGTGGTTTGGATTTTTTGTTTTTCTTCTGCCGTCACCCTGTTTCCAGGGACCCTTCTTCTCTACTCATATTTGGGTTTCTGAGGACTGCTAAGAAAATTAGATGCAGGTGTGGTTTGGTGACACCACATAAGGATGGTCGACATCAGTTGGACCCTCTGGATCACTTGACAATTCTTTTATGTGGTCTTCTATCCTTTCATAGTCCCTTCAGTAGATATTTCCCAACTTCACAACTTTTCCTCAAGTTGTATATTCCACTTCTACTCCCTTTTTTTCTTTGCAGTTGGCCTTAGCTCTTTTTTCTCTGCAAGTATCAGAGCTATCAATTATAAATTATCTCAGCCTGCTGCCTCTAGATCGTATGTATTTCTTTAAATCTGTGAATGCCCTAATTTATTTTCCTACTGTCTGTGAAGATGTTACTCCTTTTCATAACCAAGGTTATTTTATTTCCTATTCTTTTGTTAGTATCCCCTTCTACCTCCTCTAAGATTGATAACCTGTCCCTTCCCTCTGTTCTGTGATTTTAGCTCCTTTGTCTGTTTTTCTCTATTTCTGTTCCTTCCCCTTACACATTCCTCAGATCTCTCCTATTGAGAACATAACCCATTCTCAATCCTTCATCTTCCTTTGTGGTCTCTTTCTCCTTCACTGTCACCTTCTTTAAAAGAAAGAATAAACTACAGCCAGAAATTCCCATCACCTCCTCTCTTCTACTCCTTGTAAGCAAGCTCTCAACTAGTACTTCACTATGTTTTCTTTGGCAAAAGTCAGCAGTGATTTCCTTCCCCACCCCCAAGTTTTTAACTTAACTTCAAGTTAGTTAATAGAAGTGAATCATTGCCAGATTTCCTTTGTTTTCTTACTTCCTTGTTTTCTTTCTTTTAAAAATGTTGCTTTTCCTATGGCAGTACACAGTTGAAGCTATTAAATAGTGTAGGAGGGCTTATAGTAAGTAATCCACAGTGATGAATTTGTGAGTGAGTGAGTGATTTGTCATTTTGCCTCTTTCCTTTTAGGACAGTGAGTGGGCAGCAGTTTGCTTTGATGAGACACACACCTCCCTTCCCCAGTGCCAGAATGTAGGAGGCCTACTCTGGAACGCAAACACCCGCACTAACTTCTTTAGGTCTCCCCAGGGGAAAAAAAGTGAAAAAATGAATTTCACCTTTTTAACCCCATAAGGTAGCTACAGCCACTGAGGTATCTCAGAGATTGGTTGGGATCACACTCAGCACTACAATACATCACTGCCTAACCTGTTAGCTTCATCTTCTAATCCTGTTTTAGCCATACTGAAATACTTAGAGTGTCCCAAATGCACCTGATCTTTCACCCCTGGCCTCTATTGCATGTTGGTTTTTCTGCCAAACACTGCGCATCTACCTCCAATCTGCTTGGTGTGTTCCTACTTGATCTTCTAGTTGGTTCAGATGCTACGTCCTTTGTGTCCTTTTTACCTATCTTTCTAGACTTTTGGCATTTCTTCCTCCATTTTCTTAGCATCTGTACAAGCTTTTGCTTATTGCACTTACCTCTTTCTGTTATTTTAAATACTCCATGATCCCTGTCTTTTTTCCCTGTTCCCATAGCTCCTTGTACAAATTTGCATTTATTTTTTATTTTTTTAAAGATTTTATTTATTTATTTGACAGAGAGAGATCACAAGTAGGCAGAGAAGCAGGCAGAGAGAGAGAGGAGGAAGCAGGCCCCCCTCTAAGCAAAGAGCCTGATGCGGGGCTCGATTCCAGGACTCTGGGATCATGACCTGAGCTGAAGGCAGAGGCTTTAACCCACTGAGCCACCCAGGTGCCCCAAATGTTTGCTGAATGAATTAAGTGAAGGAATAGAAAGGTTAGGCTGGAAAGTGAAGAATTTACCTGACAGGTTTTATTTCCTTTGGGAAATAAGTGGCAAGGTCCTCTGCTGAAAGGTGCTCAAGGGGTTAGTCATAGGGTAGAGGACTTGATAAGAGTAGTACCAACTGAAATAACCTTCATCGGAAATGGCTTTTTTTTTTTTTAAACATATAATGTATTATTTGCTTCAGGGATACAGGTCTGTGAATCATCAGTCTTAAACAATTCATAGCACTCACCATAGCACATACCTCCCCAATGTCCATAACCCAGCCACCTTATACCTCCCCCCTCCCACCAGCAACCTTCAGTTTGTTTCTTGAGATTAAGAGTCTCTTTTGGTTTGTCTCCCTCCCCAGTCCCATCTTGTTTCATTTTTTCCCTCCCTACCCCCACGACCCTCCACCCTTTCCCTCAAATTCCTCATATCAGAGAGATCATATGATAATTGTCTTTCTCTGATTGATGTATTTCACTTAGCATAATACCCTCTAGTTCCATCCACGTTGTTGCAAATGGCAAGATCTTGGTTTTTTGATGGCTGCATAGTATTCCGTGTGTGTGTGTGTGTGTGTGTGTGTGTGTGTGTGTGTGTGTATTCACACACATACCACCACATCTTCTTTATCCATTCATCTGTTGATGGACATCTAGGTTCTTTCTGTAGTTTGGCTATGTGGACATTGCTGCTATAAACATCTGGATGCACATGCCCCTTCAGATCTACATTTGTATCTTTGGGGTAAACGCCCAGTAATGCAATTGCTGGGTTGTAGGGTAGCTCAATTTTCAACTTTTTGAGGAACCTTCATACTGTTTTCCAGAGTGGCTGCAGCAGCTTGCACGGAGATGCCTTTTATCCTATTACTCACCTGCTTTTTGTGGCATCTTTTGTTCATCTAGTATAGCAAGTTCAGACTCTTTCCCCTTGCTTTTCAAGTGCTTTGTAGTCTAGATCGTTCTTACTTATCCAGTGATCTTCCCCCATCCTTACCCAAATTAAACCCCTCTCAACAAGATCATTGTCTTCAGTAGTTATGTGATAGGCCATTCTTTCACAAATGCTTACTTTTTCTTCCTTATATTCTTTCCTAATCATTGCCCGAAATGACTGAGACCAAGTCAAGTTTGACTTACTCCATAATTACACAGTCTTTCTGTTATTGCCCTTAAAGTTTATTATAGTTTAGTGCCTCTCTAATTTTTTTTTTTTAAGAGAGGGATGATGGGAGCCAGGGGCAGAGAGAGAGAGAGAAACCCAAGCAGGCCCCATACACAGTACATAGCCTGAAGGGGTGCTTCATCTCTTGATCCTGAGATCATGACCTGAGCTGAAAGTAAAAGTCGGACACTTAACCAACTGAGCCCCAGTTGCTCCTCTAATTGTTTAATTTTCTTCCCCCACTAGTTGATAAATTCTGTAAGGGCAAATAATGGTATATCTGTGTCACAGTGCTAGTCCTGTAGTAGATAATTATTGAGTATGTGATGAATAACTAAATTAATACACATATGCATCTGACAAATTGCTGCCTAATTTTAAAGTAAGGAAACAACGTGAGATTTATCCGTTTTCATTATTTTCCTTACTTTTATGTGAAGAACTGCATACCAGTTGTCAGTTACCTGGAGGTACATAGATTAGATTCATAAAGTTATACTATCAGGTATTGATAAACATAAAATTTACTATGTATGAGTTGAAATTCCAAAGACCAAGTCATATTATAAATATTACCTGAACTTTATACCAAAATTCTGTGCAGTTTCTGTTTTTATATTAAAATGGACTTCTTTCTGGGTATGACCAAACAATATACTTACTAATTGCAGTGCTGTGAAGGGAATGTGAGTCATTGTCAGAAGAAAGCAAAAAATAAGTTGGAAGGGGAAATATTTGTATTAGAGTGTTAAAATTCTAAGTGATTCTGAATAACATTTGTAGTGTAAAGCTGCTTTAATATAGTTTTCAAAATGCTGAATCATATATTTATGTCACTCCTTTTCTGTTATTTTCAATAGATTCAGGGACAGGAGACAGATGATGTAAAACTTGAATTTGCAGAAGGAAACCTACCAAAAGAGGAAACAGAGTTTTTATCAACTTCTCAGATGACCAGTTTGCAAGACATTGGTAAATTTTGATTATATACCACGGTGTAGTATTTTTATACCAAATATTTGGTCATTTGATTTTTTACTTTAAAATTTGAGACAACCTAATAGTCTTTGGCATTTCATTATAATCACTCTGGTCTTAGTTTTCTCATTCTCAAAGTGGAGGGTTTGGACTATTCTTTTCTTTGATCCCTTCTCACTTACTTGTTCTTTGATTCTCAGTTGTTTTCAATTTAAAGACATGATATTGGTAGATTTAGGGGTACTACAGACATAAAGTTGGAAGAAATGATCTTGAATTACACTATTCATTTTTTTTCATCAGTCAAAATGAGTCTAAAATGACATTCTTTACTACTAAGAAAGCATTATTTTTTCAAAGAAGAATGAATAATCTCTGTAAACACAAAAAAAGTGATTGTACTACTTCAGTAAGAAATTTGTTTTGAAATGGGTATTTTCTTCTCTTCCTATAACTTAGATGTCAGTTGTGAAAGCAAGTTATCTACTCTGCAAGATTATGAAACAATTAAACAACTTGAAGGACAAGTTCAAGAATTAGAAAACCTCATATCCTCTTTGCAGCAACAGTTGAAAGAAACAGAAGAAAACTATGGGGCAGAGATCCATTGTTTGCAGGAAAGGCTTCAAGCTATTACTGTATCCACAGTTCAGCCAAGGTACCCATCCATTTACAGTCTCATTCAGCAGTATTCATAGCTCAGTAACAATCATAGCATAGTTGTTTTTGAGTAGCAAATGTAACTTAAGCAAAGTTCCTTGAAAGAGATGGGGTGCCACATTATCAAGAAATAAGAGCAGGAGATAATACTTTGAAATGTCTGAAGTAAGTGTTGTTATAAACCAAAGATATTCTATTACAGAGATTTTATTTACACCTTTATCTTATAAAGATGGTGGTTGTTGTTAATCTGCTGGATTAAATCAGAGTGTGCTTGTATTATTTATCGTATGCCTGGACTTTGCTACTTTGATGTGGGGCATACCCAAGAAATATAAGATATGATCATTTCAGTCATGGCTGGACTTTCTCCACCTAGTTGTCTAATACTCAGATTCACTATATCCAAAATAGAACTCCGGATCTTCCCCTGAAAATTTGCTCCTTCTGCAGCCATCTCCATCTAAGGTGACTCCTCTTTCTCTCCTTTTCCTTCTAATCTTTCAAGAAATCCTGTTATCTCTGCCTCCAAAATACATCTAACTGGACCACTTCTCACTAGCTCCCTGCCATCACCATCTCTTACGTGGGTTACTACAACAACTCATCTCCCTGTTTCTACCCTCTTTCCTAATGTCTGTTCTCAACACATTTCCACAACTTTGCATTTAAAATTTAAGAATTTGCTTTTAAAATTTAAGACCGATCATGTTAGTCCCATACTGTTCTTTCCTAACAATGCCTTACTCAGTCCTACATGATGGTTCCTTGTTACCACTTGGACTTTATCTCCTTGCCTGTCTCTATTGTCACACCACACATTTTCCTTGAGATCCTCAGACCATCGGTATGCTCCTGCTTCAGGGACTTCTCATTATTGTTTCTTCTACCTAGAATGCTCTTTCCCCAGGTATTTACATGCCCAACATGCTTACCTTTTTTGGGTCTTTTTGCAGATCTCATGTTCTCATGAGGCCTATCCTGATCACCCCATTTAAAGTAAAATTGCTGTTTAGAACTCTGTACACTAATTTACTGCTTAATTTTTTCCCTATTACTTAATATTGCCTGTTATATGTATGTAAAGCTGTGTATGTATAAAATTTAAAAAAAAAAGTCTATTTATATTTGTAGGGGACTTTGTTTTGTTTGCTTTATTTTCTGCCTTTTATGAAAGACTTCAGGCTTTGTAACGGTGGGGGTTTTGTCCATCTGAGTTGTTGATGTATTCCAAACCTTATAATAATTCCCTCCATGTGGTAGGTGCTCAATAAATATTTGTTAAGTGAATGAGAGAACAGCTCATAACTTAGTTAGAAGTATGCTTTAATGTTTAAACTATCTCTATAAAGTGCTCAGAGACGTCATCTAACTTTGGCTGGCTCTGCTGTTCTAGGACTGATATCTTCATAGGCGCTTATTGGAACCTCAAGCCGAAAATTTTTTTTTCTTTGAGACAAAATACTGAATGCCCACACTTGTGTGGAAGCAGTCTGTTTCTCCTTCTTTTACTCAGTGCTGGTATATAGGCTTTGGAATTATTCATCAGTCTTGGCATAGCCTTATAAAGCTTTCATCTTACTTGAGATCGGTGGTTCTTAAACTTGGCCATGCATCAGAAACAGTGGAGGTTTTTGAATACTTAAAATTAGATTACTGGATTGTACATTTGGAGAGTCAGACTCAATAGCTTTGAGATGGACCCTGGACATTTGTATTTGTAATGAGATAATTCTGATGCAGATAGTTTATGGATTGACATTTCGAAACTACGACTTTGAGTTTTCTGATATGAAAGAAAATAAGTAGATAGCAGGAAGTCTCTAATAATCAGCTACAATGTTTCAAGTAACCTTCCTTTAATTAGTGATGCTTTTTCTCTAAAACATGAAGAAAAGGGAGTTTTGTGGAAGTGAAGACTTACTTTGCAGTTATTGAATTTGAGCTTTTGCAAGTTAACCTCCCTCTCTCATAGGTTTCTGTGATATTCAGTGGAAGTGTATTGACAGTACCTTTAAACTAAGACCATTAGTTTTCTCACACCCCAGCAAAAAAGAGGTTTACTGACCCATGCTCACTCCTACTAGTGGTGATGAGTCAAAGTTATTTCTTGTAAATGTCATCACATTTTTGGATACAATTAAGATACTTTTTGAATAAAGAGTATGTGAATAAAGAGTATGCTGTTCTTCTAAGATAGATTTGAACTAGTTTAAAAAATATGCAAAAAAATAATTGAATCATTCATTTAACATATATTTGGAGCTGGCCTACTAAAGCCTCTTACAGGTATGCTAGAGCCTCATGGAATGACTATTGGCTTTAGAGTCAAATCTGCATTTGACACCTGATTTAACTTTTTACTGGTTGTATGATCTTGGGCAGATTGTTTTAACATATTTAGGTAATAACATTAGTGACAGTAAAAGTACCATTAAGATTGTGAGGATTAAATGAAATAATGACTGGAACAAGCCTTGGCTAGGTTCATGGAGGAAGCTTTATATCTATATAAAGTGGCTTTTCTCCCTCAAGGGACTTCAATCTAATCATTGAAATAGACTTACTACAAACCAATTTTTAGGAGGTAGTAGATTAAGGCATGTAACATGGTGATAGAACCAGAGTGCTGGAATTTAAACCCGGGTTTGTGTGGCATCTTTCACTGCACATTTTTGTAATAATTGCCTGTTGGAGTTGTTCTAGGGGAAATGGAAATGAAGGGATGAATATCAGATAATGGATTAGAAGGAATGTTGAGAACAAAGTGAAGGGGAAAAACAAAGATGACCTTGTGTTGTTTGAGCTAGAGAACATGGAAAACCGTGGTATGTTAATATAAATAGAGAAGTAAGGCCAGTGGGGAGTAGGACCTTAATTATAAAAGGGGAGCAGTGAGTTTGGTTTTAGCCAGATTTTTTGAATTTGGGATAAACACTTTCAAATGCTGTAAAGGTATAAAATGGAGTCATTGTGAACAAAGTACCATTTTTATTAGAGTTTGGGTCTTAATAACGATAAATAATCAGGAGGGTTTTCTAAGCTATGAAAAAAGAATCAAAACATGGAACCAAGGATCAGAAGAGTTGTATGCAAGAAGAAATGAGGAAACAGACAAAATTGTGAGATAGACAAGAACCAGGGAAGGGTAGAGAAGAAACAAAAGGGAGATGAGTTTTTACAGTCATTTAACATGAACCTAGAACACGAATAGGCAGTTCACAGCAGAGGAAACCTACAAGGCCAATAGAAGTTGAAGGATATATAATCTCAAAAATAAAACCATCATGTTCTAACAAAGTTCTAAAACTCTTAAGACTCTGTGTTGCTGAAGTTTTGGGTAAATATTTAAATGACACTGTTATGGGAGTAAAATTAATGTAACTCTTTGGAATATGGCATTATGTTGAAATTTTAAATATTAAATATTTTAATCTTATTTGTAAGATTTATCATACAGAAAATCCACAAATGTGTGCAAGACATATTTATGAGGGTTTATGTTGTAGCATTATTTGTAATAGTGAACATTTGGAAACAACCAAATGTCTGTCAATAGGGGTTAGTTATATAAGTTATGAAATGAGTTGATGATAACTTGTATCTGGCCAATTTGGGACAGAATGAAAGAAGAGGATAGGAGAGAGAAAGGAGATGCTGGGCAGGAGGGGGTTGGAATAAAGAAGGCAGCATGGGTGCATATGAAAATAGAAGTGAGAAATTGTATTACTCAGAAAAAATTATAATTAGCCCCTTTGTTCTTTTTCCCATAGTTACTAAATATTAATCTTACCTTGTTTTTATGACCCAAGTTCAACATTATAAGAAAAAAATCACCTTTTTACAAAATAATACCTGTAAAGCAATATAGAATAAAGACATGAACACCAAAAAATAAATGAATAGATTAAAAACAAAAAATATCTGGAAGTGACTGTATAAATTAAGAATCTTCCTTTTCTTGCCTCTGCTTCCCAGTTCTGCTAGAGTTAATCATTGTTACTTTTGACATGTATTCATCCAGATGTTTTTTCTGTGTGTGTGTAAATGTTTTTTTAATAAAAAATGAGATTTTACAGACTTTTACTCGGTAATAAAACTTTCTAAAAATGTCTCTCTGTACCTGTAAATAGCCCTACATCATACATTTTTAGTACACTTTCTAAAATGACATAAAATTCAATGGTGATCTGTTGAAATATTCTCTCATTCAATTGTGTTACTTTAGTTTTAAATGGAAAAATTAGTCAAAAATACTATTTAAGTCACAATACCTGTAACTCTTGATCTGTCATCTTTGTTGCCCCTGCCCTAATACACATTTTATGCACGCTGTAAATTTGAACTGACAGTAAAACTCACAATTCTAATTCCTTCACTCTCTTTTGTTTAGTTTCTCCATTGATTCAGTGGTAATAACTGAATCTGATGTCCAGAAAACAGTATATCCTGGAAGTTGTCTAAACCAGAACACTGATGGTACAGTAGAGGTATTGTATCTTTAAACTGTTGTATGCACTGATTTTATTTTTCTTACTGTCATTTTTATATCTACAGTAATTATCCAATTTAATATTTGCTGAGAGGTAAGCATAATATATAAAGTCTTATATAAAAGACCCAGAATAATGTATAAATAAAGAAATTTAATGTGTTTTCGTAGCATAGGACTAACACAGTTAAAATTGAGAGTTTTTTCCCCCCTAAATATGTTCTAATTTAAAATTTGTCTTGTTTTGTATAACATTAGCTGTGTTAACAAATTAGTTTCAGTGCCCTTGCCAACAGCTTTTCTTGTCACTATAGGAAGTTGAGCCAGTCCACGTCTAGAATAGTATTTAGGAATCCTCAAAATTCCCAAAAGATGTTATGGTTAGGACAATAAACGAGGCTTCCTTCAGGACAGGGCATCTGATATATAAAAGCCCCTCATCTTTTACAGTTATAGGCCAGCTGGCTAAAGCACATTCTGCCTGTCCTCAACATTTTATATACTGCCATTTCGTAGCCACTTTTCTGAAACTTGCAGCTGCAAAACCCTGATCTTAATTCAGTAGATTTTTGATTCTTAACTCCTATAGAAAACAAAGATCATTGCATTCTCTTGTTTTGGATAGAGAGGAGAGATGTTGGCTACATATCTTGATACTTCTATACTCAACCTCTATGGAGTATTCAGATAATTAATAAACAGCTTTGATGCTGAGAATATGTTTCTATTTTTTTTTAACTTTATGTTTTTTCTAGTTGTAAAGGTAATTTGTATTTGCAGAGAATTGGACAGTATTAATAAATATTAGGAAGATAAAAATTGCTTATAATTTCATAAGCAAAGATAGTGTTAACATTCTTAAAATTAAATACTACTTAATTATATTTATGAAGTGTCTTTATTGCACTGTAGAACTGTGTTTTGGTAATTAGAATATATAAATATATTTCTCACTTAGCATCATTAAGTTCAGTGTAGTAAGTACATTTTTTGTAAGTACATTATTTAGTAGAATTGTACACTAGAATTATTCACCAGAATTATTGTTTTTAATTAAGAGCAGAACTAAAACGTACTTATTGGAACTTCACAGAAGTTTTCTAAGAAACATTGATCTTTTGAAGATATTTGAGGGTAGAAGTTTAAAAATAAGTGATGTATAATTAGTATAAACAAGTATGTTATATTTTGCTTTTTAATTTAGTTTTCTGATGATTTTGGAGTGAAACAGGAAACAAATATGGTTAAGTTGCTGGAAAAACAGTACCAAGAACGATTAGAAGAAGAAGTAGCTAAGGTAAGTTTATACTTTGGCAGGTTATTATGGTTTATATTCCCTTCAAGCCTTCAAAAAACATAGATTTTAGGGGTGCCTGGGTGGCTCAGTGAGTTAAAGCCTCTGCCTTTGGCTCAGGTCATGATCCCAGGGTCCTGGGATCAAGCCCCACATCGGGCTCTCTGCTCGGCAGGGAACCTGCTTCCTCCTCTCTCTCTGCCTGCCTTTCTGCATACTTGTGATCTCTGTCTGTCAAATAAATAAATAAAATCTTTAAAAAAAACAAAACATAGATTTTATTGATAGTAATGCACTTTTTTTTAAAGTTTAACTATTTTAGTAGTCTCTATACCCAACATGAGGCTCGAACTCATGACCCTAGAGTCAAATGCTCCACTGATCAAGGCACTCAGGTACCCCTGCACTTTATTTTTTAAAAGTTTTATTACATAGCTTACCTTTAAATTGTCAGCTACTGGTATCAACCGCATTTGCCTTTAAATGGATTGTTCTGTGAATTTTTCTTTAAGAAAAGCATTTTTCTTAATATGGGATAGTAATTAGAAACTTTTCAGGGACGTCTTGGTGGCACAGTTGGTTAAGCATCTGCCTTCAGCTCAGATCATGATCTCAGGGTCTTGGGATCTAGCCCCATATCGGGTTCCCTGCCCAACAGGAAGTCTGCTTCTCTGTCTCCGTCTCCCTCTCCCCCTGCTTGTGCTCTCTCCCTCTCGTGCTCTCTCTCAAATAAATTAATAGATCCTTAAAAAAAAAAAAAGGAACTTTTTAGAATGCCATAACAAGTCTTTATAAATTTGTTGCCTTGTGAGTAAAACCCTGTAATGGAGTTTCACCTCCCCTGAAGGTGGGGGATATGGTAGGAAATGAGATAGAAAGTGGTTAGTCTTCTATATAATCTCTTTGCTTATCTCCTCCCAGGGAAATTACTATAATGTTAACTATAGATACCGTTAGCTACTATGCCCAGAGGTATTCTTTTAAACTCTTCTTTCTTTCTCTCTCTCTCTCTCAAATAAATAAGTAAATTTTTAAAAAAATAAAATGCATATGCCTGATTAGGGTCTTATATTGGAACAGTTAAATTCTGATTTTCTTTGCTGCTTTTTTATAATACTTCGGCTGTTCCAGTATAACAATCCCCGAGGATATGGGCACTTTAAAGGAGGAGGATTGATAAGGTATACAGGAAATACATAAGGAATTAGATTAAACATAAATTAGAAGGGGAAGACCCAAGGAAATATTATGGGCTGAAGGACTTAATCATTTCTGTATTTGTATTGAATGTTTGCTTCTTGGAGATCAAAGTAAAAAGTGAGGCACCATAGCTCTCCTTATCTAGTTCTTTAAAGAAATGTAGATTTTATCTTGCACGTTGCTCTTACAAAAATTTCTCAAGTGAAATGTGATAGCAGGGCATCATAGCAATTATGAGCATGAGGCTTGATATAGGATATACCATGCTTTAAATTCTTGTTCTTCTGACTTACTAGATTTATGATCTTAGGAAAGTTACTTAACTTCTGAGTCCATTTTCTCTGTGTGAAAAGAGGGGAAAAAATGGAATAAGTAATTTTTATAAGGATTCAGTGAACTAATCTACATAAACCACCTAGCAGATGATAAAGACTCATAAATGAAATTTTTAAAGTAGTCATATTGCTGTGATAATGGTGATGTTATAAATATGTATTTTTTAAAGATTTTATTTATTCATTTGAGGCAGAGAGATTGACAGAGGATGAGCAGGGGGAGAGGCAGAGGAAGAGGGAGAAGCAGACTCCTGCTGAACCAAGAGCCCAATGGGGGACTCTACCCCAGGACCCAGGGATCATGACCAGAGCTGAAGGTAGATGTTTAACCATCTGAGCCACCCAGGTGCCCATAAATATTTTTTTGTAAGACATTAGTCAGCTAAGCAGATAGCAGAGCACCAAAATGTATAGGTCATTGAAAACTGTCCCTAAGACATCCAAGGTACTGTGGTCCAAGAGATTCAGCTTGATTCTAGAATAATGCAGATTGTTGACATTCACTACCAGTACTGATAGGATTATACTCTACCCTATACTCTTAGATAGGATGTGGAAAAAGATTGAGAACCCTTGTTTCAAAAATACAGGGTATATAGAAGAAGCCCAGTTAGGGGTAGCGATTCCTAATACACATCATATTAGATTCAACCTGTGATTTGTGTACTTACTACTGAAAATAAACGTTTATTTACATTTCACTGCCAGACAGTGTTTTAAGTGCTAGGGTATAGCAGAGGTAAAAGGAGATGAAGTGTTTGCTCCCATAGATCTTACATTCTAGTTGGTGCAGATAGGCCCTGTATAGATGGTGGTAAGTACTATGAAAAGAAAACAAACCTGGATAAGGAAGGTTTAAGGAGAGAGGGCTGTCTAGGAGAAGGAATAAAAAATGGAAAAGACAGGGGAATTGAGTAGATTTGCCCAGTGTCCTGAAGGGCTCATGCAAGGGTAATAGTTACAGATTTAAAATAAGACCAGTCAGCTTGGTTGGATTTTTTTTTTCCCTCCTCAGCTAAGCTCATTTTACACAGGCAGAGAGTACACAGAGTCACCTGTAATCACAGGTGGAATTTCCTTAGATAGGATAGTGAAATGGAAAGGAGAGAATAACGAGGTAATTGAGTCTTCCAGTTGAGTTTTTTTAGATTTCAGACCATACAGCTCTTTTAATTATTTGTTACTCTTTTCTAGCTAAAGAAAGTGATCTTTATGATACAAACTTTTCAAAAGCTTCCTTTGTGACCTAACATGGCCACATTTTTGTTGTTGTTATCATCTTTCCTGAGGTATAATTTGCATATAATGAAATTCACCAGCTAAGTGCAAAATTTGGTGAGTTTTAACAGATGTTTAGTTATGAAACCAACTCAAAATGGAGATGTAAAACATTTCCATCACCCCCAAGTTTGTTCATATTCCTTTGGAGATAGTCACCTTCTTTTTATATTGCTGGATTCTGTTTGCTAATATTTTGTCAAGGGTATTTGTTTGTTTTCTTGAGGAACATCATCCATAGTTTTGTTTTTTTGTACTGTCTTTGGCTATGATATCAGGATAATGCTGGCCTTGTAAAGTGTTGAAATATATTCCCTCTTCTATTTTCTGGAAGAATTTATGTAGAATTGGTTTTATTTTATTTTATTTTAGGGGAGAGGGGTTGAGGGAGAGGGACAAGCAGACTCTGCACCGAGCACAGAGCCCAATGTGGGGTTCAGTCTCACGACCCTGAGATCATGACCTGAGCTGAAATCAAGAGTAGACATTCAACCAACTGAGCCATCCTGGCATCGTGATACTATTTTATTCTTAAATATTTTGTAGAATTTGCTAGTGAAACCAACAGGGCCTGGAGTTTTCCTTTACAGAAGGCTTTGTTAAACTAGGAATTCAATTTCTTTAATAGATTTTTTTTTTTTTTTAGATAATCTATTTCTTTTTGAGTGAGCTTTATTAGTTTGTGTCACTTGAGGAATTGGTCCATTTCATCTAAACTGTTGAATTTATGTTGGTGAAGTTGTTTATACTATTCCTTTATCACTTAATGTTTGTGGGATCTGTATGTTATCTCTGTTTTCTCTTTTTTCTTTCTCATTCGGGCTAGAAGTTTATCAGTTATATTGATATTGTCAAGGATCCAGCTTTTGGGTTTTCAAAAAATTGCTTTTGTTTTACTTTCATTGATTGCTTTTCTTTATTTTTTACTTGTTTCTGCTTGCTTTCGGTTTAATTTGCTTTCTTTTTCAGGTTTCCTAAAAGACCTTTCCTCTTTCCTAATACATATATTTAACTGCTCTAAGTTTCCCTTTAAGCACATCTTTAAACTGCGTTCAACACATTTTCATTCAATCAAAATATTTGATTTCTTTTGTGACATCTTTGATTTGTGAGTTACTTAGAAATATGTTGTTAAATTTCTACATTTTAGGGTTTTTCAGATTTCTCCCTTTTAATTTAATGTATAATTTTTTATTTCTTTGTGGTCAGACATACCTTGTGTGATTTCAGTTTACTTTTTTTTTTTTTTTTAAAGATTTTATTTATTCATTTGACAGAGATCACAAGTAGGCAGAGAGGCGGGCAGGGAAGGGGAAAGCAGTCTCCTTGCTGAGCAGAGAGCCCGATGTGGGACTCGATCCCCGGACCCTGAGATTATGACCTGAACCGAAGGCAGAGGCTTAACCCACTGAGCCACCCAGGCGCCCCTCAGTTTACTTTATTGCCCTAAATATGTTCTGGTTGAATGTTCCGTGCACACTTGAAAAGAATGAGTATTCTGCTGTTGTTGAGACTTCAAGTTTTCCTCTGGTATTACTTCTTTTCAGCCTGCCTTGGCAACAGATTTGGCATACAACATACTGTATGTCATCTAATTTTTGAATTGTATATTGAACATTTTGAATATTGTATGGACACTGAGTCTTACAATATTCTGGAAAATGTGAATTCTTTTTAAAAAATAGTCCAGATAGGGACAGACCACAAGTTCTGTTTCACCTTCCTCACACAAATTTCTTCAACTTTTGATGCCCTCTGCAGTTTGCTTGCTTTTGTTTACTTTTCAGATCTCTCTGGTAATTGCTTTTATATTTTGTTCACTTTTCAGTTGTGGGAGAGAGGGGCCGTAGTGGGTTTCATTTGTGCTAACTAGAATTACAAATCTGTCTTATTTTTTTTATTCCACAATTTAGATAGAATTATTGCTTCATACCTATCAGTGTTTAGATTTATCTACATATTTACAAAAAGAAATTTTAATGCTCCAATCCTTTTTGCATCTAATGGCTGCCTTCTAGGATCTTTTTCTGCCTTTTGAGGGACATCCTTTAGAAATTCTTTTACTTACAATCTACTAGGAGTAAACTGTTTTTATTTGTTTTTATTTCATGCCTTTATTTTGCTTTTATTCCTGAAAGATGGTTTTATTGACCATTCAAATCTGGGTTATTTTAATGTCAGAACTTTAAAGATAACCTTTCATTGTTTTCTGATTTCCTCTTGTTTCTGCTAAGAAAGTCCTTGTCATTTTAATTGTTGTTCCCCTCATAGTTAATACATCTTTTTATTCTGGAAACTTTTAAAAACTTTTTGGTGTTCTCTTTATTTGTCCTTCCAAGATTCATTTGCCTTCTCCATTAGGAACGATGCCTTATGTAGTCTCATCTATTACCCATGAAAGAGTTCCTTTCCATTATTCTCTAATATATCCTCCTGACACAGTGGTTAGATGTTGGATGAACATTCCCACTCTATCCTTCATCTCTTTGCTTTTCTTTCATATTTTTAGTCTTTTTGTCTGTGTTGCATTCTTAGTATTGAGAGACAAGCAGATCAGATTCAGGACAGGAAATTAAAGTAAAAGCTAGTCTTTGAGGTCTTACCACTAGTTGGAGAAGATTAAAGGCATGTAAAATAGAGAATATCTCTGTCACTTTCTGTAGGATTTCTTTTAGTTTAAAACCGTTTTGAGGGGCGTCTGGGTGGCTCCATTGGTTAAGCATCTGCCTTTAGCTCAGGTCAGATCCCAGGGTTCTAGGATCAAGCTCTGCATCAGGCTCCCTGCTCAGCAGGGAGTCTGCTTCTCCCTGTCCTTCTGCTCCCTCCTTCCCCTGCTCATACTCTCTCTCTCTCTCTTTCAAATAAATAAAATCTTAAAACTTAAATAAATAAATAAAGCCATTTGACTGGTAACTTGCTTTTTAAATTCTTGCTGGTATGATGTGGATGGAACTAGGTGGTATTATGCTAAGCAAAGTAAGTCAATCAAGAAAGACAGTTATCATATGATCTCACTCATATGTGGTATTTAAGAAGCAAAACAGGAGATCATAGGAGGAGAGAGGAAAAAGTAAAACAAGACAAAACCAGAGAGGGAGACAAACTGCAAGAGACTCTTAATTGTAGGAAACAAACTGAGGGTTGCTGGAGGGGAAGCAGGTGGAGGGGAAGCAGGTGAACGGATGGGGTAACTGGGTGATGGACATTAAGGAGGACATGATGTAGTGAGCACTGGGTATTATAAAAGACTGATGAATCACAGGCCTATACCTCTGAAACCAGTAATACATTATATGTTAATTAATTTAAATTTAAAAAATATTTAAATTCTTGCTGATATTTATAAATCTAATCCTTTTTGTTTATTTCTTTAGGTCATTGTGTCAATGAGTATAGCATTTGCTCAACAAACTGAACTATCTAGAATAACTGGGGAAAAAGAGGATACTACATTGTCAAAACAAGCACATGCTTTCTGTCAGCAAGAACATTTAAATGAAATGAAATTATCAGAGGGTCAAACTTTTGAAGCAATGGGCATGAAATTTAAAGAAGAATTTAAACCACTTAGTAAAGAGTTAGGGGAAGATGGAAAGGAAGTTCCGTTATCAAACAATGATAATCTTGATGATATACTAGAGTCGAAGGACCGTGAACTGACTATTTCAGAAGAAATGTTCTCCAAAGATAAAACATTTCTAGTCAGAGGACCTGTAAGTATGTTTCCTTGTATAAAAAATTGTGGCTTCCTTCACGATAAAAATATTACCAGTAATTAATGTTCCTTAATGGGAAAGGAAGGTATCTAATCTAGTCTTGACTTAGGGATTCGAATTATGAATATGTTTTATTACTTACATATGAATAAGTGATTTAATACTATTATTAAATAAAACAAGTCTGGTTCATAGTATTGTTAATCTTGTACATATTGTGAATGGTAAAATCTCATTATAAGTTATACCTGCATTATTTTTGTTTCAGTCAATTTAAGATTAATTGTCTTATAGTTTAGCAATATGTATGGATAAAATATTTGCTTCATTTAATGTGATGATATCACAAGGAAATAGCTACGTGTTTAAGAAGAAATTTAAAATACTGTACTCTACTAATTCTCCTCTTCTTTGCTTACTCATTAATGGAGGATCTATTCTGTCTATACCACCACCATTTGTGCATTTAGCAAAGTAGTAAATCCTACATTTTAAAATTACTTAAATCCAAGTTTTTTATTAATGTTCAGGATGTGTTGTCTTGTTTAGAGGCATATTCAAATAAAATTGTCAACTTCTACATGAAGTGCAAAACTAAGGTATTTGTGAAAACCTCTTTAGTTTACCAGCAACTATTCATTTAAGTAGTAGTTCTTTGGGAATTGAAGTACTTGTGAACTTCATTAAGGAGTTTATTTCTTATGAGTTTGAGAAAGTGGAATATAAAGCTTTTATTTCCAAATAAAAATCATTAAAAATTGTTTCTTATCAAGCAGTTCTCTGTAGTACTATGATAACCATTGCATAATATAAGTAGGTAAAATTTTTGGGGCACCTGGGTGGCTCAGTGGGTTAAGCCTCTGCCTTCGGCTTGGGTCATGATCTCAGGGTCCTGGGATCGAGCCCCGCATTGGGCTCTCTGCTCAGCAGGAGCCTGCTTCCCCCCCCGCCCCCCCGCCTGCCTCTCTGCCTACTTGTGATCTCTGTCTGTCAAATAAATAAATAAAATCTAAAAAAAAAAAAAAAAGTAGGTAAAATTTTTCATGTTTTATAAATATAATTTTAAATTATAAATATTCCATTTATATTATCTCTCCATCATAAAATGTCAGGAGGGATAATGGAGTTATAGCTTCATTAAGAGCAGAGGGCATCCTGAGGATTTTTAATTTTTATTCTCCTCCTCCCATAAAATCAGATTGCATCTAAATGACTGCTAAACAACTCTTTTGTTTTTAGAGAATAACATGTGTAATGATAATAAACTAACTTTACACCAAATTGGAATTATAATGAAGACAGATTTCTTTTTTTTTTTTTTAACTTTATGTTTTAGTTTAGTTTAGTAAAGCACATCAGGTGCTTTGTGGGTTAGAATTGCTTTCATATTTTTTTCTAATGATGTTGATGCTGACAGATTTCCATGAAATGTTTTATGCATGCTGCCTTTTTTTTTTTTAAATAATGTAGATCCATGATGAGATTTTGGTATCAAGTATGGATGCTTCTAGACAACTAATGTTAAATGAGGAACAATTGGAAGATATGAGGCAGGAACTTGTACGACAATACCAAGAACATCAGCAGGCAACAGAACTGTTACGGCAGGCGCACATGCGCCAGATGGAGAGACAGCGAGAAGACCAGGAACAGCTGCAAGAAGAGATTAAGAGACTGAACAGACAATTAGCCCAGGTATGGGACTTAGAGGCCCTTTTCTCCCCAATTAAAATAACAATATTCTTTATATAGCCTTTTTTTGAAAGTCAGAATTATTGCCAAGATACAAATAAATACAAATATTTAACATCAGGAACAGACTCCATCAGCACAGCAGCCTTAAATCTTGTTAGGAACACCTGACTCAACTTTGGAGTGCCTGTCCTCTGTGCCATTTTATTTATCTGCCTTTTTTGCCATTGGAAAAATGGCTACAAGGTTGTTTGTATGTTTGTTTTGAATCATTCCATTGACCATACAAAACAAAAGCACTTTGACAATTTTGGAAATTCTTTGTGCTAAGATGCAGTTGATAGTCATTTTTCCTATATTCATTTCTAGTTTTGTGAGTCCACCAATTAGCATCTCCAAGATTTACCTTTATCTATCTTTAATCTGTCTTTTTAATCATGAATGGGAATCTGAAGTAGTATGTTCTGGAACATACTACATGTCCAAGGAAACATCTCTTCTTGATTTGAGAAATGCAGATTTATTTACATAACATTCTTGTCCCTTTTCTTACTCCTTGGTATTTGGGAGCTGGATTCTTATCAATTGCTATATACAGTGTACTCACAAAATCATTACAGAAAAGCAAGAAATATTTATATAGAAGTTCCTATAAAAACAAATTTATTCAATTTATCTTGGAAACTTAAATGAGAATAAAAAAATAGAGAAATCTTGAAATGTGTTCTTTCAAATATAGAATAATAAGAAAATTGGGAGTTGAACATAAAACATATCATTTGGAAAAATTGGTGTTGCTTTTCTTCATCGCATTTTGTGAATTTAAGCCTGATTTTTCAATGCAAAATTGGCATATAAAAATAATATTAATTGAGCTTCACAAATTCCTGAATTAGCTTTTTTAAGTTTCAAATTTTGCATTGAACTTTATATGTGCTTTTAACCCCTAATCATGGGATGTAACTCATAGGTAGAAAGGGCTTCTTGGTTCTAGGGGGTTAAAAGAAATCTGCTAATTATTTCTGCTTTTTTTTTCTTCTATCGCAAACAATATTCTCTCATGACCTTTTTTCTTATTTAGAGATCCTCAATAGATAATGAAAACCTGGTTTCAGAGAGAGAGAGGGTGCTTTTAGAGGAGCTGGAAGCACTAAAGCAGCTGTCTCTAGCTGGAAGAGAGAAGCTGTGTTGTGAGCTGCGCAACAGCAGTACGCAAACACAGGTAGTATGGACTTTGGCCCACCTAGGAGCAGTGGATCAACAATGCAGTAGGATCTGTTTGTCTTTGTTGTTGGTATGAATGTGTTTTTATAGGTGTTGAGCTTAATGTATTTGTGATTATTTACATCCAAGGTAGGTGGAGTCAAGATTTTTACCTTCCATTTAAGGTAATTTGCATAGGACATTACTATAGCAGCAACTATTGTTTCACCAGGGAGCAACCTAACAAACTTAATGACACACTAGAGCATGCATTAGTTTGAACCCATTAAACTTCTTTTCATCTCTGCATTAGGTTGCTTATCTTTTTTGATAATGCTAATCCCTTAATAAAATGTAGTTAAATATTATTTGGAAGATTATCTATTTTGCCTGCAGAGTTTTCTGTCTCACCTCATAACAATGTAGAAGAACGACATGGTTTTTCCCAGATGACAGGTTTTCTTTCTGTTTTGTCCTCTCTGCCTTTACATAAACTTAAGCAGAATGCAAATGAAAACCAAGAGGAAATTGAAGAACAGATCTTTAAAGAAAAGGAGTCAGACAGAAAACCTGAAGATGTGCCTCCTGATATTCTGACCAATGAAAGGTATGCAGAATGTGTATCTTTTTGGTACAAAGGGAATTAAATAGTTGTTTCAGTGTGGTAAACTTTGTCCTTATTTTGATCTTGTACATTTATTTGTCCATTTTACTGTGTATGTAAAGAATTGTCAGGTTTTGATTGTTAAACAGAACAATTTTTAAAAATCTTTTTTATATGTAAAGTAATTTTTGTTTGGATATTGACCATGTACTTATCTCAGCAAATGATAAGGCATTATTTGATTATTGAACCTTTCTTGATTAATTTTATTCTGCTCATATGCCATTTTTTATCCTAAAAAACACAATTGCACTTATGAGTACATTTCTTCACTTCATGGACATGCATTCAATGTAAGCCACCCACTTGCTTGTGATGAGGAAAAAAAATGAAGTGTGATAGTCTGCGATTAGCTTCTTTCTTTCATTTACTGCGTATCAGATGAGAACTTTTAATCCATATCCCACTTTTATAGAGGAATAAATTAATGATCCGATGTTAACAAAACTTTCCCTGACTTGATTTTGTAGATGTTAATATATAAGTGTAAAATATTAAATGAGAATTTACCCCCATATTAAGGACTGTAAGCATATTTTAAAATTTGTTTTGTTCAAATGAAAATAATTTCTTTAATTTCAAATTAAACTAATACCTACTAACTTAATTTCCTCCTTTTCCAATTTCTGTGACTGTCAACCCTCTGTGTCCTCCTAACCTCCTTCCTCAGCTTGCATGGAGGAATTTGGCCCCTAAGATTTTGGCTTCCCCATTGGATCATCAGTATGGAACACAGTCAGTATGGAACTCAAACAAGAAAGACAGTGTATGAAAATTAGAGTTACCATGGCAATATAAAATAAACCTTGTTTATTTTATATTATTTATCTCTGATTGGTATATTTTTAAAACAATGTAGTGTTTAATTTTTAGGAATTTTTGCAGCAAGTGCTAATAAATGAGTATTCATATTTATTTCTCTTTACCATCATATTAATTTTAACTACTTTTCTTACTTAGAAATATTTTCAAATTATCCTAATCCTGAGGCATTTGGGGCTTTAACAAAACCTAAGAAAAAGTTAAATAAAACCCTTGACTGACTTACTACTAACTGAATTACTTAGAGTTTTATTTTTAATGCTGGTCTCATGTAAGCAGAGAACTTGATCTAGGTACGAAAATAGAACTGTCTCTCTCACTTGACAAATACTGAAGGAAAGGTTGTCTGTTTATTACCTTGTCTTAAAATAGTTATGTCATGTGCCTGTGAAAATAGATATCCTTTAACCTGATTTTTGGTGATCTCCCACAGTGTGAAGTTGAGAGAGCAAACTGTCTTAGACAGAGGACCTTTACCATGAAAGTCTCCTACTTTATCTATATGTATTAAGTATAAAGTTTGCCACTGTTATAGTACTCTTATTGAATTAAGCTATGAGGACAAGAGAATTGTTTAGCTATTCCAAAGGTTAATCACATAATCTTCTGAATCAGCATTTATGGAAGTATATTTCTTGACATGAAAAGGTATTTGTGTCAAGCAAAAAAAACAAAACAAAACATAAAAACTCTTTGTCCAGGATAATTCCATTTTTGTTTTTAAAATGAATATATTTATGAGATAGAGGGGAAGGCTAGAAAGATAGGCATTAAAATGTTAACAGTGATTATTTTTGCTGAGATATTTAGGTGGGTGGTTAGCAATATTTTCTAATTTTTTTGAAAATGAAAATGTTTGACATCTTTTTAAAAAGACAGATGCACTATTAATTCCATTTGGTTGAAAATGAATTCTTTCTACTGGCTGAAATGAATATGGTTTATATAACTTGAGAAATTTGTGTCTCTGGAGCTGATATAATAAAGAATGTCCTATGATATTCCCTCTGGTGTTGGCAGATAGTGATATTGCACAATAGACCTTTTTAAGAACAGGTCTCTGCCTGTTTTTGTAATTTAATTATTTAGATTATCACCAGGAAGTTGTAGAAATACACATATTTCTGGTGGGATTTTTAAATTATATTCTAAATTATAGGTTTGAAACAAAGAAGATTAAATGTGAAACATGTATAAGAACCATAAAGAACCATAAAACCACATATCAGCTTGCATGTGCTTGTTTACTACCACAGTTTTTAAAACTTAACTTTTGTATCTCCTTAAAATCTTCTAGTTTAGAAACTTTACTAGCTTAAAACTTTAGTTGTATGATTTCTTTAAGGTCAGTACAGTATTGCACATTTGTAAAAAAAAAAAAAAAAAAGTTCACTGATAGACCAAAAATTTTTAGAAGAAAACAAATTTTATAATGTAATTATTAAATAAAAAACAAAAGCACTTCATTTAAGTCTAGTAGCATATTTTAGTAGAGAAGATCATATGATATTTTTCAAGTCATATTTTGTGGTACATTTTTTGTGGAACACAGCAAAGTGTGTCAAAAAGATTAAACATTTTAATAAATGTTTCTTTGTCTATACAGATTTGCGCTTCAGAAAGCTAATAACAGACTCCTAAAGATCCTCTTAGAAGTTGTAAAGACAACAGCAGCTGTTGAAGAAACAATTGGTCGCCATGTTCTTGGTATTCTAGATAGATCTAGTAAGGTCCAGTCATCTGCCAGCTTGATTTGGAGGTCAGAAGCAGAGGCACCTATAAAGTCACGTATCCATGAGGAACACACAGGAGGTACGAGTTATGTATGCCATTGAGACTACCATAAATTATCCTCAGTAAATCTTTCTGAATTCAAGGCAGTTTTGCTATGTGTTGAAAATACAGAAGAGACAATATTAAAGTTTTTTCCAACAAAAAAGTCTTCAGACACAAATACTTGGGAGCCACTATTCTCAAAACACCATTATTGTATAGCATTTGCAATGTTATCTTGGAGTTGTTGTAGATACCCAGATTTAACTACTTTGTTATATAAACCAGAGACTGTTTAATTTCTCCACCATAAAAGAAAAATTCCAGATCACTTCTCAGGACTCTTATCAGTAGCCATGAGATAGTGGGAACATCCTGAAACCATCCTATAAGATGAGTAATAAAGAACTTTGAAGAATCAAGCATCAGTTTCACATTTCTGTTCAGATAGTTAGAAGGAAGTTTTGATAAGAAACCTAAGACTTGATCTTTAGACTGTCCTCTGTTAGCTCCTTTCTTCCTCTCGGAAAAGTGTTTTTGAAGTATGACAATATGTATGGATCCAGAGGTTAGGTCCTAACATGACATAGCTCTCTTCCTAATTCTCCCTTCTTCCAGCCGTGTGGGCTGGGCTCCTCTTCGAATGTCTTACTTTAATGCTACTGACATCTACCCTCTTGTTTTTTAATTCCTTATTGATGAGGGAATCAGACAATCAAAAGGTGAGAAAGTTTTTGTCAGATGGGGAAAGATAGGGTCTGGACTCTTGGATCAGCAGATCAGGTCCATACTTTACTACCATTCCACACCCAAGCATTCTCCCCAGTTAGAGGCTAACCTTCTAAAAATGCAAATATTTGCAATTTTTGAGAGCATTCTGTTTAAGTTTCATATGGAGAAATGAGAAGAAATTATCCCACTTACAGAAAGTTTACCTAATTACAAGCTGGCCAGCTGGCCAGAGCCTGTTTCCAAGTGCAGAGAAAACTCCGTCAGTTGAGTACAAAGATAATTTTAAAAACCTCTTGGGGCACCTAGGTGGCAGAGTTGGTTGAACCTCTGACTTTGGGTTTGGGCTCAGGTTGTGGTCATATATCAAGCCCTGCATCAAGCTCCACCCTCAGCATCTTGAGTTTCTTGAGTTTCTCTCTCCCTCTCCCCCTCTCACTCATACTGTCACTCTGTCTCCCTCTAAAATGAATGAATAAATCTTTAAAAATTTTTGAAAAAAAAAAAACCCTCTTAATAAAATAAGCTGAAATAATACTGAATTTTTAAACTTTCTTTCAAATTCATTCAAACTTTGTAGAAGTATTTTTTCAAATTCACTCTCTGTTAAGCTCTCAATGAAGGGCTGTTTTATTTCTACATATAGATCTTGATGTATAGAAAAGAATTAGGTAACACTTTCTTGGTCTTACTGTAAAAGTGTTTATCAAACTAGTTAGGATGACCACTAATGTCATTTGGGGACATTTAAAGATACATTTTGCATCTTGAAGGAAATATTGGATTAATAGAATTTATCATTTAAAACTGAATTTTCTGATAAACTTAGAAGAATATATTGGCTTTCAGACAGAGATCACAAGTAGGCAGAGAGGCAGGCAGAGAGAGGAAGGAAAACAGGCTCCCTGCTGAGCAGAAAGCCCGATGTGGGGCTCGATCCCAGGACCCTGGGATCATGACCTGAGCTGAAGGCAGCTGCTTAACCCACTGAGCCACCCAGGTGCCCCAGAAGAATATATTGGCTTAAAAAAATTGACACTGGAGGTGCCTGGGTGGCTCAGTGGGTTAAGCCTCTGCCTCCGGCTCAGGTCATAGTCTCAGGGTCCTGGGATCGAGCCCCACATGGGGCTCTCTGCTCAGCGGGGAGCCTACTTCCTCCTCTCTCTCTCTCTCTGCTTGCCTCTCTGCCTACTTGTGATCTCTGTAATAAATAAATAAAATCTTTAAAAAAAAATTGACACTGTTCCATTTGTAAGATTTTTTTTTTTAATGTTCCTTCATATTTTTCATGGAGTCTTATTGTAAAAACTCGAACTTGTGAAATATTTCTTTTATGTCTCATTTAATATGACAGAAAAAGTTCAGTCTTACTCTGATTATGAAACAACATTTGCTTTTCAGTTTTTATGTATGACTTTTTATTGTAGGTAATAGCACTTGTGATGTGTTTTCAGCTTTCAAGTCCAAACTTGTTTAGATTTTACGCATGTATGGACTTGTTAACTCTCTAAAAAAGTAAATAATTGATTTGCTAATGTGTGCTTCCTCATAAGAGTAACCTAGTTTATGAAATTAAAGGGAGATTTCGAGCCAATGTGAAATCAGTTGAACCTGAATGAATATTAAAGTAGTTCATAACAGTAAGTTCCCTTAGGATATGTTGAAAGAAAAGTTCTTTGAGGCCTGCACTGTGATGGCTCAGTGGAAGAATGCTCACCTCTGTTACTTTTGCAATAGGAAAATCAATAAAGTTAATACATTTTTTAAATCGTAAAGGAAGGTGACATGAGTACTTAACCATTGACGTGCGCGTGCTTCTTGCTAGGCTGAACCCCTTGGGAAGCCTTCCACTTTCAGGGGAAACTAAAGTATTTGAATACCTCCTGGGAAACTGTCTGGACCTTCAGCCCAGGCTTCCAGTCTCCTCGATGACTGAGTATCTTAAATATTCCTATTGTTTCTAGGATAAAGGCCAAATGTCTCTAGCCAACAGTAGTTATTTCCTAGAATACTCTTTAATGATGCTTCCTCAGAGAGGTCCTCCTTGACCACTTCATCTCATTTAGGCCCTCCTCATTTTCCCAGGTGACCAGGCACTGAATCTCATCTGCTGCAGCTTCCTTTCAGAGTAGTGTGATGTGATAGAAAGAATGCTGGGTTAGTATCAGAAGGCCCTTGAATCTTACTCTAGCTCTACAGCCCTGGGCAAATCTCTCAGTCTCCCAGGGCTTCAGTTCAGTTTACTCACCTGTCAGGTATAAGAGGCAAAGTAGAGTCAGTAGTTTTCAGTTGGAGCTCTAGAGACCTTCAGAAGGCCACTGGTGTAGGGGAAGCTCTATCGGATCATCTACCCTGCTTAATCTGGGAAGATAAGAAATGAACATGATATAAATCTGTAAAGTAAATGACTAAAGGACTTTTGAATATCCATCATCTGCTGTGTTTAAGACACAGATCTGAGTGGTTCACCAATCTGAAATCATGAGTCACTTCACCAAACTGGCAATTCTGAGATTTCTATCAGCATTTTATGAAATTCCCCTGCCATTTGCTTTTCTCTGATTTTTCTCCCAAAGACTAGTTATTATAAATACAGTGTAACCTTGATGTCTTTCTCGTTCTTTTATTTCATTGAAATAAACAGTAACAACGAAAGTTCTATTTCCTCATTGGAACATAATTCGCATTATTTTTGTGTAAATCTTTAAAATGTTACAAATAAGATACATTAAGCGATTTGACATCTTCACCTTTTCTAGATACTTTAGTATGTATTTTTTCATTAGCATTTGAAAAAATTAATTTTTAGTGGCTTATCCATTTTGTTTTATGTGTCTTTTGTAGTTTGTGCTTGAGATTTGTTCCTGTTCAGTACATAGTATCTTTAATTTTTTTTCTCACCATTTCTTCTCTTTCCCCAAAGCATGTTTATGTCTTCATAATGTATGTGTGTGCGTGCATTGGTTCTTCTTAACTTTGCTCCCCAATCAAGGTAAACCTTGACAAACTCAATGAGAGATTAGACCAGTTCCTACTTTTATCAGCCTACAGTACCACAGCTATTCTCTCTCAGGGCAACAGTGACCTCCCAGTTGTCAAATCTAATAGCATCTTCTCAGTCCTTGTCCTGTTTGAGTGTCTAAACAAATAACATTACTGACATCTCTTCCTTTTTTGAAATGTTTTCTTCTTGTCTCCTAGAGCATCTTCTGTCTTTCTGTGACTTTCTTTCACACAGGTTCTGTTGTTAGCTTATTATATTATGTTTGTCCTCCTCCTCTCCTGAAACAGGAGAGCAGTTGTTTACTGCTCATGAAATAAATGTATCCACTTCCAGGATTTCAACTCTTACCTTAATACAGATGACTTCTAAGGCTCTGCAGACCCATATTTCCAAAAGTCGACTCATCTTCTCTCCCTAGCCCATTAACACTTCCGTCTTCATTTTTCATGCCTACTCTATATATTTTCTCCTGATTTTTAAAATATTTCTCTTAATGACTCTTCTGTCACCTAAGAATGATCTATACTTGAACCCCATCTTTTACTACTTTCTTTCTCCCTTGTCTTATCCATTTAGTCTTCTCCGACCTGTGCCCAGCCCCCCACCTTTCAACACTTCTCATCTAGGTGATTGAAATAGTTTTCTTCTCCCCCCCCTTTTTTTAAAGATTTATTTATTTATTTATTTGAGAGAGAGAGAGAGGGCGCAAGCGTGCACACAGAGGGAGAAGCAGAAGCAGACTTCCTGTTGAGCAGGAAGCCAGATGTGGGGCTCCATCCCAGGACCCTGGGATCATGACCCAAGGTGAAGGCAGATGCTTAACCAACTGAGCCACCCAGGTGCCCCAATTGAAATAGTCTTCTAACCTGTCTTCTTCAGCCTGTTTTGTGTATTGCTGCAGTTTGTTTCCTGATTTGTAGATTTGATATCTTCCTGTTCAAAAAATTTCTTACTACCCCAATATTTATAGCAAAACCCCAAGGTTCCTATGAAGTTAAAACCATTCAAACTTGGATACAACCTCCTTTCCAACTACCTTTTTTGCCATCCTCTCACCGCATCCTAACTCCTCCACATACTTTTACTCCATTAAGCCTTAGCTCTCCATTGTATCAGACTATTCTCTTTACTCAGATTTGTCAAATTATCTGTATTTATTAGAAAAGGTCACTAGAATGCATTTAATTCCTTAAAGATGTTATAGAACATATATTTTTAGTTTTAAACACCAATTATACACTATTGATATTTCTTCCACAGCTTCAAAAATATTTTTTCCTAGACTACATTCATTTTGTTTAGTAACTTTGTAATATATACATTGTACTATACTTTATGTGAATTCATTTTGAATTCCAAGATCATTTTGAACTCATGAATACTTGTAAAGTATTAATCCGTATTACCAAGACATTCAGTTTTGAATACATGGAATAATACAAGAAAATATTGGTTTGGTTGCTGTCTGTTTTTAAGTTTTGAGAATAAAAATACAAAGTGAAAATTGTATTAGCTGTTACATTACGAACTTAGATAAACTGCGTAATAGCAGACATTTAAAATCACTTCCTAGAATGCAGTTTTGGATTCTTTAGCCAGTGACTTGTACAGAGGAGGTACTTAGTGAATATTGGACTTTTCTGCATTCGTAGAACTTGTCTGAAGTTGTATCTGATATTGTTAATACATGACATTGAGAGAAATGCACGGCACCAGCTGCTTTAGCTTTGCTGGACATTTTAATAAATAGCTCCTATTCTCCTGGATGACTATATCAAAACGATATTCTGAGTACTTTAGAAATTAAAGTTTGATGTTAATTTATTAATTTTCTGATAAATTACTGAGAAGAAATACACATTGTATGTAATAAAAGAATAGGTAATTCCTCATCAGGATATTTCACTATTGGGTTGTACTGTGCTGCCACAGACAAATACTGTATTCCATGACAGCAATGAATAACCTATGCTTTTATTTCAGTTTAGAGAAAACACTTCCAAAGCTTATTCTCTGCTCATATAAACTCAGTTTTGTTTAAGTAAAAAATCAGAATAGTGTGGATACATATACATCCATTGTTAAATTAGAACTGCTCCTCAGTCTATTACCCTCTTTGTACTATAGCTCTTAGAAAAGTTTCAGCCTGCAAAATGATCTTCGTCCTTTTTACTGTCTAGCCTGAGCTTGTGTTGCTACCCAGTATAGTGCTCAGAAATCAGAGGACCTATGGGGCGCTGGGGTGGCTCAGTCCGTTAAACACCCAACTCTGCTCTTGGTTTCAGCTCAGGTCATGATCTTGAGGTCCTGGGATCAAGCCCCGTGTTGGGCTCCATGCTCAGAAGGGAGTCTGTCTAAGGATTCTCTCTCTGCCCCTCTGTCCTTCCCCCTGCTTGCTCACTTGTGCTCTCTCTCTCTCAAATACATAAAATAACTCTAAAAAAAAAAAAGGATCTGTTCTAGACAAAATCTAGCACTTCTTCTATCCTTATTCCTGGAATATCCCATTGCCATAGTGTTTTTCTTTTCATTATCATTTATGTATTTATTTCCTCATCATATAGTCCTTGAGGATAGGAATCAGATCCCACCACCTATGTGTCTCCATTACTTAGTAAATCCTGCATGGTGGGCACTTAGAAAATAGCGTTAAAAGTTGTTTTAAAAGTTTTTATCACAGAAGGGTGCCTAGGTGTTCCAGTTGGGTGACCGACTCTTGATTTTGGTTTGGGTCATGATCTCGGGGTCTTGAGATTGAGTCCTGCATAGGGCCCTGTGCTCAGCAAGGAGTCTGCTTGAGATTTTCTCCCTCTTTCTCTCCCTTTGCCCCTTCCTCCTTTGTGTGCATGTGCGTGCACTCTTGCTCTCTCTCTAAAATAAATAAGTAAATCTTAAAAAGTTTTTTGTCAAGGGGCGCCTGGGTGGCTCAGTGGGTTAAAGCCTCTGCCTTCGGCTCAGGTCATGATCTCAGAGTCATGGGATCGAGCCCTGCATCAGGCTCTCTGCTCTGGTGGGGAGCCTGCTTCCCCCTCTCTTTCTGCCTGCCTCTCTGCCTACTTGTGATCTCTCTCTCTCTGTCAAATAAATAAATAAAATGTTTTTAAAAAAAAGTTTTTTGTCAAATAAAAAATACTGAATAACCCAAGTATTAATTTCTGCAAAGCCCTCTTAGCAAAGCATTATCCTTCTCATTCTTCTACCTGCTTGGTTATCAAAGAGTATTACATTCTGTATTTGCCTCTTTGTTTTATTGCAATGTTATTAAAAGGCCTTTAAAAAAGACCTCGTAGTTCAATGACTTCAGCTTTTAACTTGATTTTATTTTGTAACTTTTTTTACTCTAATTATTAATTATAATTGATTTATGAATTAAATAAAAATACTATTATTTCAGTTACAGATGAGTCTGTACCCTCTTATTCTGGAAGTGATATGTCAAGAAATGACAGTAGTATGTGGACAAAAGTAACCGAAGAAGGGACAGATCTCTCAGAACGGCTTGTGAGGAGTGGTTTTGCTGGAACTGAAATAGACCCCGAAAATGAAGAACTTATGCTGAGTATTAGCTCTCGACTACAAGCAGCAGTTGAGAAACTCCTGGAAGCTATAAGTGAAACTAGTAGTCAGGTAACCTCTTTATGTTACTAATCTGTACTACATTTGCAGGTTTTCTTTGAAGCCAATGAACAACTAAGTGTGTTCTCACAGAAAGTTAGTTACATTCCTCTTTAATAAATAGTTGTATTTGTCACAGCTGATATTGATATCAGCAGGTTTCTTTTCAGGTGGTAAGTGTTAATTTAATGTCTTGATGGACTTTTCAGGTTCTAAAATTCAGTGTTGTTTTAGTTTTAAAATGTTCTAAATTCTTACACATTACTTTTTTTTATATCAAGAGATTTTAACTTTACCATTGAATGAAATATTCCATTATAATGTATATTATTTATTTGAAGGAATAATATAAGGGATCTCTTAAACCATATGCTCTAGTATGTCCTATCACACTGCTATTATGATAACAAATCAGACCTACAGTCCTTCACATGATTTTCACATCCTTTTCATGAATGTTAATAGATTACCTCACTTTACTGTCTCTCGGTAGGTGTTTAGATGAGGGACAGTTTCTATGTTGAAGTACCGTTTTTATAGAAATTTTAAAGGGTTATAACCATTTATAACTTATAATGCAATTTTGTCCGTCTCTAACATTTTTACACTATGTATGGTAATTGTCTTAAGTTACTGTATGTAGAATTGAAAAAACTGTTGCTTTAAAATAAAGCAAATTTACTTATTTATTTTAAAAATGTTTAAAACAACTGTAGAGTCATAGCTGTTATGTAGATCAAATGAGTACTCCATTGTCATCAGTTACAGGTCCCATATTATTAACATTTTCATTGATATCTTTATTCACAGTATCCTAAATCCATGTGTATTACAGACAGAAGTTGCGAAGTTGAAAGAGTGTCTTTGCTGTCTTGTTATTTCTAATGTCTGGCTTTCACTGATGTTACTTTCTTTCCTCTAAAAAAATTACTCTTTTATAGAATGTTTCTGCAATAGCGGTGATTATTGGATTTACCATATTTGACAAATATCATTATATATTTTATGTTTTAATGCCAAATTTATTTATTTTCAGGTTAAGTTAGTGATTGAGTCCTTAGTTAGTGACCCTTAAAATCACTGTTAACCTCCTACTATTAGGCTAATGTTTCAATATCTTTTTTTTTAAAGATTTATTTTATTTTTAAAAAATTTTTATTTTATTTTTTAATTTAAATTCAGTTTATTAACATATAGTATATTATTAGTTTCCGATGTAGAGTTCAGTGATTCATCAGTCTTACATTATCAATCCATTTTTTTTTTCTCTTGGCAACTTACTTTTGGTATTTAACAAAGAAGACATTATCAAAACAGCATATATTACCAGCAAAATATTTGTCTTCTGGATAATCTTCAGACAACGAGAGTTTTCGCATTCTTCCTTGTAGGGAAGGCCTATTCTTCCTTGTAGGGTCAAGTTCACTCTTCCTTGTAGGGAGACAGTTTAAATTCTCTTCTGTGCTGGAATGTGGACTGTATCTTTTTAAGAGCACATTACCATACTTTGCAATGAGAATTCACTATTTGGCCAGCAGAATGTATCATAATACATCTACTGTTGATTTTCTGAATTGTACCTTGATTGACTGGCCAAACTCTAAGGTATTCATATTCAGTTAAATAGGTATCAGAAATATTTTTGTAGATAAATTGCTGTCTTTGGGCAATTCTTGTTTTTCCAGAGCTTTCTTTTACAGCAGGTACAAAATGATTGAAAGACTTTTGCTTCAGTTACTTAAAGATTTCCTTGAGCATCACAAAGAACTAAAAAAAGTACGGTATTTTTTAAAACTCTCATTTTTGGAGCGCCTGGGTGGCTCAGTGGGTTAAAGCCTCTGCCTTCGGCTCAGGTTGTGATCCCAGGGTCCTGGGATCGAGCCCCGCATCAGGCTCTCTGCTCGGTGGGGAACCTGCTTCTCCCCCTCTCTCTGCCTGCCTCTCTGCCTACTTGTGATTTCTGTCTGTCAAATAAATGAATAAAATCTTTAAAAATAAATAAATAAAAATAAAACTAGCATCTTTGTGTATTTACTAATACACAGTAGAAAGGATAACTACACAAATAACAATAGTGGTTTCATCTCTTGCTAAAACCACAGTGAGTTACTTTTTCATTGCCAACATCCTAAATGCTGATAGGAAGAAGGCAGCAATAATAAACCAGCTTCATTTGTTTTATTAATTTAAGACATTAATACTCTTGGATCAAAGAATTTTAATGTTTACCATATTTTTCTTCAGCCTCAGGTAGACTACTAAAGCTCAAACATTGGAACTATGAATGCTGTGTCATAATATGACATTCCATAGCTATTATAAGAAAACATATATTTTCGACTAAGATTTGCTATTTTTTTTAAGTCTTTACTTTTCTTTTTTTTTTTTTTTTAAAGATTTTATTTATTTGACAAAGAGAGATCACAAGCAGGCAGAGAGAGAGGGGGAAGCAGGCTCTCCGCTGAGCAGAGAGCCCGACATGGGTCTCGATCCCAGGACCCTGAGACCATGACCCGAGCCAAAGGCAGAGGCTTAACCCACTGAGCCACCCAGGTGCCCCTAAGTCTTTACTTTTCTAATTAACATAATATTATGTCAGGTGTTGCTTTTCAGCTCTTTTAAAGTTTGAATGCATATGCATCATAATTATCCCTTTTATTCTGTGAAAGGAGTTTAAATAATTCTGTATGGAGTCTCAACATAATCCTGCCTTTTTTTTTCTTTTTTTTTTCTTTTGCTTATATCAGCTGCATTAGTATTTAATTTCTGTGATTTATACTCTTTCATACCATGAAAAAACTAGTAATACTTTTCTATTCTTATCACTGTTCAGTACTTTCGAGGTGGATCTTGAACACCATTAATACTCTTGCTGCTACTTGATACCACTGTAAATTATGGACAGTCTAGTTAATGCAGTATAGTTGACCTTTGAACATAAAGCTAAAGTGTGCAGCTCCATTTATATGCAGATGTTTTTCAGTATATACAGTACAGTACTGTAAATGCATTTTCTCTTTATGATTTTCTTAATGCCATTTTCTTTTTCCTAGCTTACTTTATTGTAAGAATACAGTATATAATATGTGATATAATGTACAAATTAAGTATTAATTGATTGTTTAGGTCATCAGACTTCTGGTCAGCAATAGGCTATTAGTTGTTAAGTTTTCAGAGAGTCAAAAGTTCTGTGGATTTTTGACTATGCATGGGGTCAGCGCCCCAATCCCTGCATTGTTAAAGGGTCAACTGTATAATATTTTTCTTTTGACAAGCACCATGGAAAATGGTAAATAAATAAGAAGTGATCCATGGTTACACTTGTTCCTATAGACTACTATGAAGAAAATTCCCCCATAATCTATTAATACTGCCAACAGACAAGCATGTGGAATCCATCTGAAACACTAATTTTCCCAGGCCAAGATCACACCTCATTACATCTGCTTATGTGACCAGGTTGTGAGATACAACAGGAGCTTGACCATGGCATTTTCGAAATTATTCTCAATTTGTTAAATACTAATACAGCAATATGTTTTTTAGCTTTTACTGTATTGTTTTAAGTATTAATGAACAGGTCACAAAAACTTTGCCTAGAGCACTGAGCAGTTTTCAAACTGCAGTGTCTAAACCAGCAGCATCAGCATCATTGAGGACTTGTAAATTTAAATCCTCACTCCCCACCCAGACCTGCTGAATGATGGAGCCCAGCAACTTGTGTTTCTGCAGGTCCTTTAGGTGATTCTGATATACACTGAAGTTTGAGAACCACTGGTCTAGAAATTATTAGTACATGTTCACATTATTCTAGCTGAACTTTGAAGTGTTCTACTAATATGTTAGAGAAAAGGTTAAAGTGGTTGTTGCCATTTGATATAAAAATCAGATCTTTCTTAGGTGAATTGTATTTTTAAAGTAATGAGAATAGGAACTTTGTAAAAATCTTCTTTTAACCCAAATTTAGTTCACCTAGTACTCTTCCATGGACAGATGTTTAAAGCCATTGACTGCTTCAGAATATTCTCATTAATAATTAAAGTTATCTTGAACATGATAAATTTTTTTTTAAGATTTTATTTATTTATTTGACAGAGATCACAAGTAGGCAGAGAGGCAGGCAGAGAGAGACAGAGAAGCAGGCTCCCTGCCGAGCAAAGATGCGGACCTTGATCCCAGGACCCTGGGATCATGACCCGAGCCGAAGGCAGAGGCTTTAACCCACTGAGCCACCCAGGCGCCCCGTGATAAATATTTTTAACAGTTCATTAGACTGTTACAAAATAATATGTAATCACTTGGTGAAATAACTTGTATTCCATTTTCATTTTAATGTGTCATTATTTGGTTCTTCATAATGGGATAGTTCTCTTTTACCTTAATTTTTTTTCACTTGTTACAAAAAAATTGTAAAATAGAACTGAAAGACACTGCTGTAGTCTGTTTGTCTTTGCGGTGACAGATAAGTTTTGCCGAGTAGCTCTCTACGGCATACCCTGAGACTAGGAAGGAGAGTAGTATCTCATACTTTGGAGTCACATGGGCCCAAGTAAAGTTTATTGGAAGACTTGATGCTTGGGATGAATCATTCATTCATCATATTTATTGAGCCCTACTATATAGTAGTTAATATTTTATATACCAGAAGTACAGCATTGAACGAAATAGATGAAATCCTTGCTCTTATCGAGCTTTACAGTTCAGTGATAGAGACCAACAATACATAAACATAGAGTATGTCAGGTGGTGATAGCTGCTGGGAAGAAAAATAAAATAGGGAGAGATAGATCATAATGGGGGAAGAGGACATGTTGTATAGGAAAATTGAGGGAGACCTGTCTGATGATATAATATTCAAGCATATTTCTTGAGGAAGATTAGGAGAGACAGCCATATAAGTAAGTAGGGGAAGAATGTTTTAGGCAAAGGACTAACAAGTATGAAGGCCCTGAGGTGGTCTTGTGCTTGTTCTTTGTGTGGCTGACAAAGAGGCCAGTGTGACTACAGCAAGGAGAGTGAGGAAAGTGAGAGATGAAGTGAAATGGTATCTGGAAACCAGATCACATGGAACTTGGGATTTAATTCCTAATGAGGTATGGAGCTGTTGTGTACAACTTTCTAACTATTTATTTTGAAATAATTTTAGACTTAGAGAAAAGTTACAAAATAGTATGAAGAGTTTCACTCAACTTCACCTCATGTTAACATCTCACATAACTGTATTATAATTATCAGAACTTATAAAATAAAACTGGTACAGTTCTATAAACTGAAGTATAGATTGTTTCGATTTTACCATTTTTTCCCCACTAAGCCCCTTTTCGTTTTCCATGGTCCCACGTTGCATTTGGTTGTCATGTCTTTGTCAGCTCTTACCTCTTCTTCAGCTAATACCTGAGTCTGTCTTTGTCTTATATGACCTCAACACTTGAAAAGGACTAGCTACTTATTTTATAGAATGTCCCACCATTCAGGTTTGTCTGGTATTTTTTCATGATTACACAAAGCTTATGCATTTTTGATGAGAATACCACAAAAGTGATGTGCCCTTCTCAGTGTATTATATCAGAGGGCACATGATGTCCATGTATCTTATTACTGGTAATGTTAATCTTGATTTCTTGTGGTATCTGCTGCATTTCTCCACTGTAATATTACTGTTTTTCCCATTATAATTAATAAGTATCTTGAAGGAGGTACTTTGAGATTATGCAAATATCTTGTTTCTCCTTAAACTTTCACCCACTAGTTTTATCATTCATTGGTAGATCTTGCCCATACAATTATTACCATGGTATTGTGATGGTGATTTTCTGTTTTCCTCATTCTTCCATCTATTATAATTATTCTGAAAGTGCTATTTCTTCACTCACTTTTATAATCAGGATCCATACAGACTTGTAGCTATTTATTTTTTTTCAACAGGTTATAATCCAATAATTATAATTGGTTTTGTTCAGCTTTGGCGTTGAGAACTTTTTCAGGAGGTTCTTGTGCCTTTTTGGAAGTGCTTACTTTTTTGAGCATTTGCACTCTCAGAGGCTCCAGACCCATCTTATGTTATTCCTGTCCTGGTCCTAGAATCTACCACTCTTCCGAGGAAACTAGGGTCTTCTTACTATATTTGGAATTATATTTGGAAACCAAGATCATTGTTACTAAAGTGTCATGACTTGTAAGTCCTCTTAGTATACAGTTTGGAACTGTTTGTGTATCTCTGAGTATATATAGTAAAAATATCAGTTCATATGTTCCATCTAATTCTGATCCAGTACCACAACATTCATTCTACCCTTCACCCTTTTCCTTTGTAACTTTGTTCTCCATCAGTGAGAAATCAGGCTCTCATTATCTGCATATTTTTACTTATTTGTTTAGCCACATATACCCATAAAATAACTTCACAGTTGCAAGCCTGTTTCCCTGTGAAGAACAGATTTATTAGAGTACAGTATTAATGTGCAGTACTTTTTGTCTTTAGCCTTATACAGTCAACAGGACTGTTTTTCAGAGTATGTTAGGTTAACTCTTCTCCCTCACTTCTTCAATGTGATTTTGTTATTCACTTTTAATATAGGTACAATCATTTGTTACAGTTTTTATTCCATTTTGAGTTTGCCCATTTTCTAAAAATTCACAAATGGTAAGTTTCACTCTTTGTATGGGTAGATCTTTTGGTTGTGACAGATGCATAGACTGTGTATGTATCACCACAAACATGACATAAAATTGTTCCATCCCCCAAGATACCCTGTTGCTGTCTTTTGTAGTCAGCCCTTCTTCTACCTTCTGCCATTGGCAACCACTGGTTGCTTTCCATCCTCCATCCTTATAATTCAGCTTTTACCAGACTGTTGTGAAATGACACATTATATATTCTTTGGGATCTGGCTTCATTGTCCTAAAGTTCATGTAAGATTCGTCAGTAGTGTTGCATACATTAAAAGGTGGTTCCTTTTTATAGCTGAGGAGTATTTTATTGTATGGATATACCACAGTTTATCTATTTAGAGGACATACAGGTTGTTTCCAGCTTAGGATCATTAGAGGTTTTTGAGTAAATGATCTAACTTATGTTTTTCAAAAGGATCATTTTTGACCATCCTGTCAAAAATAAACTAAGGGGGTGGAGGAGTCTAGGGCAGAAGCACCAAAACCAGTTAGAGAAGTTACTTGCCCAGATACACAAGTTATGTAGTGGAATTAGAATTCATACCCAGGCAGTGTGGCTTCAGAGTCTGCTCTTTGCTACTTTTTCTGCCCGTTGCAAATGAGTGAATCACTTTATCAATTACTGCTGATTGCTCATGTTATCCACAGGCTAAGGAATAGATTTTGAAATCTGGGGTGTCCCTGGTAACCTTATAAGAGCAGTTTGATGAAGTAATGGGGATGAAATTGTAATTCAAGAGAAAAATGAGAGGAAAGGAAGTAAAGACTTAAAAGACAAGTAGAGACTAGGTTGGTAGGTCAAGGAGAAAATTTGTGGCAAAAGGCATAGCATATTAGTGTAAACCAGCATGATGTGTATGAGGACAGGGGATAGTTTTATGTTATACACATCCAAGATGGAAGGTGGGAAGCTGATAGACAGAGTAGAGGAATAACCAGTGGTCACATGTCAAAGTCCCATGTAAGCTAAGTTAAGGAGTTTTAACTTTATGCTATAAAGTATGGAGAGTCATTGAAATATTTTTGATGAGAAAATAATACCAAATTTGTGCTTTAGATTCCTTAGGCAGCACTGTGATAAGTGAATGGGCAGGAAGATGGTGAGGAGAGATACTGAATTTAGGGAAACGAGACATTTAGAATATTCCTGATAAAAAGTGATAGACATCAAATTAAGGCACGAGGGAAGTGATTTTAAAACTTTGAGGAAGCTGAATTTGATAGAAATTGGTGTGACTCATCAGATACAGGGGATTAGGAAGAGGGAAGGAAACCAAGCATAAATCCTTGGTTGAGTGAGTTGTTGGTGTATTTTGTTTATTGAGATAGGGGATGCAAAAGAAGTGAGTGATGAGTTAAGTTATAGACAATCTGAGTTTGAAATGCATAGAGGTAGTTTCAAGTAAAAATATTCACTAGAATGTAGAGTTTTGGTAGAACTAGATTGAAAGTTGTTATTCCTTTAAGACATTTGAAGCCATCATCTTTAGAGCGTATACAGAGCTATTTTTTGTGTTGGTAGAATGCTGACATTTAAAAGAGAATAAAGGTAGGTACATCTACAGAAGGTAATGAGAATGAGAAGAGGAAAATCAAGAGAATAGTGCCAGGAAAGCCAGATAAGGAGTGATTTTCTAAAAATTGTCAGTTACTATGGAAAATCATAGCTGCTGAGGATTAGTGTCCGTTTCAGTGTGAGTGCCATCAGTGACCTTGATGAGAATAGTGTCATAGAATTGGTAAAGGAGAATTCAAAATTCAGAGAGTTGGAGAAATAGAGACAGCAGTTGTATGCCTACTAGCTGTGAAGAAAACAGAATGCTAGCTTGAGAACAGGAAGGTTGTTTTTTTTTTTAAGGTTGGAATAGTGTACATGGAGTGACAGTGGGGAAGCTGAAGATTGCAGGTCAAAATGGATGGGCTTTCTGGAGGCCAGGCCTCTGGAGTGGGTTAGGATGGAATCCAGAACACAGGTAGAAGGTGTGGCATTTGGATCAGAAAGACCTTCCCTTGTTTAAGATTGGAGAAAGAGATTATTGTGGGTTATTGTGGGCTTATGTTTGGGATGGAGGAGGAGTTTCACTGAGGTCTTCATAGTCTAAGTAAATATTGTGAAATATTCAAGGTTTTTCTTTTTTAATGATGTAGATTTATATGTTTTGTGATTTTAGTAGAGGATGTATGATTAGGACTTGTACTTAGTTTTAAGGTTTAGTTTGCTTTAAGTTCTACAGATACATCCTGCTTCAATAAAAGAACTAGTGAGCATTTTCTTTACCATGTACCAGGTTATCTATCTTATAGGCTGATATCATTATATCTATTAAAGAAGTTTTTTACTTTTTGTATTTGATGTGACAAGTGATCTGCCCTATAGTATGTCCAAAACCATGTAATAATACAGTTATTATGATGAATTTTATTTATCATTTGCTCAGACAGGCTACCATAAAAATCAGGCTTATATTTAGCCTATTGCAGTTTCCTCTTGGTTGGGAGAACTTTCATTATGATATGAGGAAAAGTGCTTAGAGACTCCCTGCAAGCCCTTAGAAAGGTAATCTCTTTAACGTAATCTGTATTCAGTAGTCTCTTTGTGATTCTGCAGAAAAGCTATCTTTGAGAGTATGGTTTCAGATTCTTGATTCCTAAATTAGAAAAAGAATTCATTCTGTTCCATGGGAGTAGTCTTTCAGTAACTAAAGTTTTCCAGAATTCACAGGTACTATCAAGAGATACCTTTAGGCCTTGGAAGAAATTAATGGGGAACTTATTCCCACAGAATGATGATTGTCATAGACAACTCTTTTTTTTTTTTAATTTTTTTATTTTAATAAACATATAATGTATTTTTATCCCCAGGGGTACAGGTCTGTGAATCGCTAGGTTTACACATTTCACAGCACTCATCATAGCCCATACCCTCCCCAATGTCCATTTCCCCCCACCACCTTCTCCCGTCCCCCCTCCCCCCTGCAACCCTCAGTCTGTTTCTTGAGATTGAGTCTTTTATGGTTTGAGTCATAGACAACTCTTAATGAGTTTATTGTCATTTTTGAGAATAATGAAACCTAAGCTGTGTGCTTCCATATTTTCTCATAAAGGGAGACTTTTCCTGAGGATGAAACAGTAATTTAAGTTAAGATTTTGTCATTGTTAAGTTTTAAGCGTAGCTGAAATCCAAGTGTTGAAAGGTATTTTTCCATTAGGATGTCCCCCATTGTGCTTATTATATATAATAATATATATATATTATTAGGTCAGGATTCTGTCAGGGCTCTGTCAGAGTACTGCATCCAGTATTCAGCCCCTCTATTTAAGTAATTTACAGAAACAAGTGAACATATCAATATCCAAAAGAGAGGAACAGAAGTGTTTTACAGTTTGAGAGAAATGTTTATGGGGGAAAAGGTTAAGTATCTTGACACTGTATGATTAAAGATTAAAGTAAAGCTATTTAGTTTGGGAAACATAGCTCTATACCCCAAATTAATTGTCTACATATGTGCACTAAAATCCTGATTATCTGGAACGTGGGAATAATGACCTAGTCTGAATAATTAAAAGGCTATCTTCTTAAAAATTGAAGTCATTTTGCTTTAACTGCCTTTTTTTTTTTTTAAGATTTTGTTTATTTATTTGACAGACAGATTACAAGTAGGCAAAAAAGGCAGGCAGGGAGAGAGAGGAGGAAGCAGGCTCTCTCCAGGAGCCTCGATCCCAGGACCCTGGGATCACGACCTGAGCCGAAAGCAGACGCTTTAACCCACTGAGCCACCCAGGCGCCCCACTTTAACTGCTTTTGATTATAAAAAGTTTTATGTGCTTTCTAAAATTAAAAAAAAATAGAATACAATCTGAATTATTCTAATGCAGAGTAATCTGTCTGAACGTCAATTAATATACCATCAATTAATATACTCTTACTAAGGGAGCTGTTTGCCCCTGTCTTAAATCATCTTTATTGCTGTTCTGAGTCCTTTTTGCCCTCCCTAATTTTAACTGGGTTTTTTTGTGTGTGTGTGGTTAGTTTCTTTAACCTTGACTTATATGTTCCTAGTTATAAGGGAATATACCCTACTCTTACAGGTTTGGCTTTACAAAACGAGTTTTACATGCTTTCAAAAATGGGAAAAAATATAATTTGGATTATTTTAATTAAGGGCCACCTTTTTGAACATGAATTAATATAATATACCATCAGTTAATATGCTTTTGTTAGGAGAGCTGTTTGCCTCATTCTAAATCATCTTACTCTACTACTTTTTTGAGTCTTTTTCTCTTCCCTGGGTTTTTTCTTTTCTTTGTAGTTAATTCTTACCTTGACCTGAATGTTTCTATTTATAAAGAGATACTTCTTATACTCTGAAATTTTTTTTTTGCTTCGAATAAGAGAAATTGGATACTGGATTATCAAAATAAACTGTAATTTCCAGAAGGAGCCAGGAAAGAGTATTTTGAGAACTACATGATATGGTTAGCGTGGATCCTCTCATTTCATAAAGCTGATTGGCTAGGATATGGATGATTTTGTATCTGGTAAAGATCCAGAAAAATCATATTTAGCTGAACCGGTGTAGGGTTAGGCCTCCATTTTGTACAGATATTCAGACTTATTCACAGACTAACTGGTGGGCTCACATAAGCAAATTTGTCATTGTCTGATCCAGAATTATAATAGGCAGTTATAATGGGCAGCTGTCCCCCGCTTCATCCCTGCCCGAGGCATCTACCTGTAGATTCTGGGCTTTCTGTACAAAATCTCATTTTCTCTTCCCTAATTATTAGCCTACTATGAAGGCTTTGAGTGTTGACTCCTTTAAACGATTTTGTGTAGTGAAAGTGGCTATAAAATGGATTTTTGTTGATAATCACCCGCTGGCTTTAGTATGGGTTTTTCCATAGTAGATAAAAGGTTTTAGTTTTATGGGTTTAGGGTATTTAGTTACTGGACAGAAAAAAAAGGCACCACAATGAAAGCTCTTTCATTTATTTGAAAGAACTCTCACTATTGAAGATCTTTTGATGTTAAAAAGTAAGTTGTTCATCTTTTAAAATTCTGAGTGTCTAGTTTATTCACTGTTGCCAACATTTCTGGAGCTACCAGAAGACAATTATAGGCAACTTGCACTTTTTAGTTTTAGTCAGAGTTCCTAGGATACCTTAAGTGGTATAAGTTCCAAACATATTCTATATAATGAAGCTTTTTAAAAGAGGGTTTTTTTTTTTCTCCTTAACATTCACTCTGAAAACAAATCAATGTGGAAAAAGGTTATAACTGAACTATCTGTATTTCGTTCTAATGACTGCTCAAAAGATGAGTATTATTTAAGGAAATATCAAAAGGAAATACTAAGTCTTCCAGAAATAATTATGATTAGATATACTTTAAGAACTATTTGGTAATGTGGACTCAAACCTAGTTGATTTCACGTTTTCACATTAAAACAATTATTTAATAGGATGGAAAAATACTAGCTTATCTTAGAAACATTATAAACTTGTCTACCCTTTTCAAAGCTCTGACGTGGAACTTGGATCCTGTTAGGCAAGCTTTTTTGTGGGCGTATTAATTCACATTCCACCTGTCAGTACCTATAGGTAAAGACAAGAAACCACACCCTCTGTTCTGACCTTTTCCTCAGGGAACACTGACTAGAATCCTTTGGCTCAGTGTGAGAGGCTGTTTGAATAGCTCAGTTCGGAAGAGCTTTTACTTTTGAATTGAGTGAAGCAGCAAGAACAAGGGAAATAATGTTGCAACTACATTTCTCAAGACTGCTGCTATGGAGATTTCAAACTTGACTTTCCCTGCCAGATTCTTTTTGGAAAGCTTATTTATTTCCACAGATATATTTGATACCGAAAGCAGTTTTATGGCTTGGCTAATTAGATGTTTATATTTTCATTCTTCCATTCTTTAAAGATTTAATTAATCTAGGTAAAAAGGTGTTTTTCTGCTTTTTTGTTGTCTTTGTTTTGTTTTGTTTTGTTTTTTTTGATGAATACTGGTGGAAATGTAGGTTTTTTAAATAGATTTGTGCATTTTTCTTTTGCTCATTTATATGAATTAATGCTTATTTGATAGTACTAAAAAGAAATTTTCATAATTCTATGGTGTATCTTGATAAACTAAAAAGAACTTTTTAATGTAGTGGAAAACTGTTAAAGCAAGTGAAGAAATTTGGCAGCTGCATCTACTAGCATGGATTCTTACCGTACTTATTTGGCAACTGTCAAACTCAATGGCTCATGGTTGGAAGAACAAGATGAAGACATTTATGAGGTTGAATCTCGTGTGCCTTTACCACATCCTTTTCCTCTCTGTGAACATTTGGATGAAAATAACTCTGTCATAATTAATACTTCTATTTTTCATTTTATTCATAAAAGAAATGGGCACATACTAAAGCTTATTTCTAAAATTTCACTGCCTACCCCTCCTTATTCAGTAAGTATAAAAAATTTGATATTTTATACTTTTAGTTTATACTTTCAGTTTTTTATGCATTTAGTTAAAAAAAAAAACACCTGTATAATGAGAAATGAACTTTAAATGTCCTTAGGAGAGGTAAATGGGGTAGAATCTAGTTTTGTTACTGTTTCATGTGTTAATACTCATTTATCCTGATATATTGAAGAGCTAAATTTGGTCTGAGAGCCCCAACTTGGCTATGTTTTTGATTCCAGAAAGCAGAGTGAGATAGTATTACAGTTTTCCATGGCAGGCAAGCTGTTTAAAAAGATCCTGCTTGTCCTTAAGAATCTTGCTTTTATATGTTGATGATGCCAATCCCGAGTAAAAATGGAAAGATTATATTTGAGGGAATGAGCATTGTGATACTTAAAACAGCTAAGTCCATTGAGCCAGTTAGGAAATGTTTACAATCATATGGTATATTGACTGTAGTTCCAGACAGGGAAGAAGAAAATATGGATTCTAATTTTAATTTTCTTGTTAACTTATAAGGAACTTAATCTTTAATATGCTTACTAATCCAGTGAGGAGATACTGTTTTCTTTATGTGAAATGTATTTTACAAACATTCTTAAGAGTATTTAGCATAAAAAAAGAGTATTTAGCATAGTTAGTATTTCAGGCTTATTTAACATGTAAGTATGTTGTGAATGATTCACTACAAGTTATTCAATATAACTACAAGTTATTCAGCACTTTTTATGACTTTCATGGCTTTTATTGTAATACACTAGCTAATATTTAATAGGCCAGATGGTTTTCAGAAGAGTTTTGTTACCTCTCCTGAAACTTTTATATTAAAGTGACGGAATATTTATTGATGCTTTATACTTACTTTTAATGTAATGAGATTAACTTATTCAGAAAGGCTAAATATGACATTTTAATATATATTTAGATGAACATTTGAAGGGAATCTCTGATTCCAGCAAAGTAGGAGTGCCATTTGCTATATTAAATGAAATTTGTTTCACTAGCTTTACTGTATTTGATTCTTCTAACTTTTTAGTTTTGTTTTGTAAAACTGAAGTTATTTCTTGTGGTTTTATGGTAAATGTTTAAATGCACTTCAAGGTTGCCTTAGATCTTACCAAGAAGTAGAACATTAGAAGCAAAAACTTAATTTTTTTAACTAAATCAAGCATTTTGTTGTAAATGCTAAATGGCCTTGTTGTGTTTGTACAGTAAATTTGAAAAAGGAAAAAAAACAACACTCCTGTCCATTTAGTGAGAACTTTGAACTCTTTTTGAGATTTCATGTATTTGAAACCAACTTATAATGTACAGAAAAAAGTTACATATCTACATATGTAGAAGCAATTGATACGCTTTAAAAATATAGGCTGTGACTATAAATTCAAGAGGGTAGTTATATATAAATTAGGTCTTTATGGTTATGGTTTTTTTGTAGTTAAAAAAATCAATATATATTAGTTCCGCATTTAAAGGAAAATACTGTTTTGCCAGTCAAAGTGAAAATATAAAGTTTTATTTTTGTTGAGGTAACAACGTACAGATATTTTAGGAAATATTTTGTAATTTAAAATGTATGCTCATTATCCATTACAAGTCATAAATGTGTATTCATCTTATCCCCAAATAGTATTTGTAAATGATATTTAATACATCCTATTAAATAAAATAAGAACAATCACACACTAGATATTTTGGAAATTGACATAGAGTGACCATAAAAATCTTTAGTTAGTAGTTCTAAAATCTGTTTGCTATGGTAAATACTACTCAGATATGAAGAGCAGAAGTCTTTAAGAATAAAATACACTTAAATATCATAATTTTATAATATATTATATTTGACTATAAATTAGAAACCACTACATTTTGGTGTAGTGGTTCATATTTTAAACATAAAACATGGTAACATCTTTCTAATATGCTAAGTACTTTGTATGTAATTTTACAAATTCTTACCTGGTGAGCCTATTTTTAATATACATGGTAACTGCTTAAAAAAAAAAATTTAAATAGTGTTAATGTAAAAAAAAAATAGTGTTAATGTTATAAGACTACATACTAGAAACATTTGAGGTCAGTTTTTTCTCATGTAGTTGTTTAAATAATAACAGATAGGGGCACCTGTGTGGCTCAGTCGGTTAAGCATCTGACTCTCAATTTCAGTTCGGGTCATGATCTTGGAGACCCCACTTGGAGACCTTTGCGCTGGGTATAGAGCCTGCTTAAGATTCTCTCTCTCTCCCTTTCCCTCTGCCCCTTCCCCCCATGCTTGCTTGTGTGTTCTCTCTTTTAAAATAAAAATAAAAACAGATAAGCCAGTGCTGGCAGTCAGAAGTTCAGAAAGCTAAGGCAGAAACAGTGCTTTTCTATACTTTCATGGAGCTGGTAACAGTGATCACTCTTTCTTGAGAGCTTTGGCCTGTACTTGACTGTCATCTTTTAAAATTGTATAAGAACATAGCTATGCCAATAACAGCATGTATTAAGGAGGCTGTATTTATGAATAATTATGGATAATGCCTCTGTATTCTAATGTTTTGAAAATAAATTGAATATTCATATAGAGCCCTGTAGATGTTTCATAGATGGAAAGAAATATAAAGCTTTTTAGTTAAAACATGGGTTATAATAATTTCATTTTGTTTGCCACTATGATTTTGTTAATTGATCCCATTATATTAAGCATATATTAGTTCCCCACAGTGTATAGCAGGAGTCCACAATGAATAATGTTCAATATAAAAGATACTAAGTTTTTCATACAGTACAATTCAAGAAAATTCCTCAGAAAATACAAAAAGAGCCTGTGTATCATTAACTTTATGTTTCTCTTTATGTGATGAAATACAGATCTAATGATGTGAAGTGGTTTATTTCCAAAAGAAACATTTTTTTACACCAAATTAAAATACATCTCTTATGTAAAGTTGTATGTAGCTAAGCTACTTGTGTACTGACTTTTTCCTCCTACTAATGTTAGTATGCACTAGAAATATTACATGGCTATAGTTCAGCAGTTCAACAGTATGTCTTTATTTTTATTTAAAAATCCTTTTAAAAAAAAAACAAAAAAAACCTTTACTGGGGAATGACATTGGCCTTCCCAACACTTAGTTGTCTTCCTTCATGTATGCTTTCCCTCCTTGTTTAGCTTGAACATGCAAAAGTTACACAGACAGAGTTGATGCGAGAGTCATTTCGACAGAAACAAGAAGCGACTGAGTCTCTTAAGTGCCAAGAAGAACTGCGAGAGCGCCTACATGAGGAGTCCAGGGCCAGAGAACAGCTGGCTGTGGAGCTCAGTAAGGCTGAGGGTAAGCAACTTGCCATTGGCAACTGAGGGAGGAAAACTTTCAAGTTTAAAAAGAGTTTTTTGATGCAAAACAGATCTGGACATTACCAGTCTACTCTAATTTAAGAGTGACCACTGAAATGTAGTTGTAGTTTGCCTTCGGAGTTTCTCCAGGCAATTTTAAGAATCATATATGCTTTTAATTATGAGAAAGTATTTAATAGAGGGGCGCCTGTGTGGCTCAGTTGGTTAAGTGTCTGCCTTCAGCTCAGGTCATGATCCCAAGGTCCTGGGATCCAGTCCCTTATGGGCTGTCTGCTCAGTGAGGACTCTGCTTCTCCCTCTCCCTCTGCCTGCCACTCTGCCTAGTGTGTTCTCTCTCTCTCTCTGTCAGATAAATAAATAAATAAAATCTTTTTAAAAAAGAAAGAAAGAAAGAATTTAATAGAATTACAGAAAGCATTGAAATTTTTGGAAAATATAAAAATTTATAATGGTCATTTGTTACCATAATCCCACAATCCTAAAGCAAATTTAGCGAAGTAATTTAGGGATGAAAAGACCGAAGCTAAGAAATGTTAATAAATTGTTCAAAGCCACCATTAAATGGTGATGCCAGGCTTTATGCCTCTAAAGCCTCATGCTTTTTATATTCTGCCATACTGTTGTGGGTGTTGGCCTTCTAGAATCACTTAAAATATCAGCTTTCTTTAGTATATTTAAAACAAGGTTTGATTCACAAGCATCTTATTTATATTGCTTTCCAGGAACCTGTCTTTTTATATCTGTGTAATAAAATGAGTTACACCTACATGATGTAATGCATTAGCATAGCAAAATAAAACAAAAGTTCAAAGGACCTTCGTATTTAGGCACAAAGGTTAACAACAAAAAGGTTGCATTAAACATATCGTAATTGCTACTGCTATCAGCAGCAGATTCATTCAAAACATTTAATATGTTGGAATGAAGTTTTGCTAACAGTATACCTGTTACTTATATAACACCGAATGGTAAGATTTGAAATAAGTTATAATCCCATTCCCTGTTAATTTTATCTTATAGGTGTCATTGATGGCTATGCAGATGAGAAAACTCTTTTTGAAAGGCAGATTCAGGAAAAAACTGATGTAATAGATCGTCTTGAGCAGGAATTGTTATGTGCAGGTAATAGATTACAAGAATTGGAAGCAGAGCAACAGCAGATCCAAGAAGAAAGAGAATTACTGTCAAGACAGAAAGAAGCTATGAAAGCAGAAGCAGGCCCTGTTGAACAGCGTATGTATTTTTAGACTTTGTATATGAAACATTCCTTAAAAGTTCAAGGTGGCTCTTTGCCCCTTTCATTGTCTTTATTCCTGTATTTTATATGAGGATTGAAAAATTAAAAGAAAATCTACCTCTTTGGTAAATGTTTTATAAGCCAACCATGTAGAGTAAGGGGTGTTTTGTTTTGTTTTGTTTCTTTTTTCCTTTGGCTGATTTTAACTGGAAAAGATAATCCTTTATCCTTGAACTTCTACCTTTAAAGAAAGCTACATATAATGAAGGAGGGTATTTTTCAAACCATGTAAGATTAAGTACTTTTAATAGCAGAAAGGCAGCAAAAATGTGTACTTGGAATAAATAACTAAGAGTACTGATCAGCACTTTGGGCAAACAGGTGGGGGTGGATTTTGGCCTGCAGGAGAATAGATTGAAAAAGGTCAGTGACTGTTAGAAGCAGGCAGACATCGGGTTTAACCTGTGTAGGAGTTCAAAATGTGCAACTTATAAATAACCTTTAATCTTTTCTTAAATGAGAAATCAGATGTGATATCTTTGTTTGGCAGAAAAAAATGTCAGCCATTATGACAGTGGAACTTAAAATCCTTTTTATCATATCCTCTCACTTTCATAGTACACATGCAGTTAGAATTATAAATGTGTAGTTTCACTAGTTGAATTTTACCAATTTAGAAATATGTACAGCAAACATTTTTGTAATTTCATGCAGTTGTTTCTGTTGCTCAAATTTGTTTAACACAGGTTTAGAGTTGGACTTTTTAATATTCAAAGTATATAGATCATACATGTAAAATATTTAAGAAATACTGAGACATCAAGTGTTACCAGTGGTTTCAACTTTTACTTCTGATTCTTTTGTGTATACGTATTATCCTATTTTAGGAAATAGACATGTAAATTATATCTTTGTTCTGTATGTGTGTGTTTTCTTTCTATTCTTATAGGACTAGTAGATGCTGCAGTCGATGCAGCACCTGGAGCAGGTGTGTTTATACAGTGGCATGGCCAGTCTTTGGGTGGTAAACTTACAACTCCAAAAATTGGGTGACCCTTGGATTTTCAATCACATACCTCTACTTTTCCAACTAACGTACCTCTAATTTTACTGTTGTGTTTCATACTTACAGTTTTTCTCTTTAACAAAAAACTTTACTTGCAATAAAATACATATTTATATTTGAAATTAACAACTGAGATTCATAATGATCATCATCTTATATCTGTTTTTCCACAGAGCTTAAGACCATTTCAATTTTTTACAGAAACAAATACATTGAACTTTTGGAGCCTATAACTTTAAAGTGCTCTTTCTAAATCAGGAAATATAAGATGATGGTAACAATAGGATCAATGAGATTTAGTAAAGTAAAAAGACTTTCTGGTTCACTTACTTTTGTATTAACGTCTACATCAGTATTGTTTTAAAAGAAAAGCTGTTTTCTATAGATTCCTAGTCCTGAGTACATTGTTGGCAGACTGAGTAGTGTAAAGACTCTCGGGTTATGTTCCTTTATTTTTTCATTAGAGAATTGTTTTACTTTGCTATTTATACTTAATAATTGTGTTATTAATATTAATAATAATAGCTAACACTTATATAGTGCTTATCATACTCTAGGCACTATTCATTATGTATATTAACTCATTTGATCCATAATAACTGTTAGAGATCAGTACTATTACTACCCCCAGTTTATGTATAAGGAAATTGGAAGACATCATACTACGTTTCACATAGGAGATAAGTGGCAGAGCTAGGATTCAAATCCACAGTCTCTGCTCTTAAGCAATACACCATACCGCCTCTCATACTTGTTAGTTTTTTCTTGATACATTTATGTATGAGCATGCAAGACTAACTCAGGAATATGGATCTAATAAGGAAAAAGACTAACAGGAAATTCTGATTATAGTTGTATTTTTTTTTCTATAACTCTTACTTGCCTTGGTTAAAAACGTACAGTATTTGATCTTCATGTGTATTGTGAATGCATATAAAAGTGACTTTATTGTTTTGATTTTTGCCTGAGGTGAGTTATTTCTGTGCTTAAATTTAATTAGACTTTGTTCTTTTCCTTATAGTGCAAGTGGATTTACTTATTTTTTTCAGTCATTTGCTATGGCATTTTCACAAGTATTGTTTTTAGTGCTAGGATCATTCTTTTTGTTACTACAGTATAAGTTTTTGATATTAGCTTGCTTACTTATATAGGAATGTGATAATTTGATATTTTCACAGGAACATTTTCCTTTTTTCCATGAGTTTGAAATAAAACTCAGACCTCTTATTTCATAAGGTAAAATCTGAGCATAGTTATCAGTGATTTCGTTATTATTAATTATGATTTAACTTAGAATATTTTTATATTTATAAACAGAATTACTACAGGAGACAGAAAAACTAATGAAGGAAAAACTAGAAGTACAGTGCCAAGCTGAAAAAGTACGTGATGACCTTCAAAAACAAGTGAAAGCTCTAGAAATAGATGTTGAGGAACAAGTCAGTAGGTTTATAGAGCTGGAACAAGAAAAAAATGCTGAGCTTATGGATTTACGACAGCAAAACCAAGCACTGGAAAAGCAATTAGAAAAAATGAGAAAATTTTTAGATGTAAGTATTCTCAACTTGAATATTGATTTTCTCAGTGTAATGCTTACTTGTTGTTACTCTAAGTTATGACTTTTAAATTATGAAGAGACTCTTGAACTCTAGCATTTTCATATATATGTGTTTTCTACCAATTAACTGAAAAGTACTATTCCAAATAGTTCACCTATCACAATTAAAAGCAGTACAAGCAGATTATGAATAAACCCTACCAGTTAGCCTTTGCAAATTCAGAGTTAAGCTTGTCCTAGTCTTTCCTTTAACCAACTGCAAAAACAGGTTGAGGATCCTGAGTAAAGCTAACTGGCCAATACTGTTTGACCCACAAAAGATATACATAGTAACAGTGTGCTTTGGGAAACAGGGGATTGGAAGTTGTTATGCTGTTATTATTGTCTTCCAAAATGATATGAAGTCTCTAATTTCACATGGATTTTCTTCTTTGAGATTTCATTTAAGGCCTGATATTCTCTCTATAGACCAGGGAATCAGATTCTGACACATTTTATAACTTTAGATATGAAATCTAGGTTAGGATAAAAGAACTTTATTTACTAAATAATCTGCTCTGCTTTTTTTTTTTTTTTAATGACTGAATTAACAATGGAATTACTCTTTTGTTCAGAAAAATAAACTCATTTTTGGAACAATATTTTTATATTAGTCTATATTTAACATTCAGTTTTTTAAAATGTGCTTCAAATAATACTTAAATGCATAAAGTTTTATCAAAGAGTCCAAATAGGCTATGTACCATACAAAAGATGCTATCTTTTTTTTTTTTTTAAAGATTTTATTTATTTATTTGACAGATCACAAGTAGGCAGAGAGAGAAGGGAGGAAGCAGGCTCCGTGCTGAGCAGAGAGCCCAATGCAGGGCTCGATCCCAGGATCATGACCCGAGCCGAAGGCAGTGGCTTTAACACACTGAGCCACCCAGGCGCCCCCAAAAGATGCTATCTTTTTATTTTTTTTTTTTTTTTTTTTTTTTAAAGATTTTTATTTATTTGACAGACAGAGATCACAAGTGGGCAGAGAGGCAGGCAGAGAGAGAGGGGGAAGCAGGCTCCCTGCTGAGCAGAGAGCCCGATGTGGGGCTCGATCCCAGGACCCTGGGATCATGACCTGAGCCGAAGGCAGAGGCTTTAACCCACTGAGCCACCCAGGCGCCCCAAGATGCTATCTTTTTAAACCTTTTGGTTTGGGCTGTTCTGTGGTCATCAGTTGTTTGTCTTCAAATAAAGCTATGTGTGTAACTAAAGGGAAGTAGCAGAAATAATAGCTTCAATATATGTTGTTTCATCTGTTACTGTTATTGTTATTTAAACTTTAGGAGCAAGCCATTGATAGGGAACATGAGAGAGATGTATTCCAACAGGAAATACAGAAACTAGAACAGCAACTTAAGGTCATACCTCGTTTCCAGCCTATCAATGAACATCAAACTAGAGAGGTAAGAACTTTACTGATGTTGTCTGCCTTACAATAATTTGTATGTTATGTGTAAAATAAGATGTGTATTGTGAAGAACTTAAAGGAAATTCTATTATATATAAATCTTCAAAATCAGAAAATTAAAAATTTCTTCAGTGTGAAAGAATCTTGAAACTCTAAAAATTGTTTGCATTGAAAGTTATCTTCCAGTATTACCCAATTAAATAAACTTCTCTGCTTATTTTTCTATTCCCATTCCCAACAAACCTGATCAAAAGAATTGTCCATATTCACTCTTTACTTCCCCATCTTGTGTTCTTTTCTCAATCTTCTGCAATGAAGTTCCAACCCCTCTGTCTCAGTGGGGTTTTATATCCTCTTTTTCATTGAAATGATTCCTGTGAAGGTTACCAACCTCATGGCTATGTCCACTGATCATATCTCTGTCTTCTTCATACACAGCCATTCAGAGGCTTTCATTACAGCCCCCTTCCATAAACAGTTGGCTTCTGTGACATACCTACTTCATTGGTCTCTCTCTAATCTTTATTTTTAAACCCAAATAAATGATGGAGTACCCCAAGACTTAGTCTTTGGCCCCTTTCTTTCTTATTAATAGTCTCTTCCCAAGTAGTTACAGGTAGAGGACTATGCGTTTATATCTCCATCCCCGATACTCTTTTGAACTCTGGACTTGAATATTCAGATGCTCGCTATATCTCCATTTAGATGTCTCAAAATTAACATGTTCAAAAGGGGGCTCTTGATTCCGAATGACTAGCCCCCAGCAGAGAAGGACAAGAATAAAACATGTTCCTTCTTCATTTCAGTAAGTGTTATACCTTCCTCATTGCTAAGATGCAGCATTCATCCTTGATTCCACTCTTTTTCCCAACCCCTGCTTCCAACCCATTGGTGGTTGGGTTGCACTACATCTTAGATCTTCCTGTTCCTTTTATCTTCTTAAATCTTAACTGATACTGTTTGGCTGGGTAATTTTGGTAGCCTCACTACCACTCTCCCTGCCTCTACTTTTTCATGCCAGTTGTCTGTTTCCTCATATAGAAACATAGAACTCCAAATTTACTAAATGAATGCTACATGAATGGGGAAGACTTATTGTATAAATTCCTAACGTTGGCTTTTTATGGTTATAAAGAGATCGTGCTTGCGAATTAGGCCGTCCTAGTTTGAATGAATCATGGCTCTGCCATTTACCAGGTGTATGACAATGGCTAAGTCACTTTTTAAAACTTTCTAAAATTGTTTACTCACTTCTATAATAGAAATTGTAATAGAACCCACCTCATAGGAGTATTGGCCTACTACATAGTGAAGTATTAACATTGTTTTCAGAAATAGTAACAGTTAATTTTTTTCAAAAATCTTATAGTATTGGGGCGCCTGAGTGGCTCAGTGGGTTAAGCTTCTGCCTTCGGCTCAGGTCATGATCTCAGGGTCCTGGAATCAAGCCCCACATCAGGCTTTCTGCTCAGCAGGGAGCCTGCTTCCCCTTCTCTATCTGCCTGCTGCTCTGCCTGCTTGTGATCTCTCTCTCTGTGTCAAATAAAATCTTAAAAAAAAATCTTATAGTATATAATTTCTATACAATTTACTAGATTTCATTTCTCTTCAAAGAATTCCAGAGTGCATAAAATGTGTATAAATTCATTATAGTAAAATGTTACCTACATTCTCATTGAAGTAATCTGGTATAGAATAGCCTTATCTATATTTTATTTTATCTATATTTTTCTATAACAAGAGAAAAATTATCAATCCCCACAGAGTTTGTAGTTACTGATCTTATTCCTAACATAATTTCAGCTTTTGAAAAATAGCTGTGTTTGTTGAAACTCAAAGGAATATTAAAGTTCTAGAACTTCCTATCATTTCCTGTTATTTGGTTTCTTACATTTGAAAACTGTGACCTGCCTCATTCTCGAAACTTTAAGAAACTAACAAGGATGTGTACATTTGATTTTCTCCTGGAACAGTGTGATCTATTTGTTCTGTCCTTACCTTGTCAAATCTGATTCCCCAGATTCTGATTTTCTCAAGATCAAAATAAGCTAACTGTAACAGTATATTGTACTGTTTTTGCTGCTTTGTTGTCTTCCTTCCTTGACTGTACGTTCAAATCTTAGTCCACCCATGACTATCAGAGTTTCTCCTGAGTGGCTTTGTTATTGTCATTCTTGAACATGTAATTATAGGTAAGTTTGCATTTGTTTTAATGTTTTGCACAATAAATATCACTCTAGATCATTTCCTTAAAATATCTCATTGAACTAAGCTAGAATTCCTTTTTTTCCTACCATCACACTTCTTTTTCTAGTAAGTTTTCTCTCCTCACTTGATGAGAATGAATTTCTTAAGCTATTTTATTAACGCTTCCTGAATTCTTCCGTCACAGAGCCATTCTCGAGTAGACCACGAATATCAGGATTACTTAGGGAAACTCTCAGGGTGCACAGGTCCCTCTCATCACTCCACAGTGTCATCTCTGTTCTGCAGTGCTGGAACATATAGGCTGAGAAAGCTTTCTAAGTGACCATATTAAAGCTCTCCCATCCTGTGGTGTTTAGAACCATTGTTTTATTATATGTATCAATTATAACCATTTGTGGAAAGAAAAATAGAATCCATGAAAGATTTTTTAAGGTTATCTTATCTCACATAAGAATGTAAGTCAGTACTCTGTAAACTTGTCATTTTTATTAGGTTTTAGTGTGATTTATACTTTATTTATACTTTATTCAAAAATGTAATTTTTTTCTCCTCCTAGCTGGAGAAAGTCTTTGTCTTAAGAGAAAGAACTTTTTGTAAAGGGTTGATGAGAACAGTATTATTTCTGTTTTATTAGTACTGTTTTGTTTTGTCAACTCAAAAAATGTCACCATAGTTGGAGACGATCATTGCTGTCCTTATCAAAAATAAAATTAGCATGTCTGAAAATACTTTTTGAAATGAGGATAGGTTATTAGCTTGTTGAAATTTTTTTAAATTAACAGTTTTTGCTTATTATATTTCCAGGTTGAACAGTTAACAAATCATTTGAAAGAAAAAACAGACAAGTGCAGTGAGCTTTTGCTGTCTAAAGAGCAGCTTCAGAGGGATATCCAAGAACGGAACGAAGAAATCGAGAAATTGGAATTCAGAGTAAGGGAACTGGAGCAAGCCTTACTCGTTAGTGCAGACACTTTTCAAAAGGTGTGCCATTTTCTTTAGGTTAATTTTATCAAGTATTTTAATGCCAGTTACTCTTAGTTACATGAACATCAGTTCCTTTAAATTAAAAATTACTACTGACTTTTTATTGATATTATTACAAAATATAAATATACCTTTATGTCTTCAGTGACATCATAACTGTATCTGTTTATTCCTATCTCCAGATGTTACTTGCATACCTTAGTCCTGAGAGAGGAAGATTAGCTAAACCAGAAGAATTAATGATCCTTTTTAACAGTCAGTAAGGTTGTAATTGTAAAATAATAGCCAAGTGAAAAAGCTGTGGACACCAGTTGAGGCTGATGCTTTATCCCAGACTAAGGAATGAAGTCTATTCCCATTATACTGCAGAAAGCAAGAATGAAAGAAGAAGAGCAGGATAAGGAAGGTTAGGAAGGGAACAGTTTAGGGGATAGCCTCCGTTTTACCTGAGGAATGAATTTTAAGAATGTCAAACATTCCTGTTTATATAAAAATGCATTCAAACCTGCGTATCTATAACTTTGATTATTCACTCATGTAGATTGTCAACTGCTAATTGGAGAAATGAAAGTGCTACTTCTCTAATTAAAATGAATCATGATTTAATGTCTGAAGTTTTGAAAAAATTCTTATATATTTAAAGGTAGAGGACCAAAAACTGTGTGGAACTATAGAAGCTAAAGCAGAATTGTCCCTAGAAGTACAGTTGCAGGCTGAGCGAGATGCCATAGACCGAAAGGAAAAAGAGGTAAGTGGTTTACCTTTAATGACAAAATGTGGTTTGAAATATTTTTAAATAATTTTAAATAAGTTATTCAAGAATACCATTTGTATAGAATGGAGTTTATAATCTAAAACCAAAGTTTAGATGATTTCTTAGCTCATTGCTTAAGTTGACCTTGAAGACAATAAAGATTTAAACAAATACATTGGTATGAGGAAGAGTGTTACAGGTAGAGGGGACAAATGTAAAGGCCTTGACACAGGAAGAAGTTTTAAAGACAAAAAGAAAGTAAATATGAACTGAGTGAAGAGGAGAGTGTAGAGAGAGTTGTGTTGGGACAAAAGGCAGTGTCTCCCTATTTTTCTTACTTACCATGGGCTTTGAAGTATTGCTAGTTTGCTGTAGGGTTTGGTTTTTTGTTTTTTGGGTTTTTTGTTTTGTTTTTTACGTTACGTTGCCCTGGGAGGTTATTATCGTGCTATTTTACAATATACTAAACATGTTCTTAAAACAAAAGTTTAACAATACAGTAATTATATAAAGTTTTCCTGTGTTTTTCTACCGCCTCCCTTCTCAAACAAAAAGAAAATCCACTTTTAATACAGTAATAATTTCTAATTTCAATTTAAATTAAACTTATTTAAATCTTGGTCTACTATTAGCTTTTCTAAAACATATTGTACTCTGCATTTTCTACCTATATCATATCATTTAAAATACGTAAGGTGTTTTAAATTACATTTTTATTTCCATATAATTTTCTCAGGATATTTAATATATTTTAACAAATATCTATTGAACTTAAAGAGTAAATGAATGTTAATAAGTCCTTTGTAAAATATAAGAATGATTTAGATATCAACTAAAATCCAGCTCAGGAAACTTGTGGCTCAGAAAAAAGCCCTCTATCTAAGTGATGAATAGAAATGATCATCTCCATGAGAAGGTTTATTTTCTCACTATCATATTATACTGACTAATGTTTATCTAAAAGGTTCTTGATTATTTTGCTCTTTTGGTTTTTCTGCAGCAGGCAGGCAACACTTGTTTATCTGTAACCACTTTTATGTGTTTTGAAAAGAACATTTAAAGTGCCTTACAGTAATAGAGAAATTGTCTGCTCTCTAAAAAGATAGACTTTCAAAACTGAACCCTGAAACAATGATAGTTGATTATGGATAGTTGATTAACTTTACTAACTTTATATTTTAATTATCTTCTGAATTTAATATAACATTACTGACACTTAATATTTTGAGGTCAGTATTTGATAGCAGTCTACCTTTTACTCAGAATCATAGCTGTTCAGAAGTACAAGGAGGCCGGTCAGCCAGCTTCTGTCAACCAACTCACAGTGGTTATAGATAGGATAGAGCCAGGTGTGTTGAGTGAGTAAAGGGTTAAAATGATAGTTCATCCTAGTCTACCTAGTTTTTAATAACAGTGACAAGTACTCTGTCAGAACCCACTCATTTGTGACTAAAGACTGAAAGAGAGGAGGAACATAGAATTAAAAGATAAATATTTTAATGAAAATAACTTCTTAAGCATTCTCTCCTGCGTTAGGCAAATGTTTCCAGATATCTGATGGAATATCAACAGAAGATGTCTGTATGTGTCATTATATTTTTTTCTACTATTCTCATAGCCTTAATCTGTGCACAACTTTTTTAAAGTTTATCGTATGTTTAGAAATGCAAAATTAATAGAAAGAGAAGAAACTTTAAAGATAGGATGATAAGAAAAAGGAAATAATGTGGGGAAAATAGGAGGAAGAATTTCTTTAAGAAAAAGATGCCTTCAGTAGGTCTTAACTCTATAGAGTTAATGAAATCTAGCTCATAGATGGCAGTAATAAGTAATTGTAGTTAACTTTGTGGAGGTCTGTGCTAGAAGTGGTATTTTAAAAGCGTAATGTCATTAATCTTTACAGTCTCCCTGAGGATAGGCTCTAGTGTTACCTCCATTTTACAGATGAGTAAACTGAGTCTTAAGAGAGGTTAAACAACTTGTTCATAGTCACACAGTAGGTGGTTAAGCAAGCATTCCTCCTAGATTTCTCTGATTCTGGAGTCCTTTGATGCTGTACTGCTAAAGAACTGGGGAATATTTTGCCTTGTTGGTAAGAAGTATTAAAGACTATCACTCAGCATTTATTAAGACCGTAGTACATGTTGATTACCACTATCCAGTTGTAAAACTAGCAGATTTCAAAGATCTAATGTCTAACTAAGAAGGCATATACACATTTGAAAGAGATAAAAAAAGGTTTTAAAAGAAAACACAAATAGTTGCAAATTAATATAATCAAACAGTATAGATAACATTTAGTAGCTAAAGTAAATGGGATTAAAACAAATAGCCACCGTTCTATTTTAAAACCCTAGTAATATTCTTGTGGTTTTGGTTGTTATAGACTCAATAATAGGACAGCCTGGGACTGAAACTGGAGTCTGGCTGAACAGGAGGAAAGAATCCTACAGTTGTTGTCTTTGGGAATTGAGGTCTCTGTTGTGATGACTCAAATTCAGATTCTTAGAACAGAAATGTTAGTACTTTAGGCCATTGTTTCTCAGACTTTGGTGTGCACATGAATCCCCTGGGGATCTTATTAAAAAGAAGATTCAGATTGAGTAGGTCTGGCATGGGGCTTTGGAGTCTGTGCATCTCACATGTTCTCAGGTGATGCCAGTTGTGCTGCTCTAGGGACCACGTTTTGAATAGCAAGACTTTAGATCAAATTTAGAATTTGACCATAAACTCTTGTATCAAGAAAGTAAAACAAATAAATGAAAAAATAGACTCTTAAATACACAGAACAAACTGATGGTTGCCAGAGGGGAGGTTGGTTTTGGGGGGAGTGTGAAGTAGGCGAAGAGAATTAAGAGGTACCCCAAAAATCAAATAGCATTTGAGGTAGAGCATCATTTTTGAACTTAAATGTCTACGTGTATATTAAAGTAATACCTTTCATCAAAAGTAGCTGTGAAAGATAAGGATAGGTATAAATACTACTGCATTAGATAACTTTGAAGAAGATAAAATCACCATAGTTTTCAGCAAACCAACCTGATAATTATATATGAGCAACTATTAAATGTGTTTAAGGTGTGTTTACCAAGTTTAATACCAGTGCACAGAAAATAAGTATGAGTTCCAGACATTAGTTATTATAAGCAGGATAAATGATAGTTAAGGATGTGAGGCTCTAGGAGCACCTGGGTGGCTCAGTCATTAAGCATCTGGCTCTTGATTTAGGCTCAGGTCAGGATCTCAGGGTCACAGGATGGAGTCCCACGTTGTCGGGTTCCTCACTCAGCGGACTGCTGGAGATTCTTCCTCTCCCTCTCCCTGTGCCCTTCCACACCACTTGCTTGCTCACACTCTCTCAAATAAAATCTTTAAAAAAAAAAAAAAAAGAAAGGAAAGAATGTAAGGCTCCAAAGGTAAACTCCTCACCACATACTAGCTTGTGACCTCAAGACAAGGTACTTTGTTCTCAGTGACTCCTTCCTCATCTTCAAAATGGGAATAATCCAATTAAGATCTCATAAGGTTGTTAGAGAGTTTAAAAAATGATATCGGTAAAGCGCCTTATGGAATACCTAACAACAAATTGTCTATAAATGATGGCTACTATTATTAGCATTAATACTATTTCTGTTAAGGGGCTTTGCCTTGTTAGTGCTAAGATACGATTCTGATTACATGTCTGGGTGTAAGCAGCATATGGTTCCTTTCAAGTTCTAAGGAAATAAATGATTTATAGGCTGCCCTCTGAGCCAGCTACTACTGAATAATGTTGCTCCTGCATTCTAGGTTGCTATTAATGCAGCAATTTTGATCATTCATTAAATATTTATTAAGTAGCTAAAGTAGCTACAAAGCATTGAGCTAAACGACTGTTCCTTAATCAGACCCAACTTTTAAAATATAATGGTAACTAGCTCTTAAAACTGATTAGTTTCAGTCTCTGTATAACCATTTCAGAGTGATTGCTTTAACATTAACAGGAATCTGTACTCAGAAAAGAGCTAAATTTCTATTGTACTAGCGTATAGGAGTTCTCTAATTTTATCCTAAAATGGTATTAATAACTTGCTGTTTAAGTTTCTGTATTTCAGACATAAGGATCTCAGAGTCCTAGTGTCTACCTCTCCTTTCGTCTACTTAAGCAAGGCACATGCAGCCAAACCTTTCATTAGGTTAAGTATTAGTATTGACTAATTTGAGCTAGTCTCATTTGGTAGCTAAAACAACTGACTTAATTTTGCAGCTTTCTTGAACCTTTTGATAGCAACTAAATTTAACATGAAATAAGATTTAAAATGTGGACTCTTTCCCTTCCTCCCATGACTTCTTCTGCTTTGTCAGAAAATATTTTAGGTAAGAAATGGCCCCTTGAATCCTTCCTTCATCTGAAGTTCTTCTCTTTGCTTTAAGTGGAGTGATTTAAGGGTGATCAGTTTGAAAATACCTAGAAACGACACAGTTATATACTGGCTTAGAGAAACCCCTTTATTCTCATGGTTCATATGTCTTAAGTATATATGTTTTATACACCTAATTCAAAACTTCTCATTCTCTTTTCACAAACATTTATATAAACAGGTATTTTTTTTCTCTTCCCTTTTGATATTTTGGTATCAAAGATTACAAACTTAGAAGAACAATTAGAGCAGTTTAGAGAGGAACTGGAAAATAAGAATGAAGAAGTTCAGCAACTCCATATGCAATTAGAAATACAGAAAAAGGAATCTACTACCCGCCTTCAAGAACTTGAACAAGAAAACAAATTATTTAAGGTATTTAATTGAGAAAAACTTTGTTCATAAATAATTCATAATTTTTGTCTTGTCTTAGTATCAAGCACTTGCTGAGTCTAGCTGCTAAATAATTCTTAACAGAGGAACATTCGCTGCAAATGGGTTTCCATGGAACTTATTTTCAACCCAGCATAATATTTGAATTCATCACAAATGAAAAAATTTTTAGAACTTTTATCAAAATATTTTAAGATTTATTGACTTAAAATTACTATATGATTGCTGATTTTATTTGTACATTTTGGGCACTTTATCTTTTGTAACACTTAATTGAAAGAGTATTCAGAAAATTACATGTAATGATCTATCCAACTGATTGGGGGTTTTTTTGTCCCTAGGATGAAATGGAGAAATTGGGATTTGCCATAAAGGAATCTGATGCTATCTCTACTCAGGACCAACATGGATTGTTTGGAAAATTTGCTCAAATAATGCAGGAAAAAGAAATAGAAATTGACCAATTAAATGAGCAAATTACAAAACTTCAGCATCAACTTAAAATTACAACAGATAATAAGGTACATAGTTTTAAATTATTATATGAAATTAAGCTAGAATTTTGAAGGGCAAATGCTGTTTTTCAGCTTCTCTTTGAGTATAAGAACTGAAAAAAACTTAATCCTCTTTTACCCATTAATTTTATTTTATTAAGGCACATTGGCTTCGGGCACCTGGTTGGCTCAGTCGGTTAAATGCATGCCTTCGGCTCAGGTCATGATCCCACTGTCCTGGGATTGAGCCCTGCTCCTCCTCCCTCACCCTGTTCTTGTGTGCTTGTGCATGTGCGTGCTCATGTGCGTTCACTCTTTCCCTCTCTCTGTCTCTCCCTCTCAAATAAATAAATAAAATCTTAAAAAAGAAAAAAAGACACATTGGCTTTACAAGCTATGTGTATTTTTTATTCCCTCCTAATATTGTCAAGGATTTTTTATGTTTTCCAGAGAATCTCTGGTGACTCAGATTTCATCATACCATTCTAACAAAATCTATTAAAAATTCTAGTTGATATGAATTAGATAATAACACCATCTGTTAACCGTTTTTATTTTACTACTTCATTCTTTTCAATTAGAATGTATTGATACTGACTTTATAGGAAATCAGCTACTAATGTTTAAATCACTTTATATTTAACAGAACTTTCTGAACAAAGTTAGAAGTAAGGTCCTTGTTTGATATGATGGGGACTGTTGGTTTATATCAAAATTAATCTAACATGTCTGAGAAGTGTATTATTTGTGTGAGATCAACCCTTTGAGATCCTGCCCTTAAAATAAAAAATAAAATTCCCAAAATGCAAATACGTATTCATTATGTCTGTTATTTGTTTTCATTAACAGGTTATTGAAGAAAAAAATGAACTGATAAGGGATCTTGAAACCCAGATAGAATGTTTGATGAGTGATCAAGAACGTGTGAAGAAAAGTAGGGAAGAAGAAATTGAACAGCTCAATGACGTGATTGAAAAACTTCAACAGGAATTGGCAAATATTGAACAGAAAACATCAATGGATGCCAACCCTTTCCCAGAGGAAGCAGATAGTTTAAAACATCAGTTGGATATGGTAATAGCTGAAAAACTGGCTTTGGAACAGCAAGTAGAAACCACTAACGAAGAAATGGCTTTTACGAAAAATGTACTTGAAGAAACCAATTTAAAAATGAACGAGCTAACACAAGAATTATGCAGCTTAAAGAGAGAACGTGAAAAAATGGAAAAAATCCAAAGTGTACCAGAGAAAAGCGTTAATATGGACATAGATGACCCGAGTAAAACCAAACTTGAACTGGAAGATCACCTTACTGAGAATGCCTTTAAACCCCTAGAAAATCAGACTTACGTCACGTCTTTTGAAGAAAACAGCAGAAGTTCCATAAACAGTTTGGAAACAAAGGTGCTGCAGCTTGAGGGCACTGTGAGTGCAAAGGACTTAGAACTCACCCAGTGTTACAAACTTATAAAGGATATGCAAGAACAAGGCCAATCTGAAACAGAAATGCTTAAACGGAAGATTGTAAACCTACAGAATATACTTGAAGAAAAAGTTGCTGCTGCTCTTGTGAGTCAAGTCCAACTTGAAGCAGTTAAGGAATATGCAAAACTCTGTAAAGACGAAGAAGCAGTTTCACCAGAACTTGAAAGAACGAACGTACAGAATTTAAATCCAGTAAGAGACAATGAGATGGACCCAGATGTATTAGCATTAACCTTAAGAATATCAGAATTAGAAAACCAGGTGGTTGAAATGCAGACTAGTTTGATTTTAGAAAAAAAACAGGTAGAAATTGTGAAGAAAAATGCTTTGGAGAAAGAAAAGAAGCTACTAGAACTAAAGAAGTTATTGGAGGAGGAGATAAACCAGGGAGGTAAAGAAAGGAAAAGAAGCCCTGAAGGAGATTTTGAAGTTTTCAAGGTTAGGTTGTTTTTTGTTTTTTGTTTTTTGTTTTTTTTTCACTTAAATGCCATAAGGAATTCTCTTTTTTTGTTGGTCTTAAACTGATTACTAATTTAAATTAAATATGGTGTTCTTTACATCTAGCAATTCATATATAGAGGGTTTTTATAAAAATATTACTTTTCTGTACAGTCATATTATTATCACTAAAATAATGGATACAGACTATATTGTGATCTCGAAATCATGTTATTTATTTCACTAGCATACTCATATTAAGTAGAGCAGTCAAAAGAAAGTTAGAGATGTTAAGATTAGCAAATGTCTTCTGGAACTTGTGTGGGTTTTTTTTTCCTGTTCCATCTAACATGCATGTTATTTGATCATGCCTTTTAAGTAATTGAAACATCAAAATATATTACTATTCTACTGAAGTAACATATCAGTGATAAGTCATTAGCTTTTGAGATTTTATACCTGATAATAGGTTCTTTCCTTTCTTAGAAATAATTTTTATCTTATCTTTTAAGTCTACTTATGTAAAGATCTGAAATGGCCTTTATTTCTTAGCATAGGGCAGAGATAGTAGAAGGACTTTAATTTTCAAATTCACACTTTATATATTTATAATTTTGAGTACTAAATGTACGGTCTTATTTGAATAGTAGGCAATTAACTAACAGCAAGATTCTATAAATATATAATTTGTTTGACAAAGTATGATAATTCTTTCCATTTAATAGGCTTTTTTGTCCTAGCTCCCTGGAAGTATAAATTCTTGTAGTCATATTAAAATAGTAACATGACTTTCTATGTATATAAAACTTGTAAGAAATATCTTAGTAAGACTTGGTATTTTTTGAGGAAAGTGATATAAATATGAAAGTGTTCTGGGGCACCTGGGTGGCTCAGTGGGTTAAGCCTCTGTCTTCGGCTCAGGTCATGATCTCAGGGTCCTGGGATCCAGTCCCACATTGGTCTCTCTGCTCAGCAGGGAGCCTGCTTCTCTGCCTACTTGTGATCTCTCTCTGTCAAATAAATAAATAAAATCTTTTTTTTTTTAAGTGTTCTGAATGGTAACAATACTTTCACTAATAATTTATAAATGTTTAGGATTATATACTAACATGATGTATCTTTGACTCCCAGAAAATAATTTTTTCTTTACTGTCTCAAGAACATAAAATGATAGTTCCTTAAAAAGTTTTCCTATTTGTTGAAAGAACATGAATCATTTCTACACCCTTTTATCTGACAAGCAGTCATTCTGGAAAAAGCTTCATTAGAATGTATAAGTGCTTTTGAACTTGGCTCTATCTTTTGAAAATAATGTGTTTTTAAATGTTTTCCACTGCAATTCAGGCAACTACTGAGCCTATTGATACCAGTGAAGAAAGTGGATTTTGTTGTCAACTTGAGGCTCTTAGAGCTGAATCATCAGCTATCAAAGAAGAACTTGCCAATTACAAAGAGAAAGCAGAAAAGCTTCAGGAAGAGCTTTTGGTAAAATAAGTAACATACGTCCTATTTAACTTATTTTTACATATCTTAATTTCATTTTGAAGTATATTCTCTTCTGTAAAAAAAGAAACCAAAAAGCTGGAAAAGAAAATCTTTTGTGGCTTTGATGAAAAGTTACAATAAATTTCTTTACTAGCATGTTCTTGCTTGGTTTTCTTTGAATCTTTTATAGAAAGATGCTTTTAGTCTCTAGTCTGTTAATGAATGAGGAGAAAGATATTAAAGAGAGCTCTTTATCCCACAAATACCAAAAGAAGCTGATAAAATAATTTCACTTCTATGGTAACTATGACTATACATATATACAAATTTATATAGAATCTATGAGTGTTTCTGAAATATTTATCATATTATTCTGAGGAAAATGAGCATATTAATATGCATGAATAGTCTCTCCTCCCTACCCAAAATTCTACATTTAATATTTTTAATTGAATGTTCTACTGTTCTATTCATTATGTTTTAGGTAAAAGAGACAAATATGGCATCTCTTCAGAAAGATTTAAGCCAAGTTAGGAATCAACTCACAGAAGCAAAAGAGAAATTATCCTCCTTCTTAGAAAAAGAAGATAAGACTGAGGTACAGGAAAACAGAAAAGTCTGCATATTAGAACCACTTCCTACTAACGTGGATAAAAGTTTGGCATCCCAGATGGAGGGGACCCTCAAGGTTAATAGCAGCAGTCAGACTCCACAAGTTCTTGTTAGAAATGTAGGAATCCAAATTGATTTACAGAGTGAGTGTTCATCAGAAGAAGTCACTGAAATAATCAATCAGTTTACTGAAAAAATTGAGCAGATGCAAGAACTACATGCTGCTGAAATTTTGGATATGGAATCCAGACATATTTCTGAAACTGAAACCTTAAAGAGAGAGCATTATGTTGCTGTTCAGTTGCTGACAGAGGAATGTGGTTCCTTGAAGGCAGTGATACAGTGTCTGAGATCTAAAGAGGTATTTGGTTTTCATAATATGTGTTTTTTCAAAGTTGTGTGCTTTCCCCCCCTGCCATTCTTTGTTTTTAACAGAAAAAGAAATTTGGGTAATCTTTTCCTTAGATAAAATTGCAGTTTTTAATCTTTCCATTGTGTAGTCAGATAATAACTTTCCACAAAGTTCTTCTGCAAATTTGGAGCACCATATTATTCCTTAACTCATGAATGACTTCTTGTGGTAATATCCATTTGGAAAAAAATTGAAGACTTTTAAACCACGGATAGTCCCATTTATTGTAAAATGTATGATTTAATTGAGTCTCTTATTTGTGTTTTGACAGCACTATAAAAGATCACAACTATTCATTGGGTCCTATTTTTATTTTTATTAAAGCAAAAAACGTTATGTATTCTTCTGTGTTCTCTAATTAGGGATCCTCAGTTCCTGAATTAACACACTCTGATGCTTACCAAACTAGAGAAATATGTTCCAGTGGTAAGTTATGTACATTTCTTTTTTTTGTTGTTTTGCTTTTTGTTTTTTGTTTTTAAAGATTTTATGTATTTATTCGAAGAGAAAGAGAGATCACAAGTAGGCAGAGAATCAGGCAGAGGGAGAGGGGGAAGCAGGCTCCCTGCTGAGCAGAGAGCCCAATGTGGGGCTCGATCCCAGGACCCTGAGATCATGACCTGAGCCGAAGGCAGAGGCTTTAACCCACTGAGCCACCCAGGCGCCCAAGTTATATACATTTCTGACATTTTTTTTAGTACTTACTTAAAAAGTATTTGTTTCTTTTTAATAGTCAGTGGTCATTTTCTTTATTTTAGATTCTGGATCAGACTGGGGTCAGGGAATTTATCTTACACAAAGTCAGGGATTTGACATAGCATCAGAAGACCGAGGAGATGAAGGTGAAGGTTCAACAGATTCATTTCCGAAGAAAATAAAGGTACTGAAAGACAGTCTTTTAGTGAAACTTAGTCTGTGTGTTTTCTATATTGAACATAGCAGGTTTTTAGAATGTATATTGTTCTCTGAAGAGAGAATCGCAAAGTAAGAACGAATCTTTAGAATCTGTTTAGTGTAATTCCTGTATTTTGCAGGTAATAAAGTACAATGTATTTAATAATTATTTATCTAAAGATTTTTAAAAATAGTTTTTATCCCTGGTATTTTTGAGTGCCAAAATTATTAAAGCCATCCCCAGCAGTAGAATTTATCTCTTACTTACTTCTTTTGGCTAGATTAGTGGCTAATCATTAAATCCAAGAAGAGCATATCAGTTAAGTAGAAAGAACTTGCAGGTGAGAGCTACACAAAGTCATAGACTTACATCCCCTCCATAAGAAAAAGTCAGTTAGTAATGGTAGCCTGGTGTTTTCTTCCTACAGTGGCTCTTCCAAGTAGTCTAACTAGATAAAGCCACCCTGCTTAAAATTTATATTTCTTTGTATGTCTGTCTTTGAAGAAGTTGTCAGAATTTTGGCCTTTGGGTTTTTATTTCTAGGGATTACTGAGAGCTGTCCATAATGAAGGCATGCAGGTGCTCTCCCTCACTGAGTCTCCCTATAGTGATGGAGAGGACCATTCTGTTCAGCAAGTGTCAGAATCTTGGCTAGAAGAAAGAAGAGCTTATCTCAATACAATCTCATCTCTTAAGGATTTAATTACCAAAATGCAAGTGCAAAGAGATGCCGAGGTACTCAATATTGTGTATCTTAATAGTTTTATATGACTTTTACTAATAATAAGGCACTTTACAGATTAAGTTATTGTCTTTTATTATGTAATTACACATGAATTACTACATATCATTTAAATGCCACAAGCCACACACTTGGAAGCAAATCCATGCTTTACTTTTGGCCTCTACTACTTATTTTGGTTGGTAGATAAGTATCATTTTTAGAGTTTTTTTAAAACATGCTTATTTGAAAACTGACTTTTGTTTTTTATACTCTGCTAGGTTTATGATGGTTCCCAGTCGCATGAGGGCTCCCCAGATTGGCGAGGCGAACTTCTGCTTGCTCTTCAACAAGTTTTCTTAAAGGAACGCAGTGTTTTACTAGCTGCATTTCAGACTGAGCTGACAGGTCTATGTACTAGAGATGCAGTTGGATTATTAAACTGTTTGGAACAGAGAATAGAAGAACAGGTATTAAAATAAAACTTTGAAACAAAGAATGCTTTTTAATAGTAATAAGCAAGTGAGTTATGGATTATTTTTGGAGAAGGTCTGAAAGTTAAAATTTTAACAGGATCCACTAAGAATATTGGAAGATTATTACCTTAAATGTTTTATCTTATGTTAGAAACTAAGCAACACTGAAAAATAAGGAGCTATTCATCCAACTTAGTTAGAAAAGAGCAACAGAATAAGCCCAAAGAAGGTAGAAGTAAGTGATGGTCAGTTCTCGTTGTCTGCAGTAATTAGATTCTGTAAAGTTGCTGTGACTGCTGAGCCATTGCTACTAGGGAAAATACAGCGGGTGGGTTCCTGTGAGCCCCTGATCATGTCATTTGTCAACCAACCAATACATAATTCTGTTTTGTGTGGGTTTCTTTTTAAAGACACTTTATGTACTAAGTATCACTAATTCATTAATGTCGTACTCATGGCCAAGAGCACTGTATAACTCATGCCTAAACGAAGCTTATCACATATATTCTCTGCATGAAATACAGTCTTCTTGTGATGAGTAGCACTAGATAGTTCTTCATCTCTGTGCTTAGAGAACTTTTTAAATAGAAAAGATCACAGAAGCCAACTTGAAGGAGTTTCCAGTGTCCACATTTAGGACAACTGGAACATCATACTAAATAATGATAGTGACAGATTATAAACCAAAAAGTGAAATAAGAACTCATGGATTCATACTAATATAAATAAATGGATAAAAATTCTTTCTTAAAATAGAATGCCAGAGAGTGGATAAAAGAAATGATGAAGAAAGATCACACTTTATTAAACGTCATAGTAATAACTTAAGCAGTAATTATTCAGCGGAAAACCTTACAGATACCACCTTAATCAAGTGGTCAGAATTAGTATCAACAGTAATAGAACAACCAGACATCATGTACTTCCTGATACGTAGTATACTACCTCACTTTTGTGCATAACTGAAATCTATGCACAAGCATATATTAGACCAAAACAAATTGAGGCCACTATATATCTATCAGAATGGCCAAAATAAAAATTAGGGGAAATACCAAGTGCTGGTGAAGATGTAGAGAAATTGCATCACACACATTACTGAATGGAATATAAAATGGGAGAGTCACTCTGGAGAGTGACAGTTTCTTATAAGGTTAAATATATGGATACTTACTGTATGACCTAGAAGTCATATTCTCGTAGGTGTTTATCAGAAATGAAAACTATATCTCCATTAAGATCTATACAAGAACAGTCATAGCAATTTTACTTGTAATACTCTAAAACTGGAAACAACCCAATGTCTTTTGACAGGTAAACGGATAAACAAAGTACATCCATACAATGAAATACTACTTAGCAATTAAAAAGGAATAGACTATTGATACTCTAAACCTCTTATACAATGTTTGAAATGCCAAAATTACAGTGAGAGTGAACAGATCAGTGGTTATCAGGGATTATAGCTTGGGAAAGGTTGTGACTACGAAGGAGTTTCTTTGTGGTGATGAAACAGTTCCGTATCCTGATTATGGTGGTGGTGACTAAAACCTAGACATGTGACAAAATTTCAAAGTACTATACACCAGGAGAGTGAATGACTATGTGTAAAAATTAATGAAATCTCAGTAAGCCTTGTGATTTAAATAGAGTCGTACCAATGTCTAAACCTAGTTTTGATAATGTACCATAGTTATGTTAGATGTGAGCATCAGAGAATACTGGCTGAAGGGCACATGGGAAATAATAAGTTTTATACATTAAATAATAGTATTATGTAGATTAATTTCTACTTTTATAATTATACTGTGTAAGAGAATGTTCTTGTTTTTAGGAAATATACACTACAGTTCTTAGGGGTAAAGGAGCATCTGTCTGCCACTTATCTTCACACATTTTAGAAAAGAAAAATAATGATGTGTATGTGTGTAGATACGTACATACAGAGATATATATACACAGAGAGAGTGGTAAAACAAATGTAGTTAACATTTAGAGAATTTGGATGAGTGATACATGGGAATTCCTTGCACAATTTTTGGAGCTCTTCTGTAGGCGAAATTATGTCAAAATAACAAAAAATAGTTGAAAAAAATTTACCCAAAAGAATTACACCAAGTTCAGATGGTTTTACAGGTGAAGTCAGCATACATTCAAGGAATAGCTAATTCCAGTATTAAACGTATGCTTCCCATTGTTGGACGACTAGGGGAATGCCTTGCAGTTATGTTAAGAGTCTAATAATATAACCCTGTTACCAAAGTCAGACAAAGAAAATATAAGAAAGAAAACCTATGGGTCTGTTTTATTCATGAACATAGATGCAAAATTCTTAAACAAAATACCAAACCAAATCCTTGTATATTTTTTAGAGACACAGTCACCTTATGCTTACTCAGGAATGCAAAGGTAGCATACCATTAAAAATAACTCATGTGACTCATTACTTTAATGAAGGTAAAATAAAAGAAAGTCTATGATCAGCTGGCTTTGCTGGTGAATTCTACCAGATGTTTAAAGAATAATACCAGTCCTTCACAGACTCTTTTTTAAAATTAAGAAGAGAAGGGAACACTTCCCAGCCCATTCTGTGAAACCAGTACTGCTCTGATTCCTCTTCTACTTTTTTTTTTTTTTAAAGATTTATTTATTTGAAAGAGAGAAAGCATATGTGAGCAGGGGGAAGAGCAGAGGGAGAGAATCTCAAGCAGGCTCCATGCTGAGCTCGGGCCCGACATGTGGCTCAGTCTCAGAACCCTGTGATCGTGACCTGAACCGAAATCAAGAGTCAGACACTTAACGACTGAGCCACCCAGGTCTCATTATTGCTGAATCTTAAACCATACAAAGACATCATAAGGAAAGGAAACTACTGACCAAATATCCAATGAGAATAAAACCACCACTGGAAAAATGAACAAATGATACAAATAGGTGCACAAAAAAGTATCCAATAAGTGTATGAAAAGATACTCAAAATGTACTGTATACTTCATACTATGAATGCTATCTAACATTGAAAATGATTGTGAAATAGAGCTGTATGTGCCAACCCAGATGGTTCACCAACATGAAGTTCACTTAAATTCATTTAGTGAAGACAAATTATGCAAAGGTGAATATACCATATGATGCCATTTATACAAAGTTTTAAAGCATGCAAAACATACTGTATGCATGTGTATATATAAGATAATGCACAGAGCACATGAAAATAACACCAGACTTAGAATTTGAGTATTTCTCAAGCAGGTGGTACAGAGGAAATGTTCAGGGAGTTGTATAGAGGCAGCTTTAGCTGATAGGTGCTATTTCTTGGGCTGTGTACATGAGTGTTTATTATATTCTTCTTGTTTTGTTGTATGTTTGAAAATTTTCAAAGTAAATGTGAAGATTAACAATTAAAAAGTAAATCCTAATGAATAGGAAGAGAAAATTAACATCTTTCCAAAATTTCAGCATGTGCATTCCATTTATGTTTTTGGTGGTGGTTGGTTTTTTTTTTTTTTTTTTTTTTCAGACTTCCTAATTGTTAGTATTATTGTCTTTACAACTCTCTTCGTTTGATTTTTTGCTTTGCATTATTATAGAGTATTGAATATCAAGCAGCTATGGAATGCATCCAAAAAGCAGACAGAAGGAGTTTGTTATCTGAAATTCAAGCACTGCATGCTCAAATGAATGGTAGGAAAATTACTCTGAAAAGAGAGCAAGAGAATGATCAACCAAGCCAAGGTATGTTGTATGTCAGTCTCACATGATGGCAGCAAATAAGTGAACTATTTCACTCTGTTTTCCTTCTTTGTATTATTATTCATCTAAAACACATTTCCTTTTAGTCACATTTTCTTCTCATTCTCATATAATGGAAATAATGACTCTGGGAAATAAAGAATTGTCCAGTTGGTTTTTAAACAGATACACACATTTCCTTTTAGTCACATTTTCTTCTCATTCTCATTATATTGGAAATAATCTACATTAATGACTCTGGGAATTAAAGGATTGTCCAGTTGGGGTTTATTTATTTATTTTTAAAGATTTTATTTATTTATTTGACACAGAGAGAGACAGATCACAAGCAGGCAGAGAGGCAGGCAGAGAGAGGGGGGAGAGCAGGCTCTCCGCTGAGCAGAGAGCCCAACGCGGGGCTTGATCCCAGGACCCTGGAACCATGACCTGAGCCGAAGGCAGAGGCTTTAACCCGCCGAGCCACCCAGGTGCCCCTCCAATTGGTTTTTAAACAGATATATTTAAAACTTAAGATGAATAGGCATTGTTTTGATCAGGTTGTTTAAAAGTAGTCCATTAAGGGGCACCAGGATCCTGGGATCAAGCCCTGCATCAGGCTCTCTGCTCAGAAGCTCCTTCCCAAACACACTCCACTATGGTAATCTAGAGGGAACCATTATCCTGATTATTCTTTAGTTTTACTACTTATTTGTGTATTCCTAAACCTTGTAAGTTTGAAGTTTTCCTGCTTTTGAACTTATTATTCTGTATGTATTTGTATCTTGCTTCTTTTACCTCTCTATAATATTTTTCTAAGTTACTGCATTTATCTCCAGTTCATTTGCTTTTGTTACTGTACAGAATTCTTACAGTTTATATATCCATTCTGTGGTTGACTGTTTGGGTTATTTCTATTTTTTAGCTGTTAAAGCCAGTGCTATTCTGCACATTGTTACACTATTTTGCTGCTGCATACGTAACATGAGTTTTCTGGGTATATATATTCACTCCCAGGAGTGGAATTGCTGAGTCATAGAATACATCATTTCACATTTATTTTGTAATCCAAAGTGGTCCTGTCAGTGTGTATGCTTGCCAGCTGAGTAGCTGAGTAAGAGAGTTCTGTTGCTTCACTTATTTGTTGGTAGTTGACATTGTCAGACATTGTCAGACCTTTGTCTGTTAAAATAAGTTGAGCTGTGGATGGAAATCAGTAGGGATTAAATACAATCTAATTTTCACCAGATCTAGTGAAGAGACATTTTAATCTTCAGTTTTGTTTGATACAATGGCAGAAATACCTATGCTTTTACAAATTTTGAAAGTTATACCGTAGTCTCATATTTGTCATTGAACAACTAAAAATTTTACAGATCTTAAAATATCTCAGAGAAAACAGGTGTAATGAGGTCATATATATCTTATATTTAGATGTAAGATTAATTGAAGATTATTTTTAGAAACTTGACTAGTATTATTTTACTTTGTTATTATTTAAGTTAAATAGAACACCATTGAAAATATAGATACATATTTATATTTGTACATCCTTAGCTTCTTCTAAGAAATAGGTTTTTTTTTAAAGATTTTATTTATTTATTTGATAGGCAGAGATTACAAGTAGTCAGAGAAGCAGGCAGGGAGAGAGGAGGAAGCAGCTTCCCTGCTGAGCAGAGAGCCCGATGCAGGGCTCCATTCCAGGACCCTGAGACCATGACCTGAGCCGAAGGCAGAGGCTTTAACCCACTGAGCCACCCAGGCACCCTTAAGAAACAGTTTTAAAATCTTACACTAATGGGCGCCTGAGGGGCGATTGGTTGTGCGTTCAACTCTTGGTTTTGTTACAGATCATGAACTCAGGGTCCTAAGATAGAGTCTGTGCTCAGCACATTCTGCTTGGGATTCTCTCTCCTTCTCTTCTCTGTGCCTCATGCTTGTGCTCTCTCCTTCTCTCAAATAAACAAATCTTTAAAAAGAAAAAAAGCTTTAACATGATTGTCTTCTAAGGCCAGTGTTATTCCTATCTCCTAAAATCAGTGAATTGTAATATAAAGTGATGAACTTTGATAAAATTTTTTAAGTTGAAAATACATTCAAGGTAGAACGGAGAAACAAAAGAATAGAGTAAAACAAAAGTATAGAGTAAACAAGTAAACGAGTAAAAATAAGTAAAAGAGTAAAAAAAGTAAAAAAAGAATAGAGTAAAACAAAAGAATAGGGTACCCCCTTAGAATCTCCTAAATCCTACTGTTAATCCAACTCTTAACACCTAGGTAAATATATTTATCTGCAGACCTTTATTAATGCCTTATGTGTACAGGTTTGTATTTTTTGCAAAAGCAGCCTCCTGGTGCATATTTCTTAACATTTTTTTCATTTATTTTACTTAGGGATTTAAATATTTTCATTTGTTTTCATTGTAACAGACTTGTAGCAGGGGTTTTCTTGGTGTTTAAAGAACAAACTGTGATCCAGTCTTCTATGACAGTAAAGTTCCTAGGGACTGTCTGCAAAAGGGTGCTAAACAAAACCAGCAAGCCGTGCTCAGCACTGTAGTCATGGTTACATACCAAACTCCTGCAAGTGCTTTGTGTGGCTCTCAATAATTATTGGCGTTTTTTAGTGTGAGCTATTGAAATTCTACTTGAGCAGATACACACTTCTGTGTATAGTATTTGTGAACATCTGGCGTTTCTTTTATTTCATGTCTTGCATTGATTAATATATTTTGTTAAACTGTTATCATTCTTATGTATTTATAGTTCCGAAATCTTGACCATTAGCACTACGAGGAAAATATTCATGATACGTATTTTTATAAATTGGCAACTTTGACTGTAATCTTTTCACATTTGCTTTGCAGATATCTCCTAAATCAACAATCAGTTCTCATCAATAAAATAGTTATAAACCAAATATGGGTTGTAAGATTATAATTTAAGTATTAATAATTTTCCATTTAGAGCTCTTGGAGTATAATATACAGCAGAAGCAGTCTCAGATGCTGGAGATGCAAGTGGAGCTCAACAGTGTGAAAGACAGAGCAGCAGAGCTGCAGGAACAACTGAGTTCTGAGAAAATGGTGGTTGCTGAGCTGAAGAGTGAACTTGCACAAACTAAACTGGAACTAGAAACAACACTCAAGGCACAACATAAGCACCTAAAGGAATTAGAAGCCTTCAGGTATGTCAGGCTTCCTTATTATAAACCTATTTGGGTGAAGGAAATGGAGTAATTTTAATCACAGACATTGTGCAGATCTTATAAAAGCATAACATTATACATAAAGTGTAAATAACTTGAAACTTTGTTATTTATAGGAAAAACTACAGTGGAAAGGAAAAACCCCCAAATTTTTCCAAATGATAAATTCATTAGGTATTGGCATATTCTCTGCTGTGGGGTCAGTTCTATTGGACACTTATTGTATAAGATAAATAATTTTGACTTCTGTTTTACCACCAAGTAATTTGAAGTGATATTTATGATGTCAGTAAAATTTGTGGTTCATTTACCTAAAATATACAAAATGTTTTAAAATATAACGCTTGTGAAAAGGATAAGTTGTTGGTGTAAATAGTGAGATAGTCTACTTACCAAGGACACGTTAACAGTGGTGGTTCCCACTGTTTTCCCTTCAGTAAAAGAGGAAAATTTTTATTAATGTTATTTTGTAAAAATAAATTGTATACAGTGCTAAATCATAGTTAAAAGTTGTATTACTAGAAACAGTTAATTTGAAATAAACCACAGTCAGAAATCTTTAATCTTCATGTGGCTAGTATTTTCCTATTAAATAGTTTATAATATACCTCCACTTTTCAGTGGAAGTTCTTTCTCTCAATATAAACTTGGTTAAAGTGATTTTATAAAAGTTCAATTGTCTCATTTAGGTTGGAAGTCAAAGATAAAACCGATGAAGTACATTTGCTTAATGACACATTAGCAAGTGAACAGAAAAAGTCCAGAGAGCTCCAGTGGGCTTTGGAGAAGGAGAAAGCCAAACTAGGACGCAGTGAAGAGCGGGATAAAGAAGAACTTGAGGTATTGTTACCTTTGTGTTTAAATGTCTGTGGAAAATCCAAAACAACAGAAGAGAGAGAGTCTTGAGACTTTCCTCTTTCTAAAATGTCAGGCTTAGACTCTACGAGATACAGTAAGTTGTTTACCGTATATGGAATACTATTATGTTGTCTAAATATCTATCTAGGAAATGCTAATGGTGTGATGGAGTTTTATTTTGCTACATGAGGGGTGCGTACAGACTGTTCTTCTACAATGTGTGTTTGGAGAATTTGAGTTAGTGCATATTCAATTTGATAAATAGCGCATCCCTTTCAGTTTAACTCCAAGGAGTTTTGGTTCTAGTTTTCTCCTAGAAAGGGGAACAGTGACACCTCTCTAGCAGCAGGAGCCCTCACTGTTACATTTTTAAAAAATTGAAAACGAAGCCTCTTCACTCCAAAGAGGCACAGCCCAGCCTTGCACAGCCCACAGCTCAGGGCAGGTTGTACTGCACCCACAGGGCCCATGTTTATGGTGGCCCCACTGGCTCAGAGCTCTTCTTCCATTCACATGTGGTGCTCACTAGCTGTATGCTAAAAAACCAAGTAGCTGGCATTTCTGCCCTATTACTTTTTGTTTTGTTTTGTTGGGGTTTTTTGTTTTTGTTTTTGTTTTTTTTTGGAATGTCCATCTTAGTAGCCTTCAGGCATAGTGAGTCTCTGCCTGGCAGGACAGGATGTCCTCTTGAGTACTGATTTCTATTTTTTATTATTACAAATTTGTGTAAGTTTTCAGTAGTTTGTCCTTAACTCTGCTTTCCCCATAAGCCCTGTTATTTTTAATATGTGACATTGGACAACATGAGACTTTTCAGGAAATCATGTCACATTATATTGGAAATATTTATATTTTTAAAGGTCATTATTTTGAGGGCGCTTGGGTGGCTCAGTGGGTTAAGCCTCTGCCTTCGGCTCGGGTCATGATCTCGGGGACCTGAGATTGAGTCCCATATCGGGCTGTCTGCTTGGCAGGGAGCCTGCTTCCTCCTCTCTCTCTCTGCCTGCCTCTCGGCCTACTTGTGATCTCTGTCTCTGTCAAATAAATAAATAAATCTTTTTTTTTTTTAAGTCATTATTTCGAGACGGAATATACCCTGCTTCATATTCCTTGACTAGATATGGTTAATGTTTGGAGAGAAAGTATTATTTAGCTTATCTATATTTTGTTTATATTCTTTGATGAAAATCATCTGGCTGTCCAAATAATTAAGCTCTAACCATTGAAAATTTAGTAACCTGGATAATCAGTTCTATTACCAAATACTACCAACTTTGTATTAATAAAGGATAATTACAGTATACTTACAAAGGATTTTTAATAATACTAACCAATTCTTAAATTCAACTTTCTTCTACAAGGATTTGAAATTTTCACTTGAGGGTCAGAAACAAAGGAATATTCAGCTAAATCTACTTTTGGAGCAACAGAAACAACTACTTAATGAATCACAGGAGAAAATAGAATCACAGAGAGTGCTACATGATGCCCAGTTATCAGAAGAACGAGGTCGAAACTTAGAGCTTCAAGTACTTCTTGAATCTGAGAAAGTTCGAATACGGGAAATGAGTAGTACCCTGGATAGGGAGCGGGAGTTGCATGCTCACTTACAGAGCAGTGATGATAGTGGGCAGCCTCGGCCCTCCCTACCCTCTGAGGACCTCCTTAAAGAGCTACAGAAACAGCTGGAGGAGAAACATAGTCGCATAGTAGAATTGTTAAATGAGACCGAGAAATATAAACTGGATTCTTTGCAAACAAGACAGCAAATGGAAAAGGATAGGCAGGTTCACAGGAAGACGTTGCAGACAGAACAAGAGGCTAACACTGAGGGACAGAAAAAAATGCATGAGCTCCAGTCCAAAGTGGAAGATCTTCAGCGCCAGCTGGAGGAGAAAAGGCAACAAGTCTATAAGTTAGACCTTGAAGGAAAGCGACTGCAGGGAATTATGCAGGAATTCCAGAAACAAGAACTAGAACGAGAAGAAAAACGAGAAAGTAGAAGAATTCTCTATCAGAATCTTAATGAGGTAAATTGATACTGTTTTAAAATATTTTGTAAGAGAATACTACAGCCCTTTGAACATATAATTTAGTACTGGACTAAATTATTTAAACAGTTACGGACAGGACGTCTAGATGGCTCAGGTCATGATCCCAGGGTCCTGGGATGGAGTCCACGTCAGGCTCCCTGCTCTGCAGGGAGTCTGCTTCTCCCTCTCCCCCTCCTCTCACTTGTTCTCTCAGTCTTTCTCTTTCTCAAATAAATAAATAAAATCTTTTAAAAAATAAAAATAAATAGTTAGGAACAAATGATTTTTTTTTAAAAAGGAAATTCATGGAAACTTATTTGGAGTCTAAACCATAAGTGTGTTCCCTTGAGAAAAAATGTGATTCACTGTTCGTTTATATTTACTGCTTTTTTCTTTTTCTGCCAAAAATTGCTAGCCAACCACATGGAGTTTAACCAGTGATCGAACTAGAAATTGGGTTCTTCAACAGAAAATGGAAGGAGACACAGAGGAATCAAGTTATCCTAAGCTGATTGAAATGAATGAGGGAGGAGCTGGCTATAATCATGAATTAGAAATCATCAGACAAAAGCTTCAACGTGTGGCTTCAAAACTGCAGCATCTGGCCCAGAAAGCCTCCAATAGGTTAGACTATTCCTCCTGATGTTTGGAAATGGCATTCTTAGACAAACTGGATAGAACCTACCCCTCACTAATAGCCAGCCAAGGGTGGGGAATTGAAATTTTAAAGTTAATGTATGTTCGCATTAGGAGATGGTATTCTTTTAACATATCTGAACACCTTGAGCCCTGGAAAGAGAGCACTTTAATGTAAGGGAGAAGATAGGTGAAACAGAGTGCCACCGAATCTGTTAAGTTTGTGCTGGTCAGCACCACTAACTGAGAAAGGTGTGTTTTGACTTTTTATCTTTTTCTTGAAGACTACAGTTTGAAACAGCCGATGATGAAGATTTCATGTGGGTTCAGGAAAATATTGATGGAATTATTTTACAACTACAGAAGTTAACTGGCCAGCCAGGGGAAGAGGTAAGACTTTAAAAATTCTTTTTTTTTTTTTTTTTAACTTAATTTTACTTCTTCAGTGTTCCAAGATTCTGTGTTTATGCACCACACCCAGTGCACCATGCAGTACATGCCCTCCTTAATACCCACCACCAGGCGCACCCATCCCTCCATCCCCCCTTCCTTCCAAAACCCTCAGTTTGTTTCTGAGTCCACAGTCTCTCATGCTTCTTCTCCCCCTCTGATTTACCCCAATTCACTTTTCCTTTCCTTCTCCTAATATCATCAATGTTATTCCTTATGCTCCACAAGTAAGTGAAACCATATGATAATTGACTTTCTCTTCTTGACTTATTTCACTCAGCGTTATCTCCTCCAGTACCGTCCATGTGGATACAAAAGTTGGGTATTCATCCTTTCTGATGGAGGTGTAATATTCCATTGTATATATGGACCACATCTTTTTTATCCATTCATCTGTCGAAGGGCATCTTGGCTCTTTCCATAGTTTGGCGATTATGGCCATTGCTGCTGTGAACATTGGGGTACATATGGCCCTTCTTTTCAGTACATCTGTATCTTTGGGGTAAATATATCTGTGTGTAGCACAGGCACACACTTCTAATGAAGTACTCACCTATAATGTGGTTCTCTACTTGAAAACAGATTATTCATCAAAACATGTGGTATCTGTTGTCTCTCTATGTCTGTGTGTGTATAGATATATGGATGGCATTTATAGTATAGATATGTATGTGTGTGTATATGCATGTATGTACATATAAAATATATTGTACTTATCTATAAGTATTCTTTTTTTAATTTAATCTAATTTTTTAAACAAATCTTTATGAGATATCAAGAACAGTTTGAATGGAGCTGTATGAATCATTTGAAACTGGCACTGTATTTTCTAAAGCGTTTTAACTTGATCTTTTCACTTATTTTAAACATTAATAATAATTTGCTTTTCCATAATAGAAGAGAGTGAAAATTTGAGGGGAAATTAACTTTAATTATCAATATTGAGTAATTATAGTAACATTTTATTGTGTTATAATAAGGAAGTTTTTTGCAAGAATAGTCTGGCTTCTACCCTTACCACTCTCAAAACCACGCATAGAATGCCACCAGTGTCTTCAGTTGACTAATCTGATAAATCTTTTCATTCTCTGTCTTTCTTGACTTCTTTATAGCATTTGACACTTTTGACCTCTCCCATCTTAAAAATCCTCTTTTTTTTACCTTTTGTGACAATATTCTCTTTATTTCTTCCTTTTCTTTCATCAGTCATCTTCATGAATTCCTCTTCCTCCTATCCTCATCATGTTTTTTTTCTGTGAAAGCTCGTTCATTTCCACAGCCTGAGTTCTCAGTAGACTTATTTATTGAACAGAAGATACTTATATCAGGCACTTGTTATATGCCAGGTACTATCCTGGGTTCTGAGCTACAATGAACAAATCTGATAAAAGTCTCACCCTTGGGGCGCCTGGGTGGCTCAGTGGGTTAAAGCCTCTGCCTTCGGATCAAGTCATGGTCCCAAGGTCCTGGGATCGAGCCCCAAATGGGGCTCTCTGCTCAACAAGGAGCCTGCTTCCCTTCCTCTCTCTCTCTGCCTGCCTCTCTGCCTACTTGTGATCTCTGTCTATCAAATAAATAAATAAAATCTTTAAAAACAAAAAAGTCTCACCCTTATGGACCTGATCTTCTAGAAGCCTGGGGTTCTAGTCTGTATCTCTATCCTGTGGTCCAGGTTTGTATTTTCATGAGTTACAGGAACTCTTTGCTTGGGGAAATGGACCCCATAGTTATCCCTTAGGAACCTCATAGGCACATTCCAAACTGAGCATCATCTTTCTTTCCTCCTCCTGTCCCCAACCCATGTTTCTGGTCCTGGTACCGCCCAGTTTATAAAGTTGCAAGTCACCATAGACCACTTTCCTTCACTCTCACTTTTGTGTCCTAGTGGTAACTAAGTCTCATGCTTTTACCTCCTAAATATCTGTCCCATGTGCCCTTAGTCATTGCCTTTATTCAGGCTTCTAATATTTCTTACCTGAACTGTTATAATGACTTCCTGATGTGTCCACCTAACACTGGGATGGTCTTCCCTAATTTACTGTACTTTGCATGCTGCTATCAAAGGAATTTTTCTAAAACATAAATTTTATTTGTGGCACCTTCTTGTCTAGAAGCCATTTATGGCTCTTCACTGCCTACATTTAGGTCTGTTACCTATAAAGTGAAGGCAGCCTTTACTTGTGCCTTACCAAGCCACTTGTAGCTCCCTAAAACCAACACTCTCTCAAACAAAACCATTGTGCTTTTATACATGCTATTCCTTCTGCTTCAGATGCCCTTCCCTTCCTTCTTTCCTACTTGTGAAATTCTTCCTAGTTATTTAAGACTCAAATCAAGCACCACTTCTTCATGAAATCTGTTGTTCTCAGTGCCCGTTCACATGTTTATGTGCATTGTTCATAAACATCTGTGCTTCTACGACCTTAATACCATTTTATCTTTCTAGCCTAGCTTAGTGTCCCCAGGTGGTACTTGTGGCTCATTGACTGAAAGACTGCTGAGACAAAATGCTGAGCTGACAGGACATATCAGCCAACTGACAGAAGAAAAGAATGATTTGAGAAATATGGTTATGAAGCTAGAAGAACAGATCAGGTGGTATCGACAGACAGGAGCTGACAGAGATTATGTACGTCTAATTTTAGCATGGCCACGTGAGAAATATTGCAGAATTATAAATTCTGCTCTCTAGTTTCAATTCTTAACCCTAATATAAAAATATTAAATATCTGATTCTTAGTAAGGTCATGGGAGAATGTTATAGAGATGACAGTAATAATAATAATAATAATAGATATTATTTATTGGGAGCCTTCTCTGGGCCAGATCCTGGGTTCTATACGTTTAGAGTCTTTAATCCACATTCAGCCTTACACATGAGAAAACTGATGTCTGTAGTCAGACCAAGAACTGCTTATCTTAACCAAAGCCAGATACTCTGCTACATATGGACCACTGGTAGATCCATGTAAAGAAATGTTCAAATGTGAATTCTTTCTGTTCCTATCAGTTAGTTATCAGTTATTATGTTTGTGACTCAAGTGGAAGATGCCATTAAATTCTGTATTTCAGTCTAATAACCACTCTAGCAGTTTATTTAAAGTTTTTCCAGTTAAAAGCTACAAAATAAACTGCTAGCTTCTGTAATACAAAGATAGGAATATAATATAAAGCTAGGAAAGACTCGTGAGACAACTGTGCAGTCAAATACACGATAACACATCCACACTGCTTCTGTAGCGAACCACATCTCTGTGGGCAGAGCGAGTGGATTTTCCCCCCACTTCTGCAGTGGGCTATTTCAGGCATAGGCCTTACATTTGAACCCAGATGGTCCGTTTATTAAGTCTCTAGACTTTTTTATATCGGAGGTCTTCCCTTGGGGCTAGGCTCCCATAGGGATTTTTAGTTTTAAAATTAATCTACGAAGCAAAGGACCATATAATTAAAGTTAGTGTATGTTCTTTACTGTCAATTGAGATTGGCTTTGAACACTCCGTCTGAGACTGGAAAGCTCAGGTTCCCACAGGGGATACGTTCAGTGTGTTTAATTTAGATTTTTCTTCAGAGACTTATTCCTAAAAATCATTAAGTAGGCTTTGGTCTCTGCAGTCTTCTAGGTTTTCATTCAGTGGTGGTGCCAACATTGAAGCCATCATTGCTTCCGAAAAAGAAGTCTGGAACAGAGAAAAGCTGACTCTCCAAAAGTCCTTGAAAAGAGCAGAAGCTGAAGTGCACAAACTGAAAGCTGAGCTAAGAAATGAAGCTTTACTTCAGAATCTGAGCCCTGATTCTGAGCATGCTGCTATAAAGGTAGGAGCCATCTTCCTTCAAAACATGTACCAAAGCTGGTCTTCTGTTCTTGCCTTGTTTCATCTCTCACTAACCTTAACAGAGTAAAGAAATTTAGGTGGCATTTAGGCTGTCTCTGCTTCTCACTATTCAGTGTGTGTCATGAATGCAGGTCTCTAGCTGGTCACAGAACCTTGGTGGCAAGGCATGCCCTCATGGCAGCATGAGCTCATGGTTTCGGTTCCCCCCATCTCATTCCTAATAGATTACAGAAAGTTCTCTTTTCCACTGCCAACACAGGTTCTACTACTTTCAAAATCAGAGCATCACCATGCTCTGTAAGATGGTAAGCCCTCTGAACAGTCTCTCTACTGACTCTAATGAATATTGTAATAAAACTACTTTTAATCCATTAACGTAAAATCCAAAACAAAAAGAAAAATGTTTGGAATATTTTTTTAACTGTGGAGTGAACCTAAGTTTATGACTCTAAAAGGGACAGAGGACATTAACATTGAAAACATTAAATAAAGAAAAAAAGGTTAAATAAACTAGTGGCCCTAAATAATAAAAGTACCTCTATGCAGTTAGAGAAGAAGAACTGAAATGATAATGGAAGGACAAAAATACTTAGAGTAAACATGATGAATAGGGGCTAAAATCCAAAATAAAGCAAAAACCTAAGTATAAGATTTGTATTCACGTTCCACTGACTAAAAAGAGACAGAAGTGTAAAATTTAAGGTTGATAATCTTTACCTTCAACTTTGCTGACCAAGTAGAAAACAGTAGTAAGGTGTCTGCCATTCTGCTACTGCCGCTTTTTTAAAATAAAATCTAGGTTATCTTCTTCTGGAGAACAATTTGAATGGCTTCTTAATAATGGCTTTATATTCTTTCCTTTTTTTTTTTTAACATTAGAGAATTTATGGTAAATACCTGCGGGCAGAAAGTTTTCGGAAAGCTCTCATTTATCAGAAGAAGTACCTGCTTCTGTTACTGGGTGGGTTCCAGGAATGTGAGGATGCCACACTGGCTGTGCTTGCCCGGATGGGGGGGCAGCTGGCCTTCACAGACCTCGAGGCGCTCACCAACCGTCCAAAAGGCTTCACCAGGTTTCGGTCAGCCGTCAGAGTGTCCATGGCAATTTCAAGGTAAAGTGCTGGGAGGAAAATGCATTTTTTTTTTAAAGATTTTATTTATTTGACAGAGATCACAAGTAGGCAGAGAGGCAGACAGAGAGAGAGAGAGAGGGAAGCAGGCTCCCCGCTGAGCAGAGAGCCCGATGTGGGACTCGATCCCAGGACCCTGAGATCATGACCTGAGCCGAAGGCAGCGGCTTAACCCACTGAGCCACCCAGGCGCCCCATGGAAAATGCATTTTAATAGACCCTAAAAGGATTTGGATTTTTAATCCTTTCTTTTCTCTGCCTATTGTGCTCTGTATTCATACAGTAGGAGACATTTGCTATCATTAAAACATGTGGGCTTCTTTCTTTCATCCTTTTAGCCAGTGGTACTTTATGGTATACCATGGGGATCCTCTGAAAAGTGCTTCCCAGAGGCAGGGAGCTGGTAACTCAGAGCTGGCACGTCCAATCTGTATTTTTTGTTTGTTTGTTTTATTTTTTATTTTAACTCTGAATAAGCCCATAACTAGCTCAGACATATAAATAAAAGGGATCACAGAAGGGAAAAAATGTTTTTAAAAAATTACTTAGGCTGCACATTCATTTTCTTCATTGCTAAAATAACCCACTCTTGGAGTTCAGCTACACAAAGCCCTGGCCTAACTCTGCATTCGAACCCAAGATTAGCCTTGAGGGCATTGGACTGTGCTAGTGCTTTTGTCACTCTTCTCTGGTAGTTCCATGCTAGGAACTCTGGTACTCATTCTGATTTGTGGTTGGAATGGAGCCAGGACTCAAACTCCCTTGAGGACCTGGCCTTCTGCCGTACTCTCACCTGAGTGATAAATACCCAGATCCCTAGGCTTCTCCATGCTTCCCCTCCCTTTTATTTATGTAGGAACCAGAACAGTTTCAAAAGAATTTTAGATTTTAAAGTTCTTCCTATCAGGTCACATCTGATACATTTTGAGAAATACAACAGAAGTTTTTAACTAGAAGCTGAGATCACCTAGCTCAGAATACCATCTCACAGATGAGGAAACTGAGGCAGGGAAAGGTTGCAAAGCCCGTAGTGATAGAGCTAGGACAATCGGCCAGGGCTCCCAAGTCTCACCTGTGTGGGCTCTGTAAAGGAAGTTCACACTTGATCTTATTAATAGTCTGAGACCCTCCTTGCCTCTACTGTTCTACATTGTTGCCGGGTGGTCCCAGTTCCTCCTTCCTCATCATCCATTCCTTTTACCATCTTGTACGCTCTGTACAGGGCTAAGTGCTAGGAGACGCACTGATGAAGAAAAAAATATATAAAGCTTGCCTAAATCCCTAAAGGCAGCTCCCTTCCTAGTGGGGAAGACCAGTATGCTCCTAACTTAGAAGACACTAAATGACAGGTCACAGGAGTTAGTTATTAATTTTATTGGAAGAATTTGGGAAGGTTCCATAAAAGCCAGTCATCCATGAAGGACTTCATTCTAACTGCCTCTTTTTCTTGTCCTTTTACATGTTTGTTGTATTTTCACTGTCTTAAAACTGAGTTTTGTAACTGATGGGAATTAAGAAATCAAAATTGGCGTTTAGAAAGTTCCTTGGGCCAGGGTAGGGCAGGCAGCACCTCACTATAGCTGGTGTGTTGCACTGCCATCCCCCTTCCTTTTAAAGCCTCATTTTTTTCACCCCCGATCCCAGGGCCTCACTTCTCTTCCAGCTTTCCCAGCTCACTCTCACTGCCAGGGTAAGGGTCTTTTTATTCTCCTTCCATCTCATTTGCCTTGTAGTCTCCATTCTTTTCACTTATTTATTTTTTTTAAAGATTGTATTTATTTGTTTGAGAGAGAGGGAGTGAGAGCACGAGCAGGGGGCAGAGAGAGGGAGAAGCAGGTTCCCGGCTGAGCAAGGAGCCCGATGCAAGACTCGATTTCAGGACCCTGTGATCACTACCTGAGCCAAAGGTAGACACTCAACTGACTGAGCCACCCAGGCACCCCATTCTTTTCTCTTTTCATTATTTCTTGCCCTTTCTTTGCCCATTCACTTTTCTCTTTTGCTTTTGTTCTTCATCTCTTTTGAGTCCTAAACCTCTAAAGTCAGAACCTGGTGCTGGCAACAGATAAGATTTTTGGTGCCTCTTGAGAAGCCAGTCTCTTCTGCTCTAGTTTATTTTGCCACAAACCAGGAGACATTTGTGTTATTTTATTTTATCTTCTTAAAGATTTTATTTATTTGTCAGAGAGAGACATCGCGAGAGAGGAAACACAAACGGGGGAGTGGGAGAGGGAGAAGCAGGCTTTCCGCTGAGCAGGGAGCCTGATGCGGGGCTCGAACCTAGGACCCTGGGATCATGACCTGAGCCAAAAGCAGACACTTAACAACTGAGCCACCCAGGCACTCCTGCATAATTTTATTTTATTTTATTTTTTTAAAGACTTCATTTATTTATTTGACGGAGATCACAAGTAGGCAGAGAGAGGAGGAAGCAGGCTCGCTGCCGAACAGAGAGCCCAATGCGGGGCTCGATCCCAGAACCCTGGGATCACGATCTGAGCTGAAGGCAGAGGCTTCAACCCACTGAGCCACCCGGGCACCCCTTCTGCATAATTTTAGATTAGGCAGTCACGTGACTGTTGAAATTTGTTCTTTGTTCATATTCAAATGTATGACTTTATTTTTGTGGGAAATGTGTATTTATACTCTTTCCATTATAGATGTGCTGTGAAACTTTTTCTTGGCATCTTTTTTAGAATGAAATTTTTGGTTCGACGGTGGCAACGAGTCACAAGTTCTGGTTCCATCAATATTAACAGGGACGGCTTTGGACTGAATCCAGGTGAAGTCAAAATAGGATTTCTTGTGTTTATGATTCTCTTAATACTACTATATGTGTAATACCTTCCAAATAATGAGTTCTGGTACCTGTTATCCAAAGACCAGAACCCTGTAACCAACAGAGCCAGGGACCTTACTGTTTTAAAGAGTAATGAGAGTTGATTTTTATGGGCCACTTACACTAGGTCCTGCTTTGTCCATGTATTCTCATGTATTCTCCCAATCCTATGATGCAAGTGTGGCTACTATTATTCTCACTTCATAGAAGAAAAACTGAGGCATGGAAAGCATTTGTTGTTTGTCTCAGAGTACCTGGCAGGAAGTGGCAGAGCCAGCATTGAACCCTGGCAGTCTGGCTCTAGAGCCCACTCCTGTTACAACTGCATTTAAGGCTCTGATTCCAGATAGGATTGCTATTAGTCATATGGTAGTTATGGTTTCAAGCTTTGCAATTTAGCAGTATTCAGGTTTCTGAGTTTACAAATAGGTTGTATATAATGGTGACAGTTAAAATTCCTTCTCTCTACACCTCAAAGTGGAAACAAACATTAGAACTTCAATATTTTATGCATATGGATGAACTCAGAAGCTGGGGAGTATACAGAGTTTCAGACACACAGCATAACTATATTAATGCAGCTGTGTATTGATATTAAACCACCTTTACACATTCTACCAGTAACTAAGCAGAGAAAGAGGAAATATATTTGGTACCTTAAGCAAAGTGCCTTGAAATACACATCCTTACACAGAAACAGCTGAAATTTGTACCATAATGAGTTCTGTGTTGTAAATTAGCAAATCTTGATTTCAAGTTTTTTCTAGTAAAAGTCGGTAGAGTAGTTTGAGGTTATATTTTTTATCCACATCATCTTTTCCCCCAAACCACACATACTCAGACACCCCTCTCCTCACCTCTAATTAGAACTGAGAAGAGGTCTTTTAAAAAGAAAATATTCCAATTAAGTAATTTATTTTCTTTGAGGTATAGTTCCAGATTATCAGAAATACTTACATTCAAAGGAAAACAGAATCATAGTTAAACTGTTTTTTCTCCTTTTTAGGAAGAATAATTGAAGAAGATGACTATAAGTCATCTTATGACATATAGTATTGTATAGTGCAGTATGGTAGTCTTTTGAGCCCTTCTCTGTTTTGTAGAAATTTTTCAAGGGCTTGATATTTTTTCTCTTACAATATGGTACATTTTGGATTACTTTAGGTGCTGAAAAGACTGACCCATTTTATCATTCTTCTGGTGGGCTGGAGCTATATGGAGAACCGAGACACACTACGTATCGCTCAAGATCAGAGCTGGACTATTCTAGGTCTCCTGTACCTTTTCAAAATAGGTAAGAATTTGATAAACACGCCTAGAGTTGTTACATGTGCTAATACTTAACAGACAAAGGAGGACAGTATTAGGGTTTTGACTCCTTTGCGTCTAAATAACTAGGTGTATGTTCAGTTGCATATGATGTATATAACCTAAGACTGAGAAGCAAAAACAGTATATACCTGGTTTCCAAGAGTATAGGAAACCAACACTGGGTATTATATACAACTAATGAATCATGGAACACTACTTCAAAAACTAATGATTACTTACTATACAGTGGCTTAAGTGAACATAATAATAATAATGATAATAATTTCTTAAAAAAAAAAAAAGGAAACTGAACCAACCAGGTATTATTTTAGTATGTTCTGTGGTTGGACATTGGGAAAGCATTAACTAAATTTGACAATCTCTGGGGATTATGAAAGAAAACTCTAAAGCCTACATGATAAGCTGTATTTGTACATACACAGTGTTTATTGAAGACTTCTGCAACAAGCACTGTACTGGATGCTTTTATGATGACTTAGTAGCTGCTTTGAGTTTATTAGAAGTTTTTCCCCATATACATCACAAGCTCAGACATTTGAGGGATACAGATTAAGCCTGGCTTAGTGTCCCCGAGTACTTACTGAGACTCATTGACTGAAAGACTACTGAGGTAACTGACAGGACATGTCAGCCACTGAGTGAAGAAAAGAATGATTTAAGAAACATGGTTATGAAGCTGGCAGAACACATCAGGTGTTATCAACAGACAAGAACTAACAGATTATGTATGTTTATTTTTAGCATGGCCATAGACTAGAAATATTGCAGAGTTACAGTTTCTGCCCTCTAGTTTCAGTTTTTAACCCTAGAAATGTAAAAGTAGTAAGTATCTGAATCTTAATAAGATCACTGGAAAATATTATAGGGATGGCATTGATAATGATATTTATATTAGACATATATGTTACATAATTAATAACTTACTATAATTATTATAATAATAAGTAATTATTATTTACTGGGAACCTTCTCTGATCCTGGGTTCTATACATTCAGAATCTCTAATCTACATTCAGCCTTGCATATAAGAAAACTGAAGTTCATAGTCAAACCAAGAACTACTTATCTGCAAAGCCAGATATTTGCTACCTATGGACCAACAGTAGAGACACGTAAAGAAATGTTCAAATGTGAATTCTGGCTGTTCTTACCAGTTATCAGTTATTATGTTCATAACTCAAGTTAAAGATTTACCTTTTGAGGGCAGGGTGAAGGCAGGTTGTTAGGTTACTTGCTTTGTGGATGATTTGGATTCTTGTTCATATTTTTAATCTTATAGGTACCCAGGTCCTCCAGCTGATTTAAATCCTGGTTCCTTAGCATGTTCGCAGCTTCAGAATTATGACCCTGACAGAGCCCTGACAGATTATATCACTCGGCTCGAGGCACTGCAGAGACGACTTGGAACTGTGCAGTCAGGTACTCCCAGATTCACCATGTATTATTATTCGCAGCCCCGTAGTGCTGGATGGACCCAGAGCTCTCTGTTCTCTTTCTGAAACTCCTGACCTTCCTCATTAGATAATCAAATCTTAGAGTTTAGTTTGTGAGTTACCAGGTTAGACTTAGGAATTTAACTCAAGACATGATTTATCATCCCAGATTTCACTCCCATGAAAAAGATTCCCTACTCAAATTGATTAGACAAAATGCACAGTAGGCACCAGTGTACACAGTCCTGTGAGGCGTACGGAGTCTGCTGGAGACTCTTACAGAGTCTGTTGGAGAACCTGTTTGCAAGTATAGCTGACTTCTGAACAACAGGTTTGAACTGCACAGGGCCACTTAGATACAGATTTTTTTCACTGAACACAATAGAGTACTATAAATGTATTTTCTCTTAGGATTTTCTTAAAACGTTTTCTTTTCTCTAGCTTACTTTTAAGAATATAACATATAATACAACATATAATATAGAAATACGTGTTAATTGACTCTATCTTACCTATAAGATTTTTCTCAGTCAGGAGTAGGCTATTAGTAGTTGAGTTTTGGGAGAATAACGTTACACATGGATTTTTGACTGTAAGGGTTCAGCACCCTTAACCCCCACATTGTCCAAGGGTCAACTATATTATGTGCTGAGGCATGCAGATTAGGGGTGGGGAGATGAGAGAAGGAAGCAAGTTATTTTAAGCATTTAATGCAGCCATTATCTTTACTAGGGCCCCATGCTCATCTGCATGATCCACAAAACCTGTTCCATTCAAAATACTTTATAAGAATGACCTTTTTTCCTCTGTTCAGAAACACACAGAAATTCATACTTAATAGACATATGGATTCCCTGTTTATCGTGGGAAAATCTCTTTTCCTTGTCTCCCTTCAGTTCACTCCTGATTCAGAGGTTTGAATTTTAATTTAATGTGCTTTAAATTAAGTTTAAATCAATATTTTATTTTTACTTTTAAGACCCACCCTTTTTTTTGTTCTATCCCCACAAACTAGATAGGGCTAGTAGCGAGTTATTTTCAGTAGTTTGTCTCCTCATATAAGAAATCATCTAATCCAAGCAACTTGTAGTCATAGGAAACTGTTATTATCATAGCTGGACTTCGGTATTGTTTGGTTTTTATTTTGTTTTGAGCATCTAGATTTCACAAGACTCAGATTTCATTTTATTTTTATTTATTTTAATTTAAATTCAATTAACAAATTATTAGTTTCAGAAGTAGAATTCAGTGAAGACTCAGATTTTAAAGACTAAAAGATTTTTCAAGTGGCAGGAGGTATGGGGTATAGAACATTCAACATTCAACCTGGTGGGCACTTTGAAGAGAATCTTAACGTTAGTCTGCCCTTGCTACAGATCAAGCCATAGTGACTTTTAAGTATATATTCAACATCTCTTTTAAAAATCATTCAGGGGTGCCAGGGTGGCATGGTCAGTTGAGCATCCCAACTCTTGGTTTCAGCTCAGGTCATGATCTCATGGGTCATAAGATCAAGCCCTGCACTGAGCTCTGCTCTTAGCAAGGCGTCTCCTTGAAGATTCACTCCATGTGCATGTGATCTATCCTTTTCAAATAAATAAAGCTAAGAAATAAAAATCCATTCAAGTATGAATAAGACTTTTTTTTAGAAAAATAAAAAGCATTTTTTTCTTGCATATTTTTTTTAAATAGGCTCTGCAGCTCAGCACAAAGCCCAACATGGGGCTCAGACTCATGACCCTGAGATCAAGACCTCAGCTGAGATCAAGAGTTGCATGCCTAACCGAGTCACCCAGGTTCATTAAAATAAAACATTTTTTTAATGGAGGATAATAGTAATCTTTTGCCCTTCATGAACTAGTTAGTCTGGGATATAGGTAGCAATCTCATTTGAAATCACTACAGGCATACCTTGTTTTATTGTGCTTTGCTTTATTGCAGTTTTATTGCATTTTTTACGTATTGAAGGTTTGCAGCAGCCCTGTGTTTGAAGAAGTCTCTTGGTGCCATTTTCCAACATTTGCTCACTTTCGTGTCTGTGTCACATTTGGTAGCTCTCACGGACTTTTTCATTAGACCTGTGGTCAGTGATTTTTGACGTTACTGTTGTAATTGTTCGGGATGCACCATGAACAGTTCCCATATAAGACAACAAACTTAATTGATTAATGTATTAATTTTATTTATTTATTTATTTATGTTCTGACTGCTCCACCAACAGACTCCTCTGTCTCCTTTCCTCTCCTTGAGCCTCCCTATACCCTGAAACACAGCAACATTGAAATTAGGCCAGTCAGTAACCGTACCATGGCCTCTTAGTATTTTACTGAAAGGAAGGATCACACCTCTCACTTAAAATCAAGAGCTAGAAATGATTAAGCTTAGTGAGGAAGGCAAGTCAAAAGCCAAGATAGGCCAAAAGGTAGGCCTCTTGCACCAATGAGCCAAACTATAAGTGCAAAAGATAAGTTCTTGAAGGAAATTAAAAGTGCTACACCAGGGCACCTGGGTGATTCAGTCGATTGATTAAGCATCTGCCTTCAACTCAGGTCATAATCCCAGGGTCCTGAGATCAAGTCCCACATCAGGCTCCCTGCTTCTCCTCCTCCCTATGCTGCTCCCCCTGCTTGTGCTGCTCTCCCTGCTTGTGCTCCCCCCCCCTCTGTCAAATAAATAAAATCTTTAAAAATAACTAAAATAAAAGTGCTACACCAGTGAACACAAATGATAAGAAAGCAAACCAGCTACAGGATTCCCTTATGCCAAAGCCTAATCCAGAGCAAGGCCCTAACTCTCCTTGATTCTGTAAAGGCTGAAAGAGGTGAGGAAGTTGCAGATGAAAAGTTTGAAGCTAGCAGAGTTTGGTTGACGCATTTTAAGGAAAGAAGTCTCCATAGCATAAAAGTGCACGGTGAAGTGACAAGAAGTGCTGATGGAGAAGCTCCGAAGTAATCCAGAAGATCTAGCCAAGATCATTCCTGAAGTTGGCTACACTGAATAACAGATGTTTAATGTGGACAGAATAGCCTTTTGGAAGAAGATGCCACCTAGGACTTTCATAGCTGGAGATGAAGAGTCCATGTCTAGCTTCAAAGGATGGGATGACTCTTGTTAGGGACTGATGGCGGCTGGTGACTAAGTTGAGAAAAATGATGGGGCCCTTAAGAATTATGCTAAATCTGCTCTGCCTGTGTTCCATCAGGATAGAACACCACAACTGTTTATGTGGTATACTGAATATTTTAAACCCATTGTTGAGATCTACTGTTCAGGAAAAAAAAGATGCCTTTCAAAGTATTACTGCCCATTGACAATACACCTGCTCACCCAAGAGCTCTAATATACAGCGGGGTTAGCGTTTACATACCTGCTAATACAATATCCATTCTGCAGCCCATGGATCAAGGAGTAATTTTAATTTTCAAGTCTTAGTATTTATGAAATACATTTTGTAAGGTTCTAGCTACCATAGATAGTGATTCCCCTGACAGATCTGAGCAAAGTAAACCAAAAACCTTCTGGAAAGGATTCAACTTTCTGGCTGCCAGTAAGAACATTTATGATTCATAGGAAGAGGTCAAAATATCAACATGAATAGGAGTTTGGAAGACGTTGATTTCAACCCTCATGCATGACTTTAAGGTGTTGAAGACTTCAGTGGAGGAAGTAGTAACTGCAGATGTGGTGGAAGTAGCAGGAGAACTAGAAGTGGAGTCTGGAGATGGAACTGAACTGTTAACAATCTCATGATGAAACTTTTTAATGTTTGCGGGGTTACTTATGAGCAAAAACAAGTGGTCTCTTGAGATGGAATCTGTTCCTAGTGAAGATAATGTGAAGATTGTTGAAGTGATAACAAAGGATTTATAATATTACATGAACTTAGTTGATAAAGCAGCAGAGTTTGAGGATTGATTCCAGTTTTGAAAGTTCTACACTAAAAATAAAAGTTCTACACTGAGTAAATGCTGTCAATACAGAGAAATTGTGCATGAAAGGAAGAGCCAATCAGTGGAGCCAATCGATGCAGCAAATTTCATTTTTATTTTACTTGAAGTTATTGCCACAGCCACCCCAACCTTCAGCAACCACCACCGTGATCAGTCAGCAGCCTTCAACATTGAGACAAGACCCTCCACCAGCAAAAAGATTATAAGCTCAGATGATGATTAGCACTTTTTAATAATAAAGTTAAAGGTATGTACATTGTATTTTTAGATATAATGCAACTGTGCACTTTTATATTTGTAAACATAATTTTTTTTTACCTGGGAAAACAAAAAAAATTATTTGACTCTGTATTGCAATATTCACTTGATTGCTATGGTCTGGGACCCAACCTGCAGTGTCTCCAAGGTGTGCCTGTACTAAGTGGTCTGGCATAGGTAGAAATTTAATTTAAAATCATTAATGTATCTTCTTTTTCTCTCATAGGTTCAACCCAGTTTCATGCTGGCATGAGAAGATAATCTTTTGAAACATTATGAATCAAAGTGATTTTAAACAGATTGCCTTTTGTAAATTAGTCATTCTTTTGTGCTTTTGTATTGTGGATATTCAGCGGGACCAATATGAACACAGCTTATGATTGTATACAGATCCCTCGCCAGCACATGAAAACAAACTGGAATTTGTACATACTAGCATTGTGTATGTATTCATGCACAATAATCATTAAATTACATGTATATTTGTGGAATGCTAATTTAAATGATTAAATTATAAACCTTGTGTATTTATCGGATGGGTGAAAAGATTAAACTTTTGCGCGTTATGATACTGCTGAATGTGTAGCTTGAGTTGTCCTGCACTTTTCTTATAAGGCTACTGAATTACATGTTTCTGCCCTAATATATTTGCTACTGGTGATGAAGACAGATATTATCACTTGTAGAGACCTATTTTTGTATAATGGTAGAAGTTTTGAATTTTATGGGGTATTTTGTCAAGTACTGAAATAAAAATGACTTCACCATTTTAACCACACTGTATTTGAACCTTTTTTGGGGGAACCTTAATTTTTTTTTTTTTTTTGAACCTTCATTTTTAACTGAACCGTAGTGCTTAGTGTATGTCTTAGTCCATTCAGGCTGCTGTAACCAAATAACCATAGATTGATGGCTTATAAACAACAGAAATTAACTTCTCACACTTCTGGAGGCTGGGAAGTCAAAAAACAAGGTGCCAGTAGATTTGATGTCCAGTAAGGGCCTGCTTCGTGTTTCATAGACTACCATCTTCTTGCTCTGTCATCACATGGCAGAAGGGACAGGGGAGCTCTCTGAGGTCTCGGTTATAGGGACATTAATCCCATTCATGAGACATCTGCCCCCATGACCTTATCACTTCCCAAAGGCCCCACTTACAAATACCAACAAACTGAGGATTGGATTTCAACGTAAGAATTTGGTGGGGGAAGATGGACACAAACATTCGGTCAGTGGCAGTGCAGATGATCTCATTATCTCAAATACGTGTATTTTGAGATTTAGAAAGTTGTTCTAATCTTAGATACTATTGGGATTTTTCTCTCTCTCCCTTTTCTCTCTCTTCCTTAAGGAACTTTCTGTCAACTTTACATCTACTTACATTGTTTTTTAAAAGCTATATTGATATTTTCATGAGTAGTCTATAATTGCCCAATTATGTTTAGTGTTACTTGTGTCCAAAGGTGTGTCTTCACAAAGCCATGGCTACTAGGATGATGCAGAAATCATTTAACTGAAAGAATCTTAAATTAAGCATAATGCTAAATCCAGCAGAATTAAGCAGTATTCTTGCTGTCCAAGCCAAATTCCAGAATGGGAAGCTCTCATAGAGATAATATAAATCTCAGCATTGCTGAACTAGGATCTTCCCTGAAATACGGCATCTCACTAAAACAGCAAGTGTAATGGTATTTAATGCTTATATCCTGAGGATTTTGTCTTACCCCTGGACAGTCTGTGATTTTATACCAACAAACAGGCTATGGTAACAAGTTTTACATTCTCGGAGATTTCAAATTACCTAATTTTTCCATATGAGCAGCTGGGTTCTAAATAAGAGGAGTTCCAGAAATAACAAATGTATTCCAAAGCATTTAGTTGAGTAGGACCTTTTTTAGTGAGCATAGCTTGCCATTCAAGGCCCTTCTGCTATGAAAGAGAATGGAGAAGGTGGTAGATGCACAGATGTCCCATTATCTACCATCAGCCCTCCTTATGACATCAGGCCTCTGCGGGCCACAACTTATCGATGCTTCTCAGTCATGAGTCAGTGGTTAAAAATGAAGTCTGTTCAAAGCCAAACTACGGAAAGAGCCCAGATGAATGGATAAAGAAGATATGGTGTGTGTATATATACACAATGGAATAGTATGCAGCCACCAAAAAATGAAATATTGCCATTTGCAACAACATGGATGGAACTAGAGGGTATTATACTGAACAAAATAAGTCAATCAGATCAGAGAGACAATTATCCTGATCATCTCACCGATATGTGGAATTTGAGGAACAAGGCAGATGATCATAGGGGAACAGAGGAAAAAATGAAACAATGAAACCAGAGAGGGAGATAAACCGTAAGAGACTCTTAATGTCAGGAAACAAACTGAGGGTTGCTGGAGTGGAGCAGGGTGGAAGGGATGGCGTGGCTGTGTGATGGACATGGGGGAAGGTATGTGTTGTGGTGAGCACTGTGTATTGTGTAAGATTGATGAATTACAGACCTCTACCCCTGAAACAAATAATACATTATTTGTTAATAATAAAAAACAATTGTCTATTCAAGTCTAAAACAAACTATTCACTAAGCACAGACTAGCCTTACTCAGGATTTGAACATTCTTTGTGCCATGAACCTCTCTAGCAGTCTTGTTGAAAAACTATGAGTCCCTTCTCAGAATAGTGCTTTTAAACATATGTATAGAGTTGCGAAGGAAACCAATTACATAGAAATAGTACGTTTTTAGAAATAAGAATATAGCAGTTGATCTAATAACTACCATAACTTTAAAATAGTGATGGAAGTAACAGACATTTCAGGAGATCTGAAACATCTTTATGTGATACGGAAAATCGGTGATTTTGTTCTCAAAATCCTAGGTACTGCTAATGCTTGTATAGTTTTTTGCTTCATAAATAAGGGAAATACTAAATTACAGTTTGAAATTAGTACAAAGATGGATTTTCCCCCCATCCAAGTTCCTAGATTCCTGAATTCTACTCACTGAAGCACACCACATTACAATTAGTGAATAGACTATATTTTTTTTTCTCAGAGATAATCCTAATGTGAAAAACTCGAAAAGCAGAGATTTTGCCTTCACAAATAGTTTAACACAAGTCCTCTAGCATCTTTCCCTTATACATAAGGGAAGATAGTTTGGCCTCATCCAGCAAAAACAGATCATGTGGTCAAATTACAACAAGCATATAGTCAGGTCCCCAGTTACACTTTGAGTTGATTCTTGAACACAGGCTGCACACAGTGCAAACCAATGATACTACTCCCAAAGACCCTATACTCCACGCTACCTTTATCTTAAAGCCAGAGTTCCTAATCTCTGATTTTGTATTTTTTTTTAAAGATTTTTAACCTAAATTAAGTTTTAGTAAACAGAACTAATAACAGAAACGTCCCCAATTAGATTCTAGAGAGGAAGAAGGAAACCACCGAGAGCCAAAGAGAACAAAAACTATTCCTTAAGGACTTTATTTCGGGCTTTCACATTTATGTCACCATGTGGAACCAGATATAAATTTATCAGGTAGACAAATATGTAGCATTTAGTAATTAGATTAAGATACTTGAGCATTCTTTAGTAGTAGTATTTTTTAGGAAACGTAATTACTAAGTCATCGTCAGATCTGTTTGTTTCCTGGAGACAATGCTTCTTCCAGTTAAAATTTCAAAGGACATTTTTCTACAGCAGAGCTCCACCATCGCTGGGTATCATCATACCAAAACAACTGATGGGATTCTTTTTTATCAAAGGCTTTAAATGGGAGTTCCCTACCCACCCATCCTCACTCACACACACAAACATTACTCAGTAAATAAATAACCTGAGTTTCCAAGTATCTCCCTGGGCCTCTAGGCTTTTTTCTACTTGCAGATCTAGTCTAAGATGTAAATACCCGAACCTGCTTTCCAAGAGCTATGTTTGTTGTTAAGATTAATACCTGGAAACTGTGTTTAGAATCTGTCAATTACCAAGATCCCCCTAAATAATTTCATACTATTGAGTTTGATTTCCTTAATAGCCATCATAAAACTATTAGGAAATATCTGAAATGCCATTAGATTTGATGGAACTATTCAGTTAAGAAAATATAAAAACTCTAAGTTAAGCTAGCTGGCCTTTAAAATTCAAAAAAAGAATACACCAGGAGTTGTTTTGTAAACTTCATTCTCTTCAAATGCTTTTGCGGTTTATAGTGATGTTTCACATGTTAGTTCCTTGTGGCCTTTTTCATTTTGATCTTCGTTTGTATCGGATAACTGGGTTTTCAGGGGTGTGAATCATGGTTGTATAATTCACAGTGGGAAAATATCCATCAATGAGATCAAATTCATATAAACGAAGCATAGTGGACCAAATTGTCTTGATTTGAACGTAGGCAAAATTCTCCCCAATACAACGATGACGCCCTGTTAAAAAAAGGAAAATTTTCTAAGAAATCAATTGAAATTCTTTTTCCCATCTTTTCTCCTGGAGTGATAAATGTGTTTACACTTTGGAGAGATAGCAGATATAGAGATTATATAGGGGAAAGATGACATACTCTTTTCACATAAAAGAAGAATGTAAAATAAAACAGTTAATAAAAATCTCAGATTTTCAAGGTTTCTTTTTAAGGGAAACAGCACTTGGATAATTATATAATGACTCTTCTAGTTGCTTTTTTTGAAATGTCACATCTAAGTTTAAATATATGTAAGATTTGAAATCTATGATGACAATCTACTTTGGGAATACACTAGAATATTCTTAGCTTTTGTCCCAAGAGAGCCCTAGTTAAAAGTCAATCAAAACTTTAAATGCCAGGGGCAACCTGGCTGGCCAATCAGTGGAGTGTGTGCAATTCTCGATCTCAGGGTTGTGAGTTTGAGCCCCATACTGGGCCTGCGTAGAGATTACTTAAGAATACAACCTTTAAAAAAAAACTTTAAATGCCATTTCAAAAGAACAATGGAAGAAAAAGGGATTTAACAAATCAAAATAGTAACACATACCAAGATCAAAATTTAAAAGGTTATATACACATAAAAACTGACAAACTGATTCAAAAACACATGGATAAAAAATACTAATTCAAAAGGATACATGCATCCCAGTGTTTATGACAACATTACCTACAGTCGCCAAATTATGGAAATAGCCCAAGTATCTATAAACATGATTGGATAAAGAAGGTGTACATATATACAATGGAATATTACACAGCCATAAAAAGAATGAAATCCTGACATTTGCAACAATACGGATGGAGCTAGAAACTATTATGCTAAGCAAAATAAGTCAGAGAAAGACAAATGCCAACGGATTTCACTCGTGGAATTAAAGAACAAAGGAGCAAAGGGGAAAAAGAGGCAAACCAAGAAACAGATTCTTAACTATAGAGAACAAACTAAAGGTTATCAGAATGGAGGTGGGGGGGGGAAGAAATAGGTGATAGGGATTAAGGTATGCACTTGTTGCAATGAGCACCGGGTGTTGTATGGAAGATCAAATTATTGGAATTGAAATAAGCCTTGTTAAGCCTTGGTTTCCATTTCTGAAAAATGAATGACAATCCCCCTTCTTCATAGTGTGGTTGTAAATAGAGGAAAAATTTTTAAATGCGTATTACTAGCACAGTGCTGCATGGTCCATAAATGCACTTACTTCTAGGAGCCGTATTTAAGAAGGGTGTTTACAAACCATTCCATATGCAAATATAACAACTAAGGAGAGGGTTGGCTTACTCACAGGGAGATTAAAGGATTATTTTTAATAGCAGGAAACTAGAAGTACCCTACCTATGAATTATTAGAAAAATGGATAAATTCTGATGATTCACAAAGGTAATATGACAATGAATAAGCTACATGCTACATGCACCAACACAGAAAAAATTACACAATTACAAAGTCATGATTAAAGAAATTGGGACACATTTAACATGACGATCATATGGGATAGAACAGTATCCCCCCAAAACTCATATCTACTCAGAAATCAGACTTTGCAGATGTAATTAGTTACGATGAAGTCATACCGGGTTAGGGTGAGCCCTGAATGCAATGCTGGTGTGTCCTTCAAAGAAAGCCATGCACAGATTCAGAGATACACCCACAGGGCAGACGGCCAAGTGAAGACAGGCAGTGATGAGAGCAATATAGCTACAAGCCAAGGAATGCCAAAGATGGCCAAGAGCCACCAGAAGTTTGGGACAAGCAAGGAAAGACTGTCCCCTAGAGCCAACAGGAAGAGTAAGGCCCTGCCAACATCTTGATTTCAGACTTCCAGCCCCTAGAAATGTGGGAGAATAAATGTCTATTGTTTAAAGTCACCCAGTTTGTGGGAGGTACAGTAGCCCTAGGAAACTAGCACAATGGTGAAAAATTTGAGGGAACATTATACCCTATATTCAGATAGCTCAAAGATATACAGTATAACTTCAGAGAAAACAACTAGGGAATGTTTTAAACACAATGGGATGTTAAAAGGAAACATTACAACTTTTTTTTTTTTAAGTAGGTTCGACACCCAACATGGGGGCTTGAACTCATGACCGTGAGACCAAGAGTCACATGCTCTACCAACTGAGCCAGCCAAGTGCCCCCAGATTACAGATTTAATGTAAGTTTTTAAAAATGGAATCTGTCCAAAGAACAAAATGAGCTGCCATAGAAGGTAACTGAGCAATCTATTACCTAAAAAAGTTCAAGCGCAGTCCAGGCAATTAGCAGTTTAGAAATGACTCCTCTTTGGGGCAGATTTTGGGCCACAGAACTAATGCCCCTTCCAACTGTTTGAACAATCTACGACTCTTTCATATGTGATGTTATATACCATATTATTAAATTTATTTATTAAAGTTATAATATCTGAAGTTCCTAAAGGACTTTATACTTCCCTTTACATATGGAGACAGTGTGACCAATGACAAAAAAAAAGTTGTGCCACTTCAAATCTCTTTGGAAAGGCTAAACGAGAAGTCATAAAACGTAGTTTAATCTGTAGAGTACCAGTGAAGAGAGAGATTATCGCAGGAACAAGGGTGTGCCTGCATAATTTAAGGATGGTAACTGAAATGCATAAGTTTGCAAACCTATGCAAGACCTGCCCAAATTTAAAGACCATTTTATCCTAAGGATACAGACAGAGCACCAAAAAGTTGACTAACAATCCAGAAAAGCTTCAATTTTAATAAGACTGCTTTTGTTCTTTTCTGAAACACTGATAATCTCCTATCATATTTAGCCTGAAATAATTGCCCAAATGGTGTGCTAATTCCCGTGGCTCTTTAAAATAATTCACAAAGAGCTTTAAATACTGTTACAAGGGAGAACAGGGTGTACTATAAAAATTAAATCTGAAAAAACTAAATTGGTCAGAAGATAACAGAGCATTATATAAAGATTCACTGAGCTATTTCCTTTAGAACAAATAAAATACTTTTTCCAATTTGGTAAAGATTATACTCCTACAAATGTTGACAGAAATGTCCCTATAAGGAAAGGAAAAGATATTTATAAATAAAATTCATATGGATTATTTTGACAGACATAAATATATTATCAGAACAAACATTTCAAATGTAAAATGGTATCTTACCAGCTCCAAATGGCACATAAGCAAACTTCTCTCCTGATGCTGGATTGTCCTGTAAGTAGCGATCAGGATTAAAGTCCAGATGTTCTACCCATGAGTCTTTAAGTCTCTGATTGACAGTGGGAGAGACACACACCTGATGTCCTGGAGGAATGGTATATCCTGCCACAGTCTACAAATGAAACCAACACATTTCATTAGATAATATAAGAACTATTTTACCAAATAACCAGACTATTATGTAATAAAGCATTAACACATGTGATACACATATATTTTTAAAACTAGCTAGATGATAGGCCAGCTAAAAATTGTTTTCACTCAAGATGATTTCCAAGTGACCCAACACTGGGCTGAAAACTTTAAAAAGCCATAATACCTCAGAGGTAGCAGAGGGATATCAAGGAGCCTTTCAAAATCCAGTCTGTATATTTCCATACTACCAGAATTTTTAACACAACAAGCTTTTTTAAAAACCAGGGGAGAAAAATATACTACCATTTTGAAAACCCTAATTGTCGGGGCACCTCGGTGGCTCAGTCGTTCAGCGTCTACCTTCGGCTCAGGTCATGATCCCAGGGTCCTGGGATCAAGCCCTGCATCGAGCTCCCTGCGCAGCAGGAAGCATGCTTTTCCCTCTCCCAATCAACCTGCTTGTGTCCCCTCCCTCGCTCTCTCTCTCTGTGTCAAATAAATAAATAAAATCTTTTTAAAAAAACAAATACAAAAAAACCCTAATTGTTAAATAAAAATACAGGGAACAGATTAGCATGTATACTCTCTAATTACATAAAATTATCTATATAATCAGAATATATAATTATATATTAGAACATAAAAAAACTGAAATTATATGGGAATGATTATTCTACTTTCTTAATTTAAAAAATTCTCTTTGTGGGGCGCCTGGGTGGCTCAGTGGGTTAAAGCCTCTGCCTTCAGCTCAGGTCATGATCTCAGGGTCCTGGGATCCAGCCCCACATCAGGCTCTCTGCTCAGCGGGGAGCCTGCTTCCTCCTCTCTCTCTGCCTGCCTCTCTGCCTACTTGTGATCTCTGTCTGTCAAATAAATAAATCTTCAAAAAAAATTCTCTTTGCTGTTATATTTTTCTTCTTTTTGATAAATTAAACAGGAATGGAAAGGGAAATCTAACCAAGAGACTCACCTGAGGAGTTTTGGCCATTCTCATCATGGTCATTATAGGAGGTCGAAGTCTTAATGTTTCTTTTATACAGCGATCAAGTAAATTTAGATCCTTCAGCTAAAAAGGGAAAACATTTCCCAAGTTTTAAAAATATCTTAATTTACTTCAGCAGTATGTGTTTAAACTTCTGGGTTATAATAAAATAGATTATATTGCGGCAGAAATGCAGAGGTAACTGGTTCAGTATCTGAGATTATCTCGTTCTGTCATAATCCATGGTCAACAAGGGAAAGAGGCCAAGATACCATCAGTACAAGCCATAATCACTCTGAAGAATGGCACAGTAAGGGCCTGCAAAAATCCACTTGTCTAAAAAATGAAAACACTAGCAAAAATCATGCTACCACATGTATGAAACCTGAAAACATGCTAAGTGAAAGAAGCCAGTCACAAAAGACCACATATTGTATGATCCCCTTTATATGAGAATGTCCAGGATACGGCAAATCCATACAGACAAAAAGTAGATTAGTGGTTGCCAGGGGTAGGGGAAATGGAGCTTTTGACTGCTAATGGGTACCACCTTTCTTTTGGTAGTGATTTAAATGTCCTAAAATTGTGATGGTTTTCACAATTCTGAATATATCAAAAAATAGCAAGTTATATACTATAAATGGACTGATTCTATAGTGTGTAGATTACGTATCAATTAAGTTATTATTTTAAAAGTTACAAAATCAGGAATGAAAGAGCCATCACTCCTGACCTTACAGAAATAGAAAGGATTATAAGAGAATACGATAATAACTGTAAACCAATGAATTAGGTAACCTAGAAGAAAATGGACAAATTCCTAGAAGGACAAAACCAAAGACTCAAGAAGAAACAAAACGTATGAATAGATGTGTAACACATAATCAACTTCTCACAAAGAAAAGCACAGACTCCAATGGCTTCACTGGTGAATTCTAACCAAACATGTAAGAAAGAATCAATCCTTTGCAAACTCTTCCAAAAAAATAAAAGGGGAGGGAACACTTGTAAACTCATTCTCTGAGACCAGCATTTCTCCATACACCAAAACCTGTCAAAGACCTCATAATAAAACTACGCATCAATATTCCGTATGAACACAGATGCAAAAATCCTCAACAAAATACTAGCAAACTGAATCCAATGTTAGACATTTCACGGAGGTCTGTGGGGAATTTTCTAAAAGAAGCTAAGCAATTTATTCTACAGTAAATAGAATATATCAAATTGTCCCCTTTAAAAACTAGCCATTCATTACAGACTGCAATCACAAAGCAGCAATGAAAGGAAAAATGCAACAAACCTGGTCATAAGTTAAAGGAGGCAGATGTTCTCCACAGACTGTTCTCTGTTCTAAATAACATTTCTCTTGAAGTGTTTTGTCTCTGGCCAAAAAGAAGCCCATCCAGGCACTAGTAGTTGAGGATGTGTGCTGGCCAGCCAAGAGCAATCCAATAAGCATGCCCGCCACTTCATCATCTGTCAAAGGACGCCCATCCCTGTGGAAGGAGCCACACACAAACTTAACAGTTCGGCAGACCCACTTCATGCTCCACATTTAAATAAAGGGTCATAGTGAGTGAATTTTTCGGGTGTAATAGTCTTGCATTTGCCCATTACAAATGAGAATTTTTTCCCCTGAGGGGAAAGAGACAGACAAAAGAAAAGTATGATTTTCATTGCAAAAGATGTTGCTGTGGTCTGTCAGCAGATGTTTCCCCATGTGTGGTCCTCAGGCTCCAGGAAGGCGATGGGATCCCAGTAATTCGTGTCTCATCCATTTAACAAGCCCAAGGCTCATAGCTACTAATTTTGTCAACATCACTACTTTTTAACTGGACATATTATTTAACTTTGTTTTAACATGCAATTTCCTGCTTTGGCTTAACATGTGATCCAAACAGCACTTACTTGTAAGTAGAATCTAGTAAAGTTTGGAGAATGTCATCAATTTTTTCTTCTGACTGTCTGCGCTTCTGGATTGCTTTATAGAAAATATTCTTGATCTCTCGATGAGCTCTGTCCCTACGTCTGCAATTCAAAGACAAAAATGACTAAAAAATAATGTCATACTTTCTGGCATCAGATTCATTTTGAAAATAACCAGGACCTCGCTTACAGCAACCTTATTTAACTAATTTAAATGACTCTAATAAAACAACTGACAAAAAACTCAGAACCAAAAGAAAAAGAGAAGCTGTAAAAATCTCATACTGTTAGAAATTTCTAGGGTCCCTAAAGGCAAGAAATGTGTCCTAACATATATATCCCTGATTCCTAATATACTTCCTGTGTTCTAACACAAGGTCTAAAAAAAGACTTATGATTATTACTTTAGAATCATTTTCCAGTTTAACAGGAGAATACTCCTTTAATGAAATTCCAATTTTAACCAAATTAATTTTTGAAAAAGATGGAGAGTCATTCTGGTTTTTCTGTAGGAGTCAGAATTTAAATAAACCAAGATTTATTTGGGATGATCTAAATCTAGGATTTAGAACATGACTACAGTATATAGGATTTGATTCTACTTTTGATTTTCTGAGACAACATGATTTTATAGGGGCAAAAATACCAGTATAGTCAGAAAACAAACTTCAGGTCCCCAAATCTTAACCTTTAAAGTAGAGTGCTCATGTTTGAGAAAGTTAATTACCCACTTTGACCTCCTGTGAGGTAGATGCTCTTAGCCTCATTTCACAGGCAGCTGCACGTTACACACAGCCAGAAAGCAGTGGAGCTGAAATTTAAAACCAGGCAACCTGACTACCTAGCCTCTACCTAGCCTCTTAAAAACAGGCAATCTACCTACCTAGCCTCTACCTAGCCTCTTAAAACCAGGCAATCTGACTACCTAGCTGACTGCCTAAGCCTTCCAATAAAAACTGCTGCTCCGCTGTGTTTGTAAGACTGTTACTGAGGATCTGCTGAGACAATGTGGGAAGATGTTTCCCAATATGAACACAGCAGTGCCAGAAAAACAGAAAGCCTGTTTTAAGAAAGGGAATGGAATAATTTGGTTAAATCATTTGGTTCAGGTAAGACAGAGAAAGACTGGGCTAAAGTGGGAAAGGTCTATCCCACCAAGCTCAGGCATTTCTGACTTCATCTAGGAAACAGAAAAGGGAAAAACGGCTTGTTGCACGTTCCTGGAGACCCCACTACAGGTTATGGATGAAAACATTTTGAAAACTGCAAAGTTCCTTACAAATATAATGTTTTACAAGTTCCAAAGAATTCCGGAGAATCTCTCCTGGCCTTCCCTTTTTCTCCCCCTCTTTAACCTGAAACTATACAAATCTATGTAGCAGAAGCAGAAAAAGGGAGTACCAGTTTAACTCCTCCCATCTCTCACCTGAACAGAAATGAATCAACAGGTATAGAAAGCCCACTAATATGCAAGACACTAAAGTATATGTCAAGTCCTATAAGCAATATTTCTTTGTATCAGATGGTCCCCGCCTTTAAGGAAATCACAGTATAGTTGTGAGAAAAGCACTAATACTTCAAAACAAAGAAATTTCACAACAGACTATAAAAACATAAAAACTATAAAACGGTCATATTTTCAAATAAGTGCATAGAGGGGTGTATCACTGTTAGGTAGAGCCCAGAGACCCTTCTGAGTAGATGGGATATGTGAGATAAGTAGGTTTTAAATGAGAACAGCTAGACAACACATGACCTCTTATAAACTGAAACTGAGCTTAAATGAGCTCACTAGATAAAGAAAACCTGTCTTGAATTCTTACAGAAGAAGGGGGCTCATAATCTCCCCTAATTTGTCTGTTTTATGTTTATTTGTTTACCTTGGTGAATGCAAAGCATACCAACACTACAGCATTTCTACAGTTAAATAAGCAAGTACGGTGTCTTTATCCATACCTGAAACTAGGCAAAGGGAGCCAACCTGGCAGTAGCCAGGCCGCATGGCTAAAACCTCCATCCAGATCTGCATACAGCTGTGCCACTTTCTCATTGAGTTGACTTCTGATTTCCTTTCCATGTAAACAATGGCTAGCTGTTAAAATTATGAGCTCAGAAAGAGCCTCAAACAAATCTAGAGGAAAAAAGATCATTCCCATTACTATTGCCAAACGGTCTTTTGAAATTTTCACTTTCTTAGAGATGTAAAAGTATTACAAAGGAAAACTGAGAATACAACTCAAGAACCAACAATATCCTGTTTGTATCTTCAAAAAAAAAAAAAAAGCCTACAGACAGACATGGACACAACAAAGAGAGGCAAGAAACTCATGATGGGAAGCATCTCTGAACAGCCAAAATGGAAGCCACAAAGGCATCCCTGGACCTCACTCATAACTCTTCAACTTGAAAAGATAAATTGAAGATAAAAAGGAATACAGTGAGGGGCACCTAGCTGGCTCAGTTGATAGAGCGTGTGATTTTTGATCTCGGAGTCATGAGCTTGAGCCCTGCACTGGATGTAGAGATTACTTAAAAATAAAAAATTTTAAAAAATGAATAAAGTTACAGGAGTTCCAAGTCCAAGTGTAACAAAAGGAGCAAAAGGGTGATTAAGTGGATATGAGGTGCTTCCCAAAGAACAACAGTCAAAAAATCGAAGAATGGATTATTTCGAAGGTCAAAAGCAGTTAGACCAGGACTAAAATCTGAGGTCTTGCCTATATATGTAAGAAAACTGTAGCTAATCATCAGTTGGTATATCCCAAACTGGAGACAGATACATCAGGGAAGCACATTTGGATGACATTTAAAAGTCATAAAAATTACCCAATGCCTTGTTCTTTAGTTCTGTGTTTACCAAATGAACTTCCAATTACCACTTGGCTTTGCAGTTAGATTTGCCAATGAAGTTTAGCAAATTCTGGTGTTCTTGGTGCTGTAACTTTGTCTCACTTGTACTTATTAAGTTGGCATTTTGTTTTCTACATCAGCTTCTTATATGGTTAGAAATATATCACATCAGCTTTAGGTGGCTTAAAAACAAAATGAAGTTTCTGGGCCATTTAAAAACTGAAGACCACACCCAAAATATGGAGACCCACACAGAGGTCTTGATGCCCAGTGAGGCAGATGTTGCTTCCTGACTTGGGGTGGGAATTTTCTCTGAGAGGAACACTTATTGTCCAATATAAATAATGGATTCACATAAGTATCCAAAGAAAATCAAGTTATACTCATTACCTGCTATACATAATGCAAGAAAGCATATAATAACATTTGGTGGTAGAGTAAGCCTATGTATTTAAATTTACTCTTTTCATTAAACAAATCATTCCCATACAATATCAGATAAATAGGGTATGACATACAAAATTAAATCATTTAGACTTTTACTTGCTCGTGGTGGGTTAAAAAAAGTTATTTTACTTTTTGTTTTAAAATGACCTTGCAAAAAGTCTTACGTTCAGTTTATTTCAAAATTTAACCATGACTCATATTTGTACAAATACATGGACGTTAATTAACCCATTCTAAGGTTTTTGCTAGGTGAACAGCAATAATCACTTCCTCTCAGGTCTTTTTAACTCTGTGGTTATCAAAACATATTTATTCCAATAATCTGAGGTGGTTTTTACATACGCTGCAGATGGTTTTTCATTACACACACACACATATACTCTTATATTTCTAGTCATTTAAAAAAAGTAGAAATACTAGGACAAATGCAAAACCAAAACAGTTTGCTTACTTTTTTCTCCACTTTCTCCCCAACTCTGGAAGTATTCCTTTGTTTCTTTCTCAATTATAGAAACGTGCTGTCTAAAGTGGGCTATGTTAAGGCCACTTTTTAACATTTTCTTCTGCTCCAAAAAAACCTTCAAAATATTAACAGTATAAGACCAAGCATTAAAACACAATTTTGTTTTATCAGAAGATTCATTTGGGTTATTATAACTCTGTAACACTCGAAGAAAACAATATTCTAAAAAAAGATACTGAAATCAAAATAATAAAAGGATTTTTTAAAACTACACCAGACATGGATCTGAAGTAACACATACAAAGATACCTGCTATGCAGGCCCTCAACTAGTGATAAATTAGGAATCCCACTGCCTTTCCTTCCTACATAGGCATTTTCCCATTCCTGACCCGAGGGCTTCCCTTTCCTATCCTATTATGTTCTAGCATCCCAACCCAACCCAGATACCAACACAAGTCCCCAAAGGTTCATTATGTTTCCATATCATTTTTATCCTACTTCATATATTTTCCCACCCCATTCCCAAACAACTATCATTCTTCTCACTATCTTCCAGAAGTTTAACGAGAATTTCAATATAGTCTGACTGAAATAAATTCACACTAAGACAACCAATGGTTTTAAACCATTGGGACATTTCTATTCTAAGAATCTGATCATCAGTGTGAAAAAATGAGTAGATATATTTGACCAGAGGGATTTTCTAGGGTTCTTGCATTTGGCCTTGAGGAGCCATTCATTCCCCTGCACCTCACTCATCCCCAAAAATAATACTTAATGTCAACTCTTAACCACTACACTAGGATACTAGGTCATGTGTGGTACAATCTCAGCCAGAGCCCACACCAAGCCACAGAGCCAATGATCTCATCTGTTTTGCATCAATTTGCACCACTTTAATATCTGACTTTAAGAGGGGAAAAGAAATCACACCAACTTCTAATGCCAACAATCTCTAGCTCAAAAGAGCGCATATGCTAGAGTTTCAGGCAGAAGTAGAGTCACAGGAGGCCCTTCCAATGAAATAATGAGATTTTCCTGTTACCCACTCAAATCAATGCCCTAAGTTATCAATTCTCTTTCTTTGTACAGGCAACCTTTAAAATTGCTTAGCCCATGTCTGCAGCTATAAAACAATACCCACTCCTCATCAGTTACCCAGGCCTTTCCTTTTAAATGTCTCATTCTACAGATTTTTTGAAGCAAGGAATGTATTTCTCCATTCTAAATGTACAATATTATACTACCAGCTGTAACAATTATATTACAGATTTGTCTTTCTCGAAGATACCAGTGTCACCTACTGGATTTGGCACATCATATGCAACTCCCTTCCCAAACACAGGTGTTGTCAGACGACTGTAGACATCTTCTGCATTCAGGTCCTCGTTTTTACTATTAAAAAGCAGTGCAGCAGCATCACTCCCCACAAGATAAGTAAATGTCTTGCCCACCATGGTAAAACTAAATACAGGTCCATACTAAAGAAAGAAAAGTAGCCATAGTGATGATACTGAAAAATATGTACCCCTAAACAAAACATTAATTCATTAATTCACAAAACATTTTTGAAAATTAAAACATGCATAAACTTTAATGCAATTATTCACCCAGTCTTTGTCTAAATTTGTAATTATTTTCATCCCGTTGAAAATGAAATACAGACTTTTTATTCTGCTTTTTTTCAGTTTATACTGAAAATATTTTCTATCCTTTACATAGACATCATAATTTCAGGAATTATTCTTTCATTATTGGACATATGGATGATAGGTCAGTTCTTTATTATGGATAATTCTGCAATGAGTATCTCTGAGAATACAGATTTTTTTTCCCCCTTGGTTAAAGATAAATTTACAGGAGTCACCAAAGGTTATGACCTGTCCTATTGTGCTTGCTGTGTAAAGACATCCGAAGTTTATTTAGTTACCCAGGTTACTACTACCCCACCAACACTAAATGATTTCATTTTTAACTTTTTGTTAATCTGGTTGGGTGTTAAATGCTTTACCTTGAAGTTTTCTGATTATTAGTAAAGACCAGGCTCTGGGGATACAACTAAATCAAATAATCACATTAACAAATGTAAAAGTGCAAATGTGACAAGTACTATTGGAAGGAAAGCAACTCCGTGATGAGAGAACTGATAAAAGGGAGACCAAGGAGAGGAAAGGCCATCTGAGCTGAGGCTCAAAGGATGAGACACCCTGGCATGCACAAAGATCCTAACAGGGGGGCGGCAGGTGGGGGGGAAGGACAAGATGAGAGCTGAGTCTGCAGGGCCTAGACCATATAGAGTCTCATAAGCCATATTCAGGAAGTTTTTTCTTACAAGCAATGGAAACCCATAGAAGATTTTAAACTGCATGGGAGGGACACACTGATATATGCATATTTTAAAAGAAAGATCCCTCTGGCTGCTGTAAGGAGGAGGGAGAAACAAGAGCAGAAGGAATGTCAAACGAGTTAGAGCCTATTGCAGGAACCTGATGATTAAAACTTGCCACGTGGTAATGATGGGGCAATGCACACAGAAGCAGATGGATACTGCATTATTTTGAAGAGAGAATCTGCAGACATCAATGGATTGAGAAAGGGAAGTATCAAGAATGAATCCTAGGCTTCTGGCAAACAGAAAAATGGTGAGGAAACAAGACAACCAGGATTGGAGAGAGAAAAACCAAGGGTTAGCCTTCAGAAATGCTGGATTTCAGGCACCTGTGAGACAACTCAGGAAGAATCGTGTGGGAGTTGGGGCATCTAGGTCTGGAGCTGGAGAAGAGACCTTAATTTGGGTGTCATCTAGTTATGTCTAGTAAGTGAAGCCAGAGGTTAGAGATGAAATCACCTAGGAAAGACTAAAGGTCAAGGCCCAAACCTCCATGAACCCCAACAGTAAATGCCCAGCATGAGCCCACTAATGAGTTAGAGAAAAAGCAGTCAGAGAAATAGGGGGGCAAATGAGAGAAGCCACATTTAAGAAGGAGGGAGTAGTCACCAGTGACAAATACAGCTGAAGGGTCAAGTTCATTAAACTAGGACATGGAGCTCATTAGTGAAGGGGCTGACAGACAGACTAGGGTAGACTGAGAGTAAGTAAACAGGAGATTTGGAAACAGTAAGTACAGAAAACTTGCTAATGGGGGAGGGGCATGAGAGGAGATCTGTTAAGAGAAGCTCTAGTCTTTTTAAATGAGTGACTTGAAAATTTTTCAGAGAAAAATCCCTCCAAGTTTGGGGTTTTACTAGGTAAGCAAAATGAAAAGATCCAGGGTATGTATGGTATTGGCCACAGTGGCACTGAAATGATGGACCACTGTCCCAAACTGGAAAACAAAGGAAAGTGAAGAAAAGAAGCTAACCGGTCAGGAGAAAGTAAATGGGACAATGGACTGGAAAATCTAATAAGGTCAAAGAATGGTTCTAATGGAAGGAGCTAAAGAAGCAAGCCAGGAAAAGAAGTTGTGGTCTAAGACTAAAGTGTTTAAATTTATATTGTGGAGCTGAAAGAGTTAAGAGTGACAACAATTCACAGTGGGACTGTGGGATAAATGGCTGAATTGGTATTGGTATTGAAAGCTCACTAGAGAGAAGAGGGACAAAGATCTGAGTGGCCATGGTACCCTGTGCGTCATCCAAGTGAAACTGAAGTCACAGATGTGTAAAGCAGGTTAGAAAATTCCACAGGGGACTGGTTAAGAAAAAGAAGGATCAATCAGTATCAATTTTAACTATGATCGGTAAGTACAAAATTCAGGCAAGTGTTTTTTGTTTTTTTAAGTAGGCGAGTGGTTTTTAAACCACAGCTGCCAGAACTTTCCTCAGTGATGTCTCAGAGATCACCCAAGACACAGGAAAAGTTACAAGAGTCTCCAAGACCCCTCCAGCTTAAACAGGAACAGCTCCAATTTAATTGGTTTCCTATACTCGGGATAAGCCTAAGATTACACTCTTTTTTTTTTAATGTTCTGCCATTTTAAAAAAGTTTGAAAAGCACAAATTTCTTTTCCTATAATTATTTGGGAGACTTACCTTCTCATATGCATTTTCTAGGAATTCAATTGGACTTTTCCCAAATGCTATGGCGTGTCCAAGGAATGGAATTGGAGAGAAAATGTATGGTGGACTTTTCTGCAAAAGAAGACAAAAAATTGCGGGTTCAGATTTCATTTTCAGATATCCTGGTTTTTTTTTTTTTTTTAAGACTTTATTTATTTGACAGCGAGAGACAGCAAGAGGGTGAAGCAGGCTTCCCACTGAGCAGGGAGCCCTATGGGGCTCGATCCCAGACCCTGGGATCATGATGTGAGCCAAAGGCAGATGCTTAATGACTGAGCCACCCAGGCAGCCCGAGATAACCATTTTAGTTTTTTAGTTTCCTGACCAAACACATGAAATTTACCACTAATACTAAAAAGTTACCTAACTTAAAAACTGTCAAACTGCAAATATCTTTGGAGAGTGGCCATAGTAAAAAGAACAGAAACTCAAAACATGGTATAAGTGACTAGACAAACACAAAGGTATTGTAATTACACATGCTGAACACTGTCCAGAGTATGTCCAGTATTATTTATTGGTGGCTCTAGGTAACGTTCTTAACCATTAGCCAAAAAAAAAAAAAAAAGACCAAAAAACAAAAAACCAAAACCAGGAAAATCAAACTGTATTGTCTTTACCACTACCACTCACAATTTTAGTTCCAGAATCTTGTCTAAAGAAGGTATAGAAAAAGACAAACAGTAACTTGAGGTATAGAAAGATGTGAAATAAACGTTTAAGAAGCTACATTTATGAGGAAACAGAACACATCTCATCCACTGATTTTATTTTATTTTTTAAGTAGTCTCCACACCCAGCGTGGGGTCTAAACTCAGGACCCTGAGATCAAGACCTGAGCTGAGATCAAGGATCAGATGCTTAATCAACTGAACCACCCAACGCCCCTCATCCACTGATTTTAGAGTAGATCAGCACTAGCAGGAACTCCTTGTCACTCACTATAAAAGGTACTTTAGATGCCCTAGGTTTTAAAAAACGACTTGGTCAAAAGTTCATACATTCCACTGTCAGTAAAAGGGCAGTTTTAAAAGCTACTTGGTGATGTTTGGTTAAGGATGCATTCATCAAATATATTAGGTAAGTATGAAGCTAGTGGTCAATAAAAACACTAAATTAAAGAAACTGACACTTCTTAGCATCATAAGAAGGAACAATCCTGTCACTCCCACCCTACCAAACACGTCCCCCGCCCCCTCCGCCCCCATGCGGGTAGAAATCGCCATTAGGGGCAATACTACAGCCCAAAGGATACTGAACCCCACCAGGGCAGTCACCAAGATGACGACCACCAAGGCGCTCAATGCTACAGCCGACAGTCTGGCCTCGGCCATTTGGGGTACCAGCATCTCAGCCAGCACAACCACCACTAAGACCATAAACGCGGCAAGCACGACGTCCACCAAACCAGACACGCGGCCACCGCCAGAATCGCTACAGATTGCAGGACCCCCAGCACCAAAGCCAGCAAGACCAAGTAAGTCGCGACCACAAGCAGCAGAGGGAGCAGCCACTTCCACGTCCCCAATGCGTCCGCCGCCGTCGCCCATCTGAGCACGGCTGCGGCCGCCACTCCCGCTAGCACTTTGGCCGCCTTTGTCCTCGCCCCGCTAGCCCTTAGACCACAGTGGTCGCGGCGTCCCCCACCCGGATCCCCTAGGGTGCACGTACCGCCCCCGCGGGCAGGGGGGCCAGGTGGCCGACTGCGAGGCGGAACAGGTAGACTAGGCCAAGCGTGAAGGCGCAGGCGATCAGCAGCATGGACAGGAGGTTGCCGCCGGTCACCCGCTCCACCGCCTGCCCCAGCACCGACCCGCCCGCCTGCAGCAAACCTAGCAACACCATCCTGACCGCCGCAGCAGCCACTACAGTTCGCCAGAGACGCTGGAGGCCGAGGTCGCCACCGCTCCTCCGACTCGATGGAGCGAGTAAAGCCGGTAGATGGGCGTCCGAAGGCGGCCCCGGCCCCCAGGTCTCTTACTAAACCCAGTCCCACCCCCTACTCTCGGCTCCCACGCGCGCCACCCTGTGCGTCACAGAACGGGGCGGGCCTGATGCTAACCACGCCCCCAAGTAGGTCTTAATGTGTCCGAGGTCTCCTTACGCCAGGAGAAAGGCCCCGAAAAAAGCAGGTTGCAGTTATGGAATGAGTGGTACAGAGACAGAAGAGAACGAAAGCTAAAGAGACGGTCCCCCCCTGAGAATCGCGGGCCACCTGAGCCTGCATGCCCGGAGTGAGGGGCACCACGATGCAGCACCGGGAAAGGGCGGGCGGAGGGATCTGAGAGCGGGGTTTGCGGGGGAACGGCTGCGGCGGCGCGCTCTGTGATTGCTCCGCTCCCGCGTGAGGTGATCTCAGCTTATGTGGCGTCAGTCGGGCGGGTGGCTTGAGCACCGCCCTTGGCCTGGGCGAGCGATCCGCTGCAACCGAGCTTTTCAGGGCCCGCGTCTTGAGGTACTGGAGAGACAGCCAACAAGCTCGGGAAAAGGGAGATTGTGAAAGAGGCCGTCTACACACGGAAGGGTGGGGCGATGAGGTCAGTCCCATGCCACCCCTATTAAGACCAGTCTGACAGGTATTAATATATGGCATAACGATAACAAAACTTAGTTGCTGTCTGGATTATACGGAAACAGGTTTAACGAAATAAATTTGTATGTTTTAGGCCAACGCGATGTATTGGAGGCAGCCCTCTGTCCAGAAAGATTTTAAAGCGGAACTTCAGTCCTAAAGCTACAGTCACTTGGCCACCCGCTCCTGTGGTCTCAGACAAGCACGTATATATATCGACCACGAAGTTTAATTCCCGTCCTATATCACTCTCACGAGCTCCCGACCATCCTCATGTATTTACTCAGCCGCTATGAAGAGCTAGGTGTTGTGCTAGATAGGCGCTGGGGATAAGCAGTGAAAGAGAACTGCAGGGCCCTCAGGGAAGGAGCAGGAGTATCCGCCCAACAACCTCCTCGGCTGGGATACAGCAGTGAAAGAGAACTGCAGGGCCCTCAGGGAAGGAGCAGGAGTATCTGCCCAACAACCTCCTCCTAAATGCCTTTCATCTCATTGTCGGTAAATCCCGAAATGGATTTTCCTCCTCCTACACCGCTGCCAACCTGCCCCTCCTATAAGGCCCATGTAAGTATGGGCACCACTATGCATCCCATTACCCTCCTCCATTCCTCATATTTAATCAATCATCACATCTTATAATTCCACCACTTTGAATGTTTCTCCACTCACCACGACCTTAGGTCCGGTTTCCTTGTTGCTTGTCTGCATTGCAAAAGTACCCTACCTGGTTCTTGTCCATTCTTGTCCTTAATCTGTCCTCCCCACTGTTGCCGTTTCTTGTATCTCTAAAAAATGTTGCAATCATCTCTGTAGGTTTCCTCTATTAGAAAATGAACTTGAGAATAGGGATCATGTCTTAATTGTTTTTATATTCTGCTTTTATCCTAATACCTACCGTAGCAGTTCTCAAAATTGTGGTCCATAGCCCTCTGAGTATCCCCAAGAGCCTTTCAGAGTATCTGCAAAGTCAAAGCTCTTTATAATAATACTGCTATTTTCTTTATCACTGCTGGAATTTGCCCTGATAGTGTAAAATCAGTAGTAAATAAAAACTTCTTGGGCTTTAGCACAAATCAAAGGCAATGATACCAAACTCGAGCAGTTATTATTCTTCACTGCCATGCACTTGCAATAGAAAAAAAAATTACCTATTTCACTTAAGACTGTCTTTGATGAAATTGTGAATATTAGTTTTATTAAAGTTCAAATGTTGAGTACATGTATTTTTTAACTAGCTGATTTTTTTTTATGGAATAACATTTTGCTTGAAAGAATGACTACCAAACTCAGGTCATTCACATTTGTTTATTTGACATTTTCTTGAAAATGAAACCAGTCTGTCCTTTTATTTTTTTTTTTTAAGATTTTATTTATTTATTTGACAGACAGATCACAAGTAGGCAGAGAGGCCGGCAGAGAGAGAAGGGAGGAAGCAGGCTCCCTGCTGAGCAGAGAGCCCGATGCGGGGCTCGATCCCAGGACGCTGGGATCACGACCCGAGCCGAAGGCAGCGGCTTTAACCACTGAGCCACCCAGGCGCCCCTCAGTCTGTCCTTTTAAAGAAAATCATTGGCAATATTTGTTGTCAATGATAAAATTAAAGCTTCCCAGGGCACCTGTGTGGCTCAGTTGCTTATTGATTGATTTTGGGTCACATGATTTGGCTCATGATCTGTGGGTCATAAGATGGAGCCCCAAGTTGGGCTCCGTGCCTGCTTAAGATTCTCCCTCTCCTTCTGACCCCTCCCCCCCAACCCCACCCCCGGGCTCACACTCTCTCTCTCTCTCTCTCTCTCAAAAAACAAACAAACTTTCAAATAAAAATTAAGAATTTTAGAAAACTTAGCTACTACTGTAAACTTGACAACATAACTAATTCTTGAGACTTTTCTGCAGAGGAAAATTTAGTAACAAAAGGATTTTGTGTAATAAAATGTGTCAACATTAGAATCTTTGCAAAATTCATTGAACTAGTATTTTCAAATGACCAATGCATGATGTTACCAAATCATGCATGGGTAAAATATTTTTTGAAAGTACAAGTTAGACCAAAAGATTTTCATAGAATATAAAAAGTTCATTGGTATACCTCTAGATTCTACATTGTCGCTAACTTTTAAGATACTACCACTTATAAAGAAAATTACCTATAATCATCTTGAAAAGTTTTTGTTTTTTTAAGATTTTATTTACTTATTTGACAGACAGAGATCACAAGCAGGCAGAGAGGCAGGCAGAGAGAGAGGAGGAAGCAGGCTCCCTGCTGAGCAGAGAGCCCGATTTGGGGCTGGATTCCAGGACCCTGGGATCATGACCCGAGTGGAAGGCAGAGGCTTTAACCCACTGAGCCACCCAGGCGCCCCTATCTGGAAAAGTTATTAAAAATATTCCTGCCTTTTCCAACTATATAGCTGTGTGAAGTTTATATAATTCAACCCAGCCATGCACATGATTGAATACAGAAGCACATATGAGAATTCAACTATCTTCCATTAAGCCAGGCAGTAAAGGGATCTGCAAAAATCTGAAGCAGCACCATGTATCTCACTACTTCTTTTTTTTTTTTTTTTAGAGAGAATGAGCACAGGCAATAGGGGGAGGGGCAGGAAGAGTGAGAGATAATCCTAAACAGGCTCCACATCCAGCACAGAATCCCATGGGAGGGCTTGATCTCACCACCCTGAGACCATGAGCCAAAATGAAGAGTTGGAGGCTTAACCAACTGAGCCACCCAGGTGCCCCACTCACCATTTTCTTTTATTTGAAAACATAACTATGTTCATTAAAATGCATTATGTTAACATGGGCTTGTTGTTTTTAATAAATTAATATTTTTATTTCTCCACCTTAATTTGTATTACTGTAAATATGTATAGATATACACATTTTTTAAAGTTCTTTAGGGTTCTTAATAATTTATGAGATTGTGAAAGACTCCTGAGACCAAAAAGTTTGTAAACTGCTGACCTAGAATATGAATTGTGAGGCTTTCAATTTTTGTTCTCTGTGGAACCACATCCCATACCATCAGTATGACCTTCCTGTGAAATAGTTTTAGAACAAGACATTTGATTAATTATAACTCCAAGGTAGTCCTCATTATTATATAGCCATAGCTTTTGTCATTTTAATGAGTTTGCCAAAGTGATATTTCAGAAGCACATCATAAAATGAAAAGGGAGATTATTGATTCACCATGGATTCAACCCTACTATTATCTTATTAGTTGAGTATGATAATTCATCTTTTTCCTGTGCTGCCCATACTTTTCATCAGACCACTCTTAACATTATTGAAATTAAATTTAATTCCTTATTGTGAACTGAAATCCTGGGTGATAAGCATTTGTGAGCAATGCCAATTTTTTTTTTGTATAAATATAAAGTTAAATAGTAAGATGCTTGACTGAAAATTAGCAAGGATAATTTTATTGGAAAATATATTTTTTTAAGATTTTATTTATTTGACACAGAGAGAAGGAGGGGAGAGAACAAACACAAGTGGTGGGGGGTGGGGGGGAGGGGAGAAGTGACAGGCAGAGGGAGAAGCAGGCTTCCCACTGAGCAAGGAACTGGATATGGGGCTCAATCCCAGCACCCTGGGATCAGGACTGGAGCCAAAGGCAGCTGCTTAACCAGCGAGCCACCCAGGCATCCCAGAAAATATTTTCTTAAAATAATAATAGTAGTAATAATAATAATAATTTTTCTTTCTGTAATCTTCCTCAGATATACTTGGAAGGGGAAGGAGGAGGATTATATTAAGTACAGTACAAACTACAGCCATTTCTCCAGAGAGCTCTTCTCCCTCTCAGCTTGGCCTTGAGCCTCTGCTCACTTTCCCATAATTCCTCAATAAAATGCTGCTCTGACAAGAAGGGTGATTCCCTTAAAATCCCCAAAACCACACTTTGGACATATGACCTTACCTTTACAACTTTACTGAAGGACTGTAGATAACAAAGTAAAACTTTAGAACCCAAAAGAACTAAAACCATACGCTAAACATGACTGTTTCTAAAGAAAAAGAACAAAACGTTAAACATGTCATGGAGAGCAGGAGTTAGTTTCCTTCATAGACACAGAACATTATGTGGTTTTCCTTTTGAAAATTTACTGCTATGCTGCTCCTCACTGAAGGGGTTTTCTTTATTCTTTTTAAAGATTTATTTATGTATTTTAGAGAGAGAAAGAGAGTGAGAGCAGAGGGACAGGGAGAATCTCAAGCAGGCTCCAGGCCCAACACAGAGCCTGACACAGGGCTTGATCTCAGGACCCTGAGATCATGACCTGAGCCAAAATCAAGAGTTGGTTGCTTAACTGACTGGGCCACCCAGGCACCCCTGAAGGTGGTTTTCTTTAATCCCTAATGTCAAAAAATCTCCATTTCGTGAATTCTAATCCCTACCCACAGAAATTTATTTCACCCAACCCACCCACACCCAAACCCTAGCCTGCCCCTCCCCAAAAGGGCAGTTCACAGGGCACAATTACACAGAACATTTCCCTAAGTCTGAATTTTTCAGTAAGAGGCAGTTAAGCAAAGCTGTCTCATTTGACATATCAAGTTAAGACCCCTCAAGTTTCTATGCCAGTGTGAAATAAGATGTACATCTTCATTTCTCCCGTAGTTTTCTGATAACTTATTGGACCAAACACACACACCAAGAACAAATATCTTTCAGCCCTGGGACAAAGACAAATAAAGGAAGAGAAACATTTTCCTAAATGCAGCTAAATTCACACAGATTCCATTGCTTTTAGTAGAGATGGTACTGTATGTGATTATGCAGAAAGAAGTGGTTTTCCCATTGTGCATCCTCAGGGTTTCAGACCTTGCCAACTAGAGCATTGGAAATAATAGGATTATCTATTGCTGATGGACACTTTTCAGTAACACAAAGATCTGGGTAACTTTGAAATTATATCTTTATAATAATAGGCCAGAGAAAATTATCACTATTTTCTCTTTGTTGCTTACACTTTGGTGTCATATGTAGAAACCACTGCCTAACCCAAGGTCATGTAGTTTTATGCCTATGATCTCTTCTGTGATTTTTATAGTTTTACTTCATATGGAGGAGTTTGGTGGATTTTGAGATAATTTTTGTATATGGTATGAAATAGGGCTTTAAATTCATTCATTTGCATGTGGATATTCAGTTGTCCCAGCACCATTTATTGAAAAGACTGTCCTTTCACCATTGAATTATCCAAACACCCTTGTCAAAAATCAATTGACTATATATGTTAGGGTTTAATTCTGGACTCTCATTGATCTATATGTCTATCCTTATTCAAGTGCCACAGTCTTTTTCTTCTCAGTAATATATACATACATTCATAAATAAGTGTTTATTTATATAAACTTACAGCAATTTCTTTTAATGAGTGACTTCTAATTAACATGTCATAAATTTATATATATTATGTGGGTGCATTTATGTACTTATTTATACAAAGCTTGGGAACTTGATAAAATAACTTTTAATGCTCTTTCAGCTCTGTTAGGTAAAATAGGACTCTAACAATTTTATGTATGTTTTTAGGTTAACAGGATTTCATCTGCTGTTCTCACTGCATTGACCATTGATTTTGCAGTTAGTGCTCATGGATTTAAAGTTTACTGTGAAGGTAAGTGATGGTAATGTAAAAGGACCATTGCCCAGTTTAACGTAATCAACCCAAAATTCTCCAGAGTGGAGATGGAAGAACTACAAGGAAGGAAGATACAGTTCATCTTCTTATCTCAAATCTTGTTTTAAGATTTACCTTCTTATTATTAATATATAATAAAATATTAAAATTAGTGGGCTTTAATGTTTTGTCATAGGTATCTAGACAGAGGAAAATCTTTCTTAGGAGACGAGACTATGAAATCACTATAGACCTAGAGATTAACAAAAGGAATTGAAATGTGAGACTAACAGAAAACTAGGCCTATTTGAGTTTTGGGCATCACAGACTCTACCCTATTCTCTGTGCTCCACCGCTCAGCCAGAAAATAAACTAGTAATCTGTCTTCTTTGCAAGTTAGGACCAAGAGAAAAAAGGCCTGTAAGAGACAAGAGTTGACATCTTCCATTCCAAACCAGCCTTTTCAATCCCACAGGTCCATAATTCTTTAGCCACAGAGAGAAATACTAAAAAGCTCTTGAGACAGTTTTTATTTGGAAGTTTGGTACCAAGTCATGGCATCAAAACATGACCTAAGTTGATTAGGAGGACATTTATAATCTCTGTTTATCCCATGTAGTGTGGGTACTCATATGTTTCACCACGGAAGTATTGTTTGATAATGGGGTCAGACCCTAGGTTCTGCTGAGTGTTAAAAACATACAGAATCTGCATATCTTTCATTTTTAAGATGTGAAAAAATTCTGACGGCAAAAATATTCTGAGGATTTCAGATACAGATCATGGACTTCTGATTTCTTCTTTATGTGATTTGACAATAAGTTTTCAGTTTATTCCCTAGTTTCAAGAAGAGCCCCTTCCTTACCCATAGGAATATCATACCAAATTTCAACTCACCTCCCCAGGACTATATTACCAGAATGCATCACAGCAGGTCTGATATCTCAAGAAACACACAAATATTACGGAAGCAATGGTTATTTTCTAAAGCACATAATTCAAAATATGAGGGTGTGGGTTTTTTTTTTTTTTGGCTTAAACAACAGAATTTAATATTCTCACAATGCTGGCTAGAATTCCCAGATCAACGTGTTAGCTGATTGAGTTCCTGGCAAGAGCTCTCTTTCTGGCTTATAGATTGCCTTCTCATAGTATCCTCACATGGTGGAGAGAACTCATGTCTCTTCCTTTTCTTATAAGGGCACCAGCCCTGTTGGATCAAGGCCCCTCCATTATAACCTCATTTAACCTTTGTCAGCTCCTTACAGGCCCTCTCTCCACATTGAGGTTAAAGGCTTCAACATATGAATTTTTTCTTGAATCCTCTACATTTGAAATTGGGAAGTACGAGTTTTCCAACTTGGTTATTAATTTTCAGGATTGTTTTGACTTTTATGAGTCCCTCATTTTTATATGAATTTTAGGATCAGCTTATCAATTTCTACAGAAAGAGATTGCATTGTATCTGTGGATCAGTTTGGGGAGTATTGCCCTCTTAACATTAAGTCTTACAATCCATGAACATAGATACCTTTCCATTTACTTAGGTCTTCTTTAATTTCTTTCAGTGATGTAAATTGTTCTATTTTCAAGCCTTCCACTTCTTTTGTTAAATGTATTTATGAGTGTTTTGTTTTTTTGATGTTATACATGGTATTATCCATGGGATAATTTTCTTGATTGCATTTTCAGATTGCTCACTGATACTGCATAGAAATGCAGTTAAATTTTGTAAATTGATCTTCTAGCCTCCTAGCTTGCTGAACTCTCATTTATTAGTTCTAATAGGTTTTTTGTTTGTTTGTTTGTTTATATTTTATTTATTTGACAGACAGAGATCACAAGGAGGCAGAGAGGCAGGCAGAGAGAGAGGAGGAAGCAGGCTCCCCTCAGAGCAGAGTGCCCGATGCAGGGCTCGATCCCAGGACCCTGGGATCATGACCTGAGCTGAAGGCAGAGGCTTTAACCCACTGAGCCACCCAGGCGCCCTCTAATAGGTTTTTAATAGTTCATCAAGATTTTCTAGGTATAAGATTATGTCATCTGTAAATATAGTTTTATTTTTTCCTTTCCAATATGATTTCTTTTATTCTTGTTCTTGCCTAATTGCCACGGTTTAAAACTCCAGCACAGTGTTGGATAGAAGTGGTAAGAACAGACATCCTTATCTTGTTCCTGAAACTAAGAAGAAAGGATTCAGTGTTTCACCATGAAGTATGATGCTAGCTGTGAGTTTTTTTGTAGATAACCTTTATCAGATTGAGTTAGTTCCCTCTAGTCTTAGTTTGCTGAGTGTTTTTATCTCGCAGGAGTACTGCATTTTTTTCAAATGCCTTTTCTGTATCTGCTGAGAAGATCATGTTGTTTTTGTCCTTTTTAATATGTCATAAAAATCAACATTGGTTGATTTTTATTTGTTGAACCAACCCGTGTTCCTGGAATAAATCCCACCTGGTCATGGTATATAATTTTGTTTGTAAATTGCTGGATTTGGTTTACTTGTATTTTGATGAGGATCTTTGCATCTGTATTCATAAGGGGTATTGATCTGCCCCTTTCTTGGGATGTCTTTGTTTGTGTTTTCGTTATCAAGATAATACTGGCCTCGTAGAGGATATTTGGATCTAATAATTTGGTCTGCTGCTTTTTCTGTTGATTGTCGTACACACTCTGTGCGGAGGATCAGCCTGAGGTTTAAACTTAATGTCTTTTCTGAGCCTTTCCCTGGGCATATTTGTTCACTTTCTAATTTTCCTAAACTATGCAGTTGTTTTTGAAAGTCCTAGTTTTTGATGTCTGGCTCCCAAAAGAGGAAGGAGAGGAAAATGAAGGGATGAGAGAAGTATACCAGAGCTTTAAATCCCAGGGAAGTCACGTGGGCTAGAGGGGGCGGGGCTTGCAACAACTGGTGGGAGTGCAGCAATGGCCACCCACCTTTTGTCTGCACTTCTCTGTTTAGAAGCACAATGGGGTGGGGGGGGGAGGGGTGCCTGCGTGGCTCACCTGGTTCAGCGTGTAACTCTTGGTTTCAGCTTGGAACCCCATGTCAGGCTCTAGGAGCCTCCTTAAGATTATGTCTCTCCCTCTCCCTCTGCCCCCATCCTGCTCGCTCTCTCAAAAAAGAAAAAAAGCAGCAATCAGCAAGTAGAGCTCACATATCTGATATTTGGAGGACAGAGTCCTTTTACTGACCCCTGGTTCCTGCAGGTTTTGTGCAGGGTGTTCCAGGAACATGTGCACAACTGCCTGTCAGGGCATTGAGATGAGGAATGGTTAAAACATGGGCACTTTATATTATTTTTATTCCAGTATTGTTGACATAGAATATTGTATTAGATAAGTACAACACAGTGATTCAACAACTCTATGTATTATTCTGTGCTTGTCAAGATAAATATACTATTAATCCCCTACAGCTATTTCACCCATTCCCCCCACCCACTCCCCTCTGGTAACCATCAGTTTGTTTTCTATAGTTAAGAGTCTGTTTTTTGGTTTGTTCCTTTTTTCTCATCACTTGTTTTGTTTGTTAAATTCCACATGTGAGTAAAATCATATGGTATTTGGCTTTCTCTGACAGACTTAATTTCACTTACCATTATACCCTCTAGATCCATCCTTGTTGTTTCAAATGGCAAGATGTCATTCTTTTCTATTACTGAGTAATAGTCCATGACAGATAGGTGGGTAGGTAGGTAGGTAGGTAGAGATATACATATATAGTACTTCTTCATCTGTTTGTCTATTGATGGACACTTGTGCTGCTTCCATAATTTGGCTATTGTAAATAATGCTGCCATGAACATATGGATGCATATATCCTCTCAAATTAGTGTTTTTATATTTTTGGGGTAAATACTCAGTAGTGCAATTATTGGATTGAATTACTGGATCATATGGTAATTCTGTTTTCAATTTTTTGAGGAATCCTGTTTTCCTCAGTGACTACAAGTTTGTATTCCCACCAAAAGAAGGTTCCTTTTTCTCTATATCCTTTACAATACTTGTTTCTTCTGTTTTTGATTTTAGCCATTCTGATAAGTGTAAAGTGATAGTGTGGTTTTGATTTTCTGATTGATTTTTGATTAGTGTGGTTTTGATGATCAGTGATGTTGAGCACCATTTCTTGTGTCTGTTGGCCATCTATATTTCCTCTTTGGAGAAACATGTATTCATGTCTTCTGCCCATTTTTTAATTGGATTGTTTCTTTGCTTTGCTGTTGAGTTGTATAAGTTCTTTATAGATTTTGAATACTCAACTTTTATTGAATACATCATTTGCAAATGTCTACTCCCATTCAGTAGGTTGTCTTTTTTAAACTTCACTGTGCAAAAACTTTTATTTTGATGTGGTCCCATTAGTTTATTTTTGTTTTTGTTTCCCTTGCCTTAAGAGACAGATCTAGAAAAATGTTGCTGTGGCCAATGTCAGAGAAATTACTTGCCTGTGCTCTTGGATTTTTATGGTTTCAAGTCTCACATTAAGTCTTTAAGCCATTTTGAGTTTATTTCTGTGTATGGTGTAAGAAAGTGGCCAGTTTAATTCTTTTGCATCTAGCTGTTCAATTTCCCAGCGCCATTTGTTGAAGAAATTGTCTTTTCTCCATTAGATATTGCCTCCTTTGTCAAAGGTTAATTGACCATATTATTTTGGGTTTATTTCTGGGCTCTCTATTCTGTTCGGATAATCTATGTGTCTATTTTTGTACCACTATGATACTATTTTGATTACTACAGCTTTGTAGTGTATCTTGAGATCTGGGATTTTTGACACCTCCAGTTTTGTTTTTCTTTTTTAAGATCGGTTTGGCTATTCAGGGTCTTTTGTGGTTCTCTATAAATTTAAGGATTGTTTGTTCTAGTTCTTCGAAAAATGCTGTTGGTATTTTGATAGGGGTTGCATTAGATTTGTAGATTGCTTCGGGTAGTATGGACATTTTAACAATATCGGTTCTTCCAATCTATGATCATGGAATATCTTTCCATTCATTTATGTGGTAACAATTTCCTTCATCGGTGCTTTACAGTTGTCTATTTTATTCCTGGGTATTTTATGATCTTTGGTATAGTTGTAAATGCAATTGTTTTCTTTTGGCGGGGGGAGATTGTTTTCTTAAATTCTCTTTCTACTGATTCATTATTAGTATATAGGAATACAAAGGATTTCTGTATATTGATTTTGTGTCCTGAAACTTAATTCATTTATCAGTTCTAGTAGTATTCTGGTGGAGTCTTTAGGGTTCTCTATATATAGTATCATGCCATCTGCAAATAATGAAAGTTTTACTTCTTCCTTAGCAATCTGGATGCCTTTTCTTCAATAGCACGCAAAACCTCTGATCCTTGAGAGCTCTGTCCCTGCTCCTTTTGGTTGTTACGTCACAAAATTATGTATTTCCACAATGTGTGCCCCAAAACATAAACTAATAATTCTTTTAAAGCATTAATCTCTTAAATATGTATAGAAAACAGAATGTAGAGTTACAAACCAGTTACAATAATGCTAGCTTTTTAGCTAGCATTTAGACTAATTTTTTTTAATGTATTAATCTCTCTTTTTTAAAAAAATATTTTATTTATTTATTTGAGAGAGAATGAATGAGAGCGAGCATGAGAGAGGAGAAGGTCAGAGGGAGAAGCAGACTCCCCAAGGAGCTGGGAGCCCGATGCGGGACTCGATCCTGGAAGTCCGGGATCATGACCTGAGCCAAAGGCAGTTGCTCAACCAACTGAGCCACCCAGGCGCCCCTAATGTATTAATCTCTTAATTCATGTAGAAAACAAAACGTTTCTTTTCTTTTCTTTTCTTTTCTTTTCTTTTCTGCTGTGACTAGGACTTCCTAGTACTCTGTTGAATAAAAGTGGTGAGAGTGGACATCCTTGTCTTGTTTCTGACCTTAGGGGGAAAGCTCTCAGTTTTTCACCATTGATGTTTTCTTTAAACCTACTTTCTTAAGAGGTTTTTATCTTGAATGGATGTTGCACCTTGTCAGATGCTTTTTCTGCATCTACTGAAATGATCATATAATTTTTATTCTTTCTCTTATTGATGTGATGTATCACATTGATTGATTTACAAATATTGAGTCACCCTCACATCCCAGGAATAAATCCCCCTTGATTATGGCAAATGTATTAATCAGATTTGGTTTGCTAGGGATTTTTGCATCTATGTTCATCAGAGATATTGGCCTATAGTTCGTTTGTTTGGGTTTTTTTTTGTAGTGTCTTTATCTGGTTTTGGTATCAGGGTAATGGTGGCCTCAATACATAGGTTAGTATTATTATAAATTTGGTTTGTAACTCTACCTTTTTTTTTCTACATGAATTAAGAGATCAATATGTTAAAAACACAATTAGTCTAAAAGCTGGCATTATTGTAACTGGTTTGTAACTCTACATTCTGTTTTCTATACATATTTAATAAATTAATGCTTTAAAAGAATTATTAGTTTATGTTTTGGGGCACACGTTGTGGAAATACATAATTTTGTGACGTAACAACCAAAAGGAGCAGGGACAGAGCTCTCAAAGAGCAGAGGTTTTGCATGCTATTGAAGTTAAGCTGGTATAAATGCAAATTAGAGTGTTACAACTTTAGCATGTTAAATGTAATCCCCATAGTAACCGTAAAGAAAAAATAGATATGGAACATGAAAGTAAATAAGAAGGGAATGTTAACAATTCACTGCAAAAAAATCAACTAAACACAATAGAAGACTGTAAGGCAGGAAATAAGGGTCAAAAATGCTCTATAGCATATAGAAAACAAAAAACAAAATGATAGAAGTTTAATCTCCCATCAGTGATTATTTTAACTGTAAATGAATAAGCCAGTCATGAAAACATAAATACTGTGTGATTCCACTTATATGAAGTACTTAGTGTAATCAGAATCATAGAGACAGAAGAATGATTGATGTCAGGGGTTAAGAGAAAGGGGGAATGGGGAGTTACTATTTAATGAGTATAGAGTGTCAGTGTTATAAGATGAAAGTTATGGAGATGATAGAGATGATCATACAACATTGTTCAATATATTTAATACCATTGCACTGTATATTTAACACCATTGCACTATATACTTACAAATGGTTGAGACAGTAAATTTTGCTATGTGTATTTTAGTGCAATAAAAATTTTGAAAAAAGATGTTTAATGCAGTAGTGTCAATAAAATCAAGTATTGGAAGGATCTTAAATGCCAACTACCCAACATTTTTAGACCACAGTTGACCATTGAATAACAGGGTTTTGAATTGCATGGGTCCACTTATATGTGGATTTTTTTTTATAAATACAGTACAGTACCGAAAATGTATTTTCTCTTCTTTATGATTTTCTTAATAACATTTTCTTTTCTCGTAGGTGACTTTATTTAAGAATAAAGAATAATAATACTTTTTTTAAGAATATAATATATAATACATATAACATATAAAATATGCATTAATCCACTGTTATTGGTAAGACTTCTGCTTAGCAGTAGGCTATTAGTAGTTAAGTTTTTGGGAATTAAAAAATTATATACAGATTTCAACTGCACTGAGGGTGAGCACCCCAACCTCACATTGTTCAAGGGTCAACTGTACTTTGTTACTATATTTCATAATGGAATATTAAAGAACAGATGGAATAGCTACCAAAATAATTATGAAGGCCACATAGGAAAATGGGGAAGTACGATAAGATAAAATTTTAATATATATTAATAGTTGCTAATTATAAAAATACATATGCTAGACACTGTTTTGATTTTTTTGCATTTAATACATTATATACGTTAAGTCCTCATTAAAATACAACACTCTGGGAATTTTTTTTTTTTTATCAGAAGGGAAAAATCAAGACAAAGACTAAATGACTTTCGCAAGGGGGCACCTGGGTGGCTCAGTGGGTTAAAGCCTCTGCCTTCGGCTCGGGTCATGGTCCCAGGGTCCTGGAATCGAGCCCCACATTGGGCTCTCTGCTCAGCGGGGGGCCTACTTCCTCCTCTCTCTCTGCCTGCCTCTCTGCCTACTTGTGATCTCTGTCTGTCAAATAAATAAATAAAAATAAATGACTTTCGCAAGACCAAGTAGCTAATTAGGTGCAGAGCAGAGATGCAAAACTGTTTGGTTCCAAATCCCAGTATATTTGCTGCATTGCTATTATATGAAACAAACTATATGCATATGGTTATAAATACAAGGTAAAAAGATAACTTGCAAACATTAAATTGGCTGTGTTAAGAGAATAGGATTATGTGACTTCTTTTTTACTCTTTTTGTAACATACTTATTGGGAAAAAAGTGAAAAGAACAAATAAGCAAAAAAATAAATAAAAGTAAAGTGTTATCTCAGTCCCCCCAGATTTAATTGCTATTATGTTGTTTCCTGCTTAAAAACTTATTTTACTGTTGTTTCACCATGTTTTCAAATTAAAATATAATAAAATAGAGGTATCGCACACGTGATAATAATCCAAGGTAAACTGGAAAATTCAGCTATGTTTCATAGGGCATAATAACAGTCCTAAAGATTAACAGGACTTAAAATATTTAAATGTTAAATGGAACTCTGTTAATAGCTGCTGTTAGATTAAGTATCTTCCATATACCAAACACTTTTCTTTTGGTGAAAAATTCAGCTTTCTCTTAGTTTTCAGCTTTCTCTTAGTTTTTCTAATTCTTCCTTTAATTCTACCAATAAGGAGGAATCCTAAGATAAGGGTATTTATTACATCATAGAACCCTTACAAATCTCTGTTTCTCTTCCACAACTTTGGCACTAGGACAGTCCTTCATCTGCTCTATGCCCTATGCCATCTGCCCTAACCCTATCGTAGGGTAACTATTATAACAAAACACCTCAAAACCTCAGACCCTCACTAAGAATTTATTTCTCACTTATTCAGCAGTGCAAAACAGCTATGCCTAGTTGAGGGGCTGTCTTCCGAGTTGAGACTCAGGGATTGGGACTTCCTAGTTTTGTAGGTCTTCATTGCCCAGGACCTCTGGCCAGACAGGGAATGGAATGTCTGTTTAGAGCTAGGTCTAAAAGCAACTTATATCATTTCTGCCTAGATTTCATTCAGAGAAGTCAATCACAGGTGCCCCATATAATCACAAGGGAAGCTTGGAAATGTAGTCTGATAGGATGCCAAGAAGGAAAATAAAGGAAAGTGTTTGTTGTGAGAAAAGCAGTAGCTGTAACCACATACAACCTAACCTATCCAGGTGTGAATGGGTGGATTGTGCTATGTTCTAAGCTTTAGGATGGACAACTGCCTTTTGCTGGTATTTAAATTTGTCTTTCTTTATCATCAGCATTGTGAAAATAAGATTAGGTATAAAAGAAGATACTTACCTGTTCTGGTTATAATCTACTAAGATATATCAATACAAACCAAGCTAATTGGACTCCTTTTCTAGAATACTAGATACAAAGAAATAAATCAACTTCTTATTTATGAGCTACCAACAGGCATCTTATGTCACAGAGAAGAGCCTGAGAAAATGAAAATAGAATCTGAGACAGGTGAAAAGCAAAGCATCCTGATACCGCTCAGTTTCTGAATGTAGGTGTGATATAAAAGCAGAAAGCCCTCATTCTTTAGGAAAAAAATATTTATACTAACTTCCTCTTTAAGAATGGAAATTAACTTTTTAATCAGTAAAATTTGTTAGCTGGGGGCATCTGGATGGTTTAGTGGGTTAAGCCTCTGCCTTTGGCTCAGGTCATGATCTCAGGGTCCTGGGATCGAGTCCCACATTGGGCTCTCTGCTCAGCAGGGAGACTGCTTCCCCTTTTCTCTCTGCCTACTTGTGATCTCTCTCTGTCAAATAAATAAATAAAATCTTTTTAAAAATGTGTTAGCTAGATAGAAAGCCAAAGAAATGCATTTTTGTTTTGACAACCTACTTTTCACAAGATAAAAATTTTCTTAGCACAAATAAGTTACTGGTTTACTTTTTCTGTTACAGAAATGAAAACTTTAATTGATTTTATTGCTTCAGATGTTTGTGAAAGTTGTTCAGCTAAATCAGAAAAGTCACACAATAGTAATTGTGAAAATTACATAAGGTTTTGAATTGTATCTGTTTATGTAGATTATTCAACAGTAAGCCTCCTAAGCTTTTTTTTTAAATGCATTATATTCGCACACTCTAAAAACTACAGTTTTAACTATTCTCTTCTCTTCTTAGTACACTAGAATTTTAATAAAATGATTTTAAACAGTTTTTGCCCCCAGAGCCAAAACACAATGCACTTTCTTTCTCACACTTAACACAAAACTAGTTTCACCTGGGTCTTCTCTGGCTTTAGTTACAGGAGCGGGTTTTTGTTTTTTGTTTCTGTTTTTTTTAGCTTACCTAGATAAAGATTCTAATCTTTGCAGTGGGAAGAGTTTTGACAAAACAGTTTTGCTTGGTCTCTAGGAACCCTTATGCACTGTTGATGGGAATGTAAACTGGTGCAGTCACTGAGGAAAACAGTACGGAGCTTCCTCAGAAAGTTAAAAATGGAAATTTCCTATGATCCAGTAGTCACATTACAGGGTATTTACCCCCCAGATACAAAAACATTAATTCAAAAGGATACATGCACCCCTATGCTTGTAGCAGCACTATCGGTAACAGCCAAATTATGGAAGCAGCCCAAGTGTCCAACAATAGATGAATGGATAAAGAAGATGTGGCACATATTAACTACTTTTTTCACTTTTGTTATTTTCAACTTACAGTGGGTTTCTCAGGATGTAACCCCATTAAAAGTGGAGGGAGATCTGTAGAGGATTACTAACTGTGACTATGCTTTATGCTTAACAGAGTTATCCTGTTCCTGATGGAGAAACAGTAGGGATAGTACATTCATTTCAGTTTTTAAGCTGGCATCTGAAACAAAATTGCTGTGCTTTGTAACTCCAACAAGATACAAATGATCTTATTACCTATAAATCTTGGGTTGTACAAAGGCATTGTATAACAAAGAATTTTTAAATGGAATCATTACTTTTTAAAAATTATCGTGATTCTAAGGTAACAGAACAAGTATATAAAACAGTGTCTGTGATATTTTATTATGGTAACATTGAAGTCATAGCTGTAAATTGTCATTGTCTCTTAGGAATGCGTGAAAAGACGCATAACACGTAATTCATTTATATCCAGTTTCAGTTCTATAAGTACATCAGAAGTTCTCAGTTTTTATTATGGGTACACTGTTCAAAATTTAATTGCACATGTAAAAAGTTTTAAAGCTGTTATTTTGTCCATAATTTCATATGCTCCTATCATAGTTAGTGCCCGAGTTAGTTGGTCTCTTAAAGCATCAGTAGTTAGTGACAAGTTGTTACCAACCGTTTTCCACCTATCAAGTGCTTGGCGGACTCTCTCACTTAATGAAACAGTGCTGAAAATTTTAAAGATAATATTATTTTAATTACCAATTAAGAATATTTAAGTTACTTAAAAATTATATACCTAGGTTTTCAAATCAATTTACCAGTGATTGGTACCAGAAATGGATTTCAAATCAATTTACCACCAATTTGAAGTGAGGATTAAATTATTGAAGATAGTTCATATAAAATTAACACAGAGCTTGGCAAATAGTGGGTGTTAGCTTCATGCCAACACTTGTTTCCTTGTAGAAAATCAGTTCAATTAACTTTCAGTTCTAAGAGAGATATACTCAGGATCTCAAAGCAATAATTGTGGGTTATTTATTCTAAGGCAATGTTTTACTGCTACAGTACTACATGTTTTATAACTTGATCTCTTGACAGCTCTCTTAGGTAACTATATCCATTTTACCAGTGGAGAAAGTGAAGTACCTAGAAGTTAAGGGACTTATCTAAGGTCACAAAACTACTTGTAGTTTAAAACTAGGCAGTCTGCCATGGGAGCCCTTACTCTTAACTACATTACCCACATGGTTCTCAACTATATAATAAACTAACATCAGAGTCTTTTACAGCAAATTCGAATTCGTGTTAATATGATGTTTTAAACCCTATATTTTCAAAATGATATAAATCAGAACATGAGAATAAGCTTATATTGCCTGTTGTTCTTCATACATACCTCTTTGCAGAAATATCTGTTTCTGAGATGACCAGGTTTAATTTTTGACACAAAAACTTAAAATTTGTTTCAGTGATGTTATTGGCAACTATGTTGAAGATCTTCTCTAGGATTTTCTCTACATTTGAACATAAAAATATTTCAAGTCATTTCTTTAAAAAAAAACATACTCTATTTTGCATTATTATTATATCTGGGCCCCTTAATTCTGTGCTCCTATCAAATATCTATGTCAAGTAAAATCGAAAAGTAAGATGCAGACCTAATATACAAACTGAAATTTGAACCATTTGTTCTATTTTCTTCCAAAATCTGAATAATCAACATGTAATGGCCATTTAAAAGTATATTATAAGCAACTTCAAAGTGATTTTCAGAATCTTTCTTTAATTCTTTGAGGATTTGATAGAATCCTTTGATTCTAGCTTTAATTCTAGCTTCTTTATGTACCATCTTTAAAAAAACCAAGTTTACATCTACTATAAATATAGTGTATGTATGTATATTTTATATTCAAATCACTTTATTTAATGAATGCTGGCTTAGATATAAGTAGAGAGTTTTTTGGTTTTGTTTGTTGTTGTTTTTTTTTAAGAAAAGCTTCTAGAATTAGATCTATTTTTTGTTACTGATTAAAGTACTTTGGGAATTTTCGAGAACTAGCAATCTCCCACCCCTCTGTAATGATCTCAGTCCCTCAGACTAGATTGTATGCTAATGATATTAATGAAAGCCCAATGTCCTAAGCAAAATTTTAAGGAAGGAACCCCATGTTCTTTGTTAACTGGGGAATAAATATATCTCCCATGATGACTTTCTCTCCACTCTCTTTGGGTGCCTGCAATATGACGGCCTCTTGGATAGAAAGAAAGGATATAAATGGCTAGGGTTCTCTCATTTTTGCCGACTTTGATCTATTGCCACTTCTCTAAATTCTCTTCCTATTACCTAATAGGAATACTTATGGATTCTTGGAAACTTCTAAAAACTTTATTTTTTTAGAAGTAAGTAGAAAAAACAGCTACTATGGCTTTTAATTTTATCTCTTAGTTTCCTTTCATCAATGAGACCCAATTCTTAAAGAAATTTCTAACTAGTAACCACGCCCATGGCTTAAAGAGGACAGACTGTACATTGTTAGTGACCATCTCACTAGACTATGAGATTATGCTGACATAAACTCCTGATTACAGACAGGGAACATAATAGAATGATGTGGAAGGATGGTTTTGTGTATTTCCCCCAAATCTGGATCCATACTTACTAAAATGATTTAATACTTCTTAAGTACTCTTTGAATTGGAGGACCAAACTCTGGGTCCAATATAAGGATTGACAGTGAGAAGCATAATCAGAGTCCCAGGAAAAAGCTTAGTTGTTGGGAACTTAGCCCCAAGGAAAGACATTTCTATGCCAGAGGATTGGAGAGACCAGTCTCCATCTGGTGCAGTGGAAGGATCTTAAAGAAAATGGATCTGCTCTCTGAAATAATCAGGGACAACCAAAGGAACGTTTAAGGGCAAAGAATGAAGACTACCCATGACTGCAGACAGGTGATCATAGTGGGCCAAAAGCTGACTGGCTTCTCTGGAAAAGATCTAAGTACTTTCTTCAAGGCCAGATGAGAGTTTTAGAACAACTACATGTGGTGATACAGATCAGAACCCAGGAAGAAGTTTTTGTGTGGGATATTTAAGTCAGCACAACCATGATGAGAAAACTGTGCAAGGGTATTGAGGCCAATAAGTGGATAGCAGCCTGGCCCTCTACTTGGGTTTGCCTGTTTTCAATAGTTTAGTTTGTGTAGACCCAGATTAAATAATCTGAATTATAAAAATAAACAACTAACCTTCGGAAAAGGAAGATGATAAATGCTTTAATGCCTCTGCCAGATTGAAAACCTCTAATGAAAGCATACTATCTCTTAATTTATAGATGATACTAGAAAATGACTTACAAGCTAGTAGGTCACTCACTCATCACCTACCATCTCTTTGATCTGCCCTCTGTAGATAGTGTGCGATAGTATACAATTGTTTTCCTTTACAGATTTCCGTTGGAGGTCTCAGCAAGGGGTTATCATCAAAATTTATCTCCTTCAGTGAAAAAAGGTTGTGGATACCATTAGGCAGAACTGTCAGATTATTTCCTAGTAGAAAAGAAGTTATAATTGAAGTATTTCTGCATAAAGAAAAATCTGAAGATAAGTAACAACTACTTATAGGTCATTTACTGTGTCTTGATGCAGACAGATATACCAAATGGAAATTTTTATCTTTGTTTCCTTGCTAGGAGTGAAAAGAAGGAAGTATAGAAACAGAGCTGTGGTTCTTTTCTCTCAGAGGATGGCAAAATGAGATAGGAAGCTGTCCTCTTATATATAGGAAAGGACTTTACAGAGTAGGTATGATGGCAATTTTTTAAATAAACTTTTTATTTAGAATAATTTCAGATTTACAGCAAGTTGCAGAAATTGTAGAAAATTCCTGTATATTCCTCATCCAGTTTTAGTTTCACCTAATGTTACCATCTCACATTATTGTATTACATTTGTCAAAACTAAGATACATTGACACATTACTATTAAATAAACTTCAGACAATTTTGGATTTTATTAGTTTTTTCTATTAGTGTCCTTTTTCTGTTCTAGTACCCATTCCAGGATAACACATTGCATACGGTTATGTCTTCTTCGTCTCCTCTGGCCTGAGACACAATTGCTCAGTCCTTCCTTGTTTTTCATGATCTTGACATTTGAACAGTACTGATTAGGTACTTTTGTAGAATATTCCCTAATTTGAGTTTATCTATTTTCTCATGATTAGACTAGGGTAATGGGTTTCTGGAAAGAATACCACAGAGGTGAAGAGCTCTCATCACATCATGGCAGGGGTACCTGATACCCATATGACATTACTAGCAATGTTACGTTTGATCCCTTGGCTAAAACAGTGTCTTGCCAGGTTTTTCTGACATAATGTTTTGCTTTTTTTCTTGTCCATACTGTATATTTTTTGTAACTGAGTTACTAAGTCTGGTCCAACCTCAAGGACCAGACTCTACTTCCTTAAAGTGTAATGTTTTCAAGACACCTTAATCCAATATAAACTGAACATAAAAAATAAAACTGTGGTGACTAACAAGGTAAGGCTTTGTAATTTAGAGGAACATTTAGAGAGGAACTGGCCCATAAGTTTGCCTATTATTTATACATTTATAGTTACATTATTTATAGTCCTAAAGGAACCTGGTTCCTTTCAATGAAGAATGGCATTCAGAAATCAAGATCAGGATACTACTTTTGCTCATTTCTTCTGGGAGTGTGTATGTATATATATATGTATATATGTATATGGGGTTTTATAATGTACATTATAAGTTCATAACTATAAATATATATGTGTTCATGCTTATGTATAATATATATAAGTCATAACATTTAGTATTTAGGGTCTGGCTTCTTTCAGTTAGCATAATACATTTGCTATTTTATTGGCATTTAATGATGTACCAATAGTTTGTTCCTTTTTATTAATGAGAAATATTCCATTAAATGGATGTGCATACATCATCCATTCACTAACTAAAAGACATTTTGAATGATTCCACTTTTTGGTGATTATGAATAAAACCACTCTATATATTTGCACTCAGTTTTTTCTTATTGATAATAAATTTACATTTCATTTGAAAGTGTAGCTAGAGTGTGATTGGTGTGTCGTATGGTAAATATATATATAACCTTATGAGAAATTATGAAACTGTTTTCCATAGTGTGTATCATTTTGCATTCCTACCACCAGTGTATCAGAGTTGCAGTTACAGCTCTTGGTATTGTCAGATTTTAATTTCAGTTATTCTAAGAGAAAGATTTCATTACAGCAGTTCTTTCTGCCCACAAGTCCTGTCCCAGTGCTTTAATAAAAGCTGCTTTTTGCACACACACACAAAAATCTCATTGTAGATTTAATTTGCATTTCTCTCATGACTAATGATTTGAGTATATTTCCTTGTGCTTATTTGCCATTCATATACATTCTTTGTAAAGTATCTGTTCAAAATTTATGCCAATTTTTATTGAGTCAACTAATATTGACTTTTGAGAATTATTTTTTATGTATTCAGCAAATATTTTCTTCTGGTCTGTGGCTTTTCTTTTCATTCTTCAACAACACCTTTTGAAGGGTAGAGATTTCTAATTTTTTTTTTAAGATTTTATTTAGGGGGCACCTAGGTGGCTCAGAGGGTTAAGCCTCTGCCTTCAGCGCAGGTCATGATCTCTCAGGGTCCTGGGATCGAGCCCTCCATCGAGCTCTCTGCATCAGGCTCTCTGCTCTGCAGGGAGCCTGTTTCTCCCTCTCTCTCTGCCTACTTGTGATCTCTCTCTCTGCCAAATAAATGAATAAAATCTTTTTTAAAAAAGATAGTATTTATTTACTTGACAGAGAGAGAGTGAGAGAGGGAGAGCATGAGAGGGGAGTGGGAGAGGGAGAAACAGGCTCCCTGCTCATGATGCGGGACTCAATCCGGAGACTCTAGGATCATGACCTGAGCTGAAGGCAGTTGCTTAACCAGGCGCCCAGAGGTTTCTAATTTTGATGAAGTCCAATTTTTTTGTGGATTATGATTTTGGTGCTGTGTCTAAGAAATCTTTGCCAAAGTTAAAAATATTTTCTTCTATGTTTTTATCTAGAAGTTCTACCATTTTAGCTTTTACATTTAGGGTCTGTGATTCATTTTCAGCTGGTTTTTTATATGGTATGTGGTGTGGATCAAAGTTTTTTTTTTAATATTGCAGTTTATTTTATTTTATTTTATTTTATTTATTTTTGGCTTGTGACCGTCTGGCTCTAGCACCAATTGTTGAAAATTACATTGGATTACATTCACATATTTGTCAAAAATCTACTGACCATAAATGCATGGGTCTGTTTCTACACTGTCTATTCTGTTCCATTGATCTATGTCTGTCATTTTGCCAATTGTACAGTCTTGACTACCATAGCCTTTGATAAAGCTTAAAAATCAGGTCATGTGGGGCGCCTGGGTGGCTCAGTGGGTTAAGCCTCTGCCTTCGGCTCAGGTCATGATCTCAGGGTCCTGGGATCGAGCCCCGCATCGGGCTCTCTGCTCAGCGGGGAGCCTGCTTCCTCCTCTCTCTCTGTCTGCCCGCCTCTCTGCCTGCTTGTGATCTCTGTCAAATAAATAAATAAAATCTTTAAAAAAAAAATCAGGTCATGCGAGTCCTTCAACTTCTTTTTTTTTTTTCAAAATAATTTTAGCTATTCTATTTCTTTTACCTTTTATATAAATTTTAGAATTAGCTCATTGCTTTCTGAAATAAAAAACTTTGGCTGGGATGTATATTGGAATTGAGTTGAATTTAAAAATAAGTTGGGGGGCACCTGGGTGGCTCAGTGGGTTAAAGCCTCTGCTTTCAGCTCAGGTCATGATCTCAGGGTCCTGGGATCAAGCCCTGTATCCGGCTCTCTGCTCAGCAGGGAGCCTGCTTCCTCCTCTCTCTCTGCCTGCCTCTCTGCCTGCTTGTGATCTCTGTCTGTCAAATAAATAAATAAAATATTTTTAAAAAAATAAAAATAAAAATAATATCAAGTCTTCCAATTTATGAATACTATATTTCTCTGTATTTAAGTCTTATTTATAGTTTTCACCATATAGACCTTATATAAACTTGGTCAGATTTTTACCTATTTTATGTTTTTTTGGTGTTATTTTAAGTGGTACTTTTAAAAGCATTCACTTTTCAATCATTCATTGGTAGTATACAGTTACTAGAAACACAGCTGACTTTTGTAAATTAACTTTTTATATGGCAATCTTGCTTAAACTCACTTATGAGTTCAAGAGGCTTTTTTTTTTTTGTAGATCCTTTGTGATTTTCTACCTAGACCATTTGTCTCTATAATCAGAGACCATTTTTTCCCTTCTTCCTCTCCAATGTTTACCTGTAATTTCTTTTGTTGTGGTGGTTGTTGTTGTTGCACTAGTTAGGACTTACAGTATAATGTTGAAGAGGAGTAGTGTTTGTTTTATTGTTTTATTCCTGATCACAATGGAAAATAGTTAAGTCTTGTTTTATTCCTGATCACAATGGAAAATAGTTAAGTCCTTTACCATTGCATATGATACTAGCTGTAGCTTTTTGCAAATGCTGTTTCTTAGGTTGAGAAAGTTCCTTCTATTCCTTGTTTTCTAAGAGATTTTGCTCATTTGCTTTGTAAAATCATAAATGATATTGTATTTTGTCATAGGCTTTTACATATCTAGTATGATGTTCATATGGCTTTTCTTTACTCTACTGATGTGGTGAATTACATTGGATTTTTTTTTAGATTTTCTCTCTCTCTTTTTTTTCTCTTTCCAGTATTCCAGAATTCATTGTTTATGCACCACACCCACTGCTCCATGCAATACGTGCCTCCATAATACCCACCACCAAGCTCACCCAACCTCCCACACCCCTCCCCTCCAAAACCCTCAGTTTGTTTCTCACATTGGTTTTTTAATTTTAACCCAAACTTGCATTTCTGGGATAAACCCCACATAGGATATTGGTCTGTTAAGTTTCCTTTCTTATACTATCAAGTTAATGCTGACCTTCTAGAATCAGTTGGAAAGTGTTTTATCATCACTTTTATGAAATAGGATTTTAGAAATTGGCATTATTCCTTCTTTAAATACTTAATAGAATTCACCAATGAAATCATCTGGGCCTGCTTTAACAAATTTGGGCTATCTGTCAGCCCCCAATGATGCCTCTTGTTACTCACCACCTTGTATAGTTCCTTCCCACATTATACCAAGATTGGTCTGTGTGATCAACAGAATGGCAAGCAGACTCAGAGCTGAGCACAGAGCCTGACACCGAACTCCATATCATGACCCTGAGATCATGACCTGAGCCCCAAACCAAGAGTCAGTGAATGACATGACATTAAGAGAAAAACGGGGAAAAATATGATAATTTCAGTTGGTGCAGAAAATCCATTTAACAAAATTCAACACTCAAAAAAACCCAACAAATTCAGAATAGAAGGGAATTCCCTCAGCATGTGAAAGGATATGTATGTATGTATGTATGTATTTTTAAGTTTTCTTTTTCTCAGTAATGTTTGTACCCAGCGTGAGGCTTGAACTTACAACCCCGAGATCAAGAGTTGCATGCTCCTCTAAGTCAGCCAAGCACCCTAAGAAAGGGTATTATTCATGGTTAACCCACAGTTAACATCCTACTAAAAGGTGAAACACTAAAAGCTTTCCCCTTACAATTGTCCCTAATATAGCCACAAGACAAAGATGCCTGCTATCATCACTGATATTCAAAATTGGGCTGGTAGTTCTAGCCAGCCCAGTTAGTCAAGAAAAAGAAATAAAAGATATCCAGAGTGGAAAGGAACATATAAAACTATTTCTATTTACAGATGACATAATACTATATAGAAAATCCCAAAGAGTCCACAAAAACTAGTAAAGCATATAAGCAAATCTAGCAAAGTTGTAGGATACAAGATGAACACACAAAAATCATTTATTTCTATATACCAGCAATGAACAATCCAAAAAAGGAAATTAAGAAAACAGTTTTCATTTATAATACCATCAAAATTATGTAGGAATAAACTTAATCAAGGAGTTTCAAGACTTAAGACCTAAATAAATGGAAAGTCCTCCTGTGTTTATGGATTGGCATCTGAGCGAGGAATTTAGGGATTCAGTGCAACATTTATTATAATTCTAATTTTTTTTGCAGAAATGGAAAACCAGATTCTTAAATTCTTACAGAATTGCAAGGGGCCCAAATTACAAAACAATTTTGCAAAAGAAAAATAGAGTTGGAGCATTTTCTTGTTTAAAAATTACTACAGAGTTACAGTGACCAAAACACTATGACAAAATCAACATACAGTAATCTGTTGCATTTCTATACACAAATAATGAAGCATCAGAAAGCAAAATTAAGAAATCAGTCCCACTTACAGTTGCACCCAAAACAATAGGATGCCTAAGAATAAGCCTAACCAAAGAGCTGAAATACCTTTACTCTGAAAACTATAAAACACTGATGGAAGAAATTGAAAACGACACAAAGAGATGGAAAGACATTCTGTGCTCATGGTTTGGAGGAGCAAGTATTGTTATAATGTCTACACTACCCAAAGCAATCTACAGATTTAAGGCAATCCCTATTAAAATACCAACAGCATTTTTTCATAGAGCTAGAACAATCCTAAAATTTGTATGGAAGCAAAAACACCCCAAATAGCCAAAGGGACCTTGAAAAAGAAAAATCTGGAGGCATCACAATTCCAGACTTCAAGTTATATTACAAAGCTGTAGTAGTCTACACAGTGAGGTACTGGCACAAAAAATAAGCACATAGATCAATAGAACAGAATAGAAAACCCAGAAATGAACCCACAATTATATGGCCAATTAATTTTTCACCAAAGCAGGAAAGAATACCCAAAGGGAAAAGGACAGTCCCTTCAACAAATGGTGCTGGAAAAACTGCACAGCCACATGCAAAAGAATGAAACTGGGCCATTTTTGTACACCAGACACAAAAGTAAATTCAAAAAGGATTAAATATGTAAATGTGAGACTTGAAACCATAAAAAATCCTAGAGGAGAACACAGGCAGTATCTTCTTTCACATCAGCTGTAGCAAATTCTTTCTAGCTATGTCTTCTAAGCCAGGGAAACAGAAGCAAAAATAAACTATTGGGACTACATAAAAATAAAATGAAATAAAATAAAAATAAAAAGCAAAGGAAACAATCAACAAAACAAAAAGGCAACGTACAGAATGAGAAAAGATATTTGCAAATGACGTATCTGATAAAGAGTTAGTATCCAAAATATATAAAGAACTTGCAAAACACAACACCCCCAAATAAGTAATCCAATTTAAAAATGGGCAGAAGGGGGCGCCTGGGTGGCTCAGTCGTTAAGTGTTTGCCTCGGCTCAGGTCATGATCTCAGGGTCCTAGGATCGAGCCCCGCGTCGGGCTCTCTGCTCAGCGGGGAACCTGCTTCTCCCTCTCTCTCTGTGACTGCCTCTCTGCCTACTTGTGATCTCTCTCTCTGTCAAATAAATAAATAAAATCTTAATTTAAAAAAAAACCTGTTTTAGATTGTGTGAATTTCACCTTAATTATAATTTTTAAAAAATACACTTAGGCACAGTATAGTCAAACTGCTGAAAACCAAAGATGAGAAGATCTGGAAAGCAACCAAAACCAAAACGAAAAACAAACAAAAAAACCAATTCAACATGGAGACAGAAAAAGAGTTAACATAGGGGAGAAACAGAAAACAACTGGTGAAATGACTGATCTAAATCTAACTATACTGGCGTGCTTGGGTGGCCCAGACGGCTAAGCATCTGCCTTTGGCTCAGGTCATGATCTTTGGGGTCCTGGGACTGAGCTCCATCATGGGCTCTCTGCTTAGCAGGAAGTCGCTTCTCCCTCTCCATTTGCCTCCTCCCCCACTCGTGCTCTGTCTTTCTCAAGTAAATAAATAAAATCTTTAAAAACAAATAAATAATTCCTACTATTCCAATAATTACCTTAAATGTTAACTGACTAAATATCCCAATTAAAAGGCAGAGATTGCCATAAAGGATGAAAAAGCAAGGCCGAACTATATATACTGTCTATAAGAGATGCATTTTGAGCATAAAAAATGCTGTCTACAAGGGATGTACTTTAAATATAAAGACACACATGTTGAAAGTAAAATGATGGTAAAGATGTACCATGAGAACAGTAAGTGTAAGAAGCCTGGAGTGGTTATCTTAATATTAGATAAAATAATCCTCAAAATAAAGATTATTACTGGGGATAAAGAGGGGCATTTGGGGATTTCAGATGATACAAAAAATTCATTAGAATTGAAAGTCATGGTATTCATATATGTGCATTTTTCTAATAACAGTTCCTCAAAATACATGAAAATAATTGACAATTAAAGCCAAAAATATACAATTCCACAACCATAGTTTTGGATTTTAACACTTTAAGACAACAAACCATAAAGACAGAAGATACCAGCAAAACTATCCACAACCTGGTCTTATATGATATTCATAAAGCAATGTAGCTAACTCTTTCAGAATATACTTTTGAAAGAGTATATGTGTGTTTATCAAGGTACCCTATATGCTGAGCCATAAAATTGGTCCCAAAAAATTTAAAAGGATTAAAATCATAAGGAGTTTGTTATCTGACCACAAGAAAATAATTTCTTTTCTACTAAATGTTCATCAACAGCAGAATAAGTAAGGCACAGTATATTCAGTATTGAGAGTGAATGGTTCACAACTACACAGAGTAGTATGAGTGAATTTCACAAACATAGTGTTAATGAAAGAAGCCAGATATAAGAGTATATATTTTATGATTTCACTTAAGGCACACTATCGGAACTCCTGATAGTGTTTACCCTTAGTTAAGAGAATGACAAGAAGTGACTGGAAAGGTATAAGACAGGGTTTCTGGTTTCTGGGATTGTCTTGTCTCTTGATCTAGGTCCTAAAATTATGGGTTTGTTTAGTGTATGGAAGTTTATTGAGCTGTATACTTACAGTATGAACTTTTTTTTAAAATTGGGAGATAATTGATAACTGACATATAACATTAGCTGCAGGTATATAACAATGATTCAGTATTTGTATATATTGCAAAATGATCAACATAGTAAGTCTAGTTAACATCCATTACAACATACAGTGTTTTTTTGTAGCAAGAACTTTTAATGTCTATTTTTTTTAGCAACTTTGAGGTATACAAAAAGTATTATTAACTGTAGTCACCATGCTGTACCCTCGTGGTAACCATCAGTCTGTTCTCTCTATCTATGAGTTTACTTTTGTTTAGATTCCACATATAAGTGATATCCTGTATCCTGTAGTATTTGTCTTTGTCTGGCTTATTTCGCTTAACAGAATGCCCTCAAGTTCCATCCATGTTGTTACAAATGACAAAAGTTCCTTCTTTTTATGGCTAAATAATACTCCATCATGTGTGTGTGTTTGCGCGTGTGTATGTGTGTATATATACACCACATTTTTCTTTTTTTTTTTTTTTACACCACATTTTCTTTATCCATCCATCCATCCATTGATGGACACTTAGGTAAATGATACTGCAATGAACATTGGGGTGCATACTTCTTTTTGAGTTACTCTTTTCTTTTCCTTTGGATAAATACCCAGAAATGGAATTGCTGGATTATATGGTAATTCTACATTTAATCTTAATTTCTTGATACAATGTGTACTTTTTTCAGCATGTATTTATACTTCAGAAAAAAACTGTTTTTAAAAACTGGCAACAACAAAGGGCAGAGTGTGAGAGAGAAAGAGAGAGAGAGAGGCTATAGGTAGGAATCCTTTCCCTGGCTGTTATTTTAGTACTTGTGAGCAGTGGTGCTATTCAAAATATTTAACAACTTGTTTGGCCCAACGATTGACCTATCAGAATGGATGCCATCTGTAAACAACAGATACAACAATGATAATGTAGCTAGCTGTCTTACAGGTAGGAGAAGATGAAAGCCTGACTGATAGCATTATCAGTGCCTGCAGAGAGAACTGTGAGGCAAGAAAACTGTCTGTCCTTCTCCACAAGGACAACCACAAGCAGTTATCCTGTCAGTCTACATTCCTTTCATTTGTTATTTTGGCTCCTTGGAGAGAAGTTCTCACATCTGTTTAAAATCTATATCGCGGGACGCCTGGGTGGCCCAGTTGGTTAAGCGGCTGACTTCGGCTCAGGTCATGATCCCGGCATCCTGGGATCGAGTCCCACATCGGGCTCCTTGCTCGGCAGGGAGCCTGCTTCTCCCTCTGCCTCTGCCTACCACTCCGTCTGCCTGTGCTCGCTCTCTCTCTCTCTAACAAATAAATAAATTAAAAAAAAAAAACCTATATTGCTTTATGTGCTTAGTGATTAACCATTTAATCCTCATAGTTTAAAGAATAGAAATTATTATTTTCATTTACAGATTAGAAAACAACAGATTAACATTAAAAAAATAAACACTCTATTGAATGATGGAGCTAGAATTCTAAGATCTGTGCTACTCCAAAGCCTGTGCTATGAGGAAAGAAAGGAATCAATCTCTAAATCCCTTTCATTGGTGTATTACCTCACATTTGTGACGCTATTTCCATAAATTTTGTTTAATTATGTTCCCACAAGTCTATGAACAAGCAGAAGTTACAGCTTATCTGTGTTGCTGATGAAAACACTGAGGTTCAGTGTTTTCAGCCTTCCTAAATTCACTAGTGACAAAATTAATTCACAAGAGTATATAAACATTTTTTGCTTGAATGATGCTTTCACAGTATGTTACCTGCTTTCAAAGTCTCATTCAGTTTGACACCAAATCTATAGCATGGGTATTCTGGTTAGCTTCTCTTTATAAATGGAGGAAATAGACTAAATGAGATTTGAACTCAGCCCTTCTCACTTCAAATCTGGCAGTAAAAGCTGGTGACTTGTAGCATACTACTTGTTTAGTGATCGTCTCTTAGCTCCGAACCTGCTTCTGTGGATTTCTTGACTGTTTTTCTTTTACTGTTGTCCCAGCAACACTCTTACCCCGCCAGCATCACGAACCATGATCTGTAGTCTTCCCAACACTCCCAGAACTACGGCGAGCACTCTCTCGTGCTCTCACCCCACCATACTGCCTCTGTCTTTCTGCCTGTCATTATCTCTCTTACTCACATGTTCAGGTTCCCCAAGGTGGGTTATAACCTCTTTCAGGAAAGCAAGTGGACCTTATGCTTTGCTCTCATTTTCTGTACCTAGGAAAGCCATTTCCTTCCAATGAGCACTTAATGCATTATGTTGGCTGCTGTTCTGTCTTTTCAGCAAAATTTGCAACCTAGACATGAATATTCGTTGATTATGCTTATTGATTACACTTGACACTTACCACTCAAGTTTAGTTGCTGGAGATCATATAAACATAGAAAAGATGGTGGCAGATAACTTATTTGATTGTTGTGTGCGCTTAAACTAACCAAACTTCTCAATTCCCCTATATTTCTTGGAATCTCTCTGATTGCATTATTTGAGACATCAAGTCTTTTAAGTTGAGTCATATTAGACAGTTCTTCTGGAAGTCTTGTTAACTGTAATAAAGATTAAACAATTACATTTTAAATAAATATTTCTATGACTAAAACTTTGTCTAAAATCAAATGGAAGGATGGTTTGGGGGTCTTAAAAAAAGGGATTTTTTAAAAGATTTTATTTATTTATTTATTTATTTATTTGACAGACAGAGATCACAAGCAGACAGAGTGGCAGGAAGAGAGAGAAGAGGAAGCAGGCTCCCTGCTGAGCAGAGAGCCCGATGCGGGGCTCGATCCCAGAACCCTGAGAACATGATCTGAGCAGAAGGCCGAAGAGGCTTTAACCCACTGAGCCGAAAGAGAAGGCCGAAGAGGCTTAACCCACTGAGCCACCCAGGCACCCCAAAAAGGGATATTTTCACTATGTCACGAATTCTTTGTGACTTCCTTCCTTGCTGAAATCCATAATATATTGTGTAGCATCCAAGAACCTCCCCAGTCTGACCAATGCTACCAATTTAACCACATGGCTTATTACCTGCTTTCCTCACTCTCCCAGCACTTAGTGTTCCTTACCACTATCCCTTTCCTCCCTCCTAGAATCTGACCTGCTTTGAGACACTGAAGTCTTTCCCAACTATTCATCCCACATTTGATATTTTTATTCCTATTCTCATCAACAGTGTTTTTTATTAGTCCCTTGTGTGTATTTTCCTTGGGTTTTTAAATGACATGATGTCATTTTTTAAAAAGATTTTATTCATTTATTCAACAGAGAGAGATCACAAGTAGGCAGAGAGGCAGGCAGAGAGCAGAGAGAGAGGGGGAAGTAGGCTCCCCACTGAGCAGAGAACCCGATGTGGGGCTCGATCCCAGGATCCTGGGATCATGACCTGAGCTGAAGGCAGAGGCTTTAACCCACTGAGCCACCCAGGTACCCCCATTATGTCATTTTTTTATACTTTTTTGTGTACATGTTCCCAATCAAGATACACTTTAAGTAAGTGCTCAATAAACCCCTTTAGAATGGACTCACACAGCTTGGCATTATGGCCTCAAAAAAACTCCTGGTACAAAAAGTGTTGCAAAATAACAGGAATTAAGATACCCTGCTATGGTGAAGAACAAATGCACATTTTTCAGAGAAAATATGGCCATCACAAGTGGCTTTTGAAATAAAGGAAGCTCTACGAATGAACCAAAGAATTTTGAATAAATGGACCCCTCTGAGATAACCAAACAACAAGATAAATACTGAATAATGTGCTCAGTGTTCTTCCATATATAAAAGAAGCATAAGAAACAGTCCCAAGGGGTTGCTGGGTGGCTCAGTCGGTTAAGCGTCCAACTCTTGATTTCAGCTCAGGTCATAAATTCAGGATGTGAGATAGAACCCTGAGTCAGGCTCCATGCACAGCACGGAGTCTACTTGAGGATTCTCTCTCTCCCTGTCCCTCTACCCTTCCCTCTTCTCGTGCTCTCTCTCTCATTCTCTAAAATAAATAAATACTAAATGTAAAGGAAAAGAAAAGAAAACAGCCCCTAACTTCAAGGAGATTAAATTTTAGTTCAGGGGACAAAATATACACATAGTAAACCATCAGGAAAGAGTATTAAAAACAGGTAATCCAGTGCCAAAATAAAGAGTACAATAACAGCTTTGTGGAAGTTTAGAGAATGTATATCAGTACAAATCAGAGAGCTAAAAGAAAGCTTCAGCTAGCAGATCAGACTCGAATAGAATGAATAGCGACTCTCAAGAATGAATAAGATTGAATGGAAGTTACAAACCAGTAAGAAGCTGAACAGTAAAAACAGGTGATAGGAAGCAGCGGCAGATATGTTTGGAGAAAGAATGTGCAACCAGGCATGGCAGCCCTTGACGGTTGGCCCTAGGACATAGGAGTCAGCTGAAGACAGGTGAGCTGACTTAATTTAAAACATAATAAATATTCTTTTACTATTTGCTCAACATTTATTAGAGGATGTACCTAAGAACCATGTGATAATAGAGGTACTACAGAAGGAAAATTCATGTTGAGCCCACTTCACTTAGCGAAATAAAAGCCCTGTGATTAACCTGAACTCATTTTCTTCAGGTGACTGTTTAGTGACTATCTGCTGTTATAAATTAATCATTTGGGCATCTTACCTCTACCCCAAATTCGTTGTCAAAGTGATCTTTCTAATCATATATATTTTTTGAGAAGAGTTCTTGTAAATCGTTTTTCCATCTGGTGTTTTTTTTTAAGGGTATCGAGCTTTATTTTACATGGTTGCCTACTCTTTTTCTTTTTTCTTCTTTAAAAAATTTTTTTTTCTGTTCCTGTGATCTTTTCTTTATTATTATTATGTTCGGTTAGCCAACATGTAGTACATTATTAGTTTTTGATGTTTTTTTTCTTTTTTTTTTTTTTTTAATTTACTTATTTATTTGACAGAGAGAGAGAGATCACAAGTAGGCAGAGAGGCAGGCAGAGAGAGAGAGAGGGAAGCAGGCTCCCCGCCGAGCAGAGAGCCCGATGTGGGGCTCGATCCCAGGACCCTGAGATCATGACCTGAGCCGAAGGCAGAGGCTTAATCCACTGAGCCACCCAGGTGCCCCTTTTTCTTTTCTTTTGTTTTCTTTTTAAGTAAGGCCTGTACCCAACATGGGGCTTTGAACTCAGAACCTGAGATCAGGAGTCACAACATGTTGTACCACTGAGCCAGCCAGGTGTTCCCATTTTGTGAGATTGTAATGATGTGGACTGGTGCCTTTGGCAACCACTTGCCATGAGTAGGCAATAGATAAGCAATCTGGATTCCCGAGAACAGTTCTTTGTAATGAAATCTAATTACTTTGACAAGTCCTGATGAAAGAAAGGATACTGAATCCAAGAGAATAGTCAAGAGGCTCCTGGAGTAGTCTAGGCAAAAGGTGAGTGATGACCATGGACCAGGTTGGAGACAGTGACACTGAAAAATGAAGGAGTAGATCCAAGAGCTTTCTCAGAGGAAAAATGAGACAATTTTGGTGTAAGTTTCAATATAACTAGTGATGGAAAGGATAGAAAGATGATTCCATGATTTCTAGATTGGTAGGTCTGAAGAAAGTGACATCACAAACAGAAATGGAGAAGTTGTGAAGGGATTTACAGTGAAAAGAAAGATGAGTTTGAAGTCCTGTTGAGCTTGAGACAGTAAAAGAACAAATAATTTCCAAGTAAACTGGGAACTGTGGGACTAACACAGTGATGAGAGATCAGCTCCAGTTATACAAATTTGGGGATTACTTGCATGGTATGGTAAGAAGTTAAGAGAAGAATTAAGGTCACAATCTTGTAGACTTGCACAGTAAGATACAGAAGGAGAAAGAGGATTATAAATCAACCAAGGAATTAGTTGATGATTATAACGCAGAACCAAAAGGTGTCTTTTAGTGCAATAACAACTTGAAAAACACACACATCATTTTCAATTCCAGCTACTTAAGCAAGTATTCCCTGGAGTAGCTTTCTGGAAATGTATTACATAGCAGCTGTTAGGCTTAAAAGGGTAAGTAAGTTTGAGAAATGTGAGTTAAATAGAGACAAACGAATTTTTTTAGTGCAGGACTCTTCAGATCTTTTAATACATTAACATTCACTGTGATTCTATCAGAGGAGAAACCAGTGCTTCTCAAAGCTATTTAATCACATGAACCACCCCTCCCCCCCTTTTAAAGAAGAAGTTCATGGGACTAGATGTTTTTAAGAACAGACTTCGGGAAAACTTGTTCTAAATAGTAGTCCAGCCTCTATCAGAGGGCTTATTTCAACTATAATGGCCAAATTAAACATAGCCAGATAATAGGTCTAAGGTTCTTTTCATTAGTTTACTAAGATCTTAATATAAATCAGCAATGTTGGATTTTTTAAAGCTATTTCCATAAAATTCATTCTTCAGTTCAAGTAAAATGAGAAGCTAAACTATAAGAACATTTATTCATGTTGATCTAGCAATTCTTTAGGGAAAATTCTCTAAGGAAATAGTAAAATGTGGAAAAGGTTATGTTTATGAAGCAGTTCATCACAGCATTAAATATGATGATGAAAAATTACAACATCCCTAAATACTTAACAAAAGATGATTAGTTACATATATAATGTATTAGCTATAACAATTATTGGGAAGATTATATTATGGGGAAATGCTTATATTAAGTGAAAAGAGAAGAAACTAAAATTAAAATTGAATGTAGAATCTTTTTATACTTATAAAACCATATACATTAAAAAAAGTAAAAGTAAGGTGTATCAATGTATGATCGTTGACCAATAGTTATATTACAATGGTATGTATGCTTCTGGAATGATTTTTTTAAATTTCATTTCTCAATTTCCTAAATTTTCAATAATATGTTTACATTATAATTCATAACTTTAAAACTCCTTTTACAATTAAACTGAAATCAAAAGAAATCTATAAAATTGTCAACTTTAGTTCCTTATAATTTCATTTTAATAAAATACTTTCCTATGACGCTTTCCTCTTGAGAAATATACTTTAAAACCATGTTTAGGGTTAAAAAAAACCCTATTTCTTTAAAAAATAAACTATTCCAGCTAAATTTAAAACACACATATACTACAATTCAGATTCTAATCCCCTCCAGTGCCAAATTCCCTCCAAAGCCCCAAATATCGGTCTCTTACCTTTCTTCCATTCATCTGACTTATATTCAGCTCTTCCAATGATTGAAGTTGGCACAGTTCAATAGGAAAATATATAAATTGATTGCTTGAGATGTTAAATTTCTGGATTCTTTTTAGGTTACAGATATCTGAAGGGATATTCTGTATTTGGTTTATTGAAAGATCAAGTACTTGCAGATTTTCTAAAGTACACAATTCTATAGGGAAAGCTTCAAATTTATTACAGCATAAAATAAGAACATGGAGTGATACCATATTGGAGATAGATGGTGGAATTTTCCTTATTTGGTTTTCACCAAGATCCAGATATTCAAGATTAATAAGAGAACATAAGTGTTCAGAAAATATGAGGAGTTTATTTTTATTTAACTCTAAATAAAGTAGTTGTTTACTAAAAGATATATCTACAGGTATTTCTGAAATATAATTTCCATTAAAATTCAAATAATTAAGAAAATCTAAAGCGCACAAACCTACCGGAAAATACATTATTTTATTATAACTCAATTCAACTTTAGTTATTTTTTTGCAATTTTTCACTTCAATGGGAACATCTGTGATTATATTTCCTGAAAATTCTAGAATGAAAATATTATTAAGATGTGAGATATCTTCAGGTATTCTCACTATATTATTTTTGTTTACATAGAGTTCTCTTAAATTTTTGAGCTTATAGATGTTCTTAGGAAGTCCCGTTAATTTATTATAACTAAGGCTAAGACATTCCAACATTACACAGTGGGAAATTTTCTCTGGAATTTCTTTCAATAGGTTTTTATCAAGTATTAGAATTTTGAGTTCCTTAAAATTCTCGATTTTGTGTGAAATAACTTCCAGTTTATTGTCAGTTAGTTGGAGTTCTTTCATTTTGAGCAATTGAAAAATTTCCACAGCCAAAAAGGTAAGTTTATTATGATCCAGCAGAAGGTTTTCTAAATTTTTAAGCTCCCTAATTTCTTTTGGCAAACTGCTTATCAGGTTTCCAGTAAGGATTAGTGAAATTAACTTTGGAAGGAAGCACAGAACTTTAGGAAATATTGTTAACTGATTATATTCCAGATTGAGAACCTTCAAGTTTTTAAAACTAGACAGAGTATCTGGTATATGACTTAACTTATTTTTAGCCAAACTTAAAATTTCCAAGTTTCCAAGACTTTCTAAGCCAGAAGGAAAATTCTCAATGTAATTGTCATTAAAAAAGAGTTGCCTGATATTCCCAAGATGTGATATTTCTTTAGGTATATGTGATATTTGATTGTGACTGACATTTAATATCCTTAAATTATGAAGTAACTGAATTTCAGATGGAAGTGATGATAACCCATTTTCTTGCAAGGACAGAATTTCAAGTCCCAGCAGGTCACCTGAGTCTGCCCCTTTAAAACTTTTGATTTGGTTCTTGTCCAAATATAGGTATTTTACATATTTGATTTTTAAAATGTCCTTAGGGAATTCTTGTAAACCCTTGGCCTTGAGGTTAACTGTAAAGTTATCTGATCCTAAGTCAAGTCCTTTCTGATATTCTTCAGAGAGCTGTGGACTAGTTGTTTCTAGTGTTTCATGAGATAAGAAGCCAGGGAAAGCCTGATACCCAGTAACCATCCCAGTTATTGATAATGGTGGACTTTGTGGAATATCACTTTTTAATTGCACGCTTTTATATGTAGTGATTATATCAGCAAATTGAAGAGTTTTCCTTTGTTCTTCATCTCTCTTAGACTTATTTCCAAGGGACAATGTTGATGCATCATCATGTATGCCTAATTCATCATTTCTAGGATTTGTTTCACAAATCCGGTTGGAAGGTTTCCCAACACAAGGTTCTGCTAATGAATTTGATGTTTCTTTAATAAATTCAGGTTCCATTGCCCATGATGTAGATTCTGTCCTAAGTTGACTAGTGATATCGTCTAGCTCTTCTGAAGTAGCCTCCTTTTCAGACATCTTTTTTACTGGTATGTCTTACATCAATACATGATTAGAACTCAATTTTAATTTTCATGTTTAATTTTTTCCTTTGAACCTAAAAAACAAACATTGATATTAAAATGAGACATATAATAAATATTTAGAATTACAAATGAATTTTATAATAATTTTTATTCTATAGTGAATAATTTAATAGATACTAAAACAATCTGTAACTAAAAAGCTTATTTTATATATGATTGCAAGTTAAAGGTAGTTTATTGATTGCATGCATTTATCATATGATACTCTTGAAATCACATTGAAATGAAAGAAAGTAAGAAAGGAGGCGTAAAGGAATGAAAGAACTCAGCAAATTTTTGGAAAACAGCCAGTGGCTCCCTGACATGCAGAGAGTACTATTTGCATTAGGGGTGTTGTAGGTTTACATATGGTGCTGAAATGTCTTGTCCCAACAAATTCAGTACATTAAGATAATTTTCTTATAGGTAGAAGTAAAATATCTTAAGAAAGAGATAGTTTCTGTAAGACTAACTACAAGTAAAACAACTTTTTCAAGAGAACTAAACCCTGACTGTAATTCTTTTGTGTGATGCCTGAAGTATCTGCACAGCTGTGTAGTCCCTTTCCTCCAAACTCTGGATCCCAGCTTTGTCAGTCCATCTCCCAAGTCTGTAGTTTTTAATAACCCAAACTCCTTCCTTCCTTTCTTCATCCTACGGGTGGTATTTACTATCTCTGTGTTACCAAAGTGCCCCCTTTGCCTTTTTGGTTCTCTAATACTTGTTTACACAATTCCCTATATTAAATCCTTTCTATTAAATTGGTATGGTTTCACTATTTCACAGATTCTCAAAGAGAATAGAAAAAGAGGGAAGATTTTCCAGCTTGTTTTATGACATTAGCACTAACCTTGATAATACATATTAAGGACAATATGAAAAATTAAAGGCAAACTTTACTCAAGGCAAAAATTCTAAACATTACTATTCTAAATATTATATAAATATTATATAAATATATATTTCTATATATTATAGAAACATTTCTAAATATTCTAAATTTTCTAAATATTATAAAATTTAATATTTTATTATAAAATATTATAAAATATAAATATTATAAATATTATAAAACCCAGCAATATATAAAGAGACTATCTTGTGACTAAGTTGCATTTGTCCCAGAAATTGAAGGTTGGATTTTAACATTAAAAAGTTAATGTGATTTGCCACATTGAGATGGAGAAAAATCATACGATCATTTCATTAGATGCAGAAGCACTTGATAAATTGCAACATTTTTCATGATTTTAGAGAGAACTTTTAGCAAAGCATGAATAGAGGAAATTTCCTCAATCTATAAATTTCCTTAATCTGTAAGTATCATACCTAGTAGTAAATCAGTGAAAGCTTTCCTTTGATATTCAAAGCAAGAAAATGTTGCCTTGTATCATCACTTCCATCAGTATTGTACTGGAGATCTTAGTGGCATAATGCCAGGAAAAAGGTTTAAAGATTACTAAAAATTAAATTAAAATGTCATTACTCACAGATAATATGATTATGTATGTAGGAAACTCAAAATCATGTATAGATACATTATTAGAATCAATAGGAACATTAAGTAATGTTGAATATAAAGTCAATATACAAAAGCCAGTTTCCTTCCTTATGTTAAAAAAAAATCTTAGAAAATGAAAGTTTGAAGAGGTATCATTTACAATCAAGAAATGTCAAATCCCTAGGAATAAATCTAACAAAAACTGTATAAGACTTCTACAGAAAAATACTACTTCATATAAGTACAGAATGCAGTGAGAGATATTGGAGAAGACCTAAATAAATGGAGTGGTTTTCTTTGCAAATTGATCTATAAATTCAATCTTATTATAAATTCAATTCTAACCTTATTTTTGTGGAACTTGACAAACTGATTCTTAAAAGTCTTTGGACAAAGGGCCAAGAAGAGTCATGATATGCTTAAAAAATGAAAACCAGGTAGAGGATTTGTTTGTTGAATACGAAGACTTCTTAGAAGGCTATAGTAAATAGGGTGATATGGCACTGGTACAAGAATATTCAAATAGATCAGTAAAATATATAGAAAACCCAGAAACAGACATTTGATCATGACATATGGATACTTTGAAAAATACAAGACTTTGGAGCATTGAAAAAAAGGTAGTCTTTTCAATAATGGTGCTGGAACAACTGGACAGTTAGTACACTATAAAATATGTCTAGGGGCACCTGGGTAGCTCAGTGGGCTAAAGCCTCTGCCTTTCACTCAGGTCATGATCCTGGGGTCCTGGGATCGAGCCCCTCGTTGGGCTCTCTGCTCAGCGGGGAGCCTGCTTCCTCCTCTCTCTGCCTGCCTCTCTACTTGTGAACTCTGTCTGTCAAATAAATAAACAAATAAAATCTTAAAAAATATATATGTCTGAAAGATATATCCAAATCCAACCACAACAAGAAAGTTTCCTTAACCAAAACTGCCAAGAAAGTCTTAGAACTGAAACAGAACCTGATAGAAGGGCTTTGGAAATGTGCGGACATATACAACTACCTTTTCGTCTTCTCTGTGGCCAACATGAAGAACAGCAAGCTGAAAGACATCACAATACCTGAAAGCACAGGCAAAAACAAGGTGATGATGGTGGCCTTGGCTTGAAGCCCATCTGACGAGTACAAAGACAACCTGCATCAGGTCAGCAGGAAGTTGAGGAGTGAAGGTCGGTCTCCTTTTCACCAACCATACCAGGGAGGAAGTGAATGAATGCTTTACAAAATACACAGAAATGGACTTCTCTCAAGCTGGAAACAAAGTAACTTTTACTGTGACTTCTGGAGCAGTTCCCCACTCCACGGATCCTCAAGAGAGATGTGGTGACCCTACTGTCCGACTATGAGATGTGCAAGGAGGGTGATGTGTTGAACCCAGAGCAGGCCTGCATGCTAAAGCTTTTCAGGTGTGAGATGGCTAAATTTAAAGTTGCTGTCAAATACATGTGGGATGTGTAGTCCAGAAGGTTCCAGCAGATGGAAAGTGACCTGCCAGAGAGAGTGTCCAAGTAGGCAGAAGGATCAGGGGGAGGGAAAGTAAAAGGCTGACAGGTACTTAGAGCCCAGGCATGTGGGACCACCATCCCGCAGGTCAAACAGCAGCGAGGGTGAGAGAGACAGATTGCTTTTCTATAAGGAATAAAACTGTCTTCAGTGTTGCTCCCTGAACAGCAAAGATGACTTTTCCTAGGGAAAAAAAAAAGGCCTTGGCTTCAGGATTTTGTTTGGATTCCCAGGGTTCCTTTTGTTCACTTTGAGCCAGCTTCCAGCACTGGCTCCTGCATGATGGTTGGGGATGTGAGACCCACCATCAGAGCAAGGGCTTCTTTCCTCTGGTCTTTTGCCCCTCCTGGAAACAGGAGTTTGCCAAAGAATAGAGGAACCCTGGCCACCCTTCCTACCCTGATTTTTCTCTCCCTCTTTCCCCTGCTCCATCCCCCAGGAACACCAGGGCCAGGAGTCTTAGACAATAAGACAGGATGCTTTCACTAAGACTAGAGTAGAGTCACTTCTGAAACCCAGAGCAGATATTAAAACTATTTCATAGGGGGAAAAAGGGGGGGGGAGGGGAAAGAAAAATTAAAAAGTCAATAATATATATCTAAAATGTGGTAAAGCTAGAGAAGGAGATGGAAAATATAAAAGAGTGCATGAAAAATATAATGAGAAGGAGTAACATATATTTAATTAGCATTCCAGAAGGAGAAAGTGGACATAATGGAGCAAAGGCAATATTTAAAGAAATACTGGCTATGAATGCTCCAGAACTAATGAAAAATATGAATCAAGAAATCCATGATATACAACATATCCAAGCAGAATAAATAAAAAGTATCATTCTAAAACTACAGAACAATAGAAGCAGTGAACATATCATGAGAGCAGTCAGAGAGAAGGGGAGGAACCCCTATAGAGGAGGGACAAGATGAGAACAGATGTCTTAGCAACTTCAGTAAAAGCTAGAGGACAGTGGAGTAACTTATTGAAAATGTTGACAGAAAGTCCCTATTAACCCTGCATTGGGTATCCAACCAAATTATCATTCAAAAATAAAAGGACCAAAAAAACATTTACAGATAATCAAAACTGGGAACTTCTATCACCAAGAGCCTTGCTCAAAAGGAACTTCTAAAAGATATACTTTAAGAGGAAAAAGATACCAGAGGATGATCTGAAATTCAGGGTGGAATAGTGGGCAAGTAAAATGGTAGGCACATATGTAAATTCAAAGAAATAATGGTCTCTATAAAACAATAATAGTGTTTCATATATGGCATTTAAAAAGAACTGGAATATCAGAAATAATGTAGGAGTCAAGAATCTCCCTGAGTTTTAAGAGGATAATGGTAACTGCAGTGTAGAGGCCCAGTGAACACTACCTTTGCCAAGTGATTAAAATCAACATCATCACTTGTACTTCAAGATATGGAAGACTGAGAAGGACTAATCACTTTGTGGTTTTCTTTCCAAAAATGTGTAACCTCAATCCAATTAGGAAAAGACATCACACAAATCCAAATTGAGGGACATTCTGCGAAATAACTGATCAGTTCTCTTCAAAAATGTTGAGGACATAAAAGACAAAGACTCAGAAACTGTCACAGATTGCAGGAGACTAAGACATGACAACTAAATTTTATATGGGATCCAGGGTTAGACTCTTGTACAGAAAAAAGACATTAATGTAAATTTCAAATAAAATCCATAGTTTAGTTAGAAGTATTATACCAAGGTAAGTATTTCAACTTCTCTGTAAATTGAAAATTATTTCAAAATAAAATAAAAACAAAACCTGTGCTAAAATGTTCTAAAATCTTTTTTTTTATCTGAGGTAAATGAGAAGTTGTTTAGCTTTAAGACTGTGTTAGGTATGATTGATAAAATTTGATAATTTTTTAAGATTTATTATCAACAATAAAAGTAGAGGGACTAGATACCAGACTTAAAAAGAGAAAAACTTTAAGGGGAAATACACAAAAGACAAAGAGGAACAATAACAATATTCTGAGAGATTTTTTAAAAAGCAAAAAAGAAGGGAAAAAGATATTAGACAGAAAAGTTTTAAAAGAAAGTATAAACAAGTCCAAATATAATCAAAATAAATGTGAATGGATTAAATAACCAATTAAAAGTCAGATTTAAAAACAAAAACAAAAACCCAAGTGCTGTTTTTGAAAGATGACTCTAAAGCGTAAGATCACAGAAAACTAAAAGAAATTAAAAGGAACCCATGTTCTATTTGCACCTTGATTTAAGAAAAAGATGGCACTAAGATCACTGTGGAAATTATGGCTTTTCATTCTGGGTCAACTAGGAATCCATACAGGAAGAAAAAGACATTTGACCAGTATCTTGCCATCCACAAAAATTAATTTTAAGTGGACTATAGATTTATTTTTTAAAATATTTTATTTATTTATTTGATATAGAGCAAGAGAGGGAGAGCATGAGGTGGGTGGGGGTGTGGGGGGCAGGGGCAGAGGGAGAAGCAGGCTCTTAGATGAGCAGAAAGCCTGATGTGGGGCTTGATCACAGGACCCTGGGATGATGACCTGAGCCAAAGGCAGACTCTTAATGACTGAGCCACCCAGGTACCCCAAGTGGACTATAGATTTAAATGTGAAAAGTAGGGGCACCTGGGTGGCTCAGTGGGTTAAAGCCTTTGCCTTGGGCTCGGGTCGTGATCCCAGCATCCTAGGATCCAGCCCCGCATGGGGCTCTCTGCTCTGTGGGGAGCCTGCTTCCCCCTCCCCGACCTGCCTCTCTGCCTACTTGTGATCTCTGTCTGTCAAATAAATAAATAAATAATCGTAAAAAAAAAAGTGAAGAGTAAAACAGTGAGAAGACATTAGGATAGAGAATGAATTAAGTGGACACAAAAAAATATTATAATAGTAACAGATTGGAAATAACATAAATGTCCATAGTAAGAGACATATTAATAAATTTATCTTCTATCCATGCATAGAACTAACTTTAACAGAACCGTAACCATACCCAACCAGGCTGGGGTTTAATCAACATATTTTTAACTTTTGCTTTAACTTAATGTTAAAGATTATTAAAATTACTGTGTCCAAATCATCTCCACTCAAAAGTTTCTCAAAATGTATGGCTTATGGCTTTCATTTTAACTATGGCTGAGTCAAAGTATTTGGATGTATAATTTTCTATTTCCACAATATGTTTTGTCATATTTTAATTTTACAGTTTTTGCCTTCTGTGCCTTAAGAAGTTCTTCAAATATTTACTTCTCTATCAGTCAGGGTCCCACAGGAGAACATGCTACACTCAAATTGAGTAATTTGAGGAAAGTTTACCAGAGAGTTTATTCACAAAGGTAGAATGTAGGGGAATCACAGAAGACAGTGTTATATCTCATGGCCAGTACAGTGAACTCCACTGTTACTCCCAAACCTGGTAGGGGAGAGAGAATCTAGACAAGGCACTGTGGACAAAGGCCCCCTGACTAGAGCTTGGACTCTGGATGAATGAATACAGTCAGCAGCAAGGCTGCTGCAAAGAGAGCCAGGGGAATAAACCCCCACTCTCACTCTCACTCTTCTCTATTCTTCTTATTTTCTGATGCAGCCTCCTTTAGGCTTTTGAGGTTCAGAGAGCGTGAGGGACTCTTGATGCAGTCTATACAGTTTAGCCCTTTGGGGCACAAAGCAGAATCAGAGGGTGGTGATTATAAAAATAGCCACAAGTTTTTCCAGTGTTTGCATGTGTCCCAAGAAGTAGTCTTTATTTCCTCACTTCTTGAATCTCACTTTGGCCATGTGACTCAAACTTTGGCCAATGCGGCATTAGCAAACAGGACACAAGCAGAGGTTTGAAAGCTCTCGGACACTGCACAGTTTTTGAGAGCCCTACCGTCCATGCACTGTGATGTCTGGTTAGCTTATTGGGTGATGAGAAACAGTTGGCTAATTATTCCAACTTTCAGCCAGCCAACACATGGAGTGACCTAGCTGACCAGCAGCTGATCACAAATGCATGGATAAACCCAGCCACGATTATCAGAGCTGCCTAGCTGAGCCAACCCCAAATTCTGGCTTTCTCACAGAATTGGGAGCTTAATGAAGTGTTTGCTATGCAGCAAAGACTAACTGGTATTAGAGGCAAATGGAATATATCCAGCAGAAATGTTTAAAAAATTTGTGCTTTGCCTTTCACAGTTCTTTAATCCATATGGAAAATTATTTTGTTTATGGTATGAGGTAGGAATCTAATATAATATTTCTCATGTCTAGTCAGTTGTCTCTGCAATATATTTATTCAATAGTAAATTCTTTCTTCACTGATTTCTTTTTTTTTATTTTTTAAAAGATTTTATTTATTTATTTGACAGAGATAGAGAGATCACAAGTAGGCAGAGAGGCAGGCAGAGAGAGAGGGGGAAGCAGGCTCCCCGCTGAGCAGAGAGCCTGATGCGGGGCTCGATCCCAGGACCCTGAGATCATGACCTGAGCTGAAGGCAGAGGCTTAACCCACTGAGCCACCCAGGGGCCCCTCTTCACCGATTTCTAATGCTGCCTCAATCATATATATGTGTAGAGCTGTTTCTGGAATTTCAGTTCTATTCCTTTTATCTATTTGTCTAAGTTTGATCAATCAATACCACATGTTTTAATGATTATAAATCTTGGTATCTGGTAGAGAATGTCCTTTTCCCTTATCCTTTTTCTTCAAAATTATGATGGTTATTTCAAACCCTTTACGTAGCCAGATCAGTTTCAGGATCTGTGCATCAAGTTCCACAGAATGTCTTGCTTGTATTTCAGTAAGAATTGAATTAAACTTGTGAACTAATTTGGGAAAGAAGTGACACATTGATGATATTGATTCTTCCTGTTTAATAACATGGTATATCTCTGTTGCTATTGGGAATGATATCTGATTTTTTAAAAAGATTTTATTTTATTTATTTGACAGAGAGATAGTGAGAGAGGGAACACAACCAAGGGGAGTGGGAGAGGAAGCAGGCTTCCCACTGAGCAGGTAGCCTGATGCAGAGCTTGATCCCAGGACCCTGGGATCATGACCTGAGCTGAAGGCAGATGCTTAATGACTGAACCACCCAGGTATCACTGATAACTGATTTCTATGTCTTTTTTTAGTTTTTAAAATATTCACATATATATTGGGGCACCTGGGTGGGTCAATGGGTTGAGCCTCTGCTTTCGGCTTGGGTCATGATCTCGAGGTCCTGGGATCGAGCCCCGCATTGGGCTCTCTGGTCAGTGGGGATCCTGCCTCCCCCCTCTCTCTGCCTGCCTCTCTGCCTACCTGTGATCTCTCTCTCTGTCAAATAAATAAATAAAATCTTTTTAAAAAATTTCACATATAAGAACACTATTTATTTTTGTATGTTGATCTCGTCTCCAGCAATATGACTGGGCTTTCATATGAGTTCTAATAACTTTATACATTCTACTAGATTTTCTATAAAGATAATATTACAAATATTGGCAGTATTTGCTTATTCTTATCCAATTCTCTGACTCATTTATTGTCCTACTGCATTTGTTAAGCACTTCAGTAAGTATAATGTAGAATAGAAGGAATGATAGCAGCTAGCTTTGTCTTATTTTTTTAATATCTGCTAATGTGGTATATTACATTAATAAATTTTCTTTATTGAACATCTGGCATTTGAGGATAAGTCAAACTTGGTCATGATATATTGCTTTTTAATTCACTTTTGAATTAAATGTAACATTGATAATTTTAATACCTGTGTTATTAGTAATTTTGTTGATAATTTCCTTTTCTGTAATGTTCTTATCCACTTTTGTGGTCAAGGTTAACCTCATAAATTGAGCTGGGTAACGTACCCTAATTATATGTTTGTTGATGTCTTTTTTTAAAAAATATTTTATTTATTTATTTGACAGACAGAGATCACAAGTAGGCAGAGAGGCAGGCAGAGAGAGAGGAGGAAGCGGGCTCCCCGCTGAGCAGAGAGCCCGATGTGGGGGCTCGATCCCAGGACCCTGGGATCATGACCCAAGCAGAAGGCAGAGGCTTTAACCCACTGAGCCACTCAGGCGCCCCTGTTGATGTCTTTTATATGTTACAGGGATAATCTGTTCCCTAAAGGTTCTGTAAAATTTTCTTTTTGATCTCTTACTCATTAGATTTGATGGTCACTGGTTTGTCCAAGTTTTCTTTTTCTTTTCAAGACGTGTGGTAAAGTAACTACTTTCTCCTGGCTTCATGTTTCTATATAGAAGAAACTATCCAGGCAATGCCCTTGGCCTTGAGCCCTATCTCAACAGTATCTCCTCTACAGGGAAGACTTGAATAACTGATAAGCTCATCTCCTTCTGGGTTCCCTCTAGGTCTTTCTGCCTGCCAGATTTGTGTTCTAGTGAGCTGTCTTCCATAGAATAAGAGGGTTGACTGTGTGTTTGGGGAGCTAAGATTGTCCATCTGTTTGATGACGAAGTAGTTACAATGAATTCAAGAGGGAACTATTACAAGTCCACTTAGCTACAGATCAAAGCCATTTTCTCTAAACTGTTTTATCAGTAATACATGCGATATTTTGACCCCCATCTGCTTGATTATATTTAATAAGGAACTTGGGAGGAGAAGAAGCGGTGTTACTCTTTGCTCCTCAAATGACAACATCTGGTGGTGCCTTGGCTGAATACTTTGAAAAATAAATACAACTGGTGAAATTAAGTCTCTAGGGTGGTAAGGGTTCATGGTTTATGGCTGTAGAGATTTTTTTTTTAAGATTTTATTTATTTATTTGACAGAGATCACAAATAGGCAGAGAGGCAGGCAGAGAGAGGAGGGGGAGCAGGCTCCCTGCTGAGCAGAAAGCCCTATGATACCATGATACCGGGCTTGATCCCAGGACCCTGAGATCATGACCTGAGCCAAAGGCAGAGGCTTTAACCCACTGAGCCACCCAGGCACCCCTGGCTGTAAAGTTTTAACCTCAACATTTTGTAGCAGCCCAGATCGTGCTTTTGGCTTTTGTGGGGATGGCTTTTTCAGGTGGCTTTAGCCCTTGGGCTTGGCATAAGCATGGCATACATGGAATTGTGTGATCTTGATGGTCTATGACAGTTCATAGTAGTGTTGTTCCCTAGGTGTTTGGTTGTTTTTCTGCAAAAGAGTACTTATTTTTTTTATTGTGGTGAAATATATATAAAATTTATCACTTTAATTATTTTCAAATGTATAATTAGTAGCATTAGGTCCATTCACACTGTTGTGTAACAAGAGTGTAAGACGAAAAACTTACTAAACAAGGGCTGCTCTGGTCTCCATGTCTGGGTACCTACAGATTGACTGTGAATGCTGCATCCAGTTGGGACTGGTAATAGAGGAGAAACAGAGTCAGAGATGAGATCTCCTATTCTGTTGGCCTGAGTTAGGTCAAGTGTCCAACTTTGAACGATTGACTGTGGCTAGACATCAGAGTAATACTATTTTAGATGGTACTACGTGGCTCACCCCTACAGCCAGGGGTAGCATTTGCTCACCCCAGAAATCACAGGAGAAATACATATATGCATTTATGTATTTATATATACACATCTGAGAGAGCAACCCAAACCCAAAGGAAGAATAGATGCTGGAGAAGCAACTGTGATGTCCCTTATTCCCTTATAATCACTTCTCAGAGATAACCAGTGATAAATATCATACATACTACTTTTTTTTTTTTTTTTTTTTTTTACAAAACTGAGGTCTTACTATGCAGTATCATTGTCTAATATGGTAACAGTAGCTATATGTGGCTATTTCAATTTAGATTAAATAAAATTACGGTTTAGCCTCCCAGTCACACTAGCCATACTTCAGATGCTTAATGGCTAAATGTGTTTAGTGACTACCTTATTGAACATTTCCAGCATCACAGAATATATACATTGTAGTTAAGATACCGTGATTTGAAATGAAATATTTGAAAAGCTTACCATTTATGCCTGCAAAATATTCTGTTGAAGTCTGTGTTATCATTTATATGACCATTATCATGTGAACATTTTAAAGGCTCATAAATAACATTCTAAAAATGTATAGGAGAAAATATTTTTCCCCCTCCTCCTCACAAACACTGAGAGATTCATTTAAAAGTAAATACTGCCAATCTAATAGGCAAAAACAGATCCCAACTCTGTTTTTATAAATATTAGTTAAGTTGAACAACCCTCTGTAATTTGTTACATATTTGAAAGACATAGGTGTTAACCACAAGACGTTTTTATGTCCTGCAGGATCAACAAATTGCTTCCCGGAGTGTGGAATAAAGGCCACTCAACAGAGGCTAAAGCAACGTGGGAGAGGGTGCACACACGCCAGACGTGGGTATCGCTGGGGTATGAAGAGGAGGACGTAAAGAGCTGTAGATGTTAAGGGGAGATGGGAAAAGAAAACCTGGCTTTGGCTTGTCGGGTGGCCCAAGTAACAGCGCTTCGCTTCACCTGGAGCCTTTCGCAGTGGCAGTGACTCGGGTGGCGGGCAGGGCGGGAATGCGCGCCGGGGAGCATTCAGCAACTCAGGAGATAGCGGTGGCCTTCCGCCCGCACTGACCCCCGATCCTGTGTCGGGGCGACAGTGGCCGAGCGCCTCGGACTGGCCGCGCCCCTGCGCGTTTGTGAGCTGGCGGGGGTCACACTAGGACACCTGCGGGTAGGTTGGGGGCCTCCAATTCAGCTTCCCAGGCAGGACGGGTGTCGGTGGCCACCTATGGGGCGAGAACTCCATGTGCAGGATCCTACCGAACTTTGTTTTCTTGCCTGTAGAGGCATGGTGAAAATGGCATTTAGTGACGTGGAGGACACATTTTGTCACTGTTCGACTAAACTTTTCTGTCTCATTTACCCAAGGGGGCCATTTTTCAGCTCCTGCTGGGCCCCCAACCCACTGGTCAGTGACTGCAGGCAAGCTGCCCAGGACCTGGGAAAACCGAGCCTGCTCATCTCTCCGGGAGGGGACGATTGGGCCACTCTTCAAAGGGACCGCCCAAATACCGAGGCTTTGGAGATTTGGAGGCGTGTCTGCCTTTGCAGTTACCAGGAAGAAAACTGGGAAGTGAGTCTAGGATCAGGAGAGGTGGCTATGCTTTGAGAAAGCTCCTGAGATCACTGTGACTTGCCTTCTCCCATCATCTAAACAGGACAAACTGAAGTTCCAAGACTGTTTAGCCCTAGCCTAAGATAACCAAAAACGTGGCATTTATCAGAAAAACAAACAGGAAGTCTTTGTAATTGAAAACCAAATATAGGGTTTTATTTATTTTTTATTATTAATTTTTATGATGTTATGTTAGTCACCATACAGTATGTTGTTAGTTGTTTTTTTTTTAAAGATTTTAGTTATTTATTTGACAGAGATCACAAATAGGCAGAGAGGCAGGCAGAGGGGAAAGCAGGCTCCCTGCTGAGCAGAAAGCCCAATGGGGGTGGGGGTGGGGCTTGATCCCAGGACCCTGGGATCACTACCTGAGCTGAAGGCAGAGGCTTTAACCCACTGAGCCACCCAGGCACCCCATGTCATTAGTTTTTGATGTAATGTTCCAAGATTCATTGTTGGTACAGAGCTTTTAGAAAAAATAGAAAACTTAAAAATGATCTTGCTTGATTTACTAATACAAATACCTAAAATATAATAAAATCGAAAAAACGTGTTTTACCATGATTGAAAAAAATACATTCTAAAAATGCCACTTGAATTCATTCGTATCTTTTGATGAACACTATTGTATCCTGTTAGAAGGTGATGTTTAAAATATTCTTAGAGTACTAAATTAACAGAAAACCTCCGAACATATTATCCATAGATTCATGTGAAAGGCTCTCCTTTCATCTGCAGAGGACCTTGTCTACAGAGTAGGCCACCTGAACTTGGTGAGGAGTCACAGCCCTTTTGGTTATCAGGGTGGTTGGTGCACCATGTTCTCCAGCCTTTTTCCATAGCCTGCAACTGTTACCAAATTGTTTTAGTATATGGACCTCCCAAACCCTTGCATTACCACCAAATTACAATTTGAAATTTAAAGTTGAATAACGGGCAGCAGCTCTTTCTGCCCAAGGCAGCTCTTTCTGCCCTGTTTCTGTGCTTTAATAAAATCACCATTTGCACCAAAATAAATAAATAAATAAAGTTGAATAATGAATGCAATTAACTTCTCAGAATTTATGAAAAGCAGTGAGAGTCCCTTTTCTGTAATTCTACATGTGTAGCCTTTTCATATCCCATTCTGTGGATTGAATTTGCAAGATATCATCTGCCTAGTTACAAACTTTGCAACTTATTGAAAATACATGTAATTTGCTGGTGTTGCAGAAGTCTGTGTTTTGTCTTTTTTTGTAAACTGAGATATAATTGATATATAACATTAGTTTCTGGTGTACAAAATAATGATTTGATATTTCCGTATGTTGCAAAATGATTACCACACTGTCTAGTTAACATCCATCACCGTAGTTACAAAAATCTTCTTCCTGTGAAGAAAACTTTTAAGATCTTTTAGCAAATTTCAAATATACAATAGTATTATTAACTATAGTCACCATGCTGTACATTATATTCCCATGACTTATTTATAACTGGAAGTCTGTACCTTTTAGACTGCCTTCACCCATTTCACCCACCCCCACCCCCTGCCTCTCACAACCACTAATCTATTCTCCCTATCTATGAGCTTGTTTTTCTTGTTGTTTTTTAGATTCCACATGTAAGGGAGAGCATATGGTATTTTTGTTTCTCTGTCTGATTTACTTCACTTAGCATAATGCCCTCGAGGTTCATCCATGTTGTAGCAAATGGCAAGATTTCTTTTTCATGGCCGAATACTATTCCATTGTAAAAAATATGGTACTTTTTTTTTTTTTTTTATCCATTCATCCATTCATGGCCACTTAGGTTGTTGCTGTGTCTTGGCTATTGTAAATAATGTTGCAGTGAATATGGGGATACGTGTCTTTTTTTTTTTTTAAGTTAATGTTTTCATTTCTTTCGGATAAATACCCAGAAGTGGAATTGCTGGATCATATGGTAGTCCTATTTGTAATTTTTTGAGGAACATCCATTCTGTTTTCCATAGTGGCTGCACCAGTTTACATTTCTACCAGTAGTGCACAAGGGTTCCCTTTTCTCCATACATTTGCCAACACTTCTAATTTCTTTTCTTTTTGACACTAGCCATTCTAACAGGTGTGGGGTGAGATCTATTGTGGTTTTGATTTGCATTTCTCTGATGATTAATGATGTTGAGCAGCTTTTCCTGTGCCCGTTAGCCATTTGTATGTTTTTGGAAAAATGTCTATTCAGATCCTCCGCCCATTTTTAAATCAATTTTTTTTTTTTTTTTGGCTATTGAATTGTATGAGTCCTTTATATACTTGGATATTAACCCCTTTTCAGATATATAACTTGCAAATATTTTTCTCCCATCCCATGGGTTGCCTGTACATTTTGTTTATGGTTTCCTTTGCTGTGCAGTTTTTAGTTTGATACAGTCTCATGTTTATTTTTGGTTTTTGCTGCCTTTGGTTTTGGTGTCAAATCCAAAAAGTCACCCAAAGCCAATGGCAAGGAGCTTGCCCCCTATGTTTTTTATTTAGAGTTTTATTGGTTCAGGTCTTATGTTCAAGTTTTTAATCCACTTTGTTAATTTTTTTAAAGTAGGCTTCATGCCCAGTGTAGAGCCCAATGCAGAGCTTGAACTCACAACCCCGAGATCAAGACCTGAGCTGAGATCAAGAGTCAGACACTTGGGGTGCCTGGGTGGCTCAGTGGGTTAAAGCCTCTGCCTTCCGCTCAGGTCATGATCCTGGGGTCCTGGGATCAAGCCCTGCATCAGGCTCTCTGCTCAGTGGGGAGCCTGCTTTCCCCCTGCCTCTGCCTGCCTCTCTGCCTACTTGTGATCTCTGTCTGTCAAATAAATAAAATCTTTATTAAAAAAAAAGAGTCAGAAACTTAACTGACTGAGCCACCCAGGCACCCCTGTGTTAAATTTCTGTGCATAGTGTAAGACAATGGTCCAGTTTCCTCCTCACCATTTATTGAAGAGACTGTCCTTTTCCCATTGTATATGATTGGCTTCTCTGTTGTAAATTGGTTGGCCAAATATGTGTGGGTTTATTTCTGGGCTCTCTGTTCTATTCCACTAACATATATGTCTGTTTTTATACCACTACTATACTGTTGGAAATATATATTATTTGCTGATGTTCCAGAAGTCCATACTTTTTGTTGTTTTCTTAATCAAGGCATTAAAAGCTGCTGTTTAGTATACTTACTTTCTTTATTCAGCATAAGGTAGAAATGAAAAAAGTTTCTTAATTTTAATATAGCAATTTATATTACCTTTGGTCTTTGGAATGCAGGTAGTTTTTTTTTTTTTTTTTGGCTTCTTTTTTTTTATAGGGAGTTTACAAAGTTTCTGACCTGTGATTTAAACTCCACATTAAAAAGCAAATTGGATTATCTTTATCTTTACCTAAGAACTGTCTCAAAGTTTATTCATACCTGGAAAATAAGTTTGAAAAACACTTTGTCATGCCCTCTTCATAGCATTTATCTAATCTGTCTTGGAATTCTAAGTGTAAATGATATATTTTACCATTCACTTCAATGATTGATTATGATCAAGAAAGATGGGAAACTTATTAACTTTATAACACTTAGTAAAGCCCTAGTTTTTATACTGTTGCAACATAAAATAATATGTGGTGTGTGCACATCTATTTTAAAGTAGCAAATATCAAGTAAGCCAAAGTTCAGATAAAGTTAATTAAAATCCAATTTTTTTAAGAAGAGGACTCTCTATTTTTTTTTTTTTTTAAAGATTTTATTTATTTATTTGACACAGAGAGAGAGATCACAAGTAGGCAGAGAGGCAAGCAGAGAGAGAGGGGGAAGCAGGCTCCCTGCTGAGCAGAGAGCCGGATGCGGGACTCGATCCCAGGACCCTGAGATCATGACCTGAGCCGAAGGCAGAGGCTTAACCCACTGAGCCACCCAGGCGTCCCAGGACTCTCTATTTTTAAGATTTTATTTATTTATGAGAGAGAGTGCGAGGAAGAGCGCAAGAGCAGGGGGAGGGGCACTGAGCAGGGAATCTGCCATGCAGCTTGATCCAAGGCCCTGAAGATCATGACCTGAGCCCAAGGCAGACATTTAACCAACTGAACCACCCAGGCGCCCCTAAAATCCCACTTTTAACTATATATAGTTAGTTACTTGTGAGTGAAATGGTTGAAACAAATTAAAAACCCAAACCGGCTTTTCTTCCTCCTAGGGTTAAGTGTACAAAACTATTCCAATATTAGTTGGAAGCAGACAATCTAGAAAGGAAAAATAGCGCACATTCAACTTAAGTAAAAATTGCTTATCCATTTTTGTCTGCAGATGACTTATTTTAGATTCTTTGCCTTTCACTGCCCTACTGGTATATATTCAATAAATACAAACAAAAAGTATTATCAGCATCTATAAAATGTAACTGGGAAGGAGTGTTATTAAAACATCACATGGCACATTCAAAAGTCAACAAATGATTTGCTAATTACTGGTGTGGGATTGTACTTGTGTTATTTACTCATATAATTGAGTTGATGACATAATTACATGATTCTATAATAACTAAATATAATAACTGCTCTGAGGGAGACTTCTTTTAAAAACAATTGCTTTAGATATGTATTCTTTTTTTTTTTTTAAGATTTTATTTATTTATTTGAGACAGAGATAGTGAGAGAGAGCGAGCATGAGCAGGGTGAGGGGCAGGGAGAGAAGCAGGCTCCCTGTATCCTCAAATATGGGACTTGATCCTCAGGGATCACAACCTGAGCTGAAGGCAGACGCTTAACCAACTGAGCTACCCAGGTACCCATGGATGTGTATTATTTTTAAATGTACAATTTTGCTCCATTTTTATAGTAATGTTAAAAAGCTATTATTTTTCACCCTGTACATGTAGTCCACTGCCAGCAAAGCACTGCAGATGAGAAAGTGGGGGCAGCAGGCTCATCCTTCCTGTCCTCAGTGTGGGATCATCAGTTCAAAGGGAGTACGTATTTTCTAGACTGTTTTACCAAAAGATTAAATCGATTTTCGGTTGCAACCAAAATTATTCTCATATGTTCTCTCAGTTTTGTGCCAACATTCATTTTTATTAATGTAATTAGTTGAGTTTTATTTCATATAATTTAAACTAACTTAATAAGGACTTGCATTTTGTTAGCAAAATTTTATATTTCCCCATATTTATTTTTTAAAAATTTATTTAAATTCAATTAATTAACATACAGTATATTAATTAGTTTCAGAAGTAGAGTTCAGTGATTCATCAGTTGCATACAATACCCAGTGTTTATTACATCACACGTGCTCCTTAATGTCCATCACCCAGTTACCCCATCCCTTGACCCCTCTCCCTTCCAGCAACCCTGTTTATTTCCTGTGGTTAAGAGTCTCTTATGGTTTGTCTCCCTCTCTGATTTCATCTTCTTTTATTTTTCCCTCCCTTACCCTATGCTCCTCTGTTTTGTTTCTTAAATTCTACATGTGAGTGAAATCATATGACAATTGTCTTTCTCTGACTGACTTATTTCGCTTAGCATAACACTCTTTAGTTCCAATCACATCGTTACAAATGGCAGTATTTCATTTTTTGATGGCTGAGTAGTATTCCATTGTGTGTTTGTATTCTTTATCCATTCATCTGTCAATGGACATCTGGGCTCTTTCCACAATTTGGCTATTGTGGACATTGCTGCTATAAACACTGGGGTGCAGGTACCCCTTCGGATCACTACATTTCTATCTTTGTATACTTCCCCATATTTTAAAGTTGTCTGTATTTCTGAACATAGACTCTCTGTTAACCTTTGACCACTCCCTATTGGACTTTGGATACTGACTTAAATTTCTATGAAATTTTTATATATTTTTGGTAAATTGTCAACACTTATATAGCAAGTTATCTTTTCTTAAATATGCTTTTAAAATTTACATATAATAAAATTTCCTTCTTTGATGTACAATTTCATGAGATTTGACAAAGACACTGAGTATTTGTCAATCACAGTAAAGATATATTTTTAAAAAAGATTTATTTAGTTATATATTTGCCCGAGAGAGAGAGAACAAGCAGGGGGAGTGGCAGGCAGAGGGAGAAGCAGGCTCCTTGCTGAGCAAGGAGACCATTTCAGGATTTGATCCCAGGACCCTGGGATCATGACCTGAGGTGAAGGCAGACACTTGACCAACTGAGCCACCCAGGCATCCTGAGATATAGTTTTTACTTCCCCAAACTCCCTCATGCTTCCCCTTTAGATTCCCACATCCCCTCACTCCCCTCCTTACCCTCTAATAACCACTATTTGCTTTCTGATCCTATAGTTTTACCTTTCCCAGAATGTCATCTAAATGGAATGTTAGAGTTTATAAACCATTGAGTCTGGCTTCTTTTAGTTAGCATAATGTATTTGAAATTCATCCATATTGTTCACCAATACTTTATTCTTTTTTGTTGTTGAGTAGTATTTCATATGGATGTATCTGAGTTTGTTTCACTCACCTGTCAAATGATGTATGGGTTGTCCAGTTTGGGGCAGTTATCAATAATTATATTTCATATGAATTGTGAAAAAAAAGTATATCCTATAAAAGTCAAGATACAGATTTTTGTGTGAATATAAGTTTTTTTTTTCTTTGATGAATTCCCGGGAGTGGTATAACTGGCTTCCATAGTCAGTTTCTATCTAACCTAGAAGCTACTGAACTCTTCCAGGGGCATCTGAGTGGCTCAGTTGGTTAAGAATCTGACTCTTGATTCAGAGTTGTGGGGCATGATCTCAGGGTTGTGGGGTTGAGCTCCACACTGGGCATGGAGCCTGCTTAAGATTCTCTCCCTTTCCCTCTGTCCATCCCTCTAATAAAAAAAGAAAAATTAGGGGCGCCTGGGTGGCTCGGTGGGTTAAAGCTGCTGCCTTCGGCTCAGGTCATGATCTCAGGGTCCTGGGATCGAGTCCCGCATCGGGCTCTCTGCTCAGCAGGGAGCCTGCTTCCTCCCTTCTCTCTCTGCCTGCCTCTCCACCTACTTGGGATCAGTCTGTCAAATAAATAAATAAAATCTTTAAAAAAAAAAAGAAAGAAAAAAGAAAAATTAAAAACTATCAAACTCTTCCAAAATGGTCATGCCATCTTGCATTCATCTGAGCCATATATAGCCAAATGCTAGCCATTTTGCATTCCTGTTAGTTGCTCTAAATTCCTTGATTCTTTTGCCTTCCTTTATATGGTGTACATTTAAAAGGCATTTTAAACACCATTGTTATCTTTCATGATATCCATAAATGTGCTCTCTATCACTGAAAATACTAGTCTGTTTTTCTCTAGTGATAGTAAATTTTTTTTAATATTTAATTTTTGGCCATATGAAATGTATTGAATATACATATGCAGGATGGTACCAAGCTATTTCTTTTGCATACTGATACCATTTGCCTAATAAGATGCTTTGGGGCTGCTCTACCTTTGCCCATTTCTCAATGGAATCCAACACATTTCTTCAAATGATCCTCCACTCCTTATCTTAGGCAGTATATACCATATTCCCAGTTGCCCAGAACAGAAAGAGGGTTATGATACCTGTCTCTTCCTTAGTTCCAATATCTAAAAGGTCAGTGGGCTTTGTAAAAACATGAACCCACTTCTCCCCATTGTCTTATACTTTCTTGCTCAGATCCCTTGAGCCCTTCTGTACACTGGCCCAGGGTGACCTTTCAACATACAAATCTGAGCTAGTCAAGTCCCAAAGGCTCCAGTGACTCCTCGTTAGCAGAGAACACAAAATCCTTTAAAATATGTCCCTTTTTTTTTAAAGCCTCCCCAGCTTCCCCTTTACCTGACAAATGTCTGAATACAGAAGGCAGCCTGCCAGATTTTAAACTGTGACTCTACCATGTACTGGTTTTTGACCTTAGACAAGTTAACAACATCTCATATACAATTGTACTCAAAGTTACAGTGTATGAAAATGAAAATATTTACAACACTGTGTTAGAAAGTTTGACTTCTAACCTTTTTAGAAGAAAACAAATATCTTGTTATATTTTTATTATAATCACAATCATGTTCCTGATTCATTCTCTGGAGCCAGACTGCCTTGATAGGAATCTCAGCTCCACCACTTAAATTATAATCTCTTTGGCAAGCTACTTAACTTTCTGTTTCTTCATCTGTAAAGTGGGAATAATAGTATTTGGTTCGTCGTGATTATTATAAGGGCTAAATGAATTAATATATCTAAAACAATGCCAAGTTTTGTAAGCACCATTTTAAGTACTAGCTATTGTCATTATTCAACTAATGGGTAAGTCAGTCCCTAATTTCCCATCCTTGTTGGTTCCTTCCAATAAATCCCGAACAACCAGTGCTTCCTTTTCTTTTTTTAAAATTTTTATTTGTTTATTTTAGAGAGAGTGAGCAGGGCTGGAGGGAGGCAGAGGGAAAGGAATCTCAAGTAGACTCCTTGTTGAGCATGGAGCCCAAGAAGGGCTCGATCTCAGAACCCTGAGATCATGACCTGAGTTGAAACCGAGTTGGAAACTTAATTGACTGAGCCACCTAGGTGCCCCCAGTGCTTCCTTCTATCATAAAAAGTAGTACAATGTATAAAATTACCTTTCTCACTTACACTGTACTATGTCTGAAAGATATTTCCTTCACCTCAAGCATGTTGCTTGCCTCTAAGAACTCCCAGGGCTTACCTTCTTTTGCCTTAGGGCCTTTTCGGTCTGCCTACCTCTGCCTTTCCAAATACTTTAGAGGCATTCTGACCTTATGAATACAAACGTCAAATGAGAATCACACCATCACAGATGGATTTTTGTTGAGAAAGTATTTTTTGCTTGAATTCAAGCCACCTTAATTCCTTCATCAGTTTTCTATATAGCACAGCAAAAACAATTTGTATTTTTTCCATTTCATTTTACTGAAATTAATTTTTTTAAGATTTTATTTGACAGAGAGAGATCCCAAGTAAGCAGAGAGAGAGAGAGAGGGAAGCAGGCTCCCTGCTGAGCAGAGAGCCAGATGCAGGACTCAATCCCAGAACCCTGAGATCATGACCTGAGCTGAAGGCAGGGGCTTAACCCACTGAGCCACCCAGGCACCGCCTGAAATTATTTTCATTGGGAATATTTTTCTGTACAAATTAATAAAGCAAGGAATTGACTCATCAGTCAGCTTTTTTGGCATATATTTAATAGTTCCAATTAGTTTCTGCTATTGAGTTCCTTAGGATCAAATTAAATTCTAAATTTTATTGATCCAATTCATCTATTAAATTTGGTCAAGAACTGTGGCCAGTTTTACTTTGTGAAATATTTCCATCAAGTCTAATGTTGGTGGGAGTGGTCAATTTTGGCAACTTTTAATCTTATGAGATATGTTCTTCAGCAAGTTTTTTCTAATACATTTATCATGTGTAGTGTTAGCTGTTCTGGGTTGGTTTTTTTGGTTTGTTTTTCATTTTATTTTATTTCTTTTCAGTGTTCCAGCATTCATTGTTGGTTTTATTTTTAAAATGGAAACTCATTTGTTGTGATTTGGATAAACAATTGTTTGAATTTACTTTTTAGCTAAAAATGAGAAAATTTTATCAATTCTCCAGGACTATTCTTTGGCTCAAAACACCTCACTCCATTTCCCTTCTCCCTCAAATGTCTTTATATCCTTCTTTCTTACTCCTCAGATGCCAGCTCAGGCATCACTTGCTCGGGGATACCTCTCTTGATCTTTAAGGCTAGATCAAGTTTCCCACTTTATGCTTACATAATACACTTATTTCTCTTTCATCAATTATTGGACTTTAATACATATATTTCCATGAGTACTTATTGTCTCCCTCATTAAACTTTAAGTAAAGGCAGGAGCTTTGTTTTTCTTACCACTGGATCCCTGGCACATAAATAGCACTCAGATTTATTGAAAGAATGATGAAAAGGAAAATGGTATCTTTTATCCCCAGTACACATACAATGCCTGACGAATACTAGGGATTCATTAAAACTTGTTTGTATTTCTCTGTTATTGCTTATTTCTGGTTTGTTATCCTCTGACAGAAAATGATTTTTTTCCTCAGTACTATATTTGAAAATTGACTTTTAATGCTATATATTTTTAAGCCTTTAACACCAAGCTACTCTAACAGTCTTCCCTTCTCTACAGAGCTGCCATACTGTGTAACCCGGGAGGGTACACTGTATTCTATGGAGCAGGGAGTTGTTTGAAGTAGTATGAGTGCATCCTCACCTCCCTCTGTGAAGGGAAAAGCATTTAGCTAACTCCTAAAGTTGGTTTTAAGAGCAGTTCTAAACCCTAGCTGTACATCAGAATTATATGGGATACTTTCAAAACAGAAATCCTGGGGTGCTTGGGTGGGTCAGTCAGTTAAGTGTCTGTCTTTGGCTCAGGTCATGATCCCAGGGTGTGTGTCAGGCTCCCTGCTCAGCCGGCAGTCTGCTTCTCCCTCTCCCTCCACCGCTCCCCTTGCTTGTGCTCTCTTGCTCTATCTTTCAAATAAATAAATAAATAAATCTTTAAAACAAAACAAAACAGAAATCCTTGAGCCCCACCCTACATTTATTGAGGAACCATGAAAGGCTTTCAGAGGGCAATGAAATAATCAGATCTGTAAGAAAGGTGAACTTGGCACCAATGTGGCAGATATGCGGGCAGAGTGTAGAGCCTCAGCCAGGGAAAGCCAGGGAGGAAGTTAAACAAACTTAGGAACAAGTGATAAGGACTTGAACGAGGGTGGACGCAGTGCAACAAGGGAGAAAGGGAATGGGAAAGCACTCACAAGACATTTGACAAGACTCAATAAATGAAATGTCTAGAATAAGAAAGGAGATCGAGAGGCTGAAAACCCCTGCAAGATTTCTAGGCTAAGCAACTGGATGCAATTTGATGATGCCACTAAGCAAACAGAGAATACAAGTGGAAGGGCAGAATTGAGCAAGCAAAGGGAACAGATTCTGTTTCCAGGTATGAAGAAACAGAAGTTCCTTTTGTACACCATTTAGGTAGAGCTAGAATAGCAGGAAATTGGAAATTAAGATCTAGAATTCATAAGAGAATCTGAGGCTGAAATTTTAGGTTTGGGAGTCAACAGGGTATTTCAGTTGAGGCCACTGGAATGAATGAAACCAAACATGGCATTGTCTATGCAGAATCAAAAGTGCTTAGCACAGATTTAGAGATAAAATCAGATTTTCTCATTCAATTTACTTAACCATATAATTTTAATAAGGCTCAGAAAGAGCACCATTAGAAATAAACAGAAATTAATGTGAAGTGTCAATTACGATATATAAAAATTATCTGTAATCTGTATCTCTGTACTTAACTTGGAACACATTTAACTGTTGGTTTGGAAAGACTAGTTTCTAAGCTTATTAAATAGCGGATTAGTCAAGATGAGTCAGATGACTCAGATTATGAGTCAGCTCCTCATCCATGCTATCAGTACTCCCCCTAAATGAAACAGATATTTGGTGATCTACTTCATACAATGTAAAGGCAATATGATTCATTAAACTAAATCATAAAAATACAATATATAATAAATGGAGATTATATCCAGAGATTGTCAGTTAATCTGTGTGTCTATGTATGTGTATGCTTGTGTGCCAGGCACTTTTGTGTCATTTACTTTAATACAAATTCATTACTAGATCTGGAATTATTTCAATAGAAAAAAACCCAAATTTAAGATTCCTAGGAACTGCTGCTTCTGGAGAGTGAATGAACTTGTATATACTGAGTCCCAGAAATCTTCATTTAAAGAGGCATCCAGGTTAATTATGATGCAGGGGGCTCAAGAACTATACTTTGAGAAATACAAACTTACACTAGTTATACATTTTAACTAAGACTTTTAAAAACATGTTGATAAATTTTCTTGGATTACAGAAAAATGTTTGAAATAGCAGTGTTATGTAGTTTAAGTAGAAAATATATTTTATTTATTCAACTTTGTTGACTTTCAGTATATTTTGAAATGACACACAAAGTTATACCAAACCTATATTTTAATTTCATTACATTCCACTCCAAATTCTTTACCATTTACCAAAAATAACTTTTTATAAAGCTTACTGTTTTGTCCATTAATATACAGATGATCAATCTACACTTTTTTGCATGTTTCTCTCCAAAGTTAGGATAGCTTATGATGATATTATATAAAACTAACTGGTATATTACACACCAAACAGAAGTACAGATTCTGTACAATGTAATAGTAGACATATATATTACAAGAGACTAAATGCCTTGTTAAAAGTAATAGTTTAAGAAATCTTTCATGGAAAAAAATCTGCATTACAAAATGTGGTGGCTTAAGTATCAGCTGCTTTCTGCTCACGAATTTCTTTCAGTTGGCATTAACTGTCCATTTAGCTTCATTAATAGTTTTACCACAAGGCCAGCCTACAAAGTAAAATATATGGTGACAGTAAATATCAAACATGTATGGCAGTGGGCAGTTCCCTATCTATATGAAAAGCAACCTTCTTGGTAGAAGGCAGCTTGTCAAGAATAGGAGTACTTAGTCTTTCAAGGGATTTAAGGAGTAACCTACTGGATGCAGCTAGTGGCTCAGATACCAAGAAGAGGTAAGGACTACCTAATATCTTGATAAAAAAATAGGGAATACTGACCAGAATTAAAGGAAATGGCAGAAAAAAGAGTTTCACTATTATAAAACTGAAATATTCACTATTATAAGACTTATTCAGATAAGTTTCAGGCTTATTTGCTTAGGCAAGGCCTACATTTTTTTCCCTTGGTCTTAAATATCTTAATTTCATAAGTTATCAAAGGTTTTCCTTGAAGCAAAATGGATTGTCACTTTAAAATTTTTTTTCCTTTTCTTTTTAATTCAATTAGCCAACATATAATACATCATTTGTTTTTGATGTAATGTTAAATGATTCATCAGTTGTGTATAACACCCAGTGCTCATCACATCACTAATACAGCAGTTCATTAGAAGTCCAAAGTAATTGATAAGTACTTACCTGTTTTGTGTGTACTATAAAGCTCATTTTATTTTCCATACTATGGATCTGAAAACATGTATCAGCATCCCCCAACTGCCACATAAAACAACCATACTTAAGACTGATGAGTAAAGCCTGCAACATAATTGGAAACTGTTTTATTGAAATATATGTTAAAAACAATACCTCTCTTCTCTAACCATCTACAGTGACCTAACTGACCTAGTCCTGTCTAAACATAATGGTTTTGAATGTTAGAATAAAATCTATATGAGGTACCCACATTAACCTCACAGAACCTAAAGTACAGAGCCACATAGATGGTAGATGCTCAGGAGACTACCTTGAGCAATGATAAATTGTTTGTATTAGACTGACAAAATATTTTAAAGATGGCTGTTCTGTGGTATGTGTACACACACACACACACACACACACACACACACAGAGTCTCTGGAATATCATTCAGCCATGAAAAAGAAGATAGTACTTCCATTTTTGACAACATGAATAGACCTCAAGGTCATTATGCTAAGTGAAATAAGTCAGAATAAGACTAATATTATAGGATACCACTTAATTCAGAGTCTAAAGAAGCTGAAGTCACAGAAACAGAAACAGAATGGTGGCTACCAAGGGCTGGGGGATGGGGGAAATGAGGAAATGTTAACCATGGAGTATAAACTTGCAGGTATAAGATAAATAAGTTCTGGAGAATCTAACGTACAGCATAGTGACTATAGTTAACAATACTGTAATATCTATTTCAAGTTACTGAGAGAGTAGATCTTAAATGTTCTCATCACAAAAAAAGAGATGGTAATTATGTTATGTAACATGATGGAGGTATTTGCTAATGCTATGGTAATAATGATTTTGTAATATATAAGCATACCAAATCAACCCACTATATACATTAAACATACACAATGTTATATGTCAATTATGTTTCAATAAAGCTGAGAAAAAAAGATTCCCAATCTCTCAGTGACTTTCAGGAAAATTAAATAGACAGGTTTTTACTTTCTGCATACTAAAAACATTCCCTTTACTTTATGCAGTATCTTCTGAATATGCACTTGGTACTTTCAGATCTGAAATTTACATAATGAGGTAACATGCTGACTTAGGCAATTCCATCTCACTAAAATTAAGTACAGTGGTATATCTATTGTAAAAATGAACATAATTTTAAAAATTAATAACATACCCTTCAAAAATTCATCAAATCATTTAAAGCAAATATTAGAATAACCTATTGCTACATTTTCCTAATGAAAAGCTATATTTAAAACAGGCATTCAGTTGTATCTTTTTGATTATTTTAAAATGTCTCTCCTAGCAGTAACTTTCATTTTCCTGCCCTAAAAATATATCTTTTATATACACACATGTACAAAGAAAGTATTTGTACAGCTTTTAAAATACACATTTAAAAACATCTGCATTCTATGACTAGCAGTTCTTAACGTATTGATTATAAAAATTGAAGTGGCTCAGTGGGTTAAAGCCTCTGCCTTTGGCTCGGGTCATGATCCCAGGGTCCTGGGATCGAGCCCCACATTGGGCTCTCTGCTCAGCAGGGAGCCTGCTTCCCCTGTCTCTCTCTGCCTGCCTCTCTGCCTACTTGTGATCTCTGTCTGTCAAATAAATAAAACCTTTAAAAAAAATCACTTAAAAAGAAAAAGAACTGAAGTTACGTGAAAAAGATATGTTTAGGGCATTTTTAAAGTGATGTTCTTAAATGAAACAGTACAATTAATTTTCATCAGTGTACATTATATATAATGGGAATAACATTTTCTTTACAATTAGCAAACTACATTTATATTGTAAAATATAGCTTTATAGATAGGATATGCTAAAATATCTATTTACCAAGGTACACACTGAAACACTGATTCAAGATATAATACCTTAAACTATTTATCTTTTGGATCAGTTGCTTGAAATTTGTTCAATCAAGATGCAGAAAATGTTCCAGTAGTATGGCCTCAAAACAATTTAATATACAGAAAAAAAAAAAACCCTATGGTACAAGTCCTCAATTATATGGAGGCCAAATTACTAACAGAAGTACTGAGGTTCTAAATTTGAAATAAAGGTTTTGTTGGTAAAGAACAGAATGCATGAAGGAAGGAATTCTTGAGAAACCCGTAATAATGAAAACAGCTCAATGGAGCTGGAATGTCCCAGTCCATATGGTAATTTTGGGAGATCAGTCTACTCCAGAAGGAAAAAGGCGTTCTCTTTAGAAGGTAAAACCTACAAAGGGGCAAGTTGTTTAGTGAGGGAAATAAAAAACCACAAGAGAAATGGTATGAACAGTTGAGAGCAGAAAATGGAAAATCACAGGTGCCAACTCCTGATCCCCAGATTGTGAGTTTGAGCCCCATGTTGGGTGTAGAGATTACTTAAAAATAAAACCAATCTCTCTCTCTCTCTCTCATTTTTTTTTTTTTTTCCAAAAAAGGGGTGGGGGTGAACCACAGAAGTCAGAAGTAATACATAGCCAGCCAGCAGACAGGAGAAAAAGTGACGTTGACAAGTGATCATGAAGATGGCATTATGTGGATATTTAAATAACCAGTTTTATTTGAGAAGGGCATTATGGCACACATAAATTGATATCAGCAAAGGGTAATCTAATGCCTGGGTGTGACAGTAGTACTATTATGGTTAAAAATATATTAACAAGTATAGTTCAGTGATGAAATAGCAATGCACTCGTAATAGTAAAACACTGACCTACAACACAGTCTATTATACATTCAATAGTGTCTACATTTTATGTAAGTAGGACAGAAAAATCTCTGCTAAGCATATGAAATTGGCTAGCCTATACTTTCTAATGGGAAACTCTCATTATTTCAAAGAGAAATAAGATACAGGAGATAGAAATAATTGATATAAAAAACAGAGCTATCTATATTCTATAGATAGAATTGATGAGATTCTAGATTCTAGATTCTAGATTCTCATCAATAGATTGATGAGATTTAATCTCTGAAGCTATCATATCCCAAGTAGAGTTTTAAATGTAAATAAGGGTATTTTTGCAAGTGAAGATGTTTAGTCTCTTAAAGTAAGCTTGTCAAATTCACCCCAGTATGTCTTGATGACTGTAAGACAACCGAGGACAAGTTGACTGTTCCCACCTTTGATGATTAGAAAATATAATAACTTAGAGCTTTCATCAGTGCTATAAATTTATCAGTGGTTTAAGGAGAACAAGGTAATGATTAGATGGCAGAAAACATTGTTACCCTTTGGTTTAATCACCTTCTTATACCCAAGGACAGTATTTTTATTTAATTCCTAGAAATCAAACATCTTATCCTTTCCAAAAAAGCAGACTGTTAACTAATATTATCATACCCTGCCTGCTACTGCAATCTCACTCACTCCTGGACCAGAATATTATTCATAATGTGAAATGTTATAATGCTGACCCATCATATGGGGAGTAAATAAAATGTTTTATTGTTGCCTAAATTTGAAATGCTACCAAATATCAAACATACACTATAGCTTACAGAAGAGTCTTGGTGTCATACCCAGAGCATCACCATTTAGTACAATAAAGGATTTGTAAATGTTGTATAAAATGCTCTGAAATAGCAGAGGAAAAACTTCTTGAAATGGTAAGGGAAATTTCTCCTTCAAGTTCCTTTAACAAATTTGGTACAAAAGAAATAGAAAAATGGTTGCAAACTAATATGAAGCAGGCTATTTTGTCTGAAAAGTAGCTTAAATAGAAAATGATAATGAGCAAATGACCCAAAAGCAAGCTGACATCAGAGACTTCAAAAAAATCCAGTTCCAGATAAACATCTGAAGTCAGTCCCTATTCAACACTGTGTCCCTACGTATTCTCTATCTCCATTCACAGGCATATCTAACAGCGTGATAAAATGGCAGCTGTCCATAAGGATGATCTGGAGTTATCAGAAAATGACTAAACTACTTTCAGAAGTTATGTGATTACATAATAAAAGATTATGAAAATAAAAATTAGGTTTATGATAAAATTTCCTAATCCAAAATGCCTTTTCTGACAAGCTGTTTATTACCTCAACTGAACTATTTATAGACAAATCTGAATGAACAAAATTAATGATTTTTCTTAGCTTCCTATTATAAACTAGAAAGCTGTTCATCCTGATAAGTGTGTTAAATATGCTAAAAATAATCCCAAATTTTATGTTATAATGACTCTGATTAAAAAAGGAGTATAATACAATAATAAGCCTCTTATGGAAAAGCTCTGAAGTGATCTAATAATAGTCCCTTCCACACTTCATCTTGCCTGTTTCCCAGGCTCTTACAACTAATTCTAATTTTCAAAGTGAATCCCTTGTATCAAATAGTCTATTTTTCTTCTTTTAATCTGTATTTTTTAAAATTTAAACTTAACTGAATTTTTAAAATAGGTAATATAATCACAGTTAAAATTTTTAAGTTGCAAAATGGTACATAGTAAAAAGTCTCCCTCCTACTCTTGTTCTCAGTTACCTCATTGCCTTCTCTAAAGGCTTTAAGACTTTCTAATCATACACAAGCAATATGTATTTATGTAAATATAGTCTTCACTTCCCCCATTTTCACACAAATAGTAGCCTATTACATATGGTTTACCACTGTGCTTTTTCACTAAATATATCTTGGAAATCCTTTTATACATTCTTCATTCTTTTATATGGGTGCACAGATATGTACTACAATTCATATAATTTTAACACAGAAATGTACTACAATTCATATAATTATATAATTAATGTTAATAATATAATTAACCCCTTACTGACAATTATTTACTTTTCAACCCTCATCCTTTGCTATTACAAATGAAATTGCAATGAATAGTCTTATATAGTCGTCATTTCTAGATTTTTCATATAAACTGGTACCACTTTTTTAAGACATTATAAAATGTAACTAGTTAAAAACAGCTGAAAATCTACCTTAGTTTCCATGTTGAGGAGATGAAGTCCTTTTATATTCACTCCTACATACACAGGGATGACTTTATGATTGCTGGGGCTTGCCTTTGTAAATATCTGTCCTGTGAAAAAAGCTGCTCCATATGTAGGAATTTCCCAACAATTCTGTAAGAACATGCGCTGAAGGTGATGCATTTCTTTACTGACACCCTCACTTGTACTAAGATTCTAAAAACAAAGTAAAATAAAAGAGATATGAACAGAGAATATACCTTTGATAATCCAAAGAGGTCAACTAAGCAGTTTCTAAACTCATGGCTGCCCCCAGAGAAAAATAAAATTGTGTGACACTAGCCCAAGAGTAATTTTTTTTGAGATGTTAATCTTTAAAAAAGGAGAGAAATAACAAAATCTAAAAATATTGTCTATTCTATTAGGTTTTAAGTGCCTCTTAGGGATAGTGTATAATTTCATGGGTGTGTGTATGTGCATGTGTTTAATCTCTAGTCCCTACCACAGAAGCCAACATACAGAAGGTATTCAGTAAAAGACTCCACATTATTAAAAATAAAAATATCATGCTATCAGTTTCATGTGAACTAGAAGATCCATTTTTAATTTCAGGACAGTAAATTTAATGTAATTATGTTTAAAACATATTAAACAATTTCAAACAATTTAATTTACAAATTTTCAACTAGGATATAAAGTATCCTTATTTCTATTAAAAGCTTACCTTGTATTCATGAAGTATTCGGTTTGTCCAATGAGGTGCCTTACTTTTTAGTTTGGTAACAGGTACAATGGATTTTAAATTTTCTTCACTGTAAGCAAATACGACATGTTTTAAATAAATCATCTTTAGTAGCTAAAGTACATAAATCATTTAGAAACAAACTGCTTTAAGTAACATGATTTTTGAGCTGAAGAATCTGTATTGTAAAATATTAGAGAACTCTCAAAATTTTATGCAAAAGGCCACAATCCCAACATTCTCATTTAAGAGAAATGTTTCTTCTTTCAACAACCACAAAATATTTTTGAAAATTGAAAACCACAGGGGCGCCTGGGTGTCTCAGTGGGTTAAGCCTCTGTCTTCGGCTCAGGTCATAATCTCAGGGTCCTGGGATCAAGCCCCACATCAGGCTCTCTGCTCAGCGGGGAGCCTGCTTCCCCCCCACCTCTCTCTGCCTGCCTCTCTTCCTACTTGTGATCTCTCTTTGTCAAATAAATAAATAAAATATTAAAAAAAACCCCAAACCATTCAACCATTACTGGTATTGGAGAGCCGAAAATTAACACCGAAGACAGAGAGACATGAAATCACACGTTCAACCTTTGAGAGAAAACACTGAGGTTTTAAACGCTGAAGCTTTATTGTGGTTTTCAATTTTTTTCTTTCTTTTCTTTTCTTTTTTTTTTAAAGATTTTACTTATTTATTTGACAGACAGAGATCACAAGTATGCAGAGAGGCAGACAGAGAGGCAGGCAGAGACAGAGAGGGTTGGGAAGCAGGCTCCCCGCTGACCAAAGAGCCTGATGCAGGGCTCGATCCCAGGACCCTGGGATCATGACCTGAGCTGGAGGTAGAGGCTTTAACCCACTGAGCCACCCAGGTGCCCCCAAAATACAATCTTTAAAAAAGAAAAAAGCTATATCAAACCATAGTCAAATACAAGAAAAGTAACTTTGGAGAGAGTATAACTTTAAGAATGTTTTACCATTCTTTTGTTTGGTTTTGTTTTTTCCTTATTCCATGCCTTGTATCCTTTAGTTCCAAACCAAAGAATAAATATATTTTTTTTTAAGAATAAATATTTCTTAATAACATTTTTAAACTTTCTTGGCTAAACAGAATCTTAAGCACAGCACAAGACCACACATTTTAAATACTTACTTTAGGAAACCTTGCTTGTGTTTCTTACTCTCATAATTTCCATAAACTATTTGCAACAGTAGACTTGCCAGTGTTATCAGTTTAGCATCAGGAGCTGTATAAAAGCCCTTCAATAAATTGTATCTGGCTTCATCAAAGAGAATAAGAATAGCTAGTGGGTCTTCAATCTTGAAAGAAAAGGTATAATTTGGTTATTGGGCTACAATTTCCTGTTACAAATATACAACTTGTCACTTTCTAATTTGGAAAAGCAAAAGCTACATATCCATATATAAATGAGCTGTTACCGATTTAGAGCAGAGGCTGACAAATTTTTCCTGTTCAGGGCCAGATAATAATATTTTAAGCTTTATGAGTCACAAAGTCTTTCTTACAACTACCCAACTCAGCTAGTGTAGCACAAGAGCAACCACAGACAATCTAGTAACAAATGGGTGTTGTGGTGTTCACATAATACTTTATATATGGATACTCAAATTTGAATTTCATAAAATTTTCCCATGACATAGGATATTATCCTTTTGATTTTTTTTCAACCATTAACAGCTTGTGGGTATATAAAAATAAACAGCAGGTCAAATATAGCAATAGGTGTTATAGTTTATTTCTGATTTATTTCTGTAAATCAGAAATATTAGTTTACAATATCTGTAAACTAATGATAATCTAATAATAGATTATCATTAGTTTACAGATATTGATAACTTTTAGCACAATTTTACCTAAATTATTTATATTCCTCAAACATTATTCTACATTTTTCACACAATATAGTAGTGAACCTCAAGGAAGGTAAAAGGAAGTGTGTCAATTCCTGGAAGGGTAATGTAGTTTTAAAAAACCTTGTGTAAAAAAATTTTTTTTTAATTTTCTTTGGCTAAAAACACTCGACACTTTGAAATAACACTCAAGAAGAACAGAAGATTTTTTTTTCTAAGTTTCAAATCTCTGTAAAGTTTCATTTTATCCAATAAGACTAACAAAGCCTGATGAGCTAGCCTACTTCTGCTCCAGTTGGAAACAGTTATATAGAGTTTCTGAATGAATACTTAAAGTATTTCCAGGGAATCTGGGTGGCTCAGTCAATTAAGCATTTGCCTTCAGCTCAGGTCATGATCCTAGGGCCCTGGGATGGAGCCCCAAGTTGGGCTCCCTGCTCAGCAGGGAGTCTGCTTCTCTGTCTCTCCCGCCCCTCCACCCAGCTTGTGCTCTCTCTCTTCCTCGCTCTCTCAAATAAAATCTTAAAAAAGTATTTCCAAATATAATTCAAAGTCATTCAATTCCTTATGGTAAAAGTTATTTTTGTCTAACTAAAATAATCTTACAATACTCTCTATAATGTGAAAACAACAACGGAGATTTTCATGGGGAAAAAAGATGAGAGGATTGTTCTAGATTAAAAGAAACTAAAGAGGTAACAATCAAATACAAAGTATGAACCTTGACTAGATCCTACATATGGGGGCTACATAAGACTCTTGAACAATTGGGGAAAATCTGAATATGGATCACGTATTAGACATTATTATGGAAATAAAAATTTTATTAGGTGAAATGGTATATTATAGTATGTTGGTATGTCCTTTTTCTTAGGAGATATGTTAAAATATGTAGGGATTAAGTGCCACGATGTCTGGAACTCACTTCTGAATGGTTCATAAAGAAAAAACAGAGAAGTGAAGGTAATAAAGCAAAATATTAGCACTTAGTGAATTTAATGAATTTTATTACTTTTTCAACTTTCTGTGGGTTTTTAATTTCTCAAAATTAACAGTGAAATTTGAAGAGCTTGAGTAGGTAATAGTTATAATTCCTAATAGCATATTCAGTGAGCATTAGTCAACAACTATTCTTTTCTAATGAAATCAGGCCATTTTCATCCTACAGAAAAGATGCAACAAATAAATGTAATTCTTCCATTTTTCAGATGGTACAAAATGGAATTTCTCAATTACATAATGAAAGAAAACAACTGTTTTATCAGATGATCATGATTTTCTGATTTGCCCTGAGGTACTTACTAAGACTTGCTTCTTTTTCACTTGAATTCACTTTATATTCTTTATAATTATGCAATTAATTTGTCATCCAAGTTTTACCATTATTGCTTTCTCTCTACCAATCAACTTTTCTTTTTTTTAAGATCTTATTTATTTATTTGAGAGAGAGATACAGAGTGAGAGAGAGCATGAGAGGGGAGAAGGTCAGAGGGAGAAGCAGACTCCCCGTGGAGCTGGGAGCCTGATGCAGGACTCAATCCTGGGACTCCAGGATCATTACCTGAGCCAAAGGCAGTCACTTAACCAAATGAGCCACCCAGGTACCCCCAATCAACTTTTAAAATGTCACTGAGGTGGAGAAAGAAAATAGACTGAGTATACTTAGATTACTTGCAGATTTTATGTATCTAATACATTTTTTGAAACTGCACTAAAAATGTAAAACCAAAATTTAATATTTTAACCAATTTTAAGTGTATAATTCAGTGACATTAATTACATTCACAGTGTTGTGCAAGCATCACCTCTATTTATACAACTTTTTCGTCACCCAACAGAAACTATTAACCTAAGCAATAATTCCTCATTCTCTCTCCCAACACCTGTGATAACCACTAATCTACTTTCTCTTTATGAATTTTCCTATTCTAGATATTTAATGTAAGTAGAATCATACAATATTTGTCCTCTTGCATGTGGTTTATGGCATGTGGCTTATTTCCTTAGTATGTTTCCAAGGTTTATCCATGTTATGACACTTATCAGAAGTTCATTCTTTTTTTATGGCTGAATAATATTTCATTTCATATATATACCACATTATGTTTATCCATTCATCTGCTGATGGAAACTTGGTTATTGTAAATAATGCTGCTCTGAACACTAGTATATAGATACCTGTTTTGAGTTCCTATTTTCAATTCTTCAGGTATATATTAAGAGTGGAACTATCAGATCATATGGTAATTAGTTTAGTTTTTTCAAGAACCACTACTGTTTATAGCAGCCATACCATTTTACAGTCCTACATGCAATGTACAAGGATTACAATTTCTCTATATTTTCACCAACACTCATTACTTTCCTTTTTTAAAATCTTTACTATTATAGCCACCCTAGGAGTGTAAAGTTTCTCATTGTGTTTCTGATGTGTATTTCCCAAATGACCACTGATGCTGAGCATCTTTTCACATGTTTGTTGACTATATGTGTATCTTCACTAGAGAAATTAAAGTCTTTTGCCTATTTTAATTGGGTTGTCTTTTGTTTTTGAATTGTATTTCTTCATGTATTCTGGATGGTAAACCCCTATCAGATATATGGTTTGCAAATATTTTCTCCCATTCTGGGGCATCTGGGTGGCTCAGTCAATTAGGCATCTGACTCAGGTCAAGATCTCAAGTCAACTCAACCAGCTGAGATGGACTACCTGCTCAGTCCAGAGTCTCATGGGACTCTCTTTCCCTCTCCTTCTGCCCCTCCCCCTGCTTGTGGACTCTCTAATAAATAAATCTTTAAAAATATATTTTCTTCCATTCTCTAAATTGTTTTTCACTTTCTTGATAATGTCCTTTGATATACAAATTTTTTTTTAATTTTGAAGAAGTCAATTTATCTATACTTCTTTTGTTGCTCATGCTTTTGGTATTATATGTAAAAATCCACTGCCAAATCTAATGTCATGAAGATCTGCCTATTTGTTTTCTTCTAAGAGGTTCAAGGTTTTGGCTCTTATGCTTAAGTTGTTGATCTAATGAGTTAATTTTTATATATGGTGTGAGGTCAGGGTCCAATTTCATACTTTTCACCATCTGTTGAAAAGACTATTCTTTCTTCATTGGATGGACTTGGCACCCTTGTCAGAAGTCAGCTGAAATAGCCTTTTCAAGGGCACCTGGTGGCTCAGTCAGTTGAGCAGTTGGCTCTTGATTTCGACGTAGGTCATGGTCTCGGGGTCCTGGGATGGAGCCCTGTGCTGGGTTCTTTGCTCAGCGGGGAATGTGCTTGAGGGTTTTCTCTCTCTCTCCCTCTCACTCAGCTCACATGTGCGCTCTCTTGCCCTCAAATAAGTAAATAAATCTTAAAAAAATTAATCAGCTGACTACGGATTTCGGTTATAGATGTATTGGGTTTATTTCTGGACTCTCACGTCTATTCCATTAGTCTATATAACTGTTCTTATGGCAAAACCACACTGTTTTAACTACTATGGCTTTATAGTAAGCTTTGAAATTGGAGGTGTGAATCCCTCAACTTTATTCGTTTTTCTAAAGACTGTTTTGGCTATTCAAGGCCCTTTGTAATTCCATATGAATTTCTGCAAAAAGGTTGTTGGAATTTTTTTAGGGAATGTGGTAAATCAGTAGATTGTTTTGCTGGTACAGACATCTTAATGATACTAAATCTTCCTATCCTTAACACAGATATCTTTCCAGTTAACTTAGATCTTCTTTAATTTCTTTCAGTAATGTTTTGTAGTTTTGAGTGTACAAGCCTTGCACCTCTTTTATTAAATTCATTCCTAGACATTTTATTCTTTAAGATGCTATTTTGATGAATTTCTTAATTTCCTTTTGGGGTTGTTCACTGATGTGTGTAGAAACAAACAACTGATTTTTTTGTGTTAAGCTTATTCCTTGCAATGTTGCTCAATCTACTTATTAGCTCTAATGGGTTTCTTGTGGATTCTTTCCGATTTCCTATATGTAGGATCATGTCATTTGCAAATAGTTTAGCCTTTTCCTTTCCAATGTGGATGCCTTTTATTTCTTTTCTTTTTCTTCCTTTTTTAAATTATTATTTTTAAAGATTTTATTTATTTGAAAAAGAGAAAGAGTGCACACAAGCACAAGCAGGGAGACAGGCAGAGGGAGGGAGAAAGGGAGCAGACTCTGCTGAGCAGGGAGCCCAATTCACGGCTCAATCCCAGGCCCATGGGATCATGATCTGAGCTGAGGCCAGATGCTTAACCAACCAAGCCACCCTAGTGGCCCTCTTTTTTTTTTTTTTTTTTAAGAGAGAGTGCACATGCATGCATGCGTGCAAGCAGGTGGGATAGGGACAGGGAGGGAGGGAGAGAATCTTAAGCAGGCCCCACACTAAGCGGTGCTGAGTCTGAGGCAGGGCTCAATCTCTCATGACCATGAGATCAAGAGTTGGGCACTTAACCAACTGAGCCACTCAGGCACCCCATTTTTTCTTTCTTTCTTTTTTTTTTTTTAAATCTAATTGCTCTGGTTAGAACTTCTAGTACTATGTTAAATAACAGTACTGAAAGCTGGCCTTCTTGTCTTGTTCCTGATCTTAGGAGGAAAGCTCTAACATTTCATCCAGTATGATGTTAGCTGTGAATTTTTTCATAAATGCCACTTATCATGTTGAGGAAGTTCCCATCTATTCCTAATTGTAAGAGTTTTATCATAAAAAGGTATTAGATTGTGTTAAGTATATTTTCTGTGTCAACTGAGATGATCAATTGTGTTTTTTTCCTCTGTTCTTTTTTTCTAAAGATTTTATTCATTTATTTATTTGAGAGACAACATGAGCAAAAGTTGGGGGAAAGGGGCAGAGGGAGAGGCAGACTGCCCACTGAGCAGGGAGCCTGATGGGGGCTTGATCCCAGGACCCTGAGCTCATGACCTGAGCTGAAGGCAGCTGCTTAACTGACTGTTCTATTTGTGAAATTCTAACACATTTTTTTATGAATAATCTAGATCTTTGTTTTTGGTTAATTTCATACAAAGTAACTTCCAGTATATGTCACTGAAAGGACCATACTTGTCTTTAGTTTGAAAATATAGGAGGGACAATACGAGTGATCAGGTATAAAATATTTACCAAGTTTGTACATGATCAATCAACTTTCCATATACTAAAATTTCCTTAACTTTGTCTGTTTAATATTTCCTTGGATAAGAATCAGGAAATGCATTGTATATTTTTTCTTCACCAAAAGTTGTAAGACCTTGGAACTTTTTTTTTTTTTTTCAATTTAAAAAACTTCATAGACCATCACACTAGTTTAACTTGTAATATCCACTTTAAGTTTCTGTGTTGTCTACTCATCCTTCAGATATCATTACCCTACCCTTCCTCTAAAATTTACAGTAATTCAAATCCAAATGTACTTGTGTGGAACAATTCTTTTTATCAAATGTAAATTATATTCTCATTTTTACTATCTATATAATTCTCTGCTTGATTTGGAAACAGCTACTTACTAACTATTGAGAACAGCTTTTTATGTCCCCTTTGCAAATATAATCTGCACTCAGAATGTATTTTGTTTTCCTCCCACATCAACCTATCTCTTTGCTCCTTTGAAATTTACACACTGATTGGCTCTTTATTAAATTGATCTGTGATAGTGTACTTGAACTGTGCTAAAATTCTTTTTGGTATAATCTGTCTTCCATCTGGTTGCTAATTCTCTTTAGGATAGATTCTTTATTTCTTTTGTTTCTAAGACAATGGAGGTGGAAATAAAAAAACCAACCAGGGGCTTCGTAAGCAGACTAACTCAGACTCTACCACTTACCTCACGGATATGAAGATTAAACAGAAAAACAAAAGTAAAACCTCCTCATACAGGAACAGCACAATTTCTGTTTCTAGTGCCTACCACAGGAATTCAATAGATTCTGTGCATTTAAATGACTATAAATAAGATTTCCAAGCAAACCTTTTTTTCAACTTCCAAAGGAAGTCTCACATCTCTTCTTAGGAAAAGCTGTGGTGTTTCTCTTTGGGGATCCAAATTAGTCAATTCAGAAAGTATTTCTGGCCAATCACGAACATGTTGCAAGGGTTTATGATAAGGCTTGAGTTGAAGGCCTGAAAAACATCTTTCCTTTTATAAATAATAATGTAAAAATAAATTATATCAACACATAGAAAATTTGTATTTAACTATCTGTACTTAAGTGCTGAATACACACAAATTAAAGGTCTAAATTTAAGTCACTGACTTTATAACCAATTATCTCACAACCCAATTTTAGGTTAAAAGCTTGTGTTTTTAAGAGTATAAGAATTATGAGAATTACTAAAACAAATAAAACATATCAACTGTATATAAGATCTTTAATTCCACTATAGCTTATTTAATTATGATCCAATCAGTAGAATCTGGTGTTTTTTAAAAAATACAATTAAACATTAAATAACCAATCACAATAACTTCAATTAACTCCTTTATGTATTTGCAATACTTTGCTTGAAAGATAAATCTATAGTGGCATCAGGTTGGTCTTAAATAAAAAGACGTGATAGAAAACTAATATAAAGAAAAAGAACGTTTGCATTATTTTAGGTGAAAGGAGCACTGACAATAAAGGCAAGTTGGATGAGCACTACATTTAATGGCATTCAAATCAAATTCCACTGCCAGAGAAGGAGTTTTCAAATACTTAAAAATTGCTTTGAATGAAGCAGTGGATGAGGAGTCCCAGAGGCTTACCTGTTTCAATAGCTGGAACACTAGTAATTTATATAAAAGAGAAGATCACTGTATCATTTCAAAATTTAAAGTCATTAAGAAACTGATGCTATACCTAAGTTTACCAATCCACTCTCACAAAGGAATAGGTTTACAGAGTAACAACTTTCTTACTGAGGTTTTCTGAACAGATCCAAATAGTGAAATACTGCTGTGTTTCTTGAGAGAGACGCATTCCTTCCATTATCTGCTGCACTGTGGTATTATTTCCATGCTTCAGTTCAACAGAACGGTATGATCCATCCATTCTGTATATTCGAACTTTTTCATACTAGGACAAAGAACAGTAATAAATTAGGCAACCTGGTTAGAAGTTACATATCCCAGCCTAACAAAAATGCTTCAATTTCAACTTCGTATGTTTTATTATAGTTTTCAAACATGGAAAATAACAGAAAACTGTTTCAAATTATCTGTTGGCACACTTTAAAAAGATTTTTATTTCCATTATACTTTCCAGAATGTTTTCCTCTGGATATTTCAGGTGAAATAAATTTGAGAAGCTAAGGCAAATAGTTCTTAAAAAATATTCCAACTTCAGATTCTTCTGGTAAATGTTTTAAAGCTGTAACTGTACTAAGTAGGTATCATATGGGAGATATAGAGACTTAGTTACTGAGTCTGTTAGGTATCTCATGAGTCTAGTGGGCCACAAATTATACTGTAGAAATGTGTACTAGCAATAATTTTTCCTAAGAGGAAACTGTGATGGAAGACTGTGCACATGAAAGTTAGGAACAATGGACCTTGAGCCAGTTTATTTCCTCCTGTTCAGAACATCTCAAAGAATAATCATCTTCTCAATACATTTTTAAAAAATCCCTGTCACCTATTTAGCCCACCTCTCACCCACCTCCTCTCTAACAATCAGCACTTTGTTCTCTATATTTAGAAGTGTTTTCTTGTGTTTGGTTTTTAGATTCCACATACAAGTGAAATCATATGGCATTTGCCTTTATGTCTTATTTCACTTAGCATAATAAATGCCCTCTTGGTCCATCCATGTTGTTCCAAATGACAAGCTATCATTCTTTTTTATGGCTGAGTAATATTCCATTGTCTATATATACCACCTCATCTTTATCCATTCATCTATGGATGGACACTTAGGTTGCTTCCGTATCTTGGCTACTGTAAATAATATTGCAATAAACATAGAAATGCCTGTATCTTTTCCACACTCGATCTTAGCCAAAAGGCTGAGAAGCAACTGCATGTATCTTTTCAAATTAGTGTTTTCATTTTCTTTGTGTAAATACCCAGCAGTGGAATTGCCAGATTATATGGTATTTCTATTTTTAATTCTAGGGGAAGCTCTGTACTGTTTTCCACAGTGGTTGCACCAATTTACATTCCCACAAATAGTACACAAGGGTTCTAGTTTCTCTAGCACTTGTTATTTCTTACCTTTTTGAAACTAGCCATTCTGTCTGGTGTGAGGTAATATCTCACTGTGGTTTTTCAGTGTATTCTCAATACATTTTATCGCCCAAACAATTTCCAGGTCAGTTCATTTTGGATGAAAGTACTAATTCTTTTTATCTTATTCATTTAGAATATAAAACTTATGCCAGGAATAATAATGTATTCTATATAATTAGAAAATAAATTATAATCAAGTATAACAGTGCCTGTACCGCTTAATCTATTTTCTTGACTTTGTCTTGTGCTCATGGAATAGTATTTTGACAAAATCTGTTGAGTGTGTGGTGAGTGTGTATGTTAATATTCCTCAAAGGCAGAGATCATATATTTATTCTCTATCACTTGTTACTTCCAGCATTTCAAGGTATTAAATTCACAGAAATACTCCATAAATACTTACTGCCTAATTGATAGAAATGTCTGGAAAGGCTCAGAGATTACATCTGTTGATATCAAGCTTTAATACTTTATCTACTATAAATCCTTTTATCTGGTTTACAAGTTTTCACACAGTTTTTAAATTGGTGACAGTTTTATTGTTACTATAACTTTTAGGTGAACTGAGTTTTTTCTAATTGTTAACTACTCTCTATCTTAACGTTACTGCTTATTATCCCAGACATCATCAGGTATTAAGATTATACTAGAAATTAGGTTAATATTAAGTGTTTTAAAGATTTACTTACTTATACAATTTTTATTTTGGTATGCAAGAATAAATGTCTGAATATTAGGGATGATAACAAATTTAATACTTAAGAGATCTACCCATGAGGTTTTCTTTTTTTTTTTTTTTAAAGATTTTATTTATTTATTTGACAGACAGAAATCACAAGTAGGCAGAGAGGCAGGCAGAGAGAGAGGAAGGGAAGCAGGCTCCCTGCTGAGCAGAGAGACGGATGCGGGGCTCGATCCCAGGACCCTGAGATCATGACCTGAGCTGAAGGCAGAGGCTTTAACCCACCCATGAGGTTTTCTAAAAGCAGTAAGAAATGATCCATCCATTCCTCTTGCCACAAATACTCAAATTACTTATCAATTTAAATAGCTGGCTTAGCTCTATTTCTAAAGGTAATACTTACTGGTTTGTTAATGGCTTCCTTCAATAGCTTTGCAGCTTCCTCCCAGTTATTTTGTTTGTTTTCTTCACAAATATTTAAAGGGGATCTTCCTTGTTGGTCTGTTATGTGCTAGAAATTTTAGAAAAAAGAAAAATGTGAAGAAAAAAAAGCATTACAAATATATGGCATTATAAGTGAAAATGTCATTCAATCAATCAAAATTTCATAAAAAATAGACTTTTGTCAAGTATTAAATACTAACCATACTTAGCATATACTACACTTAAAATAAACATGAACTGATAAAGATGAGAGACTGAAAGCACTAATCAATGAGGTTATTGTTTTTAAAAGCTTTGATTATAAGATCCAACAAAGGTTTTGTTTAAATTGAATATTTTCCCATTTAAAAATACTTATTAATACAACTTCTAGCAAAATGGGTAGAAAATCTTTTTCCTTCTTAAAGATATTTTTTGAGGAAATACAATACAACACAAGAAGAGGTTAAATTTTATGTATATGCAGGATATGGATGACGGTGATGACTGCACAACAATGTGAATGTATTTAATGCCACTGAACTGCACATCTAAAAATGGTTAAAATGGCAAATTTTATGTGAGGTACATTTTATCACAATAAACAAGTATAAAAGCAAAGTTTACACTTAAGTATTACTTATACTATGTAGATGCTAAAATTTATTTTTTAGTTGACTTCTCAAGTATACAATTGAACATTTAATGTCATCACTTGTTATTCATTGCTTGAACATTAAAAAAAAATCCTGGAAAATAACTTACTCTGTCAACTTCTGGATGGTTTAGAAGAATCTGTACTATTTCAGCATGTCCTCCTCCAGCAGCAAAATGAAGAGGAGAACTAAGCTGTCCATTTAAAAGATTTGGATTGCACTTTCCTTTTTCTAACAAAATGCGAGTGGCCTCAACTTTTCCATACCTATAAAAAAAAGATGAAACTTACCCCCCAAAATCATATGAAATGCTTTAAAAATTCAAATTTTAGACAATATCTCAAAGAAATCTAAGACTTTTTTATTTTAATAAGACACTGACATAAATGTTTTCAGTGCCCAGGGATTTCTTATGAATTCTTCTGGTTCAGTTCAACTGTTTCTGTTCCTGATCAGTGAGAGGAAATACAACCTCAAATACAAGATAGAGCAGATGACAAAGAACAACCCCATGCAAAGTACAAAAATTATAAATTAAGGAAATAAAATGTTTAGTCAAAATAGGTTCAGAATCAGAAACTTCATAATGCTTTTACTTAGGCCTGACTGTGATTTGCAAAAGGCCCAAAGATAGAATTGGATATGTAGCTGCTATGTTGGGCAGTGTGGGAGACATAAAGATGTATAAGATACATGGTCTCTGCTCTAATAAAGGCTTATAAAGTAATAAGAGGTAAAATAAAAACATGGGATAAGTTACATTATGCTTTAAAATTTAAGTAACAGTTTAGGATAACAATCAACATAATAGGGGCTATATATTTGTCAAGTCAAGATAGTATATAACTAATGCTTTAAAAAACACAAGAAAAGATAGGACTTCAGTCTAAGACTCCCCGAAACATTTTGATAGAACAACCTGAAGTGTATTTTAAGTAGGAAGGAACCAAAGAGATGTTGAAGAGAGGCAAAAATATTTTAGGTGTGTTTGGGGCGGGGGGAGGAGTAAGCAAAGCAAGGGCCCAGAAGAGTACAAAGCACCTGTTGGACATAGTTGAGTCCACCATTTTGTCAAAGCCAAAGATTTATATAAGGCTGCAATCTGAAGCAAGGGTGGAAAAGTAATTCAGTGTTTGTAAATAAAGGGGAAGAGGGCAGAAAGGGGAAAGGAAATTTGCTTTCAGATATGGTACATCTAAGGTGAAAATAACACATCTTTAGAAGTGATCTGGTTTGCCATCAACTTTCCTTTCTTCCCTTCTACATACCCTTCTTATACCCTGAAACTGCCACTTGTATGCTACCCTTTCCTATTCATTTGACATCTTGCTCACATTCTTTGCTATTCCTGAGATGTCCTTTTCTCCCTACCTCATTTTGTCTAGGTTAAATCCTGTTATTTCTCTGAAACAGTTTAAAAACCTACTTCTATAGTTCCACCACATGTAGCATTTTTTTGCCTTTTTTATAGGACTTATCTACTTTCACCCTTATTTATATACATCTCTTCTCTAATAGCCTGGGAATTCCTTGAGGGTAGGTACACCGTCTCTGCATTCTCTAAACTGCCTTATAGACAAAAAGAGAGTGACTAAACTGTTCAGTAGGCATTTGAAAATACAGGCTTAGTATTCAGGAGGAAGGCAAAGGCTTGGATTATCTATCTGAGAAAAAGCAAATTCATCTAACTGAAAAGAATTACTGTGAAGGCGGGGAGATTTTAGGGCACCTGGGTGGCTCAGTCTGTTAAGCATCTGCCTGTTGGCTGGGATTGAGTCCTGCATCGGGCTCCCTGCTGAGCAGGGAGCCTGCTTCTCCCTCTGCCTGCCCTTCCCCCTGCTTATGCTCTACCCCCCATCTCTCTGTCAAATAAATAAATAAATAAAATCTTTAAAAAAAAAAAAGGCTGGGAGAATTTGAAAAATGAAAAATAAGTATCTTAGAACAATGAAATGCCATCTTGAAAAACAGTCTTTCAGGACAGGAAAAGACACTTCTAAGCAATTCAAGTAATAAAATATAAATGTACATTTTGTTTTCATGGTTTTTTCTTATATAGTTACTTAATATAATCTTCAAAATAAGCTATAAGGCATGCAGAAGTATTTTTATATCACAGTTAAGGAAAATGAAGCTTGAACCAGGTAAGTAACTTGCCGAAGGTCCCATGGTTACTAACCAGTGTTAGAATCCAGGTTTTTCAATCTTAGTATAGCAGTTTCCATACCATTACACATGCGTTAAGTCACAGGATGGAAGCCAATATTTCAATAATAATGATAATTTAACAGGAATATCTTGCATTTGTACTGACCTTCATTACAGCTCCATTATGCCCCTTCAACTCCAATTTGTTCTTAGAATGAAGGGGTGGTCAACAGTATTAATGCTGTAGAGCGGGGAAAGAGATTAAAAACTCAGAAAAGTTTAAGAAGTTTAATGAAGAGTGAAAAAGAGACAACAGTGAGTGTGGCCCACTCACCTTTGAAGTCTGGCTGTGAAAGGAAGGAAAGAAACAGGAGAGTGGCCAGAAGAGGCAGCAGGGGCAAATTAATATTCTTTTCAAGAGGAAGAGAACCATGTACGTTTGAAGGCAAGAGAAAATAAAGTGCAGAGAAGGAGAGAGTGAATTTATGGTAAACAAGGATTTTTACTTGCATATCCCATGATACAGGAGAGATGAGAACAAAAACAACAGATAAGAAGGACATTTCCGATGGCATCAGTTTTCTTTGAAAATAGGAGGGTAAAACTATCTGATAAGAGTACAGAAAGGAAGTAGTGGGAGTTTAAGTGCTTAAGAGTAGAAAGGTTCAGAATAGCTTATATGAGAGAACTAAAAGGCTGACAGGATGAATGAGACAAAGAGGATAGAAAGCTAAGCTACAGTGAAGATGGGATAATTTCAAGGGAGTCAAATCATCATTGCCCTAAAACACTCTCTAGCAAAAACATGAAGCCTAAAAAAAGATCAGAGAAGACACTGATTTGAGAAAGGTCAAAGAATATGTGATGTCAGTGAAACATTTACTGAGTGGCTGATAAGTTGCTCATATGGGGAGAAAGCCAACTTAAATAGTTTTGGAAAATGGTGATCCTAGTAAAGAGTTTTCAGGTACGTGGCCACCAATATGACACTCAAAGAGTGGCTGGGAAGCCCTGAGAATCCCTGAAATCTTTTCAGGGTACCTGTAGATCAAACATATTTTCCTAATAATATTAAGATGTTATTTATCCTTTAAACTCTTTTTTGATCCTAAGTGTACAGTGGGGTATTCTAGAAGCCATTTGCCATATAATATTGCAACAAATTAAAAGGCACATCAGATGTGAGAATCCAGCTATCTTCTATTAAGCTAGAGAATAAAGAGATTTGCAAGAATGTAAAACAATACTATTCTTAATTTTTTTAATTTTGGAAAATATGGTATTTTTCATAAAATTGTTAATTATATTAATGTTTATTGTTATTGTTATTATTGTGTTAAATGAATTAATACTTAAAATATTTTGGGGGTATAACTTTTAATATGTTAATATAATTTACATAAAAAAACTCTTTGGGATCCTATAACTTTTAAGAGTAAAAGGCAGACCTGACACCAAAAAGTTGGAGAACCACAAATTTAATAAAACCCTCACTTTAAAGATGAGAAAACAGACCAAGAAGGATAAAACATCTTCTCTAAGCTTATAAAGATAGTCTCCAAATCTTAGGCTCTTAATGAGATGGCCTAATATTCCCCTCCTTGATCCTTATACCAATTAGTGAATAAAATACATTCCCAAGATAAAGTAATTTAAGTTCTTACTAATTGGTTAAATCAGTCTTCATTCAAATTCACATTAATCAAATGATCGATTTGATTAAAAGTATTCCAAGTGACCCATATTACTCCTGGTACATTAAACTTAATTATTTCCAACTGACAAAATTAATTTTATCAAAGGATAAAACTCTTTTCCTTGGTATACTGTAGTAGTAAGATTTTCTAATTAAAAATACTATGGATTATGAGTTTCAGATTTAGACATCAAAATCTTTAAATTTTTACAGTACTTTAATAATAACAGCCAACATCTACTGAGTGCTTATTATGTGCTAGGTATCCTCAAAGCATTTACTTGCATTTTCTCCTTTAATCTTAAGAAATATACTATTAAGTCCACCTCATAGATGAAGACACAGGTCCTTAGAGATTTTAAATAACTTGCCAAAAGTCATAATTTTAGGAAATGAGAGTTATTAGGATAGAAACCCAAGGATATTTCAAAGAACGTTAACTATCATACTTCTGTTTTTATGTAATATGTACTTAAAAATGCTACCATTCTTAAAATATAAATATTACCATTCTTTTATTAGAAAAGAAAATAACCAATGCCACAAAAAAGGGAAATATTAACCAAATATAAATTTGGGATGCCTAAACTAAAATTCTCTGCCTCTGTCTTCCTGATTCCACAGTGTACTTTTTTTTTTTTTTTTAACCAATTCCAGATAAGGTACGTGATTTCTTTCAGTACCGCTGCTGCCAATATTTACTGGTAATCTGAAGAAACGACTAAAAGTTCAGTTTAAAAAGATTTAGGGTAACTCCAAATATGAGTAGAAAATTCCATGTAATAGGAAAATAATTAAGAACACACAGAATAAAGGAGCAGATATTTCTTGAATAAAGGAGCATATTTTTAGGGAAATAGCATATTTTTAAGGGAGAAAAGATGGATATTAAAAGCAACTATATTTAGCTACAGGATCACAGATTTTGGACTCCGTGAAATTAAAAGAATTTTGAGCTGGAAAGAACTCTAGCAATGATCTAATTAATGCCTTTACATATGGATAAATAAACTGAAATATAGAGAAGTGAAGTATCTTGTTAAATGTTGCTCAGCTAAGAAGTAGCAGACATTTAACAAGCAGTGAATAATGTAGGCACAGCTTAAACTAGCCAAGGAAGATCACTTTAAACAATAAGTCAAAAGCAACTTTCGCATAACAAATAATGGTAAATAACTTCATTACATTCCTTCTGGAGGATAAACCAGAGCTGACAGTTAACTACTGCTATGAATACAAATATAAGAACTCAGCTCAGCTGAGGGGAAGAGTTACTATCATGTGGGAAGAGTAGGAAAGCAAGAGGTACAATACGCAACTAGTGGCAAGAGCTAACCCCTATCTTGTGAGCTAATCCCTCTCATCTTAAAAAAATAATAATAATAAAGAATGGTATTCATTCTAATGAAGGCTTTTGGGAGTTTCATGATCCCACAGCTTCCCAAAGAACTAAATGTATACTTTTCTAACATGATCAATGGCAAATCATAAGTAGTTAACCTCATGTAAATTTTATAGTAAGGATAAATAAACTTAATATAACTCCAATACAAAATGTGAATAAGGGACCTAGTGCTGTATAATGACACTTGCTAGTCATTAGCTATTATACAGGATGATTTGGTAATGCCTCGAACACCAATGATACTTTTCCCATGGGGCAAACCTTGTAATTCTGAATAGTGGTACATATAAACAGTAATCAAAGATCTAAATAGGAAGCCCGTAAGGCAAAATGTGGTAGAGAAAAAGTGGCTGGAATGACGACAGTTCTGAAAAGAAGCATTAACATTTACAACTAAGGATTCATTCCTTCTAAGAGAAAAAAGTAATCCATTTACCAGCATGCATAATGAATGGGCGCCCAGTGGTCACTATCTAATTGATTGACAGAAAATCTTTCATTGAGAAGACGGTTTAGTAATTCTGAATCTCCTTCACAGGCACTTCGATGGAGAGGAAAGTCATCTACCCACTGTCGTTCCCTAATCATTAAAAATAGATAATTTTTTTTTTAAAAAAAGCACTGTTGAAATTCAAATTGTTTCAAAATAAACAGGACATATCAATGAGAGCCATATATCACATAGTAGCTGCAAACTAAATCTTTTATGCAATGGTTACATTGCATACTAGTTACATACATCATTTTAAACAATATTTTAACATTATAATGTAAGTTTTAAAAAAGCAATGTGGAGTATAACCAAAACAGTACTTGTCTTCTGTGACACTGCTCATGCTTCTCTGCCATTTTTCCTGTTTGGGAATTTGGATTTTTGAGTAGTCTGGAGCTCCTAGACCGAAGTATGGATTTATTACCACTTTATCTACCTAAAAAGGGAAAATAGAAAAAACAAAAACAAAAACTCCTTAAGAGCTTTAGATACTTGACTTCAATAGATATAAATACAACTAAATACAACGAAATAAATACAACTAACTAGATGTCATCTTAACATTTACAATTAGTAACAGGTATATTTACTTCAGAAAAAAATTATAGTTCAGATAAAATGTCTTTTGAAATCAGAGCAAAATTCATTCAGCTCTTACCCGGTTTGTATATTGAAGGTCTGATCCAAACAAAGGGTTGTAAATACAAGTATCTGCTTTCTCTAGGGCTAACATTTTACTCTTTATTTCTAGTGCACTGTAGCCCATATGTAGTGAGTTTTCTGTCTGACCTGATTCAGTAGCATATGCAGGGTTTATGACATTAGTTTTTATGCGCTCAAGAGGAGAAGGTCGGAATAAAGCTGGAATAAAGTGAGATTGTGCATGACGTTCATCTAACCACCTGGCAAAATAGAAAGAAGAGGTCACAGAAGTATTTGTTCAAAAATGAAGATGAAAAAGTAGACCATCAAATTCTGAGATCATACATTCTAATATTACATTCAGATTTTTAAACTTTTAACTAGTGTTCATTAAATACTTCACTTACTAATAATAAAAGTTGGGTTAACAGACATAGCAAACTATTTTTAAAAATGCATATACCATCATAATAAAAACCCCTTTCAAAAAATATGAAGTACTTTTAAAATTAGAACCACTGAGATGGAGGTGACATTAGCTCTGTAGTTTCAGAAGGACAAAGGCATGATAGTCTAAACAACTTGTACACTGCTAAGAGTAACTCAATACTAAATCTATCAGAACAACGTGAGGAGCCATTTGACCCACCATCAGGGAAAACAGAAAGAGAACTTTAGTCATTCGCTTATCTATTTTTTAAATTAACATATAATGTATTATTTGTTTCAGGGGTACAGGTCACCACAACACACACACACACCCCAATGTCCACCACCCAGTTACCTTATCCCCTGACCCCTTTCCCCTCCAGCAACCCTCAGTTTGTTTCATAAGATTAACTATTTTTAAAGACATAATTAGTTCTATTGAAAAAGTAGAGGACAGATGGACATAAGGAAACTAGTGCAAAGTAGAAGGGAAAATAAAGGCAATGGTAACTCAGCTTGCAAATTAAAAAAAAAAAAAACAAACAAACACTAAATCTAGTTGTATAACAAGGAATCTTAATTCTTAATCCAGGGCAGTCTTTGTCATTTTTGAAAGATTAGCTGGTGCAGGCAAACCAGGACAATCTTGTTTTTGGGGCTTTTCATTTTTATCTTGTACTTCAAAAACTTTACATTATGTTACATACATGTATTACTAATTTTATTATTTTCTTCTGTTCTATCAGAGCTAATTTCTACTATGTATTTGATTTATTTAAAAAAATATTTTTAGTGGCATTTCTTACTTATCCAAGGCTATTAACATCCTTGCTGTAAGTGTAGCAAAATGAGTACTGGATTCACTACAGACTCGCATAATATCTTGTAAGCAGTAAAAAATTGGGCATCCTGGAGTATACGTATATTTAGTATTATCTGAAAAAGAAAATGAATAATGCCATCATATAAAAGGTTTACAACTGCATGATTTTCATTAAAAATTATATAGTATGTTTTAAAAAGTAGTTCAGTGTAACATGAGTTGTTTTAGATTTGGATATAGAAGACCTTGATTAAACCGATGACTAGTTCTGTGACCTTATCCATTCGGAATTAGGAGACGTATATTCTTCTTGCAGGATTGCAGAAATTGTTTCCTCTTGTTCTTCTTCAACAATATTGTAAAACTCTGATTAATAAGATTTCCAACACCGTTTAAAATAGTGTACTTTTCAGCCCAAGTATAGCTGGGAAAAAATATATATATATGGAATGCTAGAGTTGGCTAATAAAATACATATAAGTACTGTGTGAGCAGCAGGATAATGGCATATCCACACTGGGTCATTAATTTATCATCAGAATTATTACTGCCTCATAGGAGGCCAGTACGCTAAAGTTTCCAAAGTGGTTTTCAAATCTAATACCTCATTGAATGCTTCCAGCACAATGAACTTAGCAGAAGCAGATACCTATCTTACAAATAGAGCTGAGGCTTAGAAGAGGTGATTTGCCCAAAGGCACAAATTTAGTAGGCTGAAAGGTCTGCACTGAAATTTAGTGTTTTTCAATTATTTCAGGATGTCAAAGACTCAAATTAAATTTTTACATTAGATCTAAACTCTTTAAATATTACCAATGTTGTTAGGCAGAGTATTTTAGAATTATTATTAACACCTTCTTGTGCCAAATACCAGATAGGTCCTGATCATAGTCTGTTAATGTTCCAAAATACTGAAATATGTTTCTAGTCATATCCTTTGAAAAATCCCTTATTATAATCTGAAAATTTTTAATTTCAATTATGGCTTCCCTCCTCACTTCTTTATTCTGCTTTTAAAATCAGAAACAAAAACATTACTGTTTAGTCCAGAAGGCTGAATATTACTTTGAAATCAAAATACCTTTTTTTAAGTAATAAATTTCCTCATCTTAACTAACTGAAAAATAGGTATTTTAAAACAGTATTATAGTAATAACCATGAATGCAAGTTACTAAATTCCTCAGTAGACTTTTATTTAGCATCTGAAGTACATAAAGATTGATAAAACTTAGACTTTACCTTTGACAACTGATGGAACAATAAATAATGCTGCTTCTCTCCCCATCTTCTCCCCATCCAGAGGAAATGTCTTCATTAGTACCACTCGCTTTCCTAACCATTTTTAAAAATCAGTAAAAATAAAAATAACGGGTTTTCAAATTTTATAAATTTCCTTGAGAATTAGAAAAAAAATTATTTTAATTCCAGTGCAGCTAACAGTGTTGTATTAGTTCCAGGCTTACAATATAGCAATTCAACAAATCCATTTATTACTTGGTGCTCATTAAGATAAGTATACTCTTAATCTCCTTCACTATTTCCCCCATCTTCCCATCCAACCCCTCAGTAGTAACCACTGGTTTGTTTTCTGGTTAAGAGCGATTTTTGGTTTGTCCCTTTTTCTTTTTTGAGAACTAGAATATTTTTTTAAAAGGCAGCATTAAGGGGAGTTAAAATAGGGTGCCTGGGTGGCTCAGTGGGTTGAGCCTCTGCCTTTGGCTTGGGTCATGGTCTCAGGCTCCTGGGATCAAGGAGCCTGCTTCCCCCCTCTCTCTGCCTGCCTCTCTGCCTACTTGTGATCTCTCTATCTGTCAATAAATAAAATCTTAAAAAAAAAAAAAAGCTGCCAGGAAATTTTCTAAGAGTACTACTCCTTTCTCTGGGCCAGAGGACATCTTTGTTAACATTGACACCACTTTCATCTCCCATCTGGGTAAATGGACCAAGTGATAGAGTTTGGCTAATTCATAGCAAATTATGACTTGTCCATCTTAGCTCAAATATGTGACTTGGATATATGTCTCAGGAATGTGATCTCAGGAAATATCCTGATAACTATAACAATTTATTAATAGTAAAACAAGTCTAAATGAAAATTTATCAGAGAACGCCAAGACCGAGGTAGAAAAGACTGACAAATTTGTGGCATCCAAAAAGAGCCTTTAGATCATCCATAAGGATAGTCCTTTTTTTAGCTAAGCTCAATTTCTAGATAATTTTATCTTATTAAAAAGTCAATCTGATAATTACGAAAAGGAGATTCTCTTTGCAGGACTCAGAATATGTATCAAGGATCTGTACATTTATGCAGTAACTTATTATAATCTTGAGTTATAATGCTTAGAGCCCCAACAATTCAGGCCCTACTGGGAAGGTTACCTATTGGAAAGGTAAAAAATGGTGAATGATAGCTCCAAAAATTATGAATCAGAGGCTTATAGTTCAGCTATCTCTACAGAACAAATACCCAAAATAGTAATTCAAATCACAAGATTCAGCCCTATCTCTGCAACAAAAACAGACTTTTTTTTAAAAAAGATTTTATTTATTTATTTGGCAGACAGAGATCACAAGTAGGCAGAGAAGCAGGCAGAGAGAGAGGAGGAAGCAGGCTCCCTGCCGAGCAGAGAGCCTGATGTGGGGCTCGATCCCAGGACCCTGGGATCATGACCTGAGCTGAAGGCAGAGGCTCAACCCACTGAGCCACCCAGGCTCCCCTAAAAACAGACTCTTTACTGAGCAGATGAATTAGACAATCTCTAAAAAGATTAATAGGAAAAAAAAACAACACTGAATAAACAGAAGTATGCCTTACCTCATCAACAACTGTTTTTAACAGCCATTTGACTGAAATTAGCTTTAGCTTCTTAATAATAATGCCTGAATCTTGGGTATAGTTTAAATTTCTCTAACTTTTAAGTTTTCTCTCACGTTTTGTGAGGCTACAGCCTTAGAAAATTATCATTAATTTCTAAACAGTTTCCTAGGCTATATATTACCTAATATTTTAAATGATGACTGAAACTTTCAAGTTTAATACTTCAGTAATTCAGTTTGGCTCTTTGAAAAGGATCTTCTTCCTGTGACCAAATAGGAAGAAACCCCTACCACCTGGCAACTTACAGGATTCTAATCCATGAATCTTTTTTTTTTTTTTAAGATTTTATTTATTTATTTATTTGACAGACAGAGATCACAAGTAGGCAGAGAGGCAGGCAGAGAGAGAGGAAGGGAGGCAGGCTCCCCGCTGAGCAGAGAGCCTGATGTGGGTCTCGATCCCAGGATCCTGGGATCATGACCTGAGCCTAAGGCAGAGGCTTAACCCTCTGAGCCACCCAGGTGCCCCTAATCCATGAATCTTAACTTTCGTTTAGTATGATGCAAGGTTTTTAGTTTCCTCTGTCCTGAAGTAGAAAACTAAAAATAGTAGTTCAGGGATACTTAACTAGAGAACTATACTTCTAGCAAAAGTGATCTGTATTTTCTTTGTTTTCAAGCCACTCTTTGGTTTCCTGTTCCTACTGAACAAATCATTAACACTGCAACTTATTTTACTATTTTTCAACTTAAAAAATATTATAGTCAAGTTTTTTTTTTATATATATAAGACTTTAGTGAGAGAGAGAAAGAATGAGCTGGGGTGGGGAGTACAGGCAGCACAGAATGAGGGAGAAGCAGGCTCCCTGCTGAGGAGGGAGCCCGAAGTGGGACTGGATCCCAGGACCCAGGATCACAACCCAAGCTGAAGGCAGACACTTAACTGACTGAGCCACCCAGGAGCCTCATAGTCAAGGTATTTCTTGAGGGCATTGTTATAACTTAAAAAAAGCTTTCTGATTCTTTAAAAAAAATTTTTGAAGATTTTATTTATTTGAGAGTGAGAGAGAGAAAATGCATGCCTGTGAAAGCAGGGTGTGGAGGGGAGAGAGAGGCAGAGAATCTCAAGTAGACTCCTTGCTATGTGTGGAGTGGGAGGCAGTTGGATCTCACAAGCCCAAGATCATATCCAGAGCTTAAACCAAGAGGTGGACGCATAACTGATTGAGCCACCCAGCCACCCCTCAAGTTTTTTTTTAATGGAAAGGAACATAAAAAGAAATTGATCTCCCCGCCTTTTTTTTTTTTTTAAAGACTTTATTCTTAAGTAATCCTGACACCCAACATGGGGCTTGAACTCATGACTCCAAGATTAAAAGTCACATACTAACAAATGAGCCAGCTAGGCAACCCAGAAGAAAATGATCTTAACACATTTTAAAAAATATCTTTCTCTACAAGCATTCAAAGCAAACTATATTTAAAAAAAAAAGAAATAAGAAAAAAGTTTCCTACCTCTAATACCCTGGTTTGCAGGAGAAATTGGTTTGGTGGTTTCTACTACATAGTCCAGTATGCCTTGTGTTATTTCACTGTTGCCCTGAAGTTTAGTTTCCAACAAAACTTTCTTTCTCTTTTTTTTCTGTCCTTCAATGGGAACTTCATGCAACAAAATCTTAGATGAGAAAAATTTAAAGAGAGAAAGCTTAAAATAAAGTTTACTTGCCCTAGAATTTAGTAAGTCAGCAGTCTTTCTTAACCCCAGCTTCATATTAGAATATCCTGGGAAGCTTTTGAGACAATAGCAATGTCTAGTGAGTGGGGCCCTGGTACTGGAAGTTTTAAAGTTCTCAGATGATTCCACAGTGCAGCCAGGATTGAGAACTAGTAACTCAGAGCACTGCTAAAGCAGTAGCATCCTGAGAGCCTCTGCAGTATCTTTTAATAGGTTTCAGATAACTAACCTTAAAAAAGCAATTTGAGCAAAGTGCTAGAGAAATTAGTTGGAGGTAGGTTAGATTAGCAGTATTCTATGATGCTTGGAATCTGTTATAGATAAGATAATTCTGTTTTAGGGTTTTTTTGGGGGGGGTTTGGCTTCAATCACGTTTTCCAGTATAATTAATACAATTCGGGACTACAGAGAAGTAACTTAATTGTCTAAAACTTTAATTAAAGGTAAAAAGATATTTTAAAATGCACTATAAAAAAGAGTTCTTTAGGGAAATAGCCAAGAACAATATTTACATTGAATTTGAAATGAGCTGACTTCCGCAACTTTAATTTTTGAGAGCCATTTCATAAATCGTACTAAAAACTGAATCTATATGTTATAAGGAAAACTCAAGTGACTATCTTTTAATGTCTAATAATTTATACCTATTAATCAATAGAAAAATGGTCAAAAGGCATGCAACAGACAAAAAGACTTCATGATGGGCAGAGATGTAGGAGCGTCAATTCTATCTTTTCAAGATCTAGGTTGTCAACAAGAATTTGGAGGAGATGATAAGACTTTATGTAAATGAAAATGACATTCAGTGGTAGCAAATCAAATGTCAGTAAATTGTTCTTACTTCATATGACTTAGCTCTGTATTCCCGAGAATTGAGACTGGCAGTATTCTTTGGACGAATAACAGCAACATATGCATCTTCTATGTTTTCTGGATTTCCCATTGCTTTACAAAACAAACACAGAAATCCCCTGCAATATTAAAAGATACATAATTAGCATAATCACTTTGAAAAACAATTTTAAAAAAATAACATGTTTATTTTTCTATCTTGGAATAGATATACTACCTAAAAGGCAAGCCAGAGATGACTATCTTAATCCTGAACTACTCAAAACCTTAACTTATAATTTTAAGATTTCCTCTTGGTCCTTTTTTCCTTTTCTGTGAAAGGTAAAAAAATTTTAATGGAGATATATACTTTTGTATGTCTGAACTGCATAAGAATCTGCCTTTTGGACCTTAAAAAAAAAGTGATATGATTATAAAATATCTTCTAAATACTAAGCAAATAATGACCTAAATACTACACTTATTTTCTATACATGACATAAGTAAATGTCATCTTGTTAATAGTCTGGAAGCTGGAAATAGGCAGCTGCCATTGACATTATTTCCAAAATCTTTAGAAAGAACCTTGATATTTGACATTTGGATAAGCTAAAGTATACCTTATAATATTCCTTGGCAATGCCTATCATAGTCAAAAACTTGTGGTCAGTGGATAAAATCTTTCAATGTGGACTTGTGAATATTTTCTACTTCCATTATCAATTCCCAAAATAACTCCAGCATTTTCTTCCAAATATGTATTTTACACACACACACACTTTCCCCCCAGACTGATTTTAAGTGTTCATTGAGGAACTTCCAACAAGCATTTGTATTTAAAGCACTACCTACCTTGCTTAAAAAAAAAAAAAAAGACATTGTATTGTGAATACACCCTATAACATATGTAGCACATAACATTTTTTCTATTAAGCACCTAAAAGAAAAATCAAGTAATCTTTAGTTTTCTAAACACAATTTAAAGCAATCAATTTCTGTGCTGGTCAACTTACATTTAAAAAAAAATCTGGCAAAATGCTTTGTTAATACTCACCATTTCTCTGGAATATTTAGTACTGCACAGTACACTTTTTTTAAAAAAAGATTTTATTTATTTATCTGACACAGAGAGAGAGATCACAAGTAGGCAGAGAGGCAGGCAGAGAGAGAGAAAGGGAAGCAGACTCCGTGCTGAGCAGAGAGCCTGATGTGGGGCTTGATCCCAGGACCCTGGGATCATGACCTGAGCTGAAGGCAGAGGCTTTAACCCATTGAGCCACCCAGGCGCCCCTATTTCATTCTTTATTAGAATTTTTAGATCTAAATTATTCTTATAATTACTTGTCATTTTTCAAATTTTAATTTATATATAAAATATAGATAAGGCTATTCCATATCAGATTACTTCAGTGAGAATGTAGATAACATTTTACTATAATGAATTTATACACATTTTAAGCACTTTGGAATTCTTTGTAGAGAAGTGAAATCTAGTAAATTGTATAGAAATTAAATACTATAAGATTTTTTAAAAAAAAGATTTTATTTATTTATTTGACAGACAGAGAGATCACAAATGGGCAGAGCAGCAGGCAGAGAGAGAGGAGGAAGCAAGCTCCCTGCTGAGCAGAAAGCCCAATGTGGGGCTTGATCCCAGGACCCTGAGATCATGACCTGAGCCGAAGGCAGAGGATTTAACCCACTGAGCCACCCAGGCGCCCCTACACTTAACTTTTAAAAGATAAATATAATTAATAAAAAAGGCATAATCGTGAGGATTATAGTATTTTGTTTTTCTACCATTCAATGTAAACATATCCCTGAAAGATTCTAACAACTGATTTTCAAGAAATATTCATACTTGAATATTTGGAATATACATATTCCCTGTGACATGAAAGAAGAAAACTAAGGCTTAAGTTAGGAAAAGAATAAAAGCTACTAACATACCAAGGCAAAACTGCTAAGGCAAAAACACACGCAGAGGGACTGGAAAAGAATAACTTGAGCTAAAAATAATAGAGAAAAGTGGAGTTAAAGTTAGCTTAGAAGTTAAACTTAGTCTATGTTTAGACTAAGTTTTAGATAATTCAAGTGACTAAGTGGCACTTTCTTATGGCTCATTCTATTCTGAAAAATGCTTAGGCATAAATGATAATGTTCCAAGCAATGAGACCTTACAAATATGCAGAAGTGGTTCTCAGTTGGGGGTGGTACCCTACATGGCATCATTTGGAAATATGTAGGGACATTTCTGGTTTTCACTGTGACTGGGAAAGGGGAGGTGTGCAAATGCCATTTAGTCCCCGTGGGGCAGGCTTGTCAACATTTCTTTGCTATACCATAGAGTCCCGTTTAACAAAAAGTAAATAATATCTTCAAAAAAATAGTTTGCTATGTTGGGTACTGATGAACAAACTAAAGCCTTTTACACCAGAGAAAAAGAGAAGATTCAGTATGTGAATATGGGTATTATAAATTTAATAAGCACAAGTCAAAGTTGACAAGAGGATTTACCAGTTTGCAAAGTGCATGCTAACAGAAATTACCACCAATGATCAGAATGTGTTTTCATAAGTAAAAACCAAAAAATGGGACATTATCTTAGGTCTCTATAAAATGTTCCTGAGACAGAAAATGATCTACCTTCTTCCATCCTTAAGCAATGTTTCTCAATCTTTTTAAAACCATGTCAACTTTAAATAACCAAACCAAGCCAAACCACAAAACTTTTCTGTCCACATAGTGATTTTATCAGGTTGTCCTTAAGTCTTTATTGCTTTTGTTTTCTGAATATAACATTTAATGTTTGTAAAATAATGTGAATAGCTAACACCTACAGTGATTATGTGCTAGACACTATGCTAAGTGCTTTCCATATATTAATTCATTTTATTCCCCCTAAACCTGATGAAGGTAGACATTATCATCCCTATTTTACAGGAAAAAAAAAGCTGAGGCGGAGTAGCTAAATTACTTGATCCTTCTGCATTCTCCTAGAACAATTCACTATTTTAAAGCATTATAACATTAAAAAGAAGAGATGGAGACTAAATGTAAGAATTCTTCTAGAGGGATTTGCTGACCATAAAAATCTCATCCTTTTGCTACAAAGGGAGGAAGTACTAATAAAGTAGATTAGGAAAAAGCCATCGGTGCTACTCCTATGTTAGCTTGCTTTCTCCTTGTCCCTTCAACCAATTCTACTAATCATCACTTATGAAGGTCAACAAGTGTCACTGATAATTTTCAAAAGCTTTCTGTTAATTGACATTCTGTTCTGTAATTTAAGACATGTAATAATCTTCAAATTGCTTTTGAAGGCAATTACACTGAATTTGGCTTACAGAGAAGGAACTAAGTAACACTGGCATTGGGAACCAAATGAAATCTACAGTGAAGACCAAGGTTATTTAGAGGAGCATGATTTCATGCTTAGCATATGTAAATATGCTATCTATCAGCTGCTGCTGTAGTTCTGCAACCCAATTCTAAGAGAACCAACTAATACAGTAGCATGGGGTTAACGGGCAAAGGTCATGGAGTGATTTGTTTTTATATTGTTATGAAAACACATCTGTATTTCTGGCATTTCCCCCAAATAAGATGAGGCTATCAAAGCAGTTAAGAGACTGTAGATGCAGAGAGAAAGACGCATTTGCAAACAAACTGTGAAGGCACACACGCTCTCCAACAGAGTGAGAAGGGAATGGGAGTGAGATCCAGAGTCGGGCCAGCTACATCAAAGATTTCTTTTGAAGATTAAAAAAAATAAAACAACACTATGAATAAAAAGCAAAGAAGGCCAGAAAGCCTCAAAAGATGGAAAGAAGTGTAGGGGCGAGCTAAGCTGGAATGACAGGTTGTAAATCGCTTTCCCTGAAATGACAAAAATAACAATCTGCCTAGGTTTTTCCTCTGCCACCACCCACCAACGTCCACTACCAGGAAAGGACGTGCACGGCTCTTTCCTCAAAGAGCTGCCACCCCAAGAGTGGCTTTGGCTTCTTTGTTACTACTTGTAAGAAATAAATTCCTTGCCTGGAGAAACTAGATGTGGAGATAGTTCAGCCTCCCACCTCTGTTTTCTCTCGCTGGAGTCTGGTCCTCGCTCCTCCTCGTCTCACCCGTGAGGGCGGCGGAGCACCTCCCGGGCCGCTACATTCAACTCACTGGGTGGGACAGTCACCTGCGGGGCGGGGTGCCGTCACCGCTTTCTCATTCCTCCTTCCCTTCTGTTTCCCAGCAGCCGGGCCTAACTTCCTGTGACAGGAAAACCCTTGGTGGCCACCAGAAGTCTCCGGGCGTGTTCGGCCGCTCTTCCCAAAACGCGCCTTACAAGCCCGGATCTCTGGACTCGGAGCAACTCTTGTGGACTAGTTTTTTATTGTCCTTCCCTCTTCTCGCACCTCAGCACGACACCACCCTCTCCCGAAGTTAAGGGTTTCCAGGTCTTCAAACGCTTTTCCTTTCCATCCCGCCGCTACCGGGGCGAGGAAATCACTTCCGGGTTTACACCCCTTGCAGCGTCGCAGTTGGCGACGGAAGAGCTTCCGGGTCGACGGACGAGCTGCTGCCGTTCCTGCTGCTTCCCGCTGGGGCTGCGGGCTGTCTGGGGTTGGTGGCGGCGGCTCCAGGACAGAGGTGGCAGCGGCCGGCACGCCAGCGGCTGAGCCGGCGGCGGGGGAGGGGAGGAGGGCGGCCCGGGCTGCGTGCGCGCGCGCAAGGCTTGAGCATGAGCCGGACTTGACCGCGAGGCGGAGGCAAAAGCCACCGCCCCCTCTTCCCCTCCCTTGAGTGAGGCGGCGCGGCGGCCAGAGAGGGATGGGGGGCGCCCGCCCAGTCTGAGTGTCGTTGCGGGCGCCTCCGTCTCACGCAGGGTTCCTCGCGGGCCTCTAGTGCGCACCCTCAGCCCTAGCAGCCTCTGCCCCGCGGGCGCACCCGGGCAAGCGAGGAGGGGGCGCCCGCCTGGGTGGGTGGGGCGGGGAGGGTACCTGAGGTCACCTGCTCCGCGCGAGAGGCAGAGGCGGCCACGGCGGTGGCAGAACTGCAGAGCTGCGGGGTCCACCTGACTCTTACCCTCAGCCCGGGAAGTAACCGTAAGTCTCAGCTTCACCATACGAGTGTGTATGAGGCTGTCTCAACCCTTTTTGGGCTCCGAGTTCAGCGCTGCCTAGTTCACGCCCTCACGGGTTTCCCAGTAATGTGTCTCCTTCCTTTTGTGGAGGATTGTACCCCTCTCTGTCCCCATCCCTGAACAGGCAGCATCCTCCGTCGGTCCCGTGGGGCTTTTCTCCCAGCGAATTTGCAAGTCTCAGTGGCGCGTCCCATCCTCCCCAGCCAGATGCATCTCCTTGTCCCTCTGTCCTCAAAGATATGTGTCCTCCCTCTCTTTCTCTCTCTATCCCAGACATCCCAACCTCCGCCCCCGCCCCCCATTTTTTGAAACGGAAAGCCACGGGTTCAGCGGATCTCGTGGGCTAGAGGGTCTTGAGCGGATGGGTGAAAGTGCTCTGCATCGTCAGGATGGGTGGGGATAGGTGCCGATAGCTCTGATGGACCTTTATTTTTGCAGCCTCTGACACCAAAACAAAAGGTTCGTTCCCTGGACCTTCATTCCTCTCCCCTCTTAACTGTATTTAAGCTCTATTCTGTACATTGCTGTTTGAGTCGCAGGAAATTGGAACTAGAGCTGTAATTAAGCATCTCCTGAGGTTTTAAGAATTAGTCTCACAAGCTGTGTTCACACGGAATTGGAATATTAAACAATCTTGTATTGGAATGAAGATCCATTCCAGAATAGCTTTGCTAGTAGATCTGAGAAACGAATTTAAAAACAAAGGTCTAATATTTCCAGTATGTTTCTATGTCTTTAAATTTTTAGTGTTTTGGATTTACGTTTAGTTCTTAATTTACGAAGTGTGTGTGTGTGTGTGTGTGTATGGTGTGGGAAAAAAAGTGTTGCATTGTTAGTGGTTAAAGTGATTTTTAAAGATCGCGTCAGCTTGTATTTGGTAAGATATTACTTTAAGTTGTTAATTTCAGAGAGACTTTTTTACTGATTTAGATCAGACACCTACAGATGTTACACACTTGTGCCTATGACCTTACTGTTTCTTAGTTTAAAAAAGAAATTAACTGTGAATATCTTCAATGTATATTTCCAGATTTGAGGGTAGGCATTTTTTTTTCTTTTTAAATTTAGTTTGCTTTTTTAACTGGCAAACTGCAGAATTTTCCAGAAATTAGATTAAAAAGTAATTGTAATGCTGTCAGTGACTGAACAGTAAGCTCTTAACACACCATCATGGTGGTGACACTTTCCAGGGCACTATAGGAAGTAAATAATTACTTAAGAATAATTTTATTCTGCATAATGCAGTTCTTTGTTACTATTCTGTAAACTGTTCTGTAATGTAAATTGGTAGCCTTGGGTTTTTTTTTTTTTTTTCCTAAAAATATAGTCATTGTGTTAAGAAAGGTAGATGTGTTTAATGTTGATTTTTGTGGTTGTTTTCAAAACCTTCTTTTAGCACTTGATTTGGATCTATTACTTGATTTGTTACTTCATACTGTTCACAGATTTTAGTTTGAAGTAGGCCCAGGAGACGTAGCTCCAGCTGTCTGTCTGGAAGTATACTTTACTGGCTTGTTTCAGAAGCCAAGCTCTGTACAGAGTTGAGTGTATTATTAAAGGTATGGTTTTGCTTTTCAGAAAATTGATGAGTTTCCAAATGTGAGTGAGGTAATTGGCTATAACTTGGAAGAGTCTTTTTCCTTCTTTCTTTTTTTTAAGTCTATTGATCCATGTTATTTTTGGAAGGAATGTGGGAAAGATAGCACTGTATTTTCATATTACACTTTTTCCGCCTGCCAACAGCACTGGGAATTTTGAGTTTTCAATATGAAAATTTTCCAAAACCGTGCAGATTATGCCATAAGGCTGAGTTCTAACAGGTGGCTGCTGAGACAAAAGTTTTTTTAGTTACTCTTCTGTACTCTGTAGCACTGCCCAGTTTTGAGAGACCTGATTTTCTTTCTTTCCTCTTCCTTTTCTGGAGTATGCAGTTGAACTTGTGAAAGTGAAATCTGCGTATTTACATTGTACTTGTAAGTAAAAGTTCAAGCTAATTTTCACATATAAATAGATGGAAGAACTTGAATTAAGCTCATCTGAGTCTCCTTGAATGGAAGTTAGAAAAGATTCCTCAGTGCTTTGGGTGCTTTTTTCTTCTTTGAGGATGAAAACATTTATTTAGATGAAATTTTAAAATACTTTTCTGTAATATTAGACTTATATGTGACACATATTCCAAACCAGATTTGAAAGTGGCTTGGTCATTATTTAAAAGACCAGTCTGAGAGGAGTTGCTATGCATGGTTTTAAAAATGCTTGTGTATTTTATTTCCTTTCTGAAAGACACTTGCTTAGGGAATAGTAATTTCTGGACTCTAAGTTTATTTTTCAGACAGTCTTAGACTACCTTTTTTTTTCTTTTGAGATAACTTACTTTCATACTTATTTCATTTCAGTAAACCTTTATTGAATGCCTACTGTGTGTGCCAGGCACTATGTTAGATCCTGGGACTGCAGTATAAATAAATTGTGATTGGTTTCCTCATTGAATTTGCCGGTCTAGTTTTTGACTGTGATCCTATCCATTTGCTTTTACAGACATCTCTAATAGATTTTGAAGTCACTTTACTGTATTTGGGGGTTGTTTCATATCTTTTCTATAAGAATAAATACATTAAATGCCATTTATGAGTACTTGTACTAACATGCTAAAGGCTTTATATACATAATTTCATCCAGTTCTTAAAACGGTCCTAAAAAGTTTTAAATCTCCATTTAAAAACCATACAGATTCTGATTTATAGTAATGCTGAATGTTGTTTTACTTGGAATATGCTAGAGAAGATTCAACCTTAAGATTCCTCTGTAAGAAAAAGACATAATATAGTTATAGCAATTTTTAATTCTCTAATAATGCTTTGAATAGATTTTCATTGATTAATGATTAATGATTGATTAATAAATGATTAATATCTTTTGTTTTCTAAAGCACATGAATTATATACTATCAATGTAATAATCAGTAGTTGTTGAAACCTTAGAAAAAACAGTTCTGAAGTTCATTATGGCTAACTGTAATATAGATCTTCAGGCATGTATTTTTTTTTTTCCCTAGTTCCACAGTAGGAACAACAGCTTATAAAATGTTCTTTAAAATGTGTGTATTCTCCAGGAAAGATAGGGTGTTGAGTTATATGAAATCTATTTAGCTTTTTAAGTTTTGAGTATAATTTTAATAACTGTTTAATGTCTTGGAGAGTGTTGGTCTCTGCAGTGAAAATGTATTTCTTCAGATTACAAAATAAACTTGCTCATCTTTTAGGATATATGCTTTACCAGCAGTTTGATACAGTTCAGTCTAATCATCTCAGAGCCTCTCACATTTTTTTAAAAGATGATCTTCCACTCTCAACTGTCTTCTCCAAAAACCTCATTGTATTCTTAACATTTTATTCCGTTTTTGTTGTTTTGTTTTGTTTTGCTTTTACCATAAACTTTCAACAGTTTGCCATTCTTGAGGTAAAGGCCTTTGCTGCTGGTTATGCACTCCTCTGTTTTTAGGACTATAGAGCAGATACTATTCCTCCTTCAGGTTCCTAAGAAAGGTAATCCTTGATGTTTTCCTGTCCTCAGTCAGACATATTTTAACATGACATAGATAGTTTTTTTCCTTTCCATGTAGCAGAATTCTTGATACCCAGGTCACTATTTTCTGATTAGAACAATATTGGGAGTTCCTGTTCATGTATATAACAGTGGCTAAATTATAAATGTGTTAGGTGCTAGGACCTTTAAGATAAGTAAATCAAGATTCCTTTCTTCATTGAATTGTAAAATGCCTATTGAAAATCCATGAAGAGAAAGGAACTTCATTTAAAAACATTGAGATGCTCTTCTCCAAATGAGCATAAAAACATTGTCCTCCTTAATCTATCCCCTCAGAGTATTGTAAAGGAAAGTTTGTAAATAAACATTTTAAGCCAGGATTTTTATTCTGTTTTCTGACCTCAGGCAGAAAAGATGATTTACAGAAAAGATGACTTTCTCTGACTTGCGGGAAGATGCCAGAACAGGGCAAAGAACTCCCATACCTCCTTCCCTCAGATTTCAGTATTGTTAATATTTTACTGCATTTCTTCTATTGCCTGCTTTCTTTCTGTTTCCATACATACATTACATATATGTGTGTGTATTTGTATAAAAATACATGCATACATACCCATTATTATAGTCTTTTTTCTGAACCTTTTGGAGCAAGCAGCAGACATGGTGTATCATCACCTGTAAACACTGTGTCTGTTTTTTCAAAAGCATGGCACTCTCTTCTGTAACCAACATAAACCCCTCTAAATCAGAAAATAAGTGTTGGTACAACACTACTGCCTAGTCCAAGGAAACTTATTCATATTTCATCAATGGTTGGAACAATATCTCTTACTTTTCTGGGCCAGGATTCTATCCAGGAATATATGTTATATTTAGTCATCATGTTTCTTCAGACTTCTTCAGCCTCATTTTTCCCTCTTTCATGTCCATGACAGGTTTCGAAGGTACAAGGCCCTACATTCTATAGGATGATCCTCAACGTAGGTTCATGTAATATTCCCTCTTGACTCCAGTCAGTTCATGCATTTGTGGCAGGAATGCCACAGAAATGGGTCTGTGCTCTTAGCACTTTGCATCCAGAAGCATATGATGTCATCCTTGTCATTGCTGGTGATTAAAACGTTGATCAGAAGCGCCTGGGTGGCTTGGTAGGTTAAGCATCTACCTTCGGCTTAGGTCATGATCCTAGGGTCCTGGGATCAAGCCCCATGTTAGGCTCCCTGCTCAGCAGAGAACCTGCTTCTCCCTTCTCCCTCTCCCTCTGTTCCTCCCCCTTCCTCTGCCCCTCCCCCTGCTTGTGAGCTCTCACTCACTCATGCTCTCTCTGTCAAATAAATAAATAAAATCTTTAAAATAAATAAGTCACCGGTCACTTTGGTATCCTTTTGTATTTGATCAGTATTTGTGGAGAGGTATTCCAAAATTATGCCAGCATCTTGTTTCTTATCAAACGTCTCTAATCACTAGCCTTAATGTGGGTATCAGTGAAGATTCTCACCTTAATTAACCACTGCTATGATTGCCAAATGATATTACTCTTACTTCTTTTACTTGTATTAGTTGGGATTTTATCATAAAGTGGAACTTTCCTTTCTCCCCCATTTAATTATTTGTTTATTAAATCTGTAAGGACTCATGAATTTCTATTTTATTTAATCTTTTGTGATTTGTTACTATTATTACTTATTTTGCTGTCTAAATTGTTCCTGATTTAGCCTGTGGGAGCCCCTTCAAGCTGGCTCCTATGCCTGTTTATCATGCTCCCATCTCATTCATTGTGCATTTCTGGCAGAACATGCTGTTCCTTGTTCATTCTGTGCTTTGCCTGGTCTAACCCTGGAATCAGCCATTTCTCTAAGAAATCCTGTTTGATCTTTGTTATTGTTGTTTGCTTTTGTAAAAGATGGTATTTAAAAACAAAGATTTAGAGGCTCAGTGTGCTTATTGTTACTGGGGTGTCATTACTTTTGGAACTAGGAAATGTATGACTCTGAGTATGGTTTGTATACTCAGACATATATAATACACACATGTATATTTTCCATAATTATTTCTGTACCTGGATATATGTATTATTAAACCATAAATTTGTCCCTATCCTTTCAGCTCCAGTCTAATACTCCAGGGTTCTTTCTAACCTTCTTCCTTTCTACATTTATAAATGTCTTCTCTGGCAGTAGGAAATTTGGCTTCACATTAGCCTCAGTGTAGTTATCATTTGTCCAGTTGTTTGAGTTACTTCCTCAGCATGTTACCATTCTCCCTGCCATGTAGACCATCTTCTACCACCCCGTGTCATTGATTGCTGGGCCTACTGGCCTGTGCCTTTTTGTGGATCTATAACCCCTGACTGGGCCTACAACCCTGTGCAGATCTCCACACAACACCTATTTATCCTCACCTCCGGCTAGTTGGCTCACTGCTCTGCTGGCCTTCCTGACATGCCTTTAGTGCCCTTTATCTAGCCAGCATGCAGACTGCTTTGCATGGCCCAGTATTTCATTAGTTAATTTTTTAAAAGATTTTATTTATTTATTTGACAGACAGAGTAGGCAGAAAGGCAGGCAGGGGGTGGGGGAAAGCAGGCTCCCGCGCCGAGCAGAGAGCCCAATGCGGGACTCGATCCCAGGACCCCGGGACCATGACCTGAGCCGAAGGCAGGGTCCTTAACCCACTGAGCCACCCAGGCACCCTCATTAGTTAATTTTTAAGTGTATTTCCAGGATTTATAAACATACATATATGAGATGAAATGTATACATAATTTCCCCACATAAAAATGGTAACATACTATATTAATATTCTATATTAATATATTAGAATATAATATATTACATTCTACACTTTGTTTTTTTAATGACTGTATAATAATTCATTGTGTGTGCATGCACATACACGCAGATACCCCTACCTACCTGGGATTAATGATTAGCAATCATAAAGTCCTTCCATCCTTATCCATTCCCCTTTGCAATATGGCTTTGCTGCTTCTCTCTAGAGGCATAATCTCTTCCTCCATCTCATGAGTCCTGGTTGACCCTGTGATTTGCTTTAACCAATGAATATGGTGGAAGTGATATGTGAGATCTAGAGGTTAGTCCTTAAGAGACATTCCAGGGATGATTGCCTGCAACTGCCATGTAGGGAGGCTGGTCTGGCCTATAGGAGGATGAGAGAGAGGTCTCTTGGAAGTGAACCTAGACTACCCAGTGGACCGCACTTACCGACAGACATGAAAGTGGACTCCTTCGGATCTGCTAGCCCAGCTGACTCTTTAGCTGAATGTACCCACAGAGGAACCAGAGGTGAAATCAGCAAAAACAGACAAACAAAAAGAAGCCAACCCTGCCCAGCCAGCCTACATAATTATGAGAAATAACATAATTGCTTTGAGGCATTAAGTTTGGGATGTAGCAGTAGATATCTGAAACCATATCTGTGCTCATTTTAGACATCCTGGTTGTTTCTAGTCTATCATGAACAGTATTGCAATGAGTATCTTGTACACAATACATGCCATTTTAATTTTAATAAGTAACACTAGATTATTTTTCAGAAATGTTGATATATTTCTTATTGCCATCATTAATGTCCAAGAGTATTTCCCCCACAAGCTTATTATCGCTGATTTGTTGTTGTTGTTTTTGCAAGAAGATGAGTAAAAAGTTTCTTTTGGTGCTTAATTCTGCATTTCATTAACTTTGTGAAGCTGAGCATCATTTGATATATTAGTTGGTCCTTTTGATTTTTCAGTTCTATGAATTGCTCATTCATATCTTTATTCATTTTCCTATTGGATTTTTTCCTTACCAATATTTTGGTTCTCTTTGATATGTTATCAGTATAATCCTTTAGCTTTCTTTGCAAATATGTTCTGTCAAGTCTTTTTTGGGGGGAGGGGGTCATAGTTTATGGCATTATTTGCCATACATTTTGGGGAGGGGGTATTTCATATAATCATTTGTGTCTTTTTCTCTGTAGCTTCTGCTTGTTCTGTCTTGAAAATATCTCTCTCCTATCTTAGGTAATAAAAACTTTTTCATAAATTTTCTTCTAACTTTGTATTGTCTTTCCTGTCAATGAGGAATCATGTTCACTTGCTCTAGAAATCTAAAAAACAATGATACACACAAATTAGGGGTGTCATTTTCCATAAGTAGTGGGAAATTAGTGGTAAGCCATCCAGATCTGTTATGGTGCTTCCACAATACTGTCAGGAATTCAGGCTTACTGGTCTTTCTTTCAGTCACCTTTGGTCCCACCTGGCATTCCAGGCTGAGAAGCAACTTCCTTCAGTTTTTTCTTTCATCATTCATTGCTCTGCTTGTTTTAACTGAGGATCAAATCCAGTTTGGTGACTGTAACTTATGAGGGATGAGGCCAAGACTAAGCAGGTCCCCCCAAATAGCAAGTTCTTTTGAAATATTTTCTCTGTTCTTTGAAAATAATAATACCGATTTTGCTTTCTGTGTCATAATAAATGTATGTACAGAATAAGGCCCCAGAATCTTTAACCCATTAGGCAACTATGGGTTTTTTTCCAAAGTTATTTACAGACACCAGGGAAATAAACAGATTATATTCTCAGATTGGAAACTGTAGATTTTAAGAACATAGGAGTTTATCCTTATGTTCAGTAAGTAATACTCATTAAAGGCTTTTTATGTGCCAGTAACTGGTAAAAAGTGGATTTAATACTCAATATAATGTGATCCTTGATCTCAAAAAGTTTACCAGGTAATTGGAAAAGCAGATTAAACATTTCATTATAATATTAGTTGGTAAATTGAGGGTATTATCAACTTAGGAGGCAGGACATCTAACTATGTTACTTGAGGGTTGAGGAGCTATGATCAGTTACAACCCTATAAGGGTTGATGGAGAAAGTGCTTTTCAGTTGAGAATGACTTGTTGGAGTTAGCCTATTAAAGAAGAGCTTGTTAGGGGTATGGGAAGAACATTCTAGGAGCTTTAGTAATTCAGAGGTGGGTCTAAGTTAAAAGAGATAGTCTGGGTTAAGATAAATTCTGGTTTAGTCAGAGACTACTCCTTAATTCCAGGGACTGGAAGCCTTGGGAAGGTTTTAAAGTGTAATTGAACAAGCTCAGATTTGTTTTTTGAGAAAGGTAAGCTGCTTGTAGTTGGTGAGGGGCACTTTGGGAAGTGGGATCAGGAGGCAAGGGCACCTACTAGATAGGAAATTTATCTGACACATTAACATCTATTCCATATTAAGAGTGCCTGGCTGGCTCAATGGTAGAGTGTGCGACTCTTGATCTTGGGGTCGTGATTTTGAGTACCATGTTGGGCATAGAACTTACTTTAGAAAAAAATAAAATAAAATCTGTTGCATATTAGTTAAATAAATATTTAATGAACACCTATGTGAATATGATATAATGCAGACATAAAACATTATTCCTATTCTTAAGGAGTTTATATTTTAAGGTAACTAAAAATACATATATCAGCAATATGAGGCGGTATACTGATATTATGGTTTCTAAGCCTATAAAATGAAGGCAGGTAAGGACCAGAATTAAAACTCTAACTTGGTTTCATGGCTCCAAAGCTCATATTCTTTCCATGTGGAAGGCTGTGTTACCTTCCACAGCACTTATTTCCCTTTAACTTATTTAATTACCAGTATGTTGCTTGTAAGTTACCTCAAAACCCTTGTGAAGTAAGATTAGAGTACAATTAAAATGGTTTTCGGCTTGGAACACAAAGTATCAAAGGAGCTGCACTCTTGCTTTCTCCAGGCAGTCTCAGTGGTGAATGGAGTATAACCAGGAAGATATAAATGTTGGTCAGAAAAATTGCCACATTATGTGAACGAGACAGTTATAAACAGTCTTGAGATTTATGTCTGAGAAATTTAATATTGAACTGATAGGACAGTGGAGGACAAGACTCTGTCATGGCATGGCATGTCACTAGATAGCTGAATAGCATTCTTAATAATGTCAAGGGCCCTTTTTTCCAGTTAGTAGATAGAGCATGGAATGAGAAAAGGACATCAGTATTGCCAATAAATACATACAGCAATGATTTTTTTTTTAAAGATTTTATTTATTTATTTGACAGACAAAGATCACAAGTAGGCAGAGAGGCAGGCAGAGAGAAAGGAGGAAGCAGGCTCCCTGCCAAGCAGAGAGCCCAATGCAGGGCTCGATCCCAGGACCCTGGGACCATGACCTGAGCTGAAGGCAGAGGCTTTAACCCTCTGAGCCACCCAGGTGCCCCACAATGGTGATTTTTGATGATGTATTTATTTTTATTTCCAGAGAGGATTTGAAAGGTAAAGATTATCCTGTATCTCTTTCAATCATTCTAATGCCTTACTTTATTTAAATTTGTTAAACGAGATATTTTGACTCAGGCCAGGTAGAGAAGGCTGGAGATAATAATGTCATCCTTTGGTGTCCGTCTGTCCACCTCTGTTAGGATGTGCTTGCCATGTGATGTCTATAGGCCTCAGTTTTTCTTTCTTGTAAAATTGATACACTTGGATAAATATAGTTGACCCTTGAACAACATGGGTCTGAACTGCGCAGGTCCATTTATTATGTGGGTTTTTTTTAAATAAATACGATATAATACTGTAGATGTATTTCCTTGTGATTTTCTTAGCATTCTCTTTTCTCTAGCTTACTTTATCATAAGAATATAGTATTTAATATATATAACATACAAAATATGTGTTAATCAACTGTTTATGTTATCAGTAAGGCTTCCACTCAACAGTAGGCTATTAGCAGTCCAGTTATGTTTTGGGGGAATCAAAAGTTATATATGGATTTTTGACTCTGTAGGGTCTAGCACCCCAACCCCCATGTTGTTTAGGGGTCAGCTCTAATCTTCTGGGGGGTTTTTCTTGCTCTGAAATGTGACTTGACATGACATCTACAAAATTACTTTGAAAGTTAGCATATGATATTCTGATTGAAAAAATTACCTTTTCTATAGAGTAGGGAGGGCAAGAAAGGAAGGAGAGAGGTTGCTTTGAGAACTTGGTGTCATAGTATGAAGAAAAACGTTCTCCAGAAACTCGGAGGGAGGTGTTACTTCTGATTTTTTAACTACTCACAAACTGAATGTGGGTTAAATGCTGGATACATAAGGCAGTCAAAAGTGCAAAATAATAAGATTGTTATACTCAAGGATTATGGTTTAGTAGACTTTGCAACTGATATTCCTTGAGAAAATTGAACATTAATGTTTTGAGCTAGAGGTTCTCCAAGTTTAGCATGTATCAGAATCACTGGGAGGGCTTGTTAAGGCACAGATTGTTGGCCCCACCCCCAGAGTTTCTGATTCAGTAAGTTTGGGGTGGAACCTGAGAGTTTTCATTTCTATTAATTTCCCAAGTGCTGCTGAGGTTGCTGGCATCTATTGTGTGAAATTTATTTCTCCCTTAGGCTTCTAAAACAGTACTAGTTGTGTAGAAGCACTGGGAGAATTTTAAAAATTATTCCTTAAATCATTTTTTGGACACTGATGAGGAACTCTGATGGGGGAGATAAAATGAAGGAAATTAACTGTAATTCCAAACCGCATCTTAAAAGGTAAAAACACAGTTGAATGGACACAGGAAGATGAATAGTCAGCTGCAGGATAGATTAAAGTTGGAAAAAACAGGGCTCAGGTCCATTTACTTAGGAACTTCTCTTATCCACTATCTAGAATATGATTTAAACGAAACCTCTCTTCATTTGGAATTTTGTGCCCTTAAATCTAGGTAGCATCAACTACATATCAAGGACCGGTTTTAAGTAGGGTATGTACCATGATGTCAGTGTGCCAGTGTTTAACCTAAAAGTTGTACAGCCTAGGGGCACCTGGGTGGCTCTGTCGGTTAAGCCTTCAGCTCAGATGTCCTGGGATCCAACCCCATCAGGCTCCCGATTTGGTGGGGAGTCTACTTGTGTCTGCCCCTCCACCTGCTCGTATGCACCTTTGTTCTCTCTCTCTCTCTCTCAAATAAATAAATAAAATCTTAAAAACAAACAAACAAACAAACAAAACCTCATGTAGCCTTAAAGTCTCAGTGATTCCTTTCACCGCCTTCCTTTTTCATACCTTTTACTCCTTGATGTTGTTTGTATATACTTCTTTCTCCCTAATTGGGTTTCTGGCTTCTGTGTTTTGCATCTTTTTTAACATGTGTATGCTAAATAATTTATTAATCAGTAGTCTCCAGCAGATTGGCTGAAGAAAAATTTCAGCGTTTTAAAATTGGGAAAATATGTGTAGAAAACGTCACAGGCTTTATATCTTAATATTAAATTGCTTATCCAAAAAGCATACAGTCTATACATTGTTAACTTCCAAACTGTATCCCCAGCCCAGACCTTTCTCCTCAGCTTCATGCTTGTATATCCCTTTTGCCTACCTGACATCTTGTCGGCCTCTCAAATGTAACATGTTCAATTTTAAACAGATCCCCCACCTTCCCACTTGGATTTTCATCTCCTACAGTCTTTCCTCTCCCTTCTAGGTGCTCAGGCCAAGAACCTTGGAGTCATTCTTTCTTCTTCTCCCTCACTCCCACTTCTAGTCTGTCAGCAAATTCCATCCTTACCTTCAGAGTACATCCAAAACCTGATCAAGTATTTACCACCTCCACTGTCACCTCCCAGATCCAAGCTACTATCAACTTTTACTTGGATGACTGCTGTCACTTCGTAAATAGTCTCCCTCCTTCTAGCCTTGCTGCCACTCCTGTTAGTCTTCTTAGACAGCTGTCCAGGGGATCCTGTTAAATATAAGTCAGGTCTTTCATTCCTCTCCCCAAAACCCTCTAGTGGGTTTACTTTTTTACCGGAATAAAAGCCTAGTGATTTATGATGCTCTTTTTAGACCCTGAACAGTCCATCTGCCCCCATTACTACTCTTGATTTCATATCCTACTCCTTTCTTCCTCACTGTACCCTACAGTAATACTGGCTCCTTTCTGTTCCCTGAATGTATAGGGCGTGCTCCTTTCACTGGCTTTTTACCCTGCTGGAATGCTCTATCCCCTAAATATCCCATGGCTCACTACTTTACCTGTTTTACTCATGTCACATTCCCTGATCATCCCAAAACTCCATCCCCTTCTTGGCTTTGTTATTATAACATCTTACCTGAATATATAGTAAATTCCATGGGGACAGCGATTTTAGTTTATTTCGTTTTTGTTGTATTTCCCTACATGCCTGGCAAATGGTAGGTGCTCAGTAAATATCTGTGACATGAATTTATGATTTCATCTGCCTAGAGGAGTATGCCTTTGCTTTGAGAAATATACCCAATAATCATGTGCTTCTAACATAGGCTACCAGTCTTTGACTTCTAACACTTACTATTTTGCTGGTCCCTTTTCTAAAAATGATACATTCCATGCCTCTCTTGTTCAGTTTGAAATTACTGTTTGACTGATTTTTATTGCAGCGTACAATTTGCATAACTTGTAGTTCCTAAGTTCATGTATTATCTTGGGAAATAATTAAGCGTTCTTTAATCCTTTGTGAAGTATATGGATTATTCGTTGTCATTGAATGTGGTATTTCCCAGCAGTCACAGTGCTACTTGGGATGTGTGTTTCTTTTACATGACTCTGTGTCATGATTTATAACTTTATACCGTAGCCTCTTTCATGTTCTTTAAGAAAGGTTAGTACTTGGTTTCCCTTGTAAACCTGTATTGAGAGTACTTGGTCCTGTTTTGATTTCTGAGAGTTTTGTAGGTTTTAGTGTTTTTTGTGTAGTCAGTGCTTCATAACCACTTCATAACTGGGTCCCACAGACACTCCTTGGTCTCTTACTAATTTTTTCTTGGCTCAGTAAGACTTGAATTTTATATACTTGTTATGGAAGTCCTACACTTTGGATTTTTCATTTTGGGTATTGTGCCTTATTGTCATGTTTTGAATCATGGAATCATTTGACTCTAGCTGATAACTTTTCAATCTGAAAAAGTCACTGCAACACTTATGTTCATCCAGTTGCCATTTCTGAGGTTGCAGGAAAGCATAAGTGACTCAAATCTCAATTCTTCATATCTTTTTTAAATGTTAAATTCATTATGTGTTAAAGGTTGTTACATTCCTAATCCTATGATATGTGGAATTTGAAGTGAATTTAAAAACATTAAGTCGAATACATAGGACTCCATTTCTTGTTTTCCTTTTCTTTTTTTTAAGATTTTATTTATCTATTTTTAAAAAGATTTTATTTATTTATTTGACAGACAGAGATCACAAGTAGGCAGGGCAGCAGGCAGAGAGAGAGGGGGAAGCAGGCTCCCTGCTGAGCAGAGAGCCCGATGCAGGGTTCGATCCCAGGACCTTGAGACCATGACCTGAGCCAAAGGCAGAGGCTTAAGCCACTGAGACACCCAGGCACCCCTAAGGTTTTATTTATTTATTTGACAGAGATCACAAGTAGGCAGAGAGGTAGGTTGGGGTTGGGGGGGAATAGGCTCGATGCGGGGCTCGATCCCAAGACCCCAGGATCATGACCTGAGCTGAAGGCAGAGGCTTAACCCACTGAGCCACCCAGGTGCCCCCAGTTTCTTGTTTTCTGATGTTGGAGAGTTTCTAGTCTCAGACTAGGCATGGCTGTGATTTGGAAAACAGGGAACAGCATGAGGAAGTCCTTAATCTTAATTGTATTTCATTGCTATGGCAATAGAATGTAATAGAACTTAATGCTAAGATTCACTGTCAGTAGCTAAAAATATATAAAGTATAAATGAATTATTCCTTTCAGATGCAAATCGATATTGAATGTCAACGTGTAGTAGTTGGAGGGTTGCTGACAACACAGATATTGCTACATAGCTTAAGACATCTTGTGGGTGAAAAAAGCATAGGTTCAAAGATATACATAAGTTTACCCATAGTGGATACATTAGAACCAATTTAATGTAATGCAATGGAGAACGGACTAAAACATTATCTGTCAAATTTTGGTATTATTAAAAGTATGTGTTCAAGGAATATTTAATAAAATGCAAAATACTCATGATAAAAACCTAAGTACAAAAGAAAAAAAATCAGTTTTATTATACACCATGATCCAGGTTTTTAACTAAAGACTCTCTATACATATAAGCAACATGCCAATGTGTTAATAGTGATTATTACAGGGCTTGAGGGTTATAGTGATCTTTTTATTTTATTCTTTGTACTTTTCTATTTTCTGTACTGTTCTGTCCAAACTTATACTCTCTGTATAATCTTAAGTATTTTTAAAAGAAGGGAAAAAATTTTTAGAACTAGATATAGCTATGTGATTCCAGGCAAGTTAGTAATGATGATGATGACTACATTATATTGAGTACCTACTATTTAGCAAATATTGAATATATTTTATGTATTTTGTTATCCTGTTTTGTAATAGTCCAACAATGGAGGCTAAATTATCTACTTTTACATATTAGGAAAAAGTCTCAAAACGTTCAAGTAGCTTATGAGCTAGTAAATATTACAGCAGGGTTCACACTGAAGCTTATATGATTTTCTAAATATACCAGAAGGCTTTAACTCCCAAAGCCTCTGTTTCTTTACTGTAAAATGTAAGTGGAATTGTTATGCAGCTTAAATGACACAAAGTACATAAACCACGGGGGGAAAAAATGTACATAAACCACGGGACAAGTTTTTTTCCTTGAGATTTCTTATAGTTATAGCCTTCTGGCTTTTTATTTTATTTTATTTTTTTTTGTCTCTGCACATGTATTATTCAAGCTGTTGTTTAAATATTTCCAATAACATTATCTGAAATTTAACTCTATAAGAGTAAATCTGTAAGTTGCATTTCTTCAGAGAAGAGCAAAATTAATCCACTGATTAACATTTTGTTTTTATAGTTTTCATGTTTTTAAACTTCAGTTTTGCAGTCATTTTTGGAAGTTTCATTTTCGTGAGAATCAATGATACTTTGTTAAAAGGGATAAAGCTTATGTTTCTCATCTTCCTTAAAAGCTGTTTTAAGAAATTTGGTGGGGTGCCAGGTGGCTCAGTCATTTAAGCCTCTGACTCCTCATCTCAGCTCAGGTCTTGATCTCAGGGTTGTGAGTTTGAGCCCCAGCATTGCCTCTGCACTGGGCATGGAGCCTAGTTGAAAAAAAAAAAAAAAAAAAAAGAAGCAGTAGCAGCAGCTTGGTTTTTTTTTTTTTTTTTTTTAAAGATTTTATTTCTTTATTTGACAGAGGGAGAGATCACAAGTAGGCAGAGAGGTAGGCAGAGAGAGGGGGAAGCAGGCTCCCTCTTGAGCAGAGAGCCCGATGCGGGGCTCGATCCCAGGACCCTGGGATCATGACCTGAGCTGAAGGCAGAGGCTTTAACCCCCGAGCCACCCAGGCGCCCCTTGGTATTTTTTTGAGTTTGAAAGGATTTCTGTTCCTTATCTGAGTTCTAAACCAGGTGAGAGGTCAAAACCGTAAGCTTAGGGGCGCCTGGGTGGCTCAGTGGGTTAAAGCCTCTGCCTTCGGCTCAGGTCATGATCCCAGGGTCCTGGGATCGAGCCCCGCATCAGGCTCTCTGCTCAGCGGGGAGCCTGCTTCCTCCTCTCTCTCTCTCTCTGCCTGCCTCTCTGCCTACTTGTGATCTCTGTCTGTCAAATAAATAAATAAATCTTTAAAAAAAAAAAAAAACCGTAAGCTTATCCAGTTTTTTCTTTCCAGATTTTCTAAAGTCCCTGAGGTAGATAGGGGAAGGAATATTATAGCAATTGGGCTCCTTGCAAATGAAGGAAATCATTAGGAATGGTGGGGGGAGAGTGTACTCTCAAAATCTTTTTCAAGTTTTGTACTTTTGTTTACAAGTTAGCGTAAAAGGCTGCCGATACAGCTAAGTGTGGTAAATTGAGTCTGGCTGATAGCTATTATAGTCAGCAAAATAAATGGATGGATGGATGGATGGATGGAGTTAGCTAACTCTGATGTTCAGAGTTACAGTGTTGCTTATGAGTACATTAAACACCTTCCAGAAAATCTAGGATAAGTATGATTTCAAATATTACACTTTAGGCTCTATGTTTTTCTACTTAGGTATCTTAATTTTGGATTTAGAAAATATGGATACTCTTACCTATGGAAAATGCAAAGAACTATGAAACTGTACTTAACCACAAATTTACATTTTTGACTGATTAAAAAAACCATTTCTTTGGACAATTATCATGGAGATTTTACTGTATGTTTTAGCTACTACATAGTTCTCTGTTATATGATTAACCACCATTTGTTTTTCTGTTCTCTTTCTTATAAATAATTAGATTATTCCACGGTTTTAGAAAACCAACTTCAGAGTGGTTTTTCTGGAAGAGAGAGGGAAGGAAAGACTTGTGGCAGTGGGAATACTTAATTATGTGTTATATCTTTGAAAAATAAAGAGATTTGAAACCGTAGTGGGAAAAGACAGTGATGGTATAGACATGAAGTAAATTAATGTTAATGTCTTGTTTAAGATATCTTTATTTACCCTGCAGTTATGAAGATGTTCCCCCATATTTTCCTTTGAAACATTATTGTTTAACCAGCAGTTTCACATTTAGAGCTCCGCTTCATATGCAATTTGACTTTAATGTGGAGTTGTAGGTTGAGTTCAAGATCCTTTTTTCCCTTGCGTATACAGTTGACCAAACCTTTATTGAGAAGACCATTCTTTAAAGGAGGAGATTTTTTTAGCAGTGGAAAATAACAGAACATGTTTGCTTGTTGAAAGGTGATCTAGGCCTACATGATTTTCTAGATTTTGGGGAACTGATGGCATAGGGAATAGGTTAAGGTAAATGAAAGAACATCGTTTCGGAGGAGGAAAGAAACATTTTTGCAAAGGAGGGGATCCATAGTGTATTTGTCTTTGCTTTGAAAAGGATGCACTTTCATTCTAAAAGAAAAATGAATGCAAATGCTAGTTGGCTTAGAAGCTTGACTATGAGAAGATGAAGGAGTTCCATCTGTGTGTTTTGCTTTGTTCATGAAGTAAGGGTGGGTCTTAAGACGGTGGGTGTAGGAGGGAAGGGTTGTGGAGGACTGAAGAGAAGTAATAAAGTCTGAAAGCCCAAAGCCTGATTCATTCAGTTCTTTCTTTCTCTCTCATACCTTCAAATTCTGTGAGAGACAATTTGATTGGTTAAGTTAGTCACTGTTCAGTATTGAGAGTCCCCTTTGGGTGTAAAACTCTTGAACAAAGCTTTGTAATAGACATGCTTTGTAATCTAGACATGCTAGATTGTTCATTTTGGATCAGATGTCCATCCTTAGTCCAGGTATCTATAGGTCAGTGGTAATGGGGGAAACACACACATCTGTCTTTTGTTCAGAAGGAAGCACTTCTTTCTTGGTCCGTCCAACAAAGTCCTAGATTTAAGTTAGTGATCCAGTTTAGGTGACACAATGGCTGCGGTTAGGTGAATAGAAAACGGATTAGCCACATTTGTACCTTATGACCCTGTGCCCCCTAGTGGAGCCAGCCCCATCTAAACCGTGTCTTGACTTTGATAGAAGCGGGGGTTTTCCGGAAAGATTGTATTGCTCTTACCAGAGGATGAACAGCTTCCAGGGAAATAAAAATATATTGGAATTTAATGGAGAAAAGTATTCATGATCTTTAAAGGAATTTGACAGTCTTTTAGTAAACTCAGTGAATTAAGAACTGAAGAATTATATGGTAAAAAGCTTATTTTAGAATTTGTCTTCACTGTTAGTATATGACTTTTGACTTAATAGCAAAACCACCGCAATGGAGTATGGTATTTCCTTTCAGCTTGCATCTCTTCCTTCTTTATCTTACATTAAGTTTTTGTTTAGTTTGTTTGTTCAAAGGATTTAAGGAGGAAATACCCTTCATTATTAGACCAGCTTGCAGTAAGGTGTTTGGGGAAGGGCATTACTCAAAAGTATAAAGTACCCATCACAAGAAGATACTTTTACACACATGGCAGTGAACCACACAGTATTTTCCAGACTTAATGTTTGACTTTAAGCACAAAGAACATTGGAAATTGTTATCTTTCATCTTACAGTTGAAATACTTACAGTATTATTACCTGTAAGATAGTTTCACCTTCTGAAATCTCTTTCATAATAGCATGTTTTACAGACTTAATCAGTAGGATATCATTGGGGGACAGGAAAATAATAAAATGTCCCTGGATTCTAAACCAGTGTCATTAGGTTGAAGGCTATAGTTATCTAGCAGTCGAAGAGTTTGGCTTTCATCAGGTAAGTATGATTCTGAGATGATTTTTCATTTAGAAAAAGGAAGTAGAACCAGATAGAAAAGCAAGTTTTTTTGTATTGTGATTTACACCATAAGTAAGAAAAAGAAAGTAGAACTAACCACATAGAAAAGTAGCTTTGTATTATCTTGTGCTTTGCTCGATACATAGTGATTGCTCAGTAACAGCATCTAAAATTAATAAAGAATGGGTAAATATGTGAATTTTTTGAAAATATTTTTCCTCTTAACATTTTATTTGGTGGGATCCTGTAACCCTAGTATGGACAAGAATTTTTCTGACTTTATTCACCATAAACCTTTATTCACCGTAAACTTTATTCATCATAATCCAAAATATATTGGTTACATTAGCATCGTATCCTTTTCCTTTCCCACAGAGAGCATTCCACTATCTTTCTTGCCTAACTACAATTTCCACTCTTAACTGTGCGTAGTGAGCCAAAAAGACATTTGAGGAACATGTATACCATGATAGAGACTAAAAGAAACAAAAAAAGTAGGGGAGTCCGGATGACTTTTCCATAATTCATAGAAGAGAAAAAATCTTTTAAATTTAATTTTTAAGTTACCATATAGTAATACTGACTTTTTTGGGTATACAGTTCTAACATGTTAACACATATGTAGATTGATGTAACTATCATGGTAATCAGGAAACAGAGCTATTCTGACACCCCCCAAAAACTTCTTTGTCCTGTCCCTTTATAGTTTTAACCCTCTTCCACGCCTAACTCCTGGCAATCACTGATCTGTTCTTCATCACTATGGTTTTGTTTCTTCATGAATGTTATATATATAGAATCATACTGTATGTAACTGAGGCTGGCTTCTTAAACTCAGCATAATGCCTTTGAGATTCAGCCACTTGGTGGCATTTCATTTGTTGGATAGGTGATTAGTGAGTATATTCTCCCATTCTGTAGTTTGTCTTTTCAGTCTCTTAAGATCTGTCTTTTGCATAAACTATCACTTTTTTTCTTTTATAGATTATGCTTTTGGTGTCTGTTGAGAACTCTCTTAATTTCAGCTCATGAAGGTTTTCTCCTGTGTTCTCTTCTTAAAATTTTATAGCTTTTAGTTTTACTTTTAGATCTATGAACCATTTTTAGTTAATTTTGTGTAAGTTGTCCTTGCATCTTAGGTTATGGTTCTTTTCTTTTTTTCTTTTTCTTTCTTTCTTTGCATGTGGATATCTAGTTGTTTGAACACCACTGTTTAAATAAAAAATCCCTTTTCTCTGTTGATTTGCTTTTGCACCCTTGCCAAAAATGAATTGACCATGTTTGTATGGGTCAATTCTGAACTCTTGTTTTCTGTTCCATGAATCTTTGTTTGTATCTCTTTGCCAATAGCACACTGTCTTAATTATTATAGTGTTAGAATAAGTCTTAAATTAGTATTTTTCCTACAGTTTTATTCTTTAAGAACTGTTTTTAATTATTTTAGTTTCCTTGCTTTTCCGTATAAATTTTAGCATTAGTTTCTTTAAATCCATTAAAATTCCTGCTAGGATTTTTATAGTAATTGTATTAACTCCAAAGGTCAGTTTGTGGAGAATTGACATCTCTCTAATTCTGTCCAATCTACAAAAGTTTTAAAAAAGACTAGTAATCTTTATAGAGATGAAGTGTTACATCCATGATCCAAAAATAGAATACTAATAGACTACTATAGGAAAAGGAACAACCAAATGACAAGAATGAACTGTGGGATTTAAAACATGATAACTTTAATTCAATAGAATAGCTGGAAGATAAAGTTAAGGAAATCTCCCTGAAAGTAGAATTAAAAAGTAGCAGTAAAGGAGGAGAGAAAGATTAGAAAATTAGAGGATATAGCTAATAAATCTATTATCCAAGTAATGGTAGTTTTAGAAAGGGAGAATAGAAATGGAGAGAGAAAGATGAACAGAGAATTTGTCCTAGAACTGAATTAAGGACATAGAACTCCATTTTGGAAAAATGAATTTAAGAAAGGACCACACAATTTTATAGAAACAAAATAGGATAGTGGAAACTGGGAAGAGTTTAAGGGGTATAGACTTTCATCTTGGGAAAATGAAAAAATTCTGGAGATGGATGTTGGTGTTGGTTACACAGCAATGTGAATGTACTCAGTGTCATGAACAATATACCTACAAATAGTCAAAATGGTAAATTTTATGTTAAAGCCAAAAAGAACAAGAGAAGCGACAGTAGCAGATGAAAGACTTCAAAAATGTTTTGAAAGCTGGAGAGCAGTTACACAAAAGGCAACTGATTTAGCAAAACTAAGCTGATGAAGCAGAGGTCAAATCTAATTCTACAATTGTGAAAGAAAAAAAAAAGTGCAAGCTAATTTGTGTTAGAGCACACCAAAAAAGCACAGGAATTGGAGGCACAGGTAGCTCTGAATAAAGAAGGGATATGGCTAAAAACAGCAGAGATTTAAAAATCTTACGAGGAGTAAAAACCATACAGGTCCTTTGTCCATTCTGTGCCGCTGAGCTATTGCTCCATTTCTGTTCTGGAAGAAGACAGGAAATATATCATCTCACAAAGTTTGCCAGAAGCACAGGGACAGACAGCTGAGGGTGATGCACCATTCTGGAAAGGGCATTGGGTGGAATTATACATACTAAGTGGTATGACCTCCCACAGCTTCCTTCTTCCATTTAGCCTGAAAGAACAGACCTAAACATTATGCAGTTAGGGTCCTCGGTGAAATAGCCCAGCCAGTTTCATGCTACAGTGCAACCTGCTTGTTGCCAAGCCTTGCTGTTATATATAATGACAAAATAAGCGTCAACGTACAAGTCTCTGTGTACCTTCCAGGGGTTATCCGAGGACAGTATGTTAATGTTTTGTAACCATAACCCACAGTAAGAAATAATTCTGTGTATCATAACATGGGTACACACATACACATATGCTACATACATTTGTGTGTGTGAGTGTGTGTGTATTTATTTATTTGAAACAAAAATTTCAGAGAACTATCCTTAGTACGCAAATATGCTATGATATTTTTAGCTTATTAAAAGAAATAAGTTGGCCCTATTGTACCTCATTTAAATACAAAAGTAAATTATCGTCACATACAGATGACTATGTATAGAAGTAGAATTCCTAGACCTACAATATATTCATCTTCAACATGAAAATATTATAAAATTATAAAATTATTTTCCAAGTTATGCTTCCCACTAGTAATGTTGAAGCATTTTCAACTTGTGTTTTCAGACTCTTCTACTAATCTAATAGCTAGAAATGGCATCTGTGACAGACACTGTATGTATATATGCTGACCAGTCCTTATTTTTTAATCTTTTCTTTTTCCTCTGTCAACTATGGAAACATTAAAAAATTAAAATTCTATTTTCTAGCTCTTCTTGCAGTTAGAGGTAGCTATGTGATCCACTTCTGACTAATGCAGCAAACCAAGCTTGCAGTCTGGAGCTGTAGCAGCCATTTTGTGGTCACATGGGTAAAAACAGCATGCTAAGAGTGACACAGTATAAGAATGGGCGGGGTGGGGGGCAGTCAGGATATTGATGACATTGTGTAGCTTATATAAGAACTCTGGGTTATCTCCTTCTGGATTTATAGTTACACTGATAAGAATAAACTCGTATCTGTTTAAGCCACATATATAGGTTTTTGGGGTTCATGCCTCTGTCAATTGCTTATTAGTTTCTATAATATGATAGATAGCCTAGTCTAAATTATTCCATAGCAACAAATGACCACAAAATTTAAGTGACTTATAACAAGAAACATTTCTTTTTTCATTCACTTAAACATGTTAGCTACAGATCTGCTTCAGATATGCTTCATGTCTTCACTCTGGGACCCAAGCTGAAGAAGTTGCTGCTTGGGTCTTGTGACAATGAGAAAAAGAGCAATGGTCGAACCACAGATGGCTCTTAAAACTTTGGTTCAGAAATGTCATGCTTCATTTGTACATACATTGCGTTGGCCAAAGCAAGATAAGTGGCCCAAATTAATGTAAACGGGCAGGGAAGTACAATATTTCAGTAGGGAGGGCAGTGAATAATTGGAGACAATAATACAGCTATCACTGTATCCTTTTGTATTTTTGTTCTTACTAGTATTTAAAATTTCTTTATACGTTCTGGATACTAAACTTGAGAGTTTAGCTTTTAGACTTAGGTCTGGAATCCAGTCTTGAAATAAGTTTTGCCTGTGTTTTAAGGTGAAGGTCAAGGTTCAGTTTTTCCCATGTGGATATCCATTTATTCCAGTGTCATTTGATGAAAGGGCTTAACTTCTCCCATTGGATTGCCTTGGCACCTTTGTTGAAAGTCCTAGTGCTGTTTAAGGGCACCTGGGTGGCTCAGTCATTAAGCACCTGCCTTCTATTCAGGTCATAATCCCAGGGTCCTGGGATGGAGCCCCGAGTTGGGCTCCCTGCTTGGCAGGAAGCCTGTTTCTACCTCTCACACTCCCCCTGCTTGTATTCCCTCTCTCACTGTCTCTCTCTCGGTCAATAAATAAATAAAATCTTAAAAAAGAAAAAAAGTCATAGTGCTATTTAAGTGTAAGTTGATTTCTGAGCACTTCATTCTTTTACATTAATTTGTTGACCTTTATGCCACTACAACACCGTCTTAAGTAAATATTGAAATCAGGTTATAAAATTCTCTGATTTGTGTCATTTTTCAAGATTACTTAGAATATTCTGGAATTTTGCACTTCTGTATTTAGTCTTCCAATCTATGAACATGGTTTCTCTCTCCATATTTTTAGGGCTTTAGTCCCACCAATACTTGTTTCAGCACAGAAGTCTTTCACATCTTGTGTTAAACTTATTCTTAAATATATTTTTGACACTAAATGTAGGTAGAATTTAAAATTCCTTTTTTCTTTTCTTTCCTTTTTTTTTTTTTTTTTTTTGATGTTCTACAGCTATGTTTATTTGGCTGGCCCAGTATTTAAATTTTTTTTTAATTTTTAATTAACATATAATGTATTATTAGCTCCAGGGGTACAGGTCTGTGAATCGCCAGGTTTACACACTTCATGGCACTCACCATAGCACATACCTTCCCCAGTGTCCATAACCCAACCACCCTCTCCCTACCCCCCTCCCCCTGGCAACCCTTAGTTTTTTTGTGAGATTAAGAGTCTCTTACGGTTTGTCTCCCTCCTGATCCCATCTTGTTTCATTTTTTCCTTCCCTACCCCCCAACCCCCCCCTTTGCGTCTCAACTTCCTCATATCAGGGAGATCATATGATAATTATCTTTCTCTGATTGATTTATTTCGCTCAGCATAATACCCTCTAGTTCCATCCACATTGTCGCAAATGGCAAGATTTCACTTCTTTTGATGGCTGCATAGTATTCCATTGTATATATATACCACATCTTCTTTATCCATTCATCTGTTGATGGACATCTAGGTTCTTTCCATAGTGTGGCTATTGTGGACATTGCTGCTATAAACACTGGGGTGCAGGTACCCCTTCAGATCACTACATTTGTATCTTTAGTGTAAATACCCAGTAGTGTGATTGCTGGGTCATAGGGTAGGTCTATTTTCAACTTTTTGAGGAACCTCCATGCTGTTTTCCAGAGTGGCTGCACCAGCTTACATTCCCACCAACAGTGTAGGAGGGTTCCCCTTTCTCCGCATCCTCACCAGCATCTGTCATTTCCTGACTTGTTAATTTTAGCCATTCTGACTGGTGTGAGGTGGTATCTCACTGTGGTTTGATTTGTATTTTCCTGATGCCCAGTGGTATTGAGCACTTTTTCATGTGTCTTTTGACCATTTGGATGTCTTCTTTGCAGAAATGTCTGTTCATGTCTTCTGCCCATTTCTTTTTTTTTTTTTTTTAAGATTTTATTTATTTATTTGACAGAGAGACAGATCACAAGTAGGCAGAGAGGCAGGCAGAGAGAGAGGAGGAAGCAGGCTCCCTGCCGAGCAGAGAGCCTGATGCGGGACTCAATCCCAGGACCCTGAGACCATGACCTGAGCCAAAGGCAGAGGCTTAACCCACTGAGCCACCCAGGTGCCCCCTTCTGCCCATTTCTTGATTGGATTATTTGTTCTTTGGGTGTTGAGTTTGATAAGTTCTTTATAGATTTTGGATACTAGCCTTTTATCTGATATGTCATTTGTGAATATCTTCTCCCATTCTGCCAGTTGTCTTTTGGTTTTGTTGATTGTTTCCTTTGCTTTGCAAAAGCTTTTGATCTTGATGAAATCCCAATAGCTAATTTTTGCCCTTTCTTCCCTTGCCTTTGGTGATGTTTTTAGGAAGAATTTGCTGTGGCAGAGGTCGAAGAGGTTGCTGCCTGTGTTCTCAAGGATTTTGATGGATTCTTGTCTTACATTGAGGTCTTTCATCCATTTGGAGTCTGTTTTTGTGTGTGGTATAAGGAAATGGTCCAGTTTCATTCTTCTGCATGTGGCTGTCCAGTTTTCCCAACACCATTTGTTGAAGAGGCTGTCTTTATTCCATTGGACATTCTTTCCTGCTTTGTCAAAGATTAGTTAAGCATAGAGTTGAGGGTCTATTTCTGGGCTCTCTATTCTGTTCCATTGATCTATGTGTCTGTTCTTGTGCCAGTACCATACTGTCTTGATGATGACAACTTTGTAATAGAGCTTGAAGTCTGGAATTGTGATGCCACCAACTTTGGCTTTCTTTTTCAACATTCCTTTGGCTATTCGAGGTCTTTTCTTGTTCCATATAAATTTTAGGATTATTTGTTCCATTTCTTTGAAAAAAAAATGGATGGTATTTTGATAAGGATTGCATTAAATACTTAGATTGCTTTAGGTAGCATAGACATTTTCACATAAAATTCCTTTTTTCTAATTGCTTGCTGCTGCAATTTGTTTTTGTTTTTTCTTTTGAAGTTTAATATTTGTGATTTTTATTTTGTATGAAGTAAATTACTAAGATTCTGTCAAGGTAAAAAAATGCAACGATTATATATTTACCAAATAATCACCTCAATATGGTACATTTATTTTTTCCCTCCCATCATGGCATTAATTAACTAATTTAACTTGTTAACATTGTGTGTGTTTAATGTATACAGTGTCTTTTTTTTTTAAGATTTAATTTATTTGAGAGAGAGAGAGGAGAGCAGGGGGAGGAGCAGAGAGGGATGGACAGGCAGACTCCATGTTGAATGTAGAGCCTGATGCAGGGTCAGTCCCATGATTGCGAGACTGTGACCTGAGCTGAAACCAAGAGTTGGACACTTAATCAACAGAGACATCTAGCTACCCCAGCAGCATGTTACTTTGGATACATTTATATATTGTAATATGACTGCCAGTATAGTGATGTTTATCATATTATATAATTACAGTGTAATTATTAAATCATGCCTTAGATCTCTGTGGCTTGATTCCTCATTACAGGTTTATACCCTTAAGCACCATAACTCTTATCCCCCATCCCCACCCTTGTAACCACCATTTTATGCTCTTTTTAAATTAGGTTCTTTTTTGGGGATTCCATGTATAAGTGATATCATACAGTACTTGGTTTTTTTTTAAGTCTGACTTATCTCTCTTAGCATAATGTATTCAAGATCCATCCATGTTGTTGCATATGGGAGGATATCTTTTCTCATGGCTCAGTAATATTCCATTATGTATATGTAACACATCCTTTTTATCCATTTGTCCATTGATGGGCATTTGGGTTCTTTCCATACCTTGGCTATTGTGAATAATGCTGTGGTAAACATGGAAGTGCATATCCCTTATAGAAATCCTATTTTCATTTTCTTTGGATATATACCCATTAGTGGAAATGCTGGATTATATAGTTCCATGGATCTATTTTTAATTTTTTGAGGGACCTCCATATTGTTTTCCATAGTGGTTGAATCAATTTACATTCCCACTAGCTATGTATAAGGATTCCCTTTTCATCACATCCTCACCAGCACCTATTGTCTTTTTTTTTTTTAAGATTTTATTTATTCATTTGACAGAGATCACAAGTAGGCAGAGAGGCAGGCAGAGAGAAAGGGGGAAGCAGGCTCCCTGCTGAGCAGAGAGCCCGATGTGGGGCTCGATCCCAGGACCCTGAGACCATGACCTGAGCTGAAGGCAGAGCTCACCCAGGTGCCCCTCTTTTTTTTCCCTAAGATTTTATTTATTTATTTGACAAAGAGAGATCACAAGTAGGCAGAGAGGCAGGCAGTGAGAGAGAGAGGGAAGCAGATTTCCTGCTGAGCAGAGAGCCCGATGCGGGACTAGATCCCAGGACCCTGAGATCATGACCTGAGCCGAAGGCAGAGGCTTTAACCCACTGAGCTACCCAGGGGCCCTGTCTTTTTTCTTCTTGATGATAGCCACACTAAAAGGCGTGGGGTGATATCTCATTGTGGTTTTGATTTGTATTTTCCAGATGATTAGTGATGTTTGAGCATCTTCCCTGTGTCTCTTGGCCATTTCGATATCCTTTTTGGAGAAATGTCTGTTTAGTTCCTTTGCCCGTATTTTTTAATTGGACTGTTTAGCTTTTTGTTATCGAGTTGTTTTGTTTTGGGAATAGAAATACAATGACGTTTTTGTTTACCCCAGTTTTCAAGTCGAGAACCAGGTATTTCTACTCCCTGTGTTTCTTTCTCACTAGACTATTAAAGTAGGATCGTGACATCAGAGGTTAACCAGTCACTCATCCTTCTCCCTGATGACCATCTTCAAATACCTAATTGTGAATAAAAGACTGCAACATTAGAAGGAAATTGGCTGTTTGTTCTATTTCTCTTGATTTTGTCCTCTGTAGTAGGTGATGCTAATAACCTTCCACTTTATAGAGATTGAATGTTTATCTGAAATTTTACCATAATTTGGGATACCTGGGTGGCTGTCAGTTAAGTGTCTGACTCTTGATTTCAACTCAGGTCTTGATCTCATGGTCATGAGTTCAAGCCCTGTGTTGGGCTCCATGCTGGGCATGGAGCCTACTTAAAAAGAAAAAAAAATGAAATTTGCCATAATTTTAAACTCCTAAAATGGAAATTTGATTCAATTTTTAACATTCACACACATTCAGTTTCAGAAATTAGAAAAATCCAGGGTGCCTGGATGGCACAGTCCATTAAGTGTCCAGCTCTTAGTTTTAGCTCAGATTGCGATCTCAGGGTCATGAGATCCAGCCCCACAGCGCAGAGTGTGCTTAAGACACTCCCTCGGTGCACCTGGGTGGCTCAGTGGGTTAAGCCTCTGCCTTTGGCTCAGGTCATGGTCTCAGGGTCCTAGGATCAAGGCCTGCATCCGGCTCTCTGCTTAGCAGGGAGCCTGCTTCCCCCCTCTCTCTCTGCCTGCCTTTCTGCATACTTGTGATCTCTCTCTCTCTGTGTCAAATAAATAAATAAAATCTTTAAAAAAAAAAAAAGACACACTCTTTTTCTCTCTCCTTCTGCCCCTCCCCCCCACTTGCATGCTCTCTCTCAAATAAATAAATAGATAAATCAATAAAAATCTTTTAAAAAAGAAGTTAGAAAAATCCTTTATTTGACAGCATAATTTTGTTGCTAGTGATGTATATTTAGTGTAAACTATTTAAAATCATAGATTTTAGGTACCATACTCAAGTATTTTTCAATGTTACCATTTCTGATCTTTTATTATAAGAATTATAATGACCTTCTGCTTGAAGTTCATCTTTTAATAGGAAAACATGAGAGAACATTAGTTTGCATAAAATAATTTACTTTAGTCTTGAAATTCTAGTAGGCAGAACACCCTGAATTTAAATGAGATTATCTTGACAAATTGGGTCCAACCTTTTTGCCAATACTGAATATTTATTAAGCATGTTGGTGGTTCTTTTCGTACAAGTATGTGCATTTTTCTTTAAAATTACCTAATTTTAATCAAACATTTTCAAGTGAAGTAAAATATCTCTTGAGTATAGAAACTATACCACACAAACATGCCAGTAGCAAACATGGGTTTGGATTGATAGGCCTGTGAGTTCCATGTATATTATAGAAGTCCCATTTAATGTCACTCAGATTCCTTAACTTAGTGGCTGTAAAAGACCTGAACAGGTTTGTTCTGTTTTAAATTTTGGTGTATGCCTGGCATATGGGTTTTTTTTTCCTATTTTGTTTGCCTTATTTTAATGTACATGTATAGTCAGTTTAGATTAACTAACTTTAGTTCCTAGGAGTATTCAAAGTGAATTAGAAGGAGGTAATGACCAGACACTGGTTGGAAATTGTTGCACAACTTGGGTTTGGATAGTCATTCTTCATTTGTCTAGTGGTCAGATCTTGAGCTCTTTCAACTGTCCTAAAGTTATGAACCAATAAACAGAAAAGTTCTGGGGGAAAAGGCAGGCATGGGGAGTAATTATTTATTAAATGCCTTCTATATTAGGCAGTGTGCTAAGTACTTACAGTTTTATTTCTCACAGCAACTCATGCCCATTATATGATCAAGGAAACGAATGCAAAGAGAGTAACACAAAGATTAAGATTCAAGTTGAGTTTTTTTTTTTTAAGATTTAATTTTTTTAGAGCTTTTTAGGTTCACAACAAAGTTGAAAGGAGGGTACAGAGATTTCCCATATAGCTTCTGGCCTCCTCCACCAACCTGTAAGGCTTTCTTCATTATCAACATTACTTACCAAAGTAGTGTATTTGTTACAGTTCACGAATCTACATTAAAATGTAATAATCACTCAATGTCCATAGTTACCTTAGGGTTTACTCTTGGTGTTGTGCATTATGAATTTGGACAAATATATAATGATATGTACACATCATTATTATATACAGAGTATTTTCAGTGCCTTAAAAATCCTCTGTGGTCCACCTATTCATCCCTCTCTTGCCCTCAACCCCTGGCAACCACTCATTTTTGTTTCTGTAGGTTTGCATTTTCCAGAGTGTTACATAGTTGAAATTGTACAGTCTGTAGCCTTTTCAGATTGGCTCTTTCACTTAGTAATGTGCCGTTAAGGTTCCTCCATGTGTTTTCATGGCTTAACAGATCATTTCTTTTTAGTGCTGAATAATGTTCCATTGTCTGGAGTACCACAGTTTATCCATTCATCTGTTGGAAGGACATCTTGTTTGCTCCTAGGTTTTGGCAATTACGAGTAAAGCTGCTATAAACATTGTATGGGTTTTTGTGTAGGCATAAGTTTTCAAATCCTTGGGGTAGACACCAAGGATTGTGATTACTAGATCATATTGTAAGTGTATGTTTAGTTTTGTAAGAAACCACCAAACTCTCTTGCAGAATGACTGTATCATTTTGCATTCCTACCAGCAATGAATGAAATCTGTGTTGTTGCATATGCTTGCCAGCATATTGTCAGTGTTCCAGATTTTGGCCATTCTGATAGATACATAGTGGTACCTCAGAGTTATTTTAAATTGCATTTCTCTCATGACATACGATTTGGGTTATCGTCTAATGTACTTATTTGCCATCTGTGTATCTTTTTTGGTGAGGTGGCTCTTAAGATTTCTAGCCATTTTTTTAAATCAGAAAAATTTTTTTTATTGAATTTTAAGAGTTCTTTGTATGTTTTGGATAACAGTCCTTTATTAGATAAATCTTTTGCAAATATTTTCTCCTAGTCTGTGGCTTGTCTTCTTACTCTGTGGATTTTGTCTTTCACAGAGGAGAAGGTTTTTATTTTAATAAAGTCTAGCTTATCCATTATTTCTTTCATAGATTGTACCTTTGGGGTCCTGTCTAAAAAAAATCATCATTGTGGGGCTCCTTGGTAGCTCAGTCAGTTAAGCGTCTTACTTTGTCTCAGGTCATTATCTCAACATCCTGGCATCTAGCTCAGCATCCAACTCTGCGCTTAGTGAGGTGTCTGCTTCTTTTCCCTTTCCCTCTCCTTCTGCCCCTCCCCACTGTTCATGCTTGTGCTCTTGCACAGGCTCCCTTTCTTCCTCTGACCCCCTCTCGTATAAATAAATAAAATCATTTTTTAAAAATTAATTTTAAAAAATTAAAAATCATCACTATACCTGAGTTCATCTAGGTTTTCTCCTATGTTAACTTCTGGGAGTTTTATAATTTTGGGTTTTACATTTAAAAGTCAATGATCCATTTTGAGTTAATTTTTGTGAAGGGTGTAAGGTCTTTGTCTAGATTCATTTTTTTTTTTTTTTTGCCTATGGAAAATGGAAGATACTGGCTTTGCTCCATTGTGTTACCATTGTTTGTCAAAGATCATTTGACTATACTTATACTTGTGTGGGTCTTTTGTAGTTCTTTTCTGTTCTATTGATCTGTTCGTCTCTTTCACCAATACCACACTGTTTTGATTACTGTAGATTCATAGTAAATCTTGAAGTTGGGTAGCATCAGTCCTCCAACTTTTCTTCTCCTTCAATATTGTGGTCTTCTCTGGTATTTTGCCTCTCCATATAAACTCAGATATTGCTACATAGCTTAAGACATCCTGTGGGTGAAAAAAGCATAGGTTCAGAGATACACATAAGTTTACCCTTGGTGGATACATTAGAACCAATTTAATGTAATGCAATGGAGAACGGACTAAAACATTATCTGTCAAATTTTGGTATTATTAAAAGTATGTGTTCAAGGAATATTTAATAAAATGCAAAATACTCATGATAAAAACCTAAGTACAAAAGAAAAAAAATCAGTTTTATTATACACCATGATCCAGGTTTTTAACTTAAAGACTCTCTATACATATAAGCAACATGCCAATGTATTAATAGTGATTATTACAGGGCTTGAGGGTTATAGTGATCTTTTTATTTTATTCTTTGTACTTTTCTGTTTTCTGTACTGTTCTATCCAAACTTATACTCTCTGTATAATCTTAAGTATTTTTAAAAGAAGGGAAAAAATTTTTAGAACTAGATATAGCTATGTGATTCTAGACAAGTTAGTAATGATGATGACTACATTATATTGAGTACCTACTATTTAGCAAATATTGAATATATTTTATGTATTTTGTTATCCTGTTTTGTAATAGTCCAACAATGGAGGCTAAATGATCTACTTTTAGTTTTGATTGGGACTAAATTGAATCTTATAGGTCAAGTTGGGAAGAACTGACATCTTGACAATATTGAATCTTCCTATCCTTGAATATGAAATATCTTATCATTTTTCATTTTTTCTTTGATTTCACTTATCAGAGTTTTGTAGTTTTCCTCATGTAGATCTTACATATGTTTTATTAGACTTATATCTAAGTATTTCATATTTTTGGATGGTTATATAAATAGTATTTTTTATTTCAAATTTTACTTGTTCATTGGTGGTATATAGGAAAGTCATTGACTTTTTTGTTTTGTTTTATTCTGTTTTGAGAGAGAAACTGCACACACACACACACACGGGAGAGGGAGAGAGAGAATCTTAAACAGACTCCACAATCAGCATGGAACTCAATACAGGGCTCAGTCTCATGACCCTGAGATTATGATCTCAGCTGAAATCAAGAGTTGGATGCTCAACCCCCTGAGCCCCCCAGTGCCCCAGCAGTTGACTTTTTTATAGTAACCTTGTATTCTGCAATGTTGCTATAATTGCTTATTGGTTCCAGTAGTTTTTGTCCATTTTTTGGATTTTTTGCATTAATGATCATATCATCTGTCAGTGAAGATAATTTTATTTCTTTCTTCACAATCTATATACTGTTGATTTCCTTATCTTGTCTTGTTCGCATTAGCTAGAACCTCCAGTGTGATATTAAAAAGTACCTGTTCTTAGTGGAAAAGTTTCAAGTATCTCATCATTAAGTATGATTTTAGTTGTAGGTTTTTGTAGATGTTCTTTATGAAGCTGAGATAGTTCCCCTCTATCCCTAGTTAATTAAGAGTTTTTTGTTGTTGTTGTTGTTTTATTAAATTTTTTATTTATTTTCAGCATAACAGTATTCATTGTTTTTTCACCACACCCAGTGCTCCATGCAACCTGTGCCCTCCCCAATACCCACCACCTGGTTCCCCCACCCTCCCACCCCCCCGCCCCTTCAAAACCCTCAGGTTGTTTTTCAGAGTCCATAGTCTCTCATGGTTCACCTCCCCTTCCAATTTCCCTCAACTCCCTTCTCCTCTCCATCTACCCTTGTCCTCTATATTATTTGTTATGCTCCACAAATAAGTGAAACCATATGATACTTGACTCTCTCTATTTGACTTATTTCAGTCAGCATAATCTCTTCCAGTCCTGTCCATGTTACTACAAAAGTTGGGTATTGGTCCTTTCTGATGGAGGCATAATACTCCATAGTGTATATGCACCACATCTTCCTTATCCATTCATCCGTTGAAGGGCATCTTGGTTCTTTCCACAGTTTGGCGACCGTGGCCATTGCTGCTATAAACATTGGGGTACAGATGGCCCTTCTTTTCACTACATCTGTATCTATGGGGTAAATACCCAGCAGTGCAATTGCAGGGTCATAGGGAAGCTCTATTTTTAATTTCCTGAGGAATCTCCACACTGTTCTCCAAAGTGGCTGCACCAGTTTGCATTCCCACCAACAGTGTAAGAGTTTTTATCATGAATGAGTGTTGGGTTTTGTCACATGCCTTTTCTGCATTTATTGATATCATGTGATTTTTCTTTTTTCGTCTTTCTGTGATGGATTACATTAATTGATTTTCAAATGTTAAACATTTTAAAAGCTTTTTTTTTTTTTTAAGATTTTATTTATTTATTTGACAGACAGAGATCACAAGTAGGCAGAGAGGCAGGCAGTGGGGCTTTGGGGTGGGGAGCAGGCTCCCTGCTGAGCAGAGAGCCCGATGCTGGGCTCAATCCCAGGACCCTGGGATCACGACCTGTGCCGAAGGTAGAGGCTTTAACCCACTGAAACTCCCAGGCACCCCAAAATCTTTTTTAATATAAGATAAGTGTGTCAGGGGTCTCTCAGACAGCATATAGGTTTGGTGATGTGCTAGGGGGACTCACAAGACTAAGTTGTACTCACAGCTAAGACTTATAGCAAATAGATTCAAAACAAAATCAGCAAAGGGAAAGATGCATGGGGCAAACTTCCAAGAGTCCTCTCTCTTTTTTTTTTTTTTTTTTCCCCCAAGAGTCCTCTCTTTATGGAGTCAAACAGGATGCACCTAATTCTCCAGGATCAAATTGTGACATGTATGAAATGTTATCTACTAAGAAAGTTCACTGGAGTCTCAGTGCCCAAGGTTTTACTGAAGACTGGTCACATTGTTGACCTAGCACATACCAAATTTCCAGAGTCCCAGAAGAAAAGTAAGTGTGAAGCATATACTGCAGTGTTTGTAGAAACAATTTAGCACACTGAACCACTCCTGTTGGTTAAGGAATGGTGTGAAGGCTCATTAAATCTAAGTTTCAAGACACCTGCTAAGAGCTATTCCTTGCAAGCAGGCCTTTCTAAGAATAGTGGTCTCAAGCTTGCTGTGTTAACTTTTTCTACACAGTCCATTCGTTTGGCACTTGGCCAAAGGCATCTTGATACCTATGCTTTTAAGATGTTCAGAATTTAGGCTGAACCTTTAATTGGTCAATTTAATTAACCAGAAAAGTCTGTCTTAGAAAGCTAGGTGGCTTCTTCTTAAGTTTTTGTATTTAAGTTTCTTTTTTACCTAGCCCAAGGCATCAATTAAGACACAACACAAATCTGAGTGATAAGTTTAAGTGACCTAAATGCCTTTTAGTGCCGAAGCAGTGTCCTCAATAGTCAGCATACACAAAAAGAAGTACAGTTCTAGAGGCCATATGTAATACCCCTAGAAACAAAGAATTCACAGTTGTTAGGATAGTCCCAGCAGGACATTTTTAGGCAGTACAGGACCCCTAATGTGAACGCCTACTCTCTGGCCTTTCCCCCTAGAGTTCCCCGTCCAGTCCAGTTAATTCAGTCCATTATTTGGTCTCAGGCCTGCTGAAGGCAGACAGTTCCAAGCAGATTTGCTTGACCATGACATCAGTTTATCTGCCCAATAAGTACGGACCACATCTAAAGATGTTCTCCATGAAAAGCACAGGAAGTAGGGTACCCTTTGCTTTCTTGTCAGGACTGTCAGGTGTGATCATGGCTCAGCAGTCAGTTTGAATTCAGAATGTTCACAGCCTTTTGAAAAGGCAGCCTCCTTCAGAAAGAGGAGAACACCTCCAAGCATAGTTTCGAGAGACATAGATCATTGATACTCTACTCTTTCCCATGCCTCCCCAGGTCCCAGATTTTTGTTGTGTCTCTTTTGTTACAAAACCAGTGTGTCTCATTTAACAATCTTAACTTTACATTTTTCAGTCATTCTCTCTTCTCACCCAGTCTTTTATCCACAAGGATTGGCTATAAGAAGGACAAAAACATTTTTATAGAAAAGCATTTTTATAGGGACGCCTGGGTGGCTCAGTGGGTTAAAGCCTCTGCCTTCAGCTCAGGTCATGATCCCAGGGTCCTGGGATTGAGCCCCGCATTGGGCTCTCTGCTCAGTGGGGAGCCTGCTTCCTCCTCTCTCTCTCTCTACCTGCCTCTCTGCCTACTTGTGATCTCTCAGTCTGTCAAATAAGTAAATAAAACCTTAAAAAAAAAGAAGAAGAAAAGCATTCTTATATAATTTGACCAGAAAGACGTATTATGTTTAGGAATTGGTCTGGATTAAATCCTGACTTTTCAAAAATTTTCTAAATGGAATAATATAACTTTCCTTCTCTTTTGTCCTGGCTCATTAACTAGTGAGCAGCCTAGAAAAGATCAAGCCCTTTTTCTGGAGCTGTATTTAATAATCAGAATGCCTCACTGAGGCATGTCTGCCAGGAGAAAGGTGATGGATTTAGTCAGACGGTTAGTTCATTGTTATAACTAATTTGGAAGCCTGAACACAAGTCAGCAACAGTGGGCCATCCCCCAGAGGAAGTCCAGAATCCATTCTGTCAGTACTGAGTGGTGGGGTCACACTCCTTGTGATGTGCCCTCCTCCAACTTGCAGCTTTTGGCAGGAATCACAAGTTAGGAATGCAATTAGCCTCTGCGTCAGGAATATAGAGCCGATTAGTAGCCTAATTTTAGATGGTCCCATCAGAGAATAAGACGCTTATTGTGGGCATGTGGATGTGACCCAGACAATCCAGCTCTCATCCATTGATATTTTCATAGTTTAGGGCCCCACAGAGGGTTGTCCTAAATCTGCAGCACTCCCAGAGTCTGAGTTCTGTTCATTGAGCCTCTGCTTGCTATAGTTTGGTACAGCTTGTGCTGAAGCTAAAACAACCCATATCAGACAGCTTAAGGTTTTACTAAGGTCAGGCTCAGGCAGTTAGGGCCTGTGAATTCAGGATTCCAGAAAAAGCTAGTAGCTAGTCTTCTCCAAAGGAAAGAACTCTACAAGGCCCAACAGCTATGCTCCAAATCCAAGCAACAAGCAAAACGTTCTTTTTAGCCTTTTTATCTTATCAATCTTAGAGTCCAAATTGACCCGCTCAAAAATAGGTACATCAGTCTGAAAAATCATCAACCTCTAAGGATCAGAAATTTCATTTCATAAGAGCTCATTAGCAAGTAAAAACTGCTTTTTAGAACTCTGAAATTGTACCTACATCTAGAGATTTCTTCTCCTTTTATGTTGTCTTCTTTTCTGCAGAGCTTCCAATAGGCAAAATCATTAGTTACGTAGATTTAGTCTGTTCCTAATATTCAAAGAGTTTAAATTTGATCTGCTAAGCAGCAGCAAAAAAGCAAGGACATTTTGTTCTATTACCATTTTTTCTTTGCAGCTTTTCCCAATTGGGATGATCTCTCCAGCATATTTGAAATTACAAGCACATAACATATACCTAGTGTTATCATACATCCAGATATAATACCCACAAAATACAGAGGTATTTTATAAAAATTTACCTTTTTTCTAGAAGTAAGTTTAGCATTTACATAGTTATCATTACAGGAGTGTGTATGTGTGTGTGTATGTGTGTGTGTGCGTGCGTGTGGTGTGTGTGTGTTTGTGTTGGGTTAGGGCTATATCCAGGAATGCCAGAGGATGTGGTTGCTGCAGCAGCAGTAGGTTAAAGAAACTCTTGGAAGGCCATCCCCTCCGTCGACCCCATTTTCCCACTCTAGGTTTATCTAAAGCTTTGCTCCAGTCCTGGGGGCTGATGTAACCTTTTTTTATCTCATTTGTGGATGACAATGCTGCAAATTTTTAGGCTATCCAAAGCTGACCTTTTGGAATATTTTTGGGCCCTTTGTCCTCCAGCCTGCAGGAAAGAACAAAAAAGATAAAAAAAAAAAAAATAGCAAGTGTTGTCAAAGATGTGGATGAAAAGGAACTCTTGTACACTGGTGGGAATGTAAATTAATGCAACCACTGTATAAAACAGTTTGGAGGTTCCTCAAAAAATTAAAAATAGAGGTACTATATGATCCAGTAATTCCACTACTGGGTACTTACCCAAAGAAATGAAAAAGACTAATTCAAAAAGATGTAAGCACCCCTGTGTTTATTGCAGCATTATTTACAATAGGCAATAGATATGGAAACAAGTTAAGTGTCTGTTGTAGACAAATGGATAAAGAGGATGTAATCTCTCTTTCACCCTCTCCCTTTCTCTCTCTCTTTCACACACTAGACACACAAATATTACTTAGCCATAAAAAAGAATGAAATCTTGCCATTTACAACAACATGGATGGACCGAGAGGATATTATGCGAAGTGAAAGACAAGTACCTTATGATTTCACTTATAACGTGGAATCTAAAAAACAAAAAACAGAAATGGATCTTAAATACAGAGAATAAAGTGGTGGTTGCCAGAGGGGAGGGGATGGGAAGGATAGGCAGAGTATTAAAAGTGGAGTATTAAGAGGTACAAACTTCTAGTTATAAAATAAGTCATAGCAATGAAAAGCACAGCATAGGGAATACAGTCATTAATATGGTAATAACTTGTATGGTGGCAGGTGGTAACTACACTTACGATGAACAAGCTTAATGTACAGAATTGTGAAATCACTGTCATATACCTGAAATTAAAATAATATTGTGTGTCAATAATACCTCAGTTAAATTTTTTAAAAAAGGTATTCTTCTTCCTCCCTTTCCATGCCCACTCCTGGCCCCCACTCTTTTTAGCCAATATAGCTAAAAGCACCAGAGGATCAGTGAGCCAACTTTCATGGGGATGGGTCTATCATTTTCATATTTCTAAGGCAACCTTCGTCTCTCACACTGCTGAATGATCAGAGATGCCAGAGTTAACTGCAGTTAAGCTATTTGCTGGCAGCACTATAGCATTAGAGACTGAAATGTTAATTTTTCAGCACTATATGAAATTCTGAATTCAAAGTATGAAAAGTGTTGTGAAGGGGAAGTTAGAGTATAACATGAACATTTTAAGTAGTTGGAAAGTTTAAGTATATGAAAGCTGAATTTTGACTAAGAAAAATTTTAGTTATCTGAAAAATTTACTTGTGTGGAGAATTCTGAGTTCTGTAATCATTACAGTTAATTATGTTTTAATAGGAAATAGAAAAGTAAGAGTAATGCTTTATAGAGTAGTTATATCCCAAGTTTGGACAATTTTCTACTTATGGACCTCATGCTATTTTCAGTGTTCATTTGCTAGTTTGGCAAAGAGAGGCAGTCAGTGGTGCCCTTGGCAGTGACGTTCATTTCTGCCTTTTCTGAAGGCAGCATCCTTTTCTGTACTAAAAGCTATACGAACGGAAACCATATTGAGAAACCTCAGGCAGCCAAATTGCCACATAAAGTTTTTTAGTACTATCATGATAATAATTTTGTGTTTGTGTAGCCATTCTATTTTGAATGCTGCCATATTAAGATATTATAGTAACACCAAAGTGAATTTTTAATTCAGGAATGCTGACTACTGAGAAGTTGCTTTCTTTATTAAAAGGTTTTTCTCAGCTCAGATCATTTTCATAGTACTGCTGTATAATACTCATAAGTTTTCCTGTAAACTGGAGGTATTCATGAACTTCTGGGAAGCCACCAAGGATAAAACCACATTTGACTTTGACTTAATATACAGTTAGGCAAACAAAACCCAAAGCTTTTAAACTAGACTTCATTTTTAGCTACATTTTAAGACTAAGACCTCTTGCTTCTTGCCAAGGATAGGGTATATATGTGTGTATGCATGTTTGTAGTAACTTCCAGTGAAATTCTGTTTCCTGGCTTTGTACTCAACTCTGTATCCCTTTTGTTTAGTATTTGTAAGTGCAGTTACATAGGCAAGACCTTTATTAATAATTGGCCCTGACCAATATATCTATCTATCTATATTGTATTTATATATAATGAAAATGGAATTAACCTTTGTTCAGAAGATAGTTGAAAAAACATCATTTTTAAACTTGCCAACAGTTAGACACCTGATAAATGATAAAGTCTAGACTGCCAGTTATATATTATTCCTGATATAGAACATAGAGTTGGTGACATTTTTCTTAAGGTTTCACTGTTAAAAAGAATGACAGTTGAGTTCTTTAAAGGGAACAACTGAATCTTTATCAATGGCTTATAGATCCTGATAGAGGAAGGGAGATAAAATTTATTGAGTACCATGGGATTGAGCCCCACTCAGCCCTGCGCTCAGCAGGGAGTGTGCTTGAGATTTTCCTTCCATCTCCCCCTCCCTCTCCTTCTAAAATACACCTTTAAAAAATTTTTGTTGAGTACCTACCTGTGACAGGCACTGTATTGCATACTAGATAATCATGACAATCTTGCAAGGTAGGTGATCTTATGCCTATTTTATAGATGAGGAAGTTAAGGTACAGAGAAGTTAAGGGATCTGTGCTATAACTAGGAAACTGTTAAACATGGGATTCCAACCCAGGTTGTTCTACTGTGCTGTACTCCTTCCATCAAATCAGGCATTGACAAACTACAACCCATAGGCCAAACCTCCTTGCCTATTTTTTTAAATGAAGTTTTATTGGAACTAAACTTTATCCATTCTGTGGCATTCCCTATGTCTTTCAAGCTCCAGTAGCAGAGTTGACCAGTTGCAACAGAGATCATATGATTCACAAAGCTTCAGATATCTCCTGTCTGGCCCTTTATAGAAGTTTGCTGTGAGTAGAAATATTAAGGAAACCAACTTTTGAAAGTAGGAAGGAGGAACTACCTGATGAAGTCTGCCAGCAAAGCTTAGAAAGCGTTCTGAGTTGTGCTGCCATTTTAACATCCAATTTGATAAATATTTGTGCAGGGCACAGGAATAGGTCCTTAGCGATAAGGAGAAGGCAAACATATGGTTGAGGCCTGTGAAGCTCATAAGTGATTAAAGAGGACAGACAGGTAAAGTAGGTACACTCCAACGATGATCACTATGATGTAAGCATATGGAGTGGACAGTTACTCCCCAAGAGATCAAGGAAGGTTCCCTAGAAGCTGATATTTGAGTTGGACTTCAAAGATGAGGTATTCGACAACTGTGAAAGATGAGGTGTTTGGCAGGTATGAGGGGGAATCTCTACCTTCCAAGCAAACAGACCAGTGAGGACAAAGGCACAGAAGCTTACCTGTGTGTCTCAGAGGATAAACAGTTCACTATAGCCAGAGTAGAGGATTTTTTGGAAAGGAGTATGGTTAGAGTTGAAGTTACCAATGTCAGTTGGGATTAAACTGTATAAGGACTAAAATTCCAGGCTAAGGAAATACTGTGTATATATTGTGTTTTACACATAGCATAAAATGATTCTTGAATTAAGTGTTATCTGTCTGTTTGTGGGCGTTGTAGCTGTGTGTTAGGATGTGTGTGTTACATTTGGAGATGATTTTTAAAGATCCATTAAGGCAAGGCATTTGTCAAAAATTGGAGCCAAAAGGGGCACCTGGCTGGCTTAGTCAGCAGAGCGTAGGACTCTTGATCTATAGGTCATGAGCCCGAGCCCCACGCTGGGCACAGAGATTACTTAAAAAAAAAAAAAAAAAAAAAAAAATGGAGCCTAAAGAACCATTTAGACCTCAGGCTCAGACGTGAATTTCTGAGACGTTCACCAGTTCCACAAGCCCATAAGTTAGTCATAGCATACCAGAATTGAAAAGGGAGCTTAGGAACCCTACATACATATACTCCATTATCCATTCAACAAATGTCTGATACTACTCTTGGGGCTGGATATGATAGTGAAGCAAACAAAGACTGCCTTCATGGAACTTATTTTGGAGGAGAGAGAAAATGAGTAAATCATTAGTTATTATATCATTATATATGTTTTATGAAGAAAAGATAAGCAGAGATAAAATATTAAAAAGTGGCCAAGGAAGGGCTCTTTGAGTCCTTCTCTCCATCTGAGAGAAGAACAGGTGTAAAGGCCCCAAGGCCAGAGCATGATTGTAAAAAAAAACTGGAAGAACCTGGCGATTCACAGACCTGTACCCCTGGGGATAAAAATACATTATATGTTTATTAAAATAAAAAAATTACAAAAAAAACTGGAAGGCAGACAATGTACCTCTAGAGCAACACCCTAAGGGGAAAAGAAGCAGGAGGTAAGGGAAGCGAGGGGACAGCTGAGGCCAGAATACACAGAGCCCTAAGGTCCATTTGGCCGGTGAGAAAATGAGACTGACTGATAGCCAAGGCCACATAGCAAGTGATAGCAAGGCCAGAGGGGCACCTGGGTGGCTCAGTCAGTTAAGCATCTGCCTTCGGCTCAGGTCATGATCCCAGAGTACTGGGATCAAGTTCCACATCGGTCTCCCTGCTCGGCAGGAAGCCTGCTTCTTCCTCTCCCACTGCCCGTGCTTGTGTTCCCCCGTTCACTGTGTCTCTCTCTGTCAAATAAATAAATAAAATCTTAAAAAAAAATAGCAAGGCCAGAATTGGTATCACCCTGGTTCATCTTCCCTTCATTTGCTTCCCTCATTGCTGGGGTCATTGAAAGATTAAAATATTATGTGTGTATACCTCAAGCATTCTGTAGAGAAGCTCTTCTTCAAAGGTGCATTTATGAATGCCTTCTTAATTTTTCTAATTATCTAATAGCTAATACTTCTTGGGTAGGTTTCTGTGTGCCAGGCACTGTGCTAAGTGTCTTTTTTTTTTTTAAGATTTTATTTATTTGTCAGAGAGAGAGAGAGAGTGAGCGAGCGAGCACTGATAGACGGAGGCAGAGGGAGAAGCAGGCTCCCTGCCGAGCAAGGAGCTCGATGTGGGACTCGATCCCAGGATGCTGGGATCATGACTTGAGCCGAAGGCAGCTGCTTGACCAACTGAGCCACCCAGGCGTTCCCTGTGCTAAGTGTCTTTTAAAAGTACTTACTACTGCATGTGAATCTACAATTACCTCAAAATAAAAAATTAAGAAACTGAAAAAGGAAACATTTGCTGGCACCTGCACCACCCTGTGCATTGCTTAGAGGTACTGTGAACTGAGTATGTGCGTTCGGTAATATAAATTTCAATTTTACTGAAGCATTAGACTTAGACAAGAACAATAAAATAGGTTCCCCATAATCTAATGAGGAAGACAGACAAACTGTTGGCTCTCCTTTCTATACCTATGATCTGTACGGTCATTAAAAATCAATACTTGTAACAAATAATACATTATATGTTAATAAAAAAAACAATACTTCTAAATCATTTCAGTTTTCTTATGATAGCAAGCCTAAATTGCTTTTCTTTCTTTCTCTCTCCTTTCTTTCCTTTCTTTCTTTTTAAGTAGGCTGCACACCCAGTGTGGAGCCCAGCACAGAGCTTAAACTCACAACCCCAAGATCAAGGCCTGAGCTGAGATCAAGAGTTGGACACTTAACCAACTGAACCACCCAGGCACCCCCTAAATTGCTTTTCTTCTTCTTTATTTTTGGTGAATAAAAGTTAACATTTCAATAGTATATTTATGACATTTAAACTATACCTTTAGTTGTATTAATTATGATTGCACTCAAAAAGTTTTTTGTTTATAATAAAGTAATATGGCTTACATTTTTAAAAAAAGATTTTATTTATCTATTTGAGAGAGAGACTGAGAGAGCATGAGTAGAGGGAAGAGGCAGAAGGAGGAGAAGCAGATTTCCCTCTTGGCAAGGAACCTGACATGGCTTATTCCAGGACCCTGAGATCATGACCTGATCCAAAGTCGGACACAACCCACTGAGCCACCCAGGCGCCCCTAGCTTACATTTTTAAAATCTGTTACAGTAATAGAATTAAGATAAAGGGAATTTTGTTGAGGGGTCAAGGGTGCATAGAGACCAGCTGCTACAGTGAGTAGTAACCTTACAGGAGGATGTAAGATTCCTCAGTAGATTCTCAATAGCTTGACATCATATTTCTGAAGGCCTTTATTGTCATTTGGTCAATCAAATTCAGCCTTTTTAAAAAAATAATTTTATTTAATTTTTTTTCAGTGATCCAAAATTCATTGTGCACCACACCTAGTGCTCCATACAAAATGTGCCCTCCACAATACCCACCACCAGGCTCACCTCCTCCACCCCCCGCCAAAACCCAGATTCAGCCTTTTTATCTCAAATCATTTTTCCTAAGGATCTATGCCAGTTTCATTTTACTATAATACTTTCTATTGTTACTGTTGCTAGTTGCTGAAATCTGCATGGATTTTTAGAAATGTCAGTTCTCCAATCTTTGCCATCTCAGTTCTTAAAAGAATAAAAGGTGAACATTAAGTCATGTTAATTTTTAATGAGTGATGTTTTCTTGGCATTATCTTTTGGGACAACCTGTATCTCATTAAGTGCCTATGACATTCTGACTTCCATATGAAGCATAAAAGAGTACCAAATACATTTCATGCAGGATTTCAGTGATCATCTTATGATCAATTTCAGGATAGGCTTTTTAGGTATCTAATGTGAAAGGCATTTACTTACAAGGCATTAAAGATTTTATGGTTAAATCTTGGGAGTATATGCTGATAGAATGATAGAATTTAAATGTAGTCCTTTCTATCTCTCTGATCTTACGAGTTTATTTAGTAAAAATTCAATACTACAAACATTCTTCATATAGAGAAATATAAGTTATTTCTTACATGGGTGTACTTTATAGTCTTTAGTAGAATAGAGGATATGTTGTGTCTTTATTTCTTATGAGTCATAGAACTTTATATACATTATTATGTTTAATCTTTACAGTGGCCTTCAGAAATGAGTATTATTTTCTTGTCAAGAAAATGGATGTTGTCATTAACGGACTTGCCAGGATTCTAGGTCTTTCTAGCTTAAAAGCTCTTTCAACTCACTACACCCCATTGTATTTAATCAGTCTGTCAGAGCAAACAGGATATATATAAAAGACCAAATTACACTGGCCAAGTTTAAAGTCAAAATAACTATCATATTAATACCATATAATAATCCTATAATTTCGGAAGTGGGAAATATCATTAAGAACTGTGATGATCTGAGATTAAGTTGAAAGCTGAAGCCAAACTTAGGGCAGGAATCTAAGGGTCCCATCCTACCTAGCTATTCAGCTTTACCTCAACTTATTTCCTTATGCAAATCCCCAACTCATTGTTTTTAAGAACACTTTTATGGTACAGCCTTACGTATGCATTTCCTAAGAATTTGACTATAATCTGTCATTTGTAGGAAGCCACTAAAGATTTTACAGAAGGTAAATCCAAAAGACGACCACTGCCCCTTCACCTGCATACTTCCATGTTCACATCCTAAACCTAAATCACTGAAGCTAACTCTACACCTTAGGCTCTAGAAGAGACACACCTTTTTCCTTATTCCTCTCTAAAAGAAATGTTAACATCATCCAATTTTAGGAATATAGTTGGGCCTCTAGGGTTTGTACATTTTGGTACAAAGTGGCAGGAATGTAATGAATTCAGATAGCTCGTCTTAACCTTTTCCCCCGTCTTTCTCTGTCTCTTCTCACCATCAGAGAAATCTAGGCCAGAGGAGCCAGTGGACCTTGTGATTTACACAGCATAGCTAAATACTCTAGGTTAAGAGAACGGATAGGGGTTAGAAGCTTTGTACCAAAATTAGTAGTAAGTAGCATTGATTTTTCTTAGAAGTGTCCTTCCTACTCATTTTCTAGTGAGGAATGGTTCTTCAAGGATTTGGGAATTTAAGATGTTGTTCCTATTTTATTACTTCTGTTATTTTATTCTGTTGGATAATTAATATCCAAGACTGCTCTGTTTCTACACTCTAAAGCTTTCAGGAAATACTATTCAAAATAGATCTATAATACAAATACTTTTTATCATGTCAATTTGTACCATCCTGGTCTATGAAACCATAATTTTTTTTTAAGACTTTATTTGTCAGTGAGAGAGAGCACAGCAGGGTGGGCAGCAAGCAGAGGGAGATGCAGGCTCCCCGCTGAGCAAGGATCCTGATGTGGGGCTCTATCCCAGGACCCTTGGATCATGGCCTGAGCTGAAGGCAGACACTTAACCAACTGAGCCACCCAGGCATCCTGAAACTATAATTTGTTAACTGGATTACCCTAGTATCCTCCCTATAGGTCATTCTCCCTATTTTTGTCTGTGTCTTCCTAAGGTCTATTCTAAACCCAGAAGCTAGAATTTTTTTTTCACCTTTTTATTTTGAAGTAGTTATAGACTTACAGAAAAGTTGCAAAAATAAGACAGAGAAGGGCGCCTGGGTGGCTCAGTAGGTTAAGTGTTCAACTCTAGATTTTAGCTCAGGTCATGATCTCAGGGTCCTGGGATCCAGCTCAGCACTGTGCTCCCTGCTCAGCAGGGAGTCTGCTTGTCTCCCTCTCCCTCTGCTTGCTCTGTCCTCTCAGATAAATAAATCTTAAAAAAAAAAAAAAAAAAAGTAGGGCCTAGAATTCCTGCCTACCCTTAACCCAGCTTGCCCTAATGTAAACTTCTTGCCTAACCATGCTGCAGTTATCAAAATTAAGAGGTTAACATTGGCTTGATATTAGTTAAACTATATACTTTATTTGGTTTGCACCAGTTTTCTGTTTATGACTTTGTCTTCTGTTATAAAATTCAATCTCAGATCCCACGTGGCATTTAGTTCTCACATTTCCTTAGTCTCTCCTAATCTGTGAACAGTTGTACAGTCCCTTCTTGTCTTTCATGGCCTTGACACTTTTTTGAAGAGTACTGGCCAGTTATTTTGTAGAATGTCGCTCAATTTGAGTTTATCTGGTACTTTCACATATTTAGGTGGGTGTTATGTGTCTTTTCATAAGAATATTACAGAAGTAAAGTGCTTTTTTTTTTTAGTGTGCTAAGTTAGGGAAAATGATGTCAATATGTTATTGGTGGTGTTAATCTTAATCACTTGGTGAAAGTGGTATTCCCATGTTTCTTCATTGTAAAGTTGCCACTTTTCACTTTGTGATTATTCAGTATCTCCCCTGAGGTATTTATATACTGTATACAAATAATCCTATTTTTCCTTAAACTTTCACTAACTAAAAAATCAGTCTACCCATTATAATAGAGTAAGAAAAAGAAAAGGCATGTATATATTAAAGGAAGAAATAAAACTGCCTCTATTCATAGAAGACATGGGCCTACTTTAGACAATCCCAGAATATCTACCAAAAAACTTCTAGAATAAGTGCATTTAGCAAATTCATAGTTTACAAGGTCTAATATATGAATTCGGTTGTATTTCTATATACTAGAAATGAACAGTAGGAACTTAAAATTTTGTATAGTACTATTTATAATAATAGCACACCTCGAAAATAAATACTTAGGTATCTAACAAAATATGTATGCCATTTGTATGATACAACCAACATACAAAACACTGATTAAAAAAATCAGTCAAAGTAGACATAAGTAAATTGACAGAAATACCATGTGCATGGATTGGAACACTCAGTATTATTAAAGATGTCAGTTCTTCCAGTAATCAAGATAATACAGTAATCAAGATAATACATGCTAAAAGAATCAATACACAGAGGGGCATCTGGGTGGCTCAGTGGGTTGGCCTCTGCCTTTAGCTCAGGTCATGATCCCAGGGTCCTGGGATTGAGCCCTGCCTTGGGCTCTCTGCTCAGTGAGGAGCCTGCTTCCCCTACCTCTCTTCTGCCTGCCTCTCTGCCTACTTGTGATCTCTGTCTATCAAATAAATAAATAAAATCTTAAAAAAAAAAAAAAAGAATAGACACACAGAAAAATGAAACAGAATAGGGTCCAGAATTGGATGCACACAAGTATAGTCAACTGTTTTTTTTTAATTGAGATACTGTTGATATACAGTATTATATTAGTTTCACCAATCTGTTGTCTATGTCTATGAGCTTAGTGGTTTTTGTTTGGTTGGTTGATTTTGATGATTTCACATATAAGTGAGATCATACAGTATCTTTCTTTGTCTGACTTGTTCAACTGAGCATAATGTCCTCAAGTTCCAACCATTTGTCACCAATGGCAAGATTTCGTTTTTTTTTTAAAGATTTCATTTATTTATTTGACAGAGATCCCAAGTAGGCAGAGAGGCAGGCAGAAGAGAGGTGGGGGAAGCAGGCTCCTCACTGAGCAGAGAGCCCGATGCAGGGCTCAATCCCAGGACCTTGGGATCATGACCTGAGCCGAAGGTAGAGGCTTTAACCCCCTGAGCCACCCAGGTGCCCCAAGATTTCATTTTTTATATGGCTGAATAATATTCTATTATAGATATATAGATAGATGCACATTTTCTTTATGTATTCATCCACTGTTGGACACTTAGATTGTTTCCATATTTTGGATATTGTAAATAGTGCTGCATGGGGGTGCATGTATGTTTTCAAGTTAGTGATTCTGTTTTCTTTTGGGTAAACACCTAGAATTGCTGGATCATATGGTAGTTCTATTTTTAATTTTTGGAGGAGCCACCATAGTGATTTCTCTAGTGACTACCTCAATATATGTTCCCACCAGTAGTGTACTGGTGCTCCCTTTTCTTCACATCCTCACCAACACTTGGTATTTCTTCTCTTTTTCATAATAGCCATTCTAACAGATACGAGATGATGTCTCTTTATGGCTTTTATTTGCATTTCCCTGATGATTAGTGATGGTGACCACCTTTTCATGCACCTGTTGGCTTTATATCTGAATGTCTTTGGAAAAATGTCTATCCAGATTCTCTGTCCATCTTTTGATTGGATTTTTTTTGTTATTGAGTTGACTGAATTCTTTATGTATTTTATATATTAGCCCCTTATCAGGTAAATGATTTGCAAATATTTTCTTCCATTATGTAGGTTGCCTTTTCATTTTGTTGATGGTTTCCTTTGCTGTGTAGAAGCTGTTAAGTTTGATATTAATGCCTCTTCTTTATTATTCCTTTTGGTGTCTTTGCCAAAAAAACATTGTTGAAAGTGATGTCAAGGAGTTTGCCACCTGTTTTCTTCTAGGAGTTTGGTGGTTTTCAGGTTTTACATTCATGTCTATAATCCATTTTCAGTTAATTTTTTGTGTATAGTGTAAAAGAGTGATCTAGTCTTATTCTTTTGCATGCGGCTGTCCAGTGTTCCCAATACCATTTATTAAAGAGACTGTATTTTCCGGATGATATATTCTTGGGTTCTTTGTCATAAATTAATTGACCATATTTGCATGGGTTTATTTCCTGGGCTCTCTATTCTGTTCCATTGATCTGTGTGTCTGTTTTTAATGCCCATTCCATACTGTTCTGATTATGTAGCTTTGTAATATAGCTTGAAATCCAGAAGTATGATGCCTCCAGTTTTGTTCTTTTTTCTCAAGATGGTTTTAGCTATCTTGGGTCTTTTGTGGTTCCATACAAAGTTTAGGATTCTTCTGTTTCTGTGAAAAATGCCATTGGAATTTTTATAGGGATTGTACTGAATCTGTAGATTACTTTGGGTCATACAGATATTTTAACAATATTAATTCTCCTGATCCATGAGCATAGAATATCTTTCCATTTATTTCCATCTTCAGTTTCTTTCATCAGTGTCTTATATTTTTTAGTGTATAGATCTTTCACCTCCTCGGTTAAGTTTAATCCTAGGTATTTTATTCTTTTTGATGTAGTTGTGAATGGAATTGTTCTCTTAATTTCTCTTTCTGATAGTTCATTATTAGTTTATAGAAAGAGAGAACAGATTTTTATATATTGATTTTGTATCGTGCTGTTTTACTGAATTCATTTATTTGAATAGTTTTTGGCAGAGTCTTCAGGATTTTCTACATAAAGTATATCATCTGCAAATATAGTGACAGTTTTACTCCTTTTTAAAAAAATTTGGGTCTTTTATTTCTTTTTCTTGCCTAACTGCTTTGGCTAGGGCTTTCAAAATTATGTTGAATAAAAGTGGCCAAGAGTGTACATTCTTGTCTTTTTACTGAATCTAGAGGGAAAGGTTTCATCTTTTCATTACTGAATATGATGGTAGCTGTAGACATTTCATGTATGGCCTTGTGTTGAGGTATGTTCTCTCTCTATCCACTTTGTTAGTTTCTGTCATGACCAGATGTTGAATTTTATAACATACTTTTTTTGCATCTATTGGGATGATCATATGATTTTTATCTTTAATTTTGTTTATGTGGTGTATCACTTTGTTTGATTGGCAGATGTTGAACCACAATTGCATCTCTGGAGTAAATCCCATTTGATTGTGGTATATGATCCTTTTAATCTATTGTTGAATTCACTTTGCTACTCAGTTGGTTTTTGGTAAGTACAAAGGCAATTCAGTGGAGAAAGGACACTCTTTTTAATAAATGGGGCTGGAACTATTGGATATCTGTCCATAAAACATAATGAACCTCAGTCCATACCTCAACCTTATATAGAAATTAATTCACAATGGATCATGGACTTAAATGGGGAACCTAAAACTAAAAAAAAACTTCCAAGGGAATATATATGAGAAAAATCCCTGTGACATGAGTTAGGCAGAGTTTTACATATGACTCCAAAAACCCAGCCCATAAAAGGAAAAAAAATGATAAATTTTACTTCATCAAAATTTAAGACTTTTGGCCTGTGAACACTGTTAAGAGACTGAAAAGAGAAGCTACAGACTGGAAGAAATATTTCAAATCACATTTCTAACATAGAACTTTTTTTTATAGAATGTATAAGGAACTCAAATTCAACAGTATTCCATCTTAAGAATTGTCAAAAGATCTAAACAGACATTTTAGATATATAATCAAGATACACTCATGGCACATAAGCATATCAAAGCATGATCCATATTGTTAATCATTAGGAAAATGGATATTAAAACCGTTATGTGATACCACCATACATACATCCATTAGGATGGCTGCCAAAAGAACAAAAAGGGGGGGGGGAAACTCCCCCAAAACTGATAATTCCAAATGCTAACTGAGATACAGAGCAACTTTAACATGACCAATAGGAATGAGTTGGTACATCTGCTCTGGAAAACAGTTTCGTGGTTTCTTATGAAGTTAAACAACTCACTTACCACATATCCCAGTATTTCCATTCTTGGATATTTGCCCAGGAGAAATTAAAGCATACATTCACATAAAACTTGTATGTGAATGTTATGATAGCTTTATTAACAATTTTCAAAAACTGGAAACAACCAACATGTCCTTTAATATGTGAAAAATCAGTGGTACATCCATGCAGTGGAATGCTACTCAGCAATAAAAATGAATGAATGCATTTTTCTAAAACTGCTAAATCCTGAGAAAGATGTAGCTCCAAACCTGTAATCACTCCTTGTTACACACACAATAAAATCAAAGCCTTACAGTGCTTTTCTCTTTAGCCCCACCACAATATAAATTCCATAGGCGCAATGATATTTGTGTTTGTTCTTTGTATTTGTTGACTGAAGAAAGTAGATATTAATACTGCTGGTTTACAGATGAGGAAACATATCAAAAGTTAAGTTACTTGAATTTGAGCACAAGTCTTTCCAATTCCTACACTTCTTGCCATCACAGTGCTTGCCATTACCTTTGGCTTAGCATAGTTTCAAAACTAACCCATGGTCCTCAAGTCTGACCTGCATGTTATAATCAGCTAGGAGGTTATTAAAATTCTCTTTCTGGCCTTTTGGTCCTTAGGTGAAATCATCTCTCCAGGTGATTCTGATGCATAGTGACAAATGAAAATAATTACAGATTAATATGTTTGTTGAATTAGTGAATGAACGGACTTGATAGCTTAATATATGACTTTCCCACATGGTTTTTGTCTGCTGTAGTATATTGACTTTTCCTGGCTTTTTTCCTTCTATCCTTATTTCTTTTTTCTTTTTTACCTTATGCTTTGAAACTTCTCTTAGAGTCTGTTTTTAAACTATCCTCTCCTCTTCTCTAAGTATTAATGCAGTAACAATTAGAACATTTCTGCAGATGTAGAGAGTTCTGGAATCTTCTTCCTTGAGGTACATCTCTCTGATTTCAACCTAAAGTGCAGTGGTCTTGGGACTTACTATTTGAATGAATTTCTACTTGTTTCTCTTCTAAAGAGACGTTTAGTTGTAGATTTACAATTGTTACTCTTATCAATAGTGCAAACAGTTGCAGAGGGATGAATTAGAAGTAGATGATCAATGTGTGTGATGGGTTTTCTTCTAGGTAGATGAAGAGTGGGAACCAATTATTTCATTTAGATCAACAACTTCAATTCATAATTATGACTTTAAAAATAATTTACTTTTGTGGAGACAGAGAAGCTAAGAGCAACTTATTTCTGAAAAACTTTATATTCTATAAAAGATTTCTGGGAGTAGTTTATTAATTTAGGTGCACTTGAAATTTTGTTGCAGATTATTAACCTGTGGAAAGGGAAGTAAATTGAGAGAACGATTTAAAGCAAGTGTTATAGAGCCCTTCACAATTAAAATTAATCAGAAGTTAAGGAAAGCTTTCTAGAGTCCATTGATAAGCTATATTTTTCTTACTTTTTTCATTAAATAACTTATTGAGTGCTGTATTTTACCACTGAAAGATGATGAAATTTTGCGTAGATTTTCCTGTAAAACTTAAAGCCCTAAATAAGGAATTATTTTCACCTCTTTGATAATCCTTCACCTGTCTTATGAAGCTCTATACTTAGATTTATTTTAAAATTGAGGAAATAGTACTTAAGAGTTTGATTCAAACAAAGAGGGAACAGTCACTTCAGGTTATACTAACTGTGGCTATGAAAAAGTTAAAGGACACATCTGGCAAATTTCTAGCTAAGACTTGTGAGAATAATCTGAGGGAATGGAGCTATAACTTTGAAATGATGCATTTCCTGCTGACTTTCAGGCTTATTAAACTCAAATTTTAAAAATGAAACAGACTTGAAAATAACTGAGAACCACAAAAAGGTTTCTAGATGCCATTATGCTTTTCACCATGAGTGACAGTAATGTTTAATGCACATTTAGAGTATTATTGATTTTTTAAAATATTTTATTTATTTATTTGTGTGAGAGAGAGAGCACGAGAGCACAAACAGGGGGAGAGAGCACAAGTTGTCAGTCAGAAGAAGAAGCAGACTCTCCCTGCTGAGCAGGGAGCCCAATGCAGACTTGGTCCCAGGGTCCTGGAATTATGACCTGAGCCAAAGGCAGACACTTATCTGACTGAGCCACCCAGGCGCCCCAGAGTGTTATTGATTTTTTTAAAGTATCTTGTTATTTTAAATATATACCCCAAGATATCATTAATTTCTTCCATATTTCTTTTTTCACATTTTGGATAGAATTTACTTTTCTTACACAACATTTGCTAAAGTACAAAGCAAATCAAAGAAAATGTGTTGTTTATTAATCTGATCCCAAACTCCAAAAATGTTTTATCATTTGAGCTGCAATTGAATAGGGAAGAAACATAAGACCAAACAACTGTAAGTTTTCAAATTCTTAGGAAAGACCCTTTAGAATTTACATGCTATGTTTTATATTTGGTTATAGATTGAAATATATAATAAACTGAATGGAGTTCTCATTAAGAATAACAAATCCTTAAAATACTTAATGCAGTTCTACAGAACACAGATTATTTCACTGAGAATAAACAGATGACTCCTAGATCCTTTGAAAAACAAAAGAAAAAAAATCCAGGGTATCCCTAAAAAATCCCCAAAGTGTCTTTGGTATACTATGATAGTGTAAGTGTCAGAGGGAAGGATTTTCTTTTCTCATTCTAGATGAAATGATGAAGGAATAGTACTCAGAGATTGAGCAACCATCTGAAAAATTAAATAAAAAATTTTAAATTATGTAGTGATCCAATTTATATGTATACATACTTATACTGTATATATGATGTATAAAACAAATATTTATATACATTATAAATAGGGTGGTTATTTGTCAAAATGATAACTATGATTATCTTCCAGTTATCTTTTGTCTTTCTTCACTCATTCTACTATGTGTACGTATTGCATATTTAAAGTAAAAATGTCAGTAACAAAGAGCCCTTAAAAGACTGAAATGCTGACCTCATTAAGTATAGATGTGGGCCAGAAAATACTGCTCTTGTAAGTCAGTAGTTAACACCTTTCTCTAAAATAGGTTTAGCAGATGTCTTTCCCTGCCTGTTCACCTTTATCTCCATACTCAGATATAACCATTTGCCTGGAGAGAGTTACAAGGGTTTTATACAGTGGTGTGTGCACATTGAAATCACCCAAGTTGCTGAAATACCAGTGCCCTTGTGCTACTCCCGGGAACAGATTTAATTACTCTGGAGTATAGCTTGGCTAATGGGACTCTTTGAAGTTCTCCAGGTTAATCAGTGTACAGCCAAGGAAGGATGAGAAACTCTGTTTTATAGAAAACTTAAAAAAAAAAAAACTCATTTGTTTTTCAGCCCGTTAATTTGTATTCTGTTGAAACTGTTACTACCCTGTATAAAACTTGTATTGAAAAAGTATATATTATTTTCAGCTGTTTTCTTAAATAAGCTATGTTTTAATGTCCAGCCTGCCGCTGAGTTAATTAGGTATTATGATGGACTGTTATATTCTGCCTCTATCTTTTCCTCCCTCCTGTCTGTCTTCCATGCTGTCCAAATGGTTAATTTTCGGAAGCATAAAATTATTCCGTCACTGCCATGCATAATATCCATTCTTTACAGATGAAAGTATAAGTTTCTAAGTGGCCCCAACGTATTTTCAGTTTTATCTTCTGTTATTTCAAAACTAGAGATCCTGAGCTCCATGTGTATTGACCATTCCTTGAGTAGTCCTTTTATTTCATACCTGCCTTCACATATGCTATTTCCTTTATCACTAATTTCGATCATAGTTCAAGAGTAGATTCAGAAACATTTATTGGAATGGAGCGAAAGTAGCCTTTATTATTGAGCATACTAGCCAAGGATTGTGGGGTTTTTTTTAAACTGTAACTTAACGCCTATTCTGAAGTTCATATGTGAGCAAAATTTCCTACATTTTTCACGCCCCCAAATTGGCTGAGTCTATTTTATACATAATTTATACAGAGATTTAAGTGTATTCAACCATAAAATTAAGTCAAGTTATTTCCTGCCAATGTGAAAAGGAAAATTGAAGGGCTTATACATGTAGATAAGTTTCATAGTACAATGTGGCGCCTGTGAAACCTTAACAGTTTCTGTTGGGTAAATGTTAGTTTAATAAGAAGTTGATTTGGGCAATGTTAAAAATTTGAGGTGTTTTTTCTATTAAGATAAATTTGGGGGCACCTGGGTGGCTCAGTGGGTTAAAGCCTCTGCTTCAGCCCAGGTCATGATCCCAGGGTCCTGGGATGGAGCCCCGCATCTGGCTCTCTGCTCAGCGGGGGGCCTGCTTCCCTTTCTCTCTCTCTCTGCCTGCCTCTCTTCCTACTTGTGATCTCTGTCAAATAAATTAAAAAAAAATAAAATCTTAAAAAAAAAAAGATAAATTTGGTAAAATGTAATTTAGTTTGCTCCCTTACATATGCTTCCTAGGCTTTTTTAGTGTTCCTAATTGTGTTATTATTTATTTAGGATACTGCTTTGTAACTTATGTTTTACAATCTAATTTGATAATATTTTTTCCCATTAGAATGTGAAACATGTTGCAGAAACATTCAAGAAGTGGCTGAAGGGGGAAGGAAAAAAGTGCCACAGCCTATCAGAAAAAAACAAAAGAAAACATGGGAAATACAACCACCAAATTCCGTAAAGCACTTATCAATGGTGATGAAAACCTGGCCTGCCAAATTTATGAAAACAACCCTCAGCTGAAAGAATCTCTTGATCCAAATACATCTTATGGGGAGCCCTACCAGCACAATACTCCATTACACTATGCTGCTAGACACGGAATGAATAGAATACTAGGGTAAGTATTACTGTAAACCAATTAATGATAAATTAGTGAAAGGAAAAAAAGCCTTGATTTTGGAAAACACATACATACATGCATGTTATATTGTAGTGAATCAGACTTTCTTTTTTTTTTTTTTTTTTAAGGTTTATTTATTTATTTAAGTTATTTATTTTAGAGAGAGTTCAAGGGGCAGGGGGTGGTTAGGGTGATCATAGAGAAACTCAAGCAGACTCTGCCTACTGCCAAACCCAACATGGAACTCTGTCTCACAACCTGAGATTACAATGTGAGCCAAAACCAAGACTCAGATGCCTAAATCAGACCAAAAGTTTTAATAGGTTGGATCACATATTCTTGTGGCTGTAAATACATTTTGATCCTCAATATGTTTCGTAGTATGATATCTTGATAATAGGTTAGTGTTTAATTTACAGCATTTGAATTCAAGGAAAGTACTTATCAGCTATCCAAATATTGCAGGGAATGGGACTTACAGCAAAATTTTCAGTTCTGGTTAGCTAGTTAAACTTGAAAAAACAGATGTATTTGCCTTATCTAGTCATGATGGAGTTTGAGTTTCCTTTCTTTTTAATGGGCTTTAGTTACTTGAAAAAGCTTCAAAAAGCAAAACATTTCCTTAAAATTGAAAATACTGAGAAAACTTAAAATCTCTCCAACAAGAAAGCATTAGTTGATGGCAAACATGCTTATATGAAGATTCTTACCTCATTACATGAGAATTAAATTTTATATTTGCTACCTTATAAAATGAGGGAAGCAGAGGATAGTAGTTCTAAAACAGATTTAGTGTTTTAAGAAGTAGATTATGCAGCTGTAACAGTCTGATGCCAAAAGAGAAAGGGACACTTCTTTGCTTATTACATGGTGAAATAAAATTGATAAAGCAGTATTCAGAACTCTTTAGAACTTGATAAAGTTTGGCCTTTTTTTGTATTTCTTTTAATATACATTGTCCAAATCAAGCTGCTCCTTTTGGTTTTCTTGAAACATGTTATGTATGCTCTGTTTGCCATGTGCGTGCTGCTCTCCCTGCCAGGAGTCCCCTCCCTGACTCCTCTCAGCTTTCTCTTTATCTGTCTTACCCTTCCTTCAAGGCCCTGAGCAGGATTTATCTGTCTCCTTAGCCAATAACAACCCAAAGGAACCTCAGTCTTTTCTTTTTTAACTTCTGTGGCTTTTTTTGTTTGTATGTATTACTTATTTGATATATACTACTGTATCATTGTGCTTTATAATTTTGTATATCTTCTCTCTACCTAAATTACTACTTTTTAAAAATTGTACCTTCTTTGTACTTCTAGCATCTAGCATAATATCCTATACAAAGTAAATAAAAGTTTTATGAAATTGTCGCACAAGGAAATATTTATGATGAGGATTTGTGAATGAGAGAAATTCCTTGAGTGAGTTTAAGTCGTCCAGACCCGTTATCAAGTAGGCATCTCTGTAACCTCTTAAAACTAAAGTCAGTATTTCTTGGTTTAGTGGGTATTTCCATAACCTCTCCTTTTTGCATTTAGTTTTTGTTTCCATTTCTCTAAAGATACCTACTTCGAAGCCACCACCAATTCATCTTGTTTGAAATTTTATATTTTTGGTTTTTCCCTGTGTTGATGACACTAATATATTGTGCTGAGGCACAATACATGAGGCATAATACGTTATATGAGTGCTTACTGTTTTCTAGTCAGTATTAACAGTGTCTGTGTACATTATCTCATTTAATCCTCATTAGAACTCTGTGAGGTAGTTTGCTATCTGCATTTTAGAGGTGAGAAAACTGAAGCACAGAAAATTAAGCAACTTGTCAGATCTCTAACAACTTAAAATTATAAAGCTAATTGCCCAGGCAGATGACTGTAGGCTTTAGGTTTTGTTACCACTGTGATAGCCTCATATCTCTTTGGTCTGATAAACCTATGTGTCAGGCCTGCCTAAGCCACTTATTAGCAAGGCAAGTTATTTCATCACTCTGGGCTTAAGTTCCTTTATCTGTAAAATAGATATCTATTATATACAGTTTGTGGGACAATTAATTAATGTGTTATATGTCTATCATGCTGCCTAGGATACAGTATGTACTTAATAATGTTATTGCTTCTCATTTCTGTAACCCTAAATATATTCAGGTAATCCTTGACTTACTCTTCCTTACCTAACCTGCTACTAATAGAAAGTTCACTAAGTTTTATCTCTAGAGTTCACGTCTTTCCATTCCGTTGCCCCAAGCTTAGCTCACCCTTACCAACCTGTCCTCCCAATGTGGAAAATATCGGATTCCTAAATGTTCTTTTTCCAAATCTTTTCCTCTCATAATCTCATGTCCAGATTAATCTTGCTCAGTTATATCCTTTTTTTTTTTTTTAAAGATTTTATTTGTTTATTTGACAGAGATCACAAGTAGGCAGAGAGGCGGGCAGAGAGAGAGAGAGAAGCAGGCTCCCTGAGAGAGATGCCGGGCTCAGTCCCAGGACCCTGGGATCATGACCTGAGCCTAAGGCAGAAGCTTTAACCCACTGAGCCACCCAGGCGCCCCCAGTTATATCCTTTTTAATATTTTTTCTATCATGACAAAACTGTAACAGTACCCTTTTGTCTCTATTACTCTGTTTGACTTCTAAAGCTCCCTTGACCTTGCCCTCATTTTACCCAGTCAGCCTAATTTCTCATTACTTTCTTAGGCAGCTTTTATCAGTGACACTTGTTGACTGACTTCTTTCCCTCTCCTTTAAATCCTAACTTGGTTTCTGCCCTTTTCATGAATTTACCTACAACTATTCTGACCTGCAGGTTTTTTTTTGTTTGTTTTCTGAAACCCCTGCAACTTAAATTTTAAACCATCTTATTTTAAACCATCTTATTATTGTTAAACTCATCTTCTCCACTTGATTGTAAAGATTGTAAATACAATTCTAGACACATAGTAATGTTCTCAATAGATTAACTATTGAATACTTAAACCATTAAAGCTTTTTGTTAAAGCTGAGTAAACTGTTGTATTGCTTTAGCTTCCTAACATTGAACTACTATAATATTTAGTATCAAGTCTTCTGATATGATTAATTAAAACTTGCTTGGAATACTAAAGTAAAACACAGTATTTTTTTTGAAAGATTTTATTTATTTATTTGACAGAGAGAGATCACAAGTAGGCAGAGAGACAGAGCGACGCAGGGTTGGGGGTTCGGGGGTAAGCAGGCTCCCCACTGAGCAGAGAGCCTGATGTGGGGCTCAATCCCAGGACCCTGAGATGATGATCTGAGCTGAAGGCAGAGGCTTTAACCCACTGAGCCACCCAGGCGCCCCTAACACAGTGATTCTTAAAGTATGTCGGACGACTCTTAGATCCTGAGATGCTTTTAGGAGTTACACGAGGTCCAATCTATTTTTGTACTAATACTAAAGTATTGTTTGCCTTTTTCACTGTGTTGACATTTGCAGTGAAAGTGCTAAATAAATGGGAAATAAAACTGCTGATGCCTGTAGATGAATTAAAACCTGGTACCCAACCTTCGTAGTAATCGTTGTATTCATCACGGCTGGCCACTTGCAGTTTAAAAAAAAAAAAGCCAGTTTCACTTAAAAATATCCTTGCTGAAGCAGTAAAAATTACTTCTTTTACTTAAACTTACTGTTTTTAATTAATCTCCATCATTGAGTATAGTACGAAAAAAGTTCATTGGTTTGATTTCAGGTTTTACATTGCAAGTAACACAAGAAATGGCCACTTGTTGAATTTTTGGTATAGTATCGAATATGAATATTCAGGCACTTTAGAATACTAATTTTAGAAAAGGTATTTTAGAATACTGGTCCTTTTTCTAACTATATAGAGGCTAGATTTTCTTCATATTCTTTGAACCAAAACTACATATCACAACAGAGAGAATGCTATGAGAATTTGTCTTCTGTTAGCTAGACCTGAAAAGAAATTTATAAATGTGTAAAATAGTGCCATTCCTCTCACTTAATTTTTGTTTATAAGTATAGTTTTTTTTTCATTTTAATATGTCAAGATTATTTAATATATAATGGCTTTTTTATGAATAAGTATTTTTAAATGTATGTTTTAATTTTTAATATAAACATAAATATATATAACCCACATAAACAAAAGCTTTTAGGAAGCTTAACTGATTGTTAAAGTGTAAGAAACCTGTGACCAAAAAATTTAAGAGCTGCTGATTGGTCAATATTCTTGACTCTTCAAGGCAGGAGTATATCTGTCTTTCTCTGTCATGTGGTTATCATTCTGTTGAATAAGTAAAGACCTATAGAAAAGATGACATATATTCTCTTTAGTTACAAGTTTGAACTACTTTTATAATTTGGTCATATGTATTTTACTTAACTTTATATGTTTCATTTCAGCCTAAAGTTTTTGGGTATTTTCTTCTTTATTTCCTTAATTGTCTGGAGAGATCAGTGGCTCATAATTTCTTTAGTAAAGCCTTTAACATCATATGCTAGAATCAGAAATTATTTTTCTCCTTTCCTATGGTTAAGCAACTCTGATTTCCTTAATCTGATTTTTTTGTTTTTAAAAAAATTTATTTAGTTAAGAAAATCATAAATTATTAAATGTTTAGTTGCTTTTTGAATTGAGAAATTACTCCCCTCTTTTTAAAGATTTTACTTATTTACTTATTTGTTTGTTCGAGAGACAGAGAGCAAATGAGAGCTGGGGAGGAGCAGAGGGAGAGGGAAAAGGGGAAGACTCCACTGTGAACAGGGAGCCCAAGGTGGAACTCCATCTCATGACCGTGAGATCACAACCTAAGGTGAAACCAAGAGTCAGACGCTTAACCAACGGAACCATCCAGGTCCCCCAAGAAATTATTCTTTTTAACACTGTCATGTAGAATAAGGGTAAATAGCATGTATTCATCAGCATTAAATAAAATAGCAAGTCTGTTTTAATTACTTGTGTTTTAGATAGCTTCAAATATTTCACTGTATTTAACCTTGCTAGACTTTCTAACAAAACTGATGGCCATTATTTTCTTATGATGCCTCATTTAATGTCAGGTACATGTCTACTGGCTTCAGTATAGTCCCTTGCTCACCTTGGCTAGATTCCTAATGCATGAAATAAATATATGGATAGACACAGGTATATATATACTTAGTCAATGACCTAGTGGCCATAGAGTAAAACCTCCATATGGAATAAGACCTTGATTTTATCACCATTTCCTTTAATTTTATGGTACCTACAACAAACAGGTATAACTTTCCTCTCTTATTAGGCAGGATAATATGGTAAAAATAGTTTACAGTTTAGCAGCTAGTTTGCGTCCATATCTCTCAGAACCCAAATGCTGTTTATTTACATTATATCACACCACAGTGCCTCCCTCATAAGAAATTAAATCCATATTCATAAATAGTTACTATTTAATGTAGCAAAAAGACTTAAATTTTGCAATCAGTGTGTCCTGGTTGGGATACTCTTTAGTTATATCTTCTGGAAAGTCATGTATAGAATGGGAATTACAGGGACACCTGGGTGGCTCAGTCAGTTAAGCATCTGCCTTTGGCTCAGGTCATGATCCCAGAGTCCTGGGGATCACATCCCACGTTGGGCTCCTTGCTCAGCAGGAAGCCCACTTTTCGCTCTGCCTGCCATTCCCCCTGCTTGTGCTCACTCTCCCTCTCTCTCTCCCTCTGGCAAATAAATAATAAAATCTCTAAAAATAAATAAAATGGGAATTATAATACATGTTCTTTAAATTTTACAGAGTAGCTTCTTTTGCTTCTTTGGAAATAAAATATAAAACCTTCATTAGAACATATGTTAATATCAAGCTTTGAGAAGTAATGGAGTTTCTAATTTTTGATTTCTATTTTTTACTCTTTCATTTTAGAAGTTATCAAGTTCTTTTAATGGATTAAATAGATTGAAGTTCTCCTCTCCTACCCCTCCTTGCCTGCAGACTCCATAGGACATGGACTTAATTTGTTTTCTTCACAATATGCCCAAGTTTTAGAATAGTACCTGCCAAATAACAACTCCAGTACTTGTTGCATGAAAGCGAATATTTAAATGAAACTGAATATATATGTATGTATTAGTGACTGAGAGAATAAGAGTGTTAATGGCAAGAAATTGAGGCTCTGGCAGATAGACTGTTATTTTGAAGGGAGCTCAGTTGAATAGGAGATGATAGTGGAATATGCAAGGGAAGGGGGCCTATAGAGGAGTTAGAATATGGTCTAGAGTTCAGATGAGAACTCAGACAGGGTGTTAGAGCATTAACAATTATCACAGAAGTAATAATAGAAGCCCTTTAAGAGAATCATGATTCCACCACCATTGTCTGTCATTTGGATTCTGTTAATACTTTATAGTTTACAAAGTACCTTCATAGAAACCTTTGAGAGATAGGTAGATGGCTGTGAGAAGAGATTTGCTCTCTAAAAGGAGGGAATGTGAATGAAGAGGAAAATGGATTCAGAACTGAATTTTCTTCCAGTAAGGGGTTAGGAAGTGGAGCTGCTACCATGGGTAAAGAGAAACTGTGCTTTAAAAAAAAAAAAAGGGGGCGCCTAGGTGACTCAGTGGGTTAAAGCCTCTGCCTTCAGCTCAGGTCATGATCCCAGGGTCCTGGGATCGAGCCCCACATCAGGCTTTCTGCTCAGCAGGGAGCCTGCTTCCTCCTCTCTCTCTGCCTGCCTCTCTGCCTACTTGTGATCTCTGTCTGTCAAATAAATAAATAAAATCTTTAAAAAGAAAATTAAAAAAAATTTAAAAATTAAAAAAAAATTTTAAAAAAAGAGAGAGAGAGAGAGAGATTTGAGAAGGTGTATACTTATGGAAACCAAGGTAGTAGAAAAGTCAGGATATAAATGGATAGTCAGGGGCACCTGGGTGATTCAGTTGATTAAGTGTCTGTCTTTGGCTCAGGTCATGATCCCAGAACCTGTGTCGGGCTCCCTGCTCAGTGAGCTTATCTCCCACTTCCTCTGCACCTCCCCTCTCCCCCACATCCCGATTGGTGGCTCACTCTATCGAAAATAAAATCTTAAAAAAAAAAAAAATGAATAGTCAACTATTTCAGGTTAAAAGCAAAAGTTAAGGATAGTGATGATGAATTTAGCTGTTAGGAAATTTCCTGGGGATGTGAAGAGTGCTATTTCAGTGCTGTGATAAGCATTGAGTCATTCAAAAGTGGAGATTATAGAAGAAATAGAGGTAAGTAACAGTGATAAAGAATCTAGAAAAACAAATGGCTCCTGAATGGGTTAGTAGGGTCAAATGAAAGGGATTTTTTTTCCAGATTAATGTTTTTCTTATTCCACCTTTCTAATAGTTATCTTTTGTCCCTATTCCAGAATTAACCTGTGTAAGTAGTAAAATACACTTCATAATTACTGACATTGTTACAGAGAGGGGTCTACCTAAAACTTACATATCAACTAGTTATTATTCCATTATGCATTCATGTACATTAAGGAAGACTACTTTTTTTTTTTTAAGATTTTATTTATTTATTTGACAGAGATCACAAGTAGGCAGAGAGGCAGGCAGAGAGAGGAGGAAGCAGGCTCCCCACTGAGCAGAGAACCCGATGTGGGGCTCGATCCCAGGACCCCGGGATCATGACCTGAGCCGAAGGCAGAGGTTTTAACCCACTGAGCCACCCAAGTGCCCAGGAAGACTCTACTTTTGATATTAAATAGGTGATAGAGGGGCGCCTGGGTGGCTCAGTGGGTTGAGCCTCTGCCTTCAGCTCAGGTCATGGTCTCAGGTCCTGGGATCGAGCCCCGAATCGGGCTCTCTGCTCAGCAGGGAACCAGCTTCCCCCTCTCTCCCTGCCTGCCTCTCTGCCTACTTGTGATCTCTGTCAAATAAATAAATAAAATCTTCTAAAAATAAATAAATAAATAAATAGGTGATAGAAAAGTAGTAATATGAATGAATAAAATTAGAATATCCACTTCTATAATATTAGCACAGAGTATTTATGTAGGTGTGGTACTATGTCCAATAAATTTAAGGATCTTTCCTGAGTAAATACATATAAAGAAGCTACTTTAATATTTTAACTTGAAGATAGTAAACTTTTTTGTTTGATTAATTGGAGTCTGGCAGTTTGGACAGTTACCCAAACTGTCAACTGCAAATTTGTCAACTGTCAAATCTGTCAACTGCAAAATTATCTATCTCTTCTATGTATTGGGGAGGATCTAGAAATGTTTAATACGAGAAAGAGAGAGATCTCTCTGTATTAACTGACATTTGTCCAACTTGCATTGAGTCCTGTGGTGTAAATGACCCAAGATCTTCTGAACATAAGAAAGAGAAAAGATATATTGGAAATGGGAACAGAAAGGGCTGGATAAAAGTGGTTTAAGCAGAATCTTATAGAATCTGAATTAATTTTAATAATTTCTTCCTAAATTAAATTTTTAAGAAAATGAAATTATTTTCTTAATTTAATGCCTCCTAGGAAAGGTTTTAATTTTGAACATGTTTTTAGAATATCATTTTAATTTTAGTTATCCACTACAATCCCACTATTAATTCAACCATTATAAATACATATTATCATCAGTTGTTGACATGGGCAAAATATTGTATGTATGTTTTCCTTTTTTTTTAACTGTTAAGCAACATTATGGTCATATAAACAAACAAAACTGCCCATGTTACTGCCTCTTTTAAACAACTGTTAGAATTATTTTGTGTTCCCTTCTCGTTTAAACTGTAACATTCAGAGACTTTGTAATGACTTTATAATTTATTTTATACTTTGAACTATAAACATTCATAGATAGACTTTGTAATAACTTTATATTTTTTTATTTTAAGATATACTATGATTTGTTTCCCATTTCTCCTATAAACCAGACATTTAACTGATTCCTAATTTTTTTAAAGTAACACTGTATTGAATGTCATTGTTCCTATAGATTTTTATTTTTTTAAAGACTTATTTATTTTAGAGAGTATGTACACATGTGTGTGTGCAGAGTTGGGGGGCAGAGGGGGAGAAAATCTCCAGCAGACTCCCTGCTGAGGGAGGAGCCCGACATGGGGCTCAGACCCACAACCCTGGCTGGGACCATGACCTGAGCCAAAATCAAGAGTTGGACACTTAACCAACTGAGCCACCCAGGCACCTCACAATTTTTATTTCTTTTACATTATTTCCTTTAGTCTAAGTTCTCAGAAGTAGGTTTACATGGTTGAAGGAGATGAACCATGTATTAGTTGTTAATGAGCTATTTATTATGTAATTTGCCTAATATCACATAGAGTGACAGAATTAGGATTAGAGCCTGACAATCTGTCCTAGATGCCGTGTTCTTGATGAGTTCTTGATCTTGCTACACTGCTGCCTTGAGAGATCTAGAGTGTTGTCTTAAGAGATCTCCAATGTTATGTCACCAATCTAGGTCAGAAGAGTAATATACATTCAGTTCATCTGTCAAAGTTATAGGAAGAAATTGGTGTGTCTGACAGTATGGTGAGGATTTCAGAAAGAATAGGATATAGACGCTGCCTTAGAAGCCTATGAACTAAGTGGTAGACAGAAACAGATGTGTAAGAAAGTAACTATGATGCAGTGCAATGAGTTATATAATTCGGATGCTGTATGAAGACAAGGAAGTGACCAAACTGAAGGAAGGAACATAGTGTAAAGAGGCTTCTAAATAGGACTGGGTTTGTTTAGATAGTCTCCATTAGTTTCTAGGAAACCAAACAGCAGAGCAAGTAATGAAGAACCTACATATGTACTGTGAGGATTAGAAGGCCATAAAGGCTATGTTGGACTGTAGAGAAAATATGTACAAGTAGGGCTTTCTGAGGAAATTTTACTGAAACTTGGGACCTGGGCTAACAGACAAGCTTTGGAAATTAAACTGTGACTGAATAGAGATTGAGAACTCCAGAGAGATTTACCTCCCAGGAGATAGATGTTTACATTTGAAGGGGGATGAGGAGTGGGTAAGACCTGAGACCATGGAGACATTCCCTATGTCGTAAAACTCAGATGCTAATCTTTTCATCCCCTGATAGATATACACAAGATCTTCCCTAGGATCTTTTGTTTACACTCAAGGATAGGCTTTTCTGCCCTGCCTCCAAACAGGAGGAGTCTGCTATATAACCCTTCCAGAATCTTATTTTCAGGGCTCCTTGCTATATTAACTTGCTATTACTGCTGTGACAAAGTACCACAAACTTAAAAACTTAATACAGATTTATTCTATTAAAGCTCTAGAGATCAGAAGTCTGAAGTGTTCTGTTGAACTAAACTCAAGGTGTTAGCAGGGCTGCATACCTTCTGGATGTTCTAGGGTAGAATCAATCCTTTCCTTCCTTTTCCAGCTTCCTAAAGCTGCCTGCAATTTTTGGCTTGTGGGTCCTTCCTCCATCTTTAAAAGAAACATCTTAGCTTCCTTCCATCTTCCAATCTCTCTTTGACTCTTGACCCTCCTGTCTTCCTCTTAAAAGGGCTTGTGATTGCATTGGGTTCACTTGGTTAATCCAGGCTAATTTTCCATGTTAAGAACCTCAGCTTAATCACACCGCTAAAGTCCTTTCACCGTGTAAGGTACAATATTCTTGGGTTCCAGGGATTAAGACATGGATCTTTTTGGGGTGGGGACCTTATTCTGCCTACCATACTCACCTATAGTGCAGACCCCAGTACATATAGAGTAATGTCTGATCTGGCTCTAATTGCAATTTCCCAGTGGGAAGAGTTGAGGTATGAGGAACTGACATAGTTTATTACAAGTAATGATAATTTATTTGTTCCTGCTCCGGCAACACCATGTCTACTTTCAGGACAGTTCAAATCAGTGTAGTGCTAAAACCCTAATGGATTGTTTTTGAAGGGCTCTACAGCTGAGCTCTCTAGACTCCTGAATAATAAGGACAGGAAAAGTCCAGAGTTGTCTGGGATCTTCTGCCTTAGGACCTCCAACTTAACCTTCTTCTTGTAAGAGCTTTCCAGCTTGGCTATCTCACTCAAATTGCAGAGTCCATCCTAGCTTCTTTATTGTCACTTTTTTCTGTCAGACCCATATGTTTAAGCTAAAACTAACCTAAAAGCAATCCAGATTTAACTAGGGGTTAGAGTTTGGTTCCTCTCCCTTCCCTTTGCTGTTCTGTACTTGGACATAGAAATGCAAATGATACCAGCCCTCCACAGTAAATGTAGGCACTCATCTTCAGATACAGGAGTTATATTCCCGTTTCATAATGTATTTGTGCGTTTTCTAGTATAGGCTGACTGTATTATAGCAGGTTGTTTTTTTTTTTCCCAATTCATTTTCCAGTATCTTATAGCCACTGAATTGGCTCAACTATTAATCCTATGATCCTATTTCAAGGATGTATTAGGGAGCTAGGCAAACTCTCAGATCTAGGTTTGGCATTAGTTATCGGAGCTCACCTAAACCTATCGTTGGTAAAGGCTACCCACTTTGGAATTAAATCCTGGTCTTCTAGAACTGACCACAACTTACCCCTCAAAAAGTTACTACACTGTGTAAATAGTACTAACCAAAGACTTTTAGAGAAAAATTTTTTCTAGATTTAAAAGTTAGTCCTAGACTTATGCACTACTTCCTGTACTTATATTGATTGTTACTGTCTTTATTAAGTAAAGATATAACTAAGAAATAGGGCAGAACAATAAAGAAAAGAAAAGAAAAGTTGGTGTGAAATGTTTGATAATGTACACTCAGGCATTCATGTGAGTGACATATGAGTCTCATGCGGCCCTTCCTTTTCCTTTCCTCCCTCTGCCCCTTCCTTTTTTCTTTGCTTCTCCTTTATTTTTCCTCCATTTTCTTTTCTCTTCTATCCCCCTTCTCTTATTAGCAAATACCATAAAGATACTCAACCTTCTTTCTCTTAGTATTTTGTTCTAGAATGGAGTTTTTAATAAGTGTAAGAATTAGTCATACAGCTTATTTTGAAAAAAGCTTCAGTAGACATTTTATTAACAGCTTAGAAGTGAGTTTATCTTTTAAATTTATCTTCTGTGTGTGTTCTTTTTTCAAGACGAGACACTGGTTTTCATTTTTTTCTTTACCATTTTAGGACTTTTCTTTTCGGTAGAGATGGAAATCCAAATAAACGGAATGTGCACAATGAAACATCTATGCATTTGTTATGTATGGGACCTCAAATTATGATATCTGAAGGCGCCCTTCATCCCCGCTTAGCACGGCCCGCAGAAGATGATTTCAGAAGAGCAGATTGTCTGCAGATGATCTTAAGGTGGAAAGGAGCAAAACTTGACCAAGGAGAATATGAGAGAGCAGCTATTGATGCTGTTGATAACAAAAAGAACACACCCCTGCACTATGCCGCTGCCTCAGGGATGAAAACCTGTGTCGAGGTAAAACTTTTTTAATATTCTACATTCTGTAAAATTTGTGTCTTGGTAACATGTAATAATCAGAGTTTTCTTTGCTTATCTTAACAGTTACTTTAGTTACTTTAGTCCTTTTTGTCCTCTTTATGATTCTAAGAGAATCTGGATATCTTTTAAATACAGTCATTCCCTTGTTTTAGGGAAAGATTAAAAATAAACCCATAAACAGTCCCCCTTGGGAATAAAATGGAATCAAGAGCAATTAAAAATTAGCTAACATTCCTGAAGATCACAGTCCTCAATTAAACACTTGTCACTTAAGAGTAAGGGTTTTGGGGGCGCCTGGGTGGCTCAGTGGGTTAAGCCTCTGCCTTCGGCTCAGGTCATGATCTCAGGGTCCTGGGATCGAGCCCCGCATCGGGCTCTCTGCTCAGCAGGGAATCTGCTTCCCCCTCTCTCTCTGCCTGCCTCTCTGCCTACTTGTGATCTCTGTCTGTCAAATAAATAAATAAATAAATAAATAAATAAATAAATCTTAAAAAAAAATATTCCTTTAAAAAAAAAAAAGAGTAAGGGTTTTGGTGGAGATATGTTCTACTTTTTGGCTGATTTTTAGAAGCCAGTTTATACATGTTGGATATGGCAAATCTTAGCCATGGGACTTAGATTACCTAAAATTGATCAGTTCCCTAAGCAAGGGGTAAATATTAATGAATATATTTATTTTGGTCTTTTAAAAAACCTTTGTAACTTAAATTGTTTTAAAAAGTTTTCTGTTTAGGGGCGCCTGGGTGGCTCAGTGGTTTAAGCCTCTGCCTTCGGCTCAGGTCATGATCTCAGGGTTCTGGGATCGAGCCCCACATCTGGCTCTCTGCTCAGCAAGGAGCCTGCTTCCCCCTCTCTCTGCCTGCTTCCCCCCTTTCTGCCTGCTTCCCCCCTCTCTGCCTGCTTCTCTGCCTACTTGTGATCTCTCTCTGTCAAATAAATAAATAAAATCTTAAAAAAAAAAAGTTTTCTGTTTAATCTGTATTAATATATTCCTGAATACTATATTGCATTTTAATTTTTCCATTTTTGGATTTCATATATAACAGTAGGCTTAGATAAAATCAGCCATGTAATACAGGATATTAACTAAGCTAGGAAATCCTACTCTTCATGGTGTCATCACTACTGTACATACAGTAGAATGGGTTTTGTCAGCTACATTCATGTCAATATACTTATTATAGAAGTTCTTTTATATAGATATATTAAAGTGTGAGTGGGGAGCATTATAGATTCGATCACAGAGTATCTATGTTACCAAACCTTAGACCTTTGATGGAAGAGCAGTGATCCTAATCAGATTAAAATACGTATCTGAGGGTGCCTGGGTGGCTCAGTGGGTTAAGCCTCTGCCTTCGGCTCAGGTCATGATCCCAGTGTCCTGGGATTAAGCCCCGCGTCAGGCTCTCTGCGCAGCAGGGAGCCTGTTTCCTCCTCTCTCTCTGCCTACTTGTGATCTCTGTCTGTCAAATAAATAAATAAAATCTTTAAAAAATAAAATACGTATCTGAAAATTTAATACTTCTTTAATGTTCCTCACATATATATTTTATACTTCTAAATTGATAAAGATATTAAAAATATGAATGTCTTTCATTTTCTTATGCATTTTAAAAGATTATAGCCTCTTATATAATTTCCTTAGTGTATCTGAAGTGACAGTTCTTTTTACTTTAAAAAGCCTTCTGATCTTCTTTTGTTTATTGCTATTAGTTATGATACTGGTTAATCTTCTGGAATCTTAGTCATTTTATCTCTTGGGGTTTTCTCACCTTTGCCCACTAGTAAGTTAGTGACAGTCATCAACTTGAAACTATTTTTTTTAATTAATTTATTTATTTTAATAAACATATAATGTATTTTTATCCCCAGGGGTACAGGTCTGTGAATCGCCAGGTTTACACCTTTCACAGCACTCATCATAGCACATACCCTCCCCAATGTCCATATCCCCACCACCCTCTCCCTTCCCCCCTGCCCCCAGCAACCCTCAGTCTGTTTTTTGAGATTGAGTCTTTTATGGTTTGTCTTCCTCCCAATCCCATCTTTTCATTTTTTCTTTTCCTACCTCCCCCCAAACCCCCCACATTGCATCTCCACTTCCTCATATCAAAGAGATCATACAATAGTTGTCTTTCTCTGATTGACTTATTTCGCTAAACATAATACCCTCTAGTTTCATCCACGTCATCGCAAATGGCAAGATTTCATTTCTTTGATGGCTGTATAGTATTCCATTATGTATATATACCACATCTTCTTTATCCATTTATCTGTTGATGGACATCTAAGTTCTTTCTACAGTTTGGCTATTGTGGACATTGCTGCTATAAACTGCTATAAACATTGCTGCTATAAACATTTGGGTGCACGTGCCCCTTCGGAGCAATATTCCTTTCGCTATTCGAGGTCTTTTCTGGGTCCATATAAATTTTAGGATTATTTGTTCCATTTCTTTGAAAAAAATGGATGGGATTTTGATAGGGATTGCATTAAATGTATAGATTGCTTCAGGTAGAATAGACATTTTCACAATATTTGTTCTTCCAATCCATGAGCATGGAACATTTTTCCATTTCTTTGTGTCTTCCTCAATTTCTTTCATGAGTACTTTATAGTTTTCTGAGTATAGACTCTTTGCCTCTTTGGTTAGATTTATTCCTAGGTATCTTATGGTTTTGGGTGCGATTGTAAATGGGATTGACTCCTCAATTTCTCTTTCTTCTGTCTTGTTGTTAGTGTAAAGAAATGCGACTGATTTCTGTGCATTGACTTTATATCCTGACACTTTACTGAATTCCTCTACAAGTTCTAACAGTTTTGGAGTGGAGTCTTTTGGGTTTTCCACATATAGTATCATATCATCTGCAAAGAGTGATAGTTTGACTTCTTCTTTGCCAATTTGGATGCCTTTCATTTCTTCTTGTTGTCTGATGGCTGAGGCTAGGACTTCTAGTACTATGTTGAACAGCAGTGGTGATAACAGACATCCTTGCCATGTTCCTGACCTTAGCGGAAAAGCTTTCAGTTTCTCTCCATTGAGAATGATATTTGCAGTGGGTTTTTCATAGATGGCTTTGATAATATTGAGGTATGTGCCTTCTATCCCTACACTTTGAAGAGTTTTAATCAGGAAGGGATGCTGCACTTTGTCAGATGCTTTTTCAGCATCTATTGAGAGTATCATACGGTTCTTACTCTTTCTTTTATTAATGTATTGTATCCCATTGATGGATTTGCGGATGTTGAACCAACCTTGCAGTCCTGGAATAAATCCCACTTGGTCGTGGTGAATAATCCTTTTAATGTACTGTTGGATCCTATTGGCCAGTATTTTGGTGAGAATTTTCGCATCTGTGTTCATCAAGGATATTGGTCTGTAATTCTCTTTTTTGATGGGATCCTTGTCTGGTTTTGGGATCAAGGTGATGCTGGCCTCATAAAATGAGTTTGGAAGTTTTCCTTCCATTTCTATTTTTTGGAACAGTTTCAGGAGAATAGGAATTAATTCTTCTTTAAATGTTTGGTAGAATTCCTCTGGGAAGTCGTCTGGTCCTGGACTTTTGTTTGTTTGGAGATTTTTGATGACTGTTTCAATCTCCTTACTGGTTATGGGTCTGTTCAGGCTTTCTATTTCTTCCTGGTTCAGTTGTGGTAGTTTATATGTCTCTAGAAATGTATCCATTTCTTCCAGGTTGTCAAATTTGTTGGCGTAGAGTTGCTTGTAGTATGTTCTTATAATTGTTTGTATTTCTTTGGTGTTGGTTGTGATCTCTCCTCTTTCATTCATGATTTTATTTATTTGGGTCCTTTCTCTTTTCTTTTTGATAAGTCTGGCCAGGGGTTTGTCAATCTTATTAATTCTTTCAAAGAACCAGCTCCTAGTTTCGTTGATTTGTTCTATTGTTTTTTTAGTTTCTATTTCATTGATTTCTGCTCTGATCTTAATGATTTCTCTTCTCCTGCTGGGTTTAGGCTTTCTTTGTTGTTCTTTCTCCAGCTCATTTAGGTGTAGGGTTAGGTTGTATATTTGAGACCTTTCTTGTTTCTTGAGAAAGGCTTGTACCGCTGTATATTTTCCTCCCAGGACTGCCTTTGTTGTGTCCCACAGATTTTTGAACCGTTGTGTTTTAATTATCATTTGTTTCCATGAATTTTTTCAACTCTTCTTTAATTTCCTGGTTGACCCATTCATTTTTTAGAAGGATGCTGTTTAGTCTCCATGTATTTGCATGCTTTCCAAATTTCCTCTTGTGATTGAGTTCTAGCTTCAGAGCATTGTGGTCTGTAAATATGCAGGGAATGATCTCAATCTTTTGATACTGGTTGAGACCTGATTTATGACCCAGGATGTGGTCTATTCTGGAGAATGTTCCATGTGCACTAGAGAAGAATGTATATTCTGTTGCTTTGGGATAGAATGTTCTGAATATATCTGTGATGTCCATCTGGTCCAGTGTGTCATTTTAGGCCTTTATTTCCTTGTTGATCTTTTGCTTAGATGATCTGTCCATTTCAGTGAGGGGAGTGTTAAAGTCCCCTGCTATTATTGTATTAGTGTCGATGTATTTCTTTGACTTTGTTATTAATTGGTTTATATAGTTGGCGGCTCCCATGTTCGGGGCATAGATATTTAAGATTGTTAGGTCTTCTTGTTGGACAGACCCTTTGAGTATGATATAGTGTCCTTCCTCATCTCTTATTATAGTCTTTGGCTTAAAATCTAATTGGTCTGATATAAGGATTGCCACCCCAGCTTTCTTCTGATGTCCATTAGCATGGTACATTGTTTTCCACCCCCTCACTTTCAATCTGGAGGTGTCTTCGGGTCTAAAATGAGTTTCTTGTAGGCAGCATATTGATGGGTTTTGTTTTTTTATCCATTGTGATACCCTGTGTCTTTTGATTGGGGCATTTAGCCCATTAACATTCAGGGTAACTATTGAGAGATATGAATTTATTGCCATTGTATTGCCTGTAAGGTGACTGTTACTGTATATTGTCTCTGTTTCTTTCTGATCTACTACTTTTAGGGTCTCTCTTTGCTTAGAGGACCCCTTTCAGTATTTCCTGTAGAGCTGGTTTGGTGTTTGCAAATTCTTTCAGCTTTTGTTTGTCCTGGAAGCTCTTTATCTCTCCTTCTATTTTCAATGATAGCCTAGCTGGATATAGTATTCTTGGCTGCATGTTTTTCTCGTTTAGTGCTCTGAATATATCATGCCAGTTCTTTCTGGCCTGCCAGGTCTCTGTGGATAGGTCCACTGCCAATCTAATGTTTTTACCCTTGTATGTTACAGACTTCTTTTCCCGGGCTGCTTTCAGGATTTTCTCTTTGTCGCTAAGACTTGTAAATTTTACTATCAGGTGACGAGGTGTGGACCTGTTTTTATTGATTTTGAGGGGCGTTCTTAGCATCTCCTGGATTTTGATGTTTGTTCCCTTTGCCATATTAGGGAAATTCTCTCCAATAATCGTCTCCAATATACCTTCTGCTCCCCTCTCTCTTTCTTCTTCTTCTGGAATCCCAATTATTCTAATGTTGTGTCGTCTTATGGTGTCGCTTATCTCTCGAATTCTCTCCTTGTGGTCCATTATTTGTTTGTCTCTCTTTTGCTCAGCTTCTTTATTCTCTGTCATTTGGTCTTCTATGTCACTAATTCTTTCTTCTGCCTCATTTATCCTGGCAGTGAGAGCTTCCATTTTTGATTGCGCCTCATTAATAGCTTTTTTTATTTCAACTTGGTTAGATTTTAGTTCTTTTATTTCTCCAGAAAGGGCTTTCATCTCTCCGGAGAGGGTTTCTCTAATATCTTCTATGCCTTTTTCGAGCCCGGCTAGAACCTTGAGCATTGACAATCTGAACTCTAGATCTGTCATATTACCAATGTCCGTATTGATTAGGTCCCCAGCCTTCGTTACTGCCTCTTTGTTCTTTTTTTTGTGGTGAGTTTTTCCGCCTTGTCATTTTGTCCAGATAAGATTTGCTTTCTCCTCTTCTAGAATTCCGCTGTTTTTGGTGAGTGAAGTTGGTCTTGGCTGGGTTTCTTGTTGATCTTCTGGGGGAGGGGCCTGTTGTAGTGATTCTCAAGTGTCTTTGCCGCAGGCAGAATCGCACCACCCTTGCCAGGGGTGGTAATCCTTTCGGGAGCTTTTGTTCCCTGAGCGCTTTCTGTAGAGTTCCAGAGGACAGAAATGAAGATGGTGGCCTCCCAATCTCCGGCCCGGAGGAGCCGAAAGCTTGGTGTCCTGCTCCTCAGTGCGCCATCAGAGAAAAGTGCCCAACCGCCCTGCCTCCCTGGCCTGCGGTTGTGCCTGGAGGAAAGCAGTCAATTGCTGGCACTTGGAGAAAAGCGCCCGGTCGCTTCTGTCTCCGTGGCCTCTGGCCGCGCTCGGAGCCCACCCAGCGTGCCACCGGCTCAAGGTAACCCCGGGCTGAGAGCTCACTCCTCGGCTCTGTCACTGTAGCCGGCTTCCCTGCTCTAATACCTGTGAGCTCTGCGGCACTCAGACATCCCTGGTCCTTCTGTGTCCCCGCGGGACCTGGGGTTACGCTGACCCTACCTGGGCTTCCCCCCGGTTTAGCCTGTGGAGCGATGTCCCTCCGTGGAGCAGACTTTTAAAAGTCCCTATTTTGTGCTCCATTGCTCCGCCACTTGCCGGAAGCTGGCCCCTCCCCCTGCAGTCTGTCTTCCCGTCGCTTTGGATTCACTTCTCCATAGGTCCTACCTTTCAGAAAGTGATCGATTTTCTGTTTCTAGAATTGTTGCTCTTCTTCTCTTCAATTTCCCATTGGATTTGTAGGTGTTCACAATGGTTAGATAAGCTATCTAGCTGATCTCCTGCTACCCGATGTCGTCTCAGCCTGCTACTTCTCCGCCATCTTGACTCCTCTCCTTGAAACTATTTTTGTAAGCAGTGCTTTCTAACATTGATTTACATTGTGGTGGAAGGATGTCCTAGGATTGGTGGGGTGGTGGGGAGGTATGCTCCTATCAGTAGAATTCCTGAGGCTTTTTACATAAACCTTTTTTTTTTCCAGATTTTATTTATTTATTAGAGAGAGAGAGAGAGAGATCACAAGTAGGCAGAGAGGCAGGCAGAGAGAGGTGGGGAAGCAGGCTCCCTGCTGAGCAGAAAGCCTGGTTCGGGGCTCGATCCCAGTACCCTGAGATCATGACCTGAGTCAAAGGCAGAGGCTTAACGCACTGAGCCACCAGGTGCCCCTACATAAACCTTTTTGTATATTGTTCTTTTCTCACCTCCTATGAAAGAATCTCTGCTGAAGTGACTCATCATTATTGAGTCACTCTAACTCAAGTGAGTTAGAGTAGAAAATAGCTTATTCTTGATAGTAATAATAATTCTCTTATTTTGCTGCTTTAATATCTTGCTTCCAAAAATTCTCTTATAAGCATTGCTTTAGTACTTGTTGATTTTGAAGTATGTTTACAGCAACATGCTTATTAAATTGTTCGCAAAAATTGAGTGCAGTGCTTTTACCAGTATTTTTTGCTCAGTGAAGGAAGTTAGTGCTGGTTTATTCTGAATTGACAGTTCTGATTTGCATTGTGTGAATGAATGTGTGTGTGTTTTAACTGTTTGATCTGTCAACATATCACATTCATAAATCACACCATTTGGTAGCTGTTTTCATTTGCTATATTCAGAGGAATTAATTGACTTAATAAAACATCCCAAATAGAACACTATAAATACCTTGGTTGAATTTATTCTAGTTTTCCTCAGCAAATTCCAGCATATGCTTTTACCCATATAAAGTTAATCTCTTACGTATACTTGACTATATACTTACCAAGCTTTAGGCCTTGATTGACTTTTTATAATGCTTACTATTCATTAAACTAGAAGAAGTTCCCTTGGAAATAGACTTTAATTTTCAGAGCTCTTAGTGTGTTTACTAATACTAGTGCATAAAATAAATGCCTTGAAGTATAGAATCTAATAACTGTACTTCCTACAGAATTAATCTATAGGTATCTTCATGTGGTATCATATTCCTTGAGTTAAAAAGAGAGTTATCAAGTATTTATTAATTTTTTCATAAAGCTAAGGGATCATAGTATGGTAAAGAGAGTACTGGTTTCTAGTTTTGGTCTTCACAGTGACTATCTACTAAACCTCTTTGAGATTATCAATTCCAGCCATCCAAGAGAAAACTATCTGCATTATCTCAAAAGACCTCTTTGAACACTAATTTTCTGTTGATCTTTGATTGCTCTAAAATATATCCCATTTTCAGTGTAGGGGCTTTAAGGCTAAATTGATTATTTTATTCCATAGTTAAGGCCAACCTGTTTTGTTTTGAACTCTCATATCTATGGAAATATGCCTTCTCTAGTGGTTCAAAATGTTTTTCTCTCTATGTTTATTTAAAGAGAGACTTGGTAACTCATCAGGTGACAATGCCATATGTACATTTAATAATTTAAACAGTTCTTTATGGCTCATTATTTTGAACCATAGAAATAAATAAATAAATAAATAAATAAAATAAATTAAAAATTAAAAATAAATAAATAAATAAAATTATTTTGAACCATAGAAATAAAATATTAACCTTACACTTTCCTCATCTTCTTAACATAATTGTGTAAGTTAAAGGTACATATCATATACACACACACAATCACACCAAGAACCTCTTAACTATACAGTTCTTCTGGAAACTTCCAGGTACGAAGATATCAGTGGATTGATATAAGTTATTGCATGGAATATCGAGCCCTGAAGTTCCTCATGTTATATTGCTGCCTAGTTGACTTCCTTGTATTTATATTCCAAGAGTCTGTCAAATTCAACATACCAAAAACTGTACTCAGTCTTTCTACTCTCTAGCTCCTCCTCGTGACTGCCTTCTATTACTGACACCATCATTATACGTATATCTAATATTGATACCTGATTTTACCTTGGCCTGGTTTTTGTCTTTGTGTTTGTCTTTTTGCATCAAACTCATGCCACTCATTTGCAGAATAGAGCTATATGGACTGTACAGGCTGGATTTGGCTCACAGTTGCACTGGACCCTGTATTATGCAAAGAACTGGAAGAGAAAAGCAAAGATTTTTTTGTAAAATTACAAAGATTACAAAGAATTTTTAAAATGCTGTGTAATAGATGCCCAGTGCACAAAAATGGAACTCCATTAAAACAGATCTTGCAAGAATTTAGCTCAATAAATAATACACTTTTTTCTTAGTTGCTGAGTTTTTGTTTTTCTATTTCTTTGGAATACAGATGGACTTTGGAGAAGAATGGTGGGTTAGGTCTATTAGCATGGCCCAATTAAAAGCCCAGTGATTTTTCTCCCCTTGGCCGACTTCCTAAGAGCCAGCCTAGTCATTAAGCCTCATTTTATTTATCTTAGTGCTTTTCCTGTCATAGTGATTCAATACATGGTTTGATGTGTGGAGGTTATTGCTTTTGATAGTGTTTCATTCTTTGTGAAAAGTATTTTTTAAAATGAGCATTATCTTAGATATTTCCTATGCACCCCTGTCCCAGTTGCTTATTCAAAGCTTTAAGTGTAGCTACTTATTGTCGGATCAAATAGAGGTCACTAGAAAACTGAAGGTGTTAAGTCACTTTTCGCTTTTCAGCCATAAGGCCTATTTGACACTTTGGCAGCTATCAGAGCATTTCACTTCAATGAAAAGCCCTAAAAACCATTCCCAGGTCAACCTGAAGAGTTTTACTTAATTATATTGTGTTTTTAGCACATGGACTTTTAAAACTGAAAAGACTACAGAAGTTGTAGTCCCAGCTCAACAATTTAGTTACTTTGCCTATCTGAGCCTTGGTTTTCTAATATTTATTAAAGTAAGCTATGACTTTCTTATTGCCTCCAAAACATTAATGATGCAAAAGCTCTATTAATTATTTGGGCAGTAAATGTTATAGGCATTGAAGGGAAAGGAAGACCATTTTAATTTTAGTTATCCTGGAAGATTGCATGGGTACTAGTATGATTTGAGTAGGTAAGATTTCAGTATTTGGAGGAAGATACTTAAAATGTGCCCCTCAGACCTGCAGCATCACTTAACCCTTGGGAGCTTGTTATAAGCCCACCAGGTCTCCAGATTCTAAATCAGAGTCTCTGGGGCTATACTCCCAAGTTTTAAGCAAATTCCTCTGGTTATTTGTTTACATGTCAGAGTTTGAGAAGCACTGTCCTAGGTCTCAGACATATGCAGGTTAAAGTATTTTGCAGAAGAATGGTTAGACAGATGACTTAAAATGAAGATAGAGGCCATACCAAGTAGAAAATACTAATGTCAAGGTCAATAATTTGGAATTTATTTATGGAAAACTGAGCCATTGAACGTTTTTGATTGGAGAAGTACTATTATGAAAGCAGATATAGTAAGATTAGCCTAATGGTGGTTATGTACAATAGATTTGAATGGCAGACTTGTAAAACAGTGTTTTGAAGCCTTGCTACACAAAGGATGTTCCTCAGATTGGCATTGGCATCAGTTATTTAGGAAACTTCTTGGAAACGCAAAGTCTCAGGGCTCATTCCAGACCAAATGAATCTGAATCTGTAGTTGTTTTTTTTTTAAGATTTTTAAAATATATTTTGGAGAACGAGAGAGAGAACAGAGGGAGGAGCAGAGAGAGAGAGGGAGAAGCAGACTCCCCACTGAGCGAGGAGCTTGATGCAGGGCTCAATCCCAGAACTCTGCAGTCATGACCAGATCCAAAATCCAGAGTTGGGTTCTTAACCTACTAAGTCACCCAGGCATCCCCTGAATCTGTAGCTTAACAAGATTCCAAGGTGATTCATATTCACATTAAGGTTTGAGAAGCCCTGACTTAGAGCATAGTTAGTGGGACACCTACAATGGAATCGTAACACTTTTTGTAAAAAGTACATATATCTAATCCCTACACTGGTTCCCTCTAATATGACTGTCAGGTCACCTGGATGATTCTCACACAGTTTGAAAACTTTTGTGCTGGAATAGTGGTTGTAAACTGGCTGCACCAAAAAAAATCTCATAGTGTAGACTGTGTCTCAGATCAATAAAATTGGCATTTCTGAGGGTGGAGCCCAAACATATCAGTATTTGAAACTTCAAATACTTCAGCTGATTCCAGTGATCAGCCAAGGTTGAAAACCAGTGTAGTAGAGGGAGTGATAGGTTTTATATTATTACACTAATCTGGTAGGAACTGATAAAGAGCCTCAATTTGTGTGGTGGTTTTGGAAACGGAAAGAGTAGGGTTGATGCAAGGGACATTGTGAGGACTTGGCAGCATTTGGTAACTTGGCCAGTTGACACAAGAAAGCAGGGGAGACTAAGGGTTTAAAATGATGGAGACTTTGAGGGCCCCTGGCTGGCTCAGTCGGTAGAGCACAGAGCATGTGACTCTTAGGATCATGAGTTCAAGCCCCTCCTTGGGCCTAGAGCTTGCTTAAAAAAGTTAAATGTGTGCAATTTTTAAAAAATGATGGAGGCTTTAAAATGTTAATGTTAAACTATCTTTGGGTGATACAGTTTTTCTTTTATTGGTTTTCCACCTTTTCTATAACAATCTGATATCATTGTTTATAATTAGAGTAAAATAAATTATTTTTCATTAGAATGAGCATGGTTTTGAACCTGGCTCACTTTGAAGCCTGCTGACAATTAGCAGACATTTAAAAAGTGAGATGAGATAAGGGAATTTGCTGAAAGGAAGGGAGAACATACTGAGTTTTCATTTAGAAGGATGGAAATTAAGGTCTTAGGTGTTTCAGGCTATTGAAAATTAGTACTAGTTGTTTGGGGGTAAAGAATATAAATTTAGGGGCACCTAGGTAGCTCAGTCATTAAGCACCTGCCTTTGGCTCAGGTAATGATCCCAGAGTCCTGGGATTGAGTCCCGCATCAGGCTTCCTGCTGAGCAGGAAGCCTGCTTCTCCCTCTCCCATGCCCCCTGCTTGTGTTCTCTCTCTTGCTGTGCCTCTCTCTGTCAAATAAATAAATAAAATCTTTTTTTTTTTTTAAAAAGAATATAAATTTAGAATTGAGTGTCATCTGCATAGAGTTGATAACTAAAAACAAGATAAGGTAGAGATGAGAAATCCAAGGAAAGATTTAGATTATAGACAAAACTAGAGTTAAAGTCACAGCGCCTATTTGGAGAATGCCTGTGTTTAAGATTGATTGATTGATTGATTGATTTGACAGACAGAGATCACAAGTAGGCAGAGAGGCAGGCAGAGAGAGAGGAAGGGAAGCAGGCTCCCTGCTGAGCCGGGAGCCCGATGCGGGGCTTGATCCCAGGACCCTGGGATCATGACCTGAGCCGAAGGCAGAGGCTTTAACCCACTGAGCCACTCAGGTGCCCCTAAAGTGAGTGAAAAGAAGTGGATTGTGAAGCAAATAGAAAAAGCAGAGAAGGGGCGCCTGGGTGGCTCAGTGGGTTAAAGCCTCTGCCTTCGGCTCAGGTCATGATCCCAGGGTTCTGGGATCAAGCCCCGCAGAGAGCCTGCTTCCCTCTCTCTCTCTCTCTCTAGCTGCCTCTCTGCCTACTTGTGGTCTCTCTCTGTCAAATGAATAAATAAAATCTTTAAAAAAACAAAAAAGAAGAAAGAAAAAGCAGAGAAGAGAACTGGTATAATACTGTCACAGACACCAAGAGAAGATTTCAAGGGGAGGAAGTAATCAGTCATGTGACAGACTGCAAAAAGGTAAAGCAGTTAGAAGACTGGGAAGAGCTGTTGAATTTGAGAGTAGTAATGATTTTCAGAAATACTGTTTTAGTGAAATGGTCAGGATAGAAGTCAGACTGCTGGGAATAATTGAGTCTTTTCTAAGGAAGTGGAGAGACAGTGGGTGTCCATCACTAATTTGAAAAATGTGGCTAAGAAAGAAAGGAAAATATTAGGAAAGTAACTGGAAGGATAACAGAATTAAGGAAAGAACATCTGTACCAGAAAGAGTGAAGATGGAGGGGTAACAGAGTACTCAAGGTCATACAGGAAATAGAGATGAAGAAATGGCCATTTTCAACTAGAACAGACTTTGGCAGTCATCTTGTTTTGTAACATCTTAGGATTATATAAGCCTCATTTTCCAGATGGACCTGTGCAAATAGAGACTTAAAGAAGTTAATTGATTTGTGCAGAGTCCAGCTATTTAGATTACGGGTCAAAGGGGTGGGAAGGGATTTGTCTTGCAGACTAGGGGGCTGCCCTACTACCCCTCTTCCTCTGATATTATAAAGAGAAAGGAAGGCAAAATAAATGAACAGAAGTGTTGAGATAGGGATAATTGGATGTTTCTTTTAAGGTAGAACATTTTATGTACCACCGAGTGTGCAAGAGAGGCTAAAAGTCACATTTGAATAAAGTATTTAGTTCTCTTTGCTTTAAGAGTGAGGAAATTGATACTTAGTTATAATGCTTTGGTTGAAGCATTAAAAAAAAAAAACTACCTCTTCAGAACCAGATATAAGTCCCTTATTATATAAAAGCAGAACACCTGACTTTTGTAGCATCAGTTTCACTAATATCCCTACCTAATACATCTTTCACTTACTGATGTTCCCCCACTTCATGCCCCAAATGTCAGCAAGCTGAAGTACTTTTTTAAAGTACTGCTCCAGTGTCAAGCAGTACTGCTGTTACCCAGCTTCTGTGCCAGAAGTACACAATGCTAGTTTTCCCTGACAAAACAGATGCTGCAAACATGGACCCTGTGTGTCATCACTAGTTAGGAGTTTTTCTCCAGGTGCCAATTGCAGCAATGAGATATAGGTCATTGTAGTTCCCTCACCTCCACTCCAGTCATTTGAGGACCCCTTTCAAAGACAGATTATTAGAAGGCCAGAAATCTCACCCAAGTTGCAAATATGTTCAGCAGTGACTCTCAGCAATGACTTTTCACACACCCATTTTTTTTAAATGCCAAAGAGTGCAGTCTGCACTCCAGCGTATCCTTCTAAGAAGGTTCCCCTTACCAATATTCTTACCTCTTAAATTTTGTTGTCTTTTCTAAAGAATGGAGCATTAAGTTAAAGATGATTTATCTAGTTTGCTGATATTTAGAATCTCTCCTATGATAATATCTGTTGTAAAGGAAATCAAATCATGGCTTTGAAAGCTTTACCAGTATGAATTTCAGAAATCATTTTCTACTACTCTGAATAAAGAACCAGAAAATAAAGTCAGCTCTCCTAATTCCATAGTGGTCAGAAGCAAATAGTTAATTCTCTGTTAGGATTAGATAAGCTCTGGAGCAAGCAGAATGGCTGAAAACAGGTAACAGACTCTGCTATAGGTATGGTAAGTCTGTGGACTTTCTGCAAGTTCCCAGTACTGAGTATGTTAGGTCATATAAACATATCCTTTTAGACAGCGACATAGGTAGTAGTCTAGGGTCACTACTTATCAGAAATTTTTTAAAGGTTTTATTCCTTTATTTGAGAGAGAGAGAGAGAGCAGGGGTGAAGGACAGAGGGAGAGGGAGAAACGGACTCACCACTGAGCAGGGAGCCCAACATGGGCTAATCCCAGGACCCTGAGATCACAACCTGAGCCAAAGACAGACACTTAACCCCCTTACCCCTCAAATTTTTATATGCATAAGAATCTCTTGGACATCAGAATCAGATTCTGATTCAGAAGCCTAGAGTGGGAAGGAGGGGTGTGGATGATTATGTTGAGATTCAGCGTTTCTAACAAACTCCCAGACAGTACTACTGATCCCCAGACCACACTTCGACTAGAGAGGTTCTATGTGGTTCTACGTTCTAGCAGTTAATATGACCTTGCCCTTGGGCTCCAGAATGTGGCTGCAACAGTGACTGCTTAGAGCGATGCCTAGCATATATTTTTTGTAAAGAGCCAGATGTAAAGAGTAAATATTTTGCGCTTTGTGGCCATAAGCCATATTCTTCTTGATTTGTTTCTGTGCTTGCTTTTATAATTTAAAAAGAAAATTTTTTTTTACCCTGAGATATACCCTCAGCCTTGACCAAGAAGCTGAAGTCATATCCATTGGGCTTGTCAAATTAGTCCATGGCTTTCAGGCCCGACAGATAGAAGTCCCTTATTTCATCAGGCCTCTTGGGATGACTATGGAAGAATCATAAGGATTCCAGTTCCAAAAGCAGTAAAGGAACTTTATAAGAAGATCTCTGTGTTTGTTGGAGGGAGGGAGATAAAATTATATGGAAGAAAATTTTCATTTGATGACATAAAAAATGAAAACTGAAACTATTCATATTTAGATCATAAGTAAGATCTGGGTAGAACTTTACCATGGACCAGGATGCATTTGACTTCTTTTAATTTATGTGATAGCAAGCTATTCTATGTGGCAGAACAACAGCCAGTTACGGTTATGAGAAATTGGTCAAACTTCTGTGTGAATCTCAGATCTTCTGCTTAATAGGTGGGTAACTTTGGCCAAGTTACTTAACTTTTCTGAGACATCATACTGTCCCTGGGGTTGTTTATAAATAAGAATGTGTACTTGAAATACTTAACATAGTGTTTGGAACTTAGAAGACACTAAATGGTGGCTGTTACTATGTTATTGTGGTCACGACTGAATTCTATAAAAGAATCAGCTCCATGACTAATTGTCACACTATTCTTTAAGGTAGATTATGTTCTAGATTGTCATCCTCATGGCATTTATGTCCTTCCTAATAATGTCTCTGCAGACATAATGGGGAAATTTGAACTGATAGCCTTTAGTAACAACATATTTAACCTTGCAAAACTATCGGAAACCTCAGTAGTAAACAAGACAAGTCACTCTTCAGTGTTTTGTTTTGTTTTTACTCCTTCATGTATTTTTAAGGTGAGATTTCTTTGGGCAAAATCCCACCTTTAAAAATTGAAAGATTGTTTGATACAGTATCTTCCCAACTTGGTTATCAGTGCTTATTCTCATCACTTACTTTGAGGACTATTGGAAACAGTTTTGCTTCAGTGATTTTCTCTTCCTAACTTCAGTTCAGTGTTGGACTGGATAATGAGGATATAAATGAAAACTTTTGTCTGCCATGTCAGGCATTCAGTCATTAGTGGTTAAAGTAACAGTATTACCAGTGTTCTTGTTTAAGAAAATTTATAGAAATTTATAAGATCTAAAGCATTGAGTAACCATGAAATGCTTTTATTTTTAAGTAAAACTTTATTTTTTTTAATTGGATGGAATTTTTGAATTTCTTTTTAAAGTTTAGTAAATTGGCTTTTGTTGTTACTGTTTTTAATCAAAGGAAATCACCCTAATACCAATAAATAAGAATTGCCATCTTAAAATCAGAAGCCACTGGTATCTAAATAACTTTTGTTATTCTAAGTACATACTTTATGTTTTTGGTGTGTTTCATTATATAGTTATTTTTTCAAATATCTAGCATGAAATAACTTGTTTAAATCTGTGGTTGCAATATCTCTTTTAGCTTTTAGTAAAACATGGAGGAGATTTATTTGCCGAGAATGAAAATAAAGATACTCCTTGTGATTGTGCTGAAAAGCAACACCACAAAGATTTGGCTCTCAATCTGGAATCACAAATGGTGTTCTCACGAGATCCCGAAGCTGAAGAAATAGAAGCTGAATATGCTGCATTAGACAAACGAGAGGTAAGATTTTGTTTTGTTTTGTTTTTAAATTAAAAAATTATATGGATTTTTTTCTTTTCATAAGTTCTAATTTTATTATATGGTGATTTTATATTGTTTTATTTTTCTACTTTAAAATCCAATTCATGTGGTCTTCTTCACCATCATCTACATGGCCATGATTATGAAAATACATGTAGAAAACCTGGAAGTGGCAACTGTCCTCTAACATATGTAAATATGCTTATATTTATTTATTTTAAAGATATATTTATTTGAAAGGGTAGGGTGGAGGGATAGGGGGAGGGACAGAGGGAGAGAGAAGTTCCAGTAGACTCCGCGCCGAGCATAGCACCCCACACAGGGCTCAGTCTTACAACCCCAAGATCAGACCTGAGCCGAAACCAAGAGTTAGACGCTTAAGAGACCGTCCAAACGGTCTGGGAATCTTGTCAATTTTACCTCCAAAAGTGTAATCTGAATCCGTTTACTTTTCCTGGTCTCTACTCATGCTGTCCAAGGCCCTCTCCATCTGAGTTTCCTAACTGGCCTCCTGCCTTCTATTTTGATCCCCTTAGAATCCATTTTGTACCCATTTTGTACATTTTTTTTTAAGATTTTATTTATTTATTTGACAGACAGAGATCACAAGTAGGCAGAGAGGCAGGCAGAGAGAGAGAGAGAGAGGGAGGAGGAAGCAGGCTCCCCGCCGAGCAGAGAGCCCGATCCAGGGCTCGATCCCAGGACCCCGAGATCATGACCTGAGCCGGAGGCAGAGGCTTAACCCACTGAGCCACCCAGGCACCCCCATTTTGTACATTTTTAAACTTAAATTAGATCATATAAATCTCTTCTAAATTACTTAGTAGCTTTTCATTGTACTTAGAATAAAACCCAAACTGTTTGCTCAGATATAGGACCTTATATAGTCTCACCACTACTTACCTCTCCAACATCACCTCAAAACTTTCTCCCCAACATATTTTGCTCTAATTATAATACCTAGACTATACTGAGGCTTTTGCATTTGTTGTTTCTTCTATCAGAAATCTCCCAGTTTTTCTCTTGGCTGGCTCAGTAGTTCTTCAGAGAGGCCATCTTGGGCTATTTTTTCACAAATAGATCCCTCTCCTTCTTTGCCATAATACCCTATTTTTATAACAGTCATCACATGCTATAATTATTTTGTTTATGTTTTTACTTGTTTTTTACTTTTCTTTCCTATTAGATTGTCCGCTCCATGAGGGCCAGCATCATAACTGCCTTAATCAACAGAGTATTTTTATTGTTTGACACAGTGTACATCCATAGTAGTATTAAGTAAATTATAAGACACAATAAATTTTTTCCTCCCAAAATTATTCTGGTTCCTCCATGTTCAATGCCAACTTGATTCTAAAAGGACTTATACTAACTATTGTTTCCATGTATTCAGAAAAATAATTGTATTGTTTGGGGTTTTTCCCCATGAATTCTCAACAGTTTTGAACTTCCGTACTCTCCAGATTATTAAAGGAACTGAGTTTCTTGGAATTCAGAAATTTGTGGGGGGGGGGGGGTTGTTTTATTTATTTATTTATTTATGTATTTATTTGACAGAGAGCGAGAGAGCCCAAGCAGGGGGACTAGTAGAGAAGGAGGGAGAGGGAGAAGCAGGCTCCCTGCCAAGCAGGTAGCCCAATGTACGGCTCGATCCCAGGATCCTGAGATCATTACCTGAGCCAAAGGCAGATGCTTAACCATCTGAGCCACCCAGACACCCCCAGAAATGTATATTTCTTTACCCTTTTTGTTTCCTACGTTATTTTGTGGTAATGCTTATTCAGATTAAGTATACAGAGGAAGAGAGGATGATGTCCTAAGCACTTTCACATGGTTGTTGAATCCACATTGTAATGGTGAATAACAGTTATGCCCCTTTCTTTTTTTAAGTGAGGAAGATAAATCAGAAAATAGCTGAATAGTGTACCAGGATCAAAGTGAGCTAAACCTGCTTCTTCTGACTTCTCTATTTGCTATACTGCCTATCTTTTCATACTCCATCATCTTGAGTCAGACATAGAAACTATTACTGTAGGATGCCTGGGTGGCTCAGTTGGTTAAGCAACTGCCTTTGGCTCAGGTCATGTTCAAGTCCCACATTGGGCTCCCAGCTCCATGGGGAGTCCACTTCTCCCTCTGACCTTCTCCCCTTTCATGCTGTCTCACTATCTCTCTCTCAAATAAATAAAATCTTTAAAAATTAAAAAAAAAAAGAAACTATTACTGTAATAATAAAATAATTTGGTCAGAAGACAACATTTGAACAATAATCTAGAAATAATGTGACATGATTAAATTGAAAGACATTTATGAGTATATTCAGGCTTATTATATCAAAGATACTATCTTACAAGTAAATTAGAAAATAATAGTAATCATTATCAATCGATTTAAGATCTAAATGAACTTAATATAACTATAATAGACTATTAAGTTAAAAAAAAGTTACAGAACAGTTTGATACTAATTATATAGAAAAGACTAGTATGTATTGAGAGAAGAGTGAGGTATACCAAAGTGGTAATTACGATTATGGATAATCTTTTTACCATTATTATTTTTTCTATTTACATGCATTTCTTAAAATCTATGTGTATTTATGCTAAAAAATTTTTTTTAATTTCCTCCTTTCTTACTCTACCCCACAGTAGGAAGTTTCTTGTGTGTGCTACCAGACTTAAGCAAACATACGTGATACAGAATTTTTAATGCAAAAGTAGGGTCAAATAGTAAGTATATTGAGTATTTAAGAAAAAATTTTTTAATTGAAGTATAGTTGACACACAGTGTTATACTAGTTTCAGTTGTACAACATGGTGATCAGCAAGTTTATATGTTATGCTGTGCTCACCACAAATATTTGGTCACCATAAATTGCTATCATATGTCACTACACAACACTGTTATAGTACCTTTGACTTGATTTCCTATGCTATACCTCTTATTCCTGTGACTTATTTATTCCGTAACTGGAAGCCTTATTTCTCCCACTCCCCTTCATCCATTTTGCCCACCACCCGCCTCTGACCATCCCTCCCTCTAGCAACCATTAATTCTCTGTATTTATGTGTCTGTTTCTGCTTTTTGTTTTTTTGTTTATTCATTTGGGGTTTTTTGGGATTCCCCATATAAGGGATATCATATGATATTTGTCTTTCTCCGACTTATTTCCCTTAGTATAATACCCTCTAGGTCCATCAGAGTTGTTATAAATTGCAAGATCTCACTTTTTTTTTAACAGCTGAATAATATTCTATCAGGTATGTGTAGGTCCACCACATTTTACCCATTCATCTATCAGTGTGCGTTTAGATTGCTTCCATATCTTGGCTATTACAAATAATGCTGTAGTAAACATAAGGGTACATATATCTTTTCAAATTACTGTTTTTGAGTTCTTTAGGTAAATAACCCAATAGTGGAATTACTAGGTCATATGGTATTTGTTTTTAATTTTTTGAGGAGTCTCCATCCTGTTTTCCACAGTGGCTGCATCAGTTTACATTCTCACAAATATTATGTGAGGGTTTCTTTTTCTCCACATCCTTGCCAACTCTAAAATAGTTTTTCAACTTAACAATACATCATGAACATCTTTCCTAAGTCAGAACATATGATCTATGTATTTTAACCATTTACCTATTAATTTAGATATTTTTTGTTACTAAAAACAAGACTAAAGTGAATATTTATCTACTTGTTACATATTTATCTTTATCCAGTTGTGTCATTCTTGTGGTTTAAAACATGGATCTGGGGCGCCTGGGTGGCTCAGTCATTAAGCACCTGCCTGCAGCTCAGGTCGTAATCCCAGGGTCTTGGGATCGAGTACCGCATCGGGCTCCCTGCTTAGCAGGAAACCTGCTTCTCCTTCCACTCCCCCTGCTTGTATTCCCTCTCTTAGTGTGTCTTTCTCTGTCAAATAAATAAATAAAATCTTAAAAAAAAATGGATCTGAAATCACACTGACTGGATTCATATCTTACCCCCATGACTGACTTACCATATGACCTTGAGGAGTTTATTCAGTCTCTCTGCTTCGATTTCTTCTTCCTTAAAATGGAGATCATAATGGTTCCTGCTTTGTAGAGTTGTAGTGATCCTTAAACGAGATGTGATATATGTAAATACTTGGAACAGTACCTGAGTCATTATATGTGTTATTTAAATGTATGCTGTTATAATCATCATCATTTTATCATTGTTGTTACTGTGGGTATATACACATTTTGAAAGTATATTCCCTATAAATTTGTAGAAATTGGTTTGATGGATCATGAGATACATACATTTTATGGTTTAATAGATGCTGTTAAACTATCCTAAAAGATTATATCAATTTATTTTCTTCTAGTAGCATATTAGACAATATGAAAGAATGTTAAATATTAAGAATATTAAAGAATTTCCTCACATTTCTGCTAGCATTAGATATTATCAGAGTTTTTAATTTTTACTAGTTTAGGTAAGTGGTACCTATTTGAATTTATTCGATTATTCTGTAAATTTATTGTTTATTTGCTTTTTTCCCTATGGATTGTTGTATTTTCTTAATGCTTTCCAAAAAACTCTATTTTTCTTTATCCCAAGTTTTTTACTTAGAATATTCAGATGTAAATTTTTCTTCCTCTGTGGCTTCTGAATTTGTGTTTAGGTTAATATTATAATCATATGCCCCTATATTTGTCCTAGTTTTATAGTTTTGTTTTTAATCCATATTAGATTATTTTTATCTCTTATTTCATAATGTAAAAAACAATACTTTCATAACTACTTGTACACAAATGCTTATAGCAGCACTGTTCACAATAACCAAAAGTTGGAAACGACCCAAATCTCTATCAATAAATGTGGATAAATAAAATGTGTGGTATAGGGACGCCTGGGTGTCTCAGTTGGTTGGACGACTGCCTTTGGCTCAGGTCATGATCCCGGAGTCCCGGGATCGAGTCCCGCATCGGGCTCCCAGCTCCATGGGGAGTCTCCTTCTCCCTCTGACCTTCTCCTCTCTCACGCTCTCTCTCATTGCCTCTCTCTCAAATAAATAAATAAAATCTTTAAAAAAAAAATGTGTGGTATACATATACGATGGTATATTAATCATAAAAAGGAAAGAAGTACTAACACATGCTACAATAAGGGTCAATCTCAGAAACATTGTGCAGACACAAAAAGTCCGATGTTAAATAACTCCATTTATAGGAAATATCCAGAATAGGTAAATCCATAGAGAAAGAAAGTACACTAGTGTTTGCCAGTGTCAGGGAAGAGGAAGGACTAGGGAGTGACTACTATTAATGGGTATGGAGTTTTATTTTGGGATGTTAAGAATGTTTGGGAATTAGCTGCATGTGGTAGTTATACAGCATTGTTGAACTGAATTGTACATTTTAAAATTGAGGATTTTTTAAAGACTTTATTTATTTGAAAGAGAGAAAGGGAAAGCACAAGTGGGGGTGGGGAGGGAGAGGCAGACTCCCCGCTGGTCAGGGAGCCCAACATGGGGGATCTCTTTCAGGACCTTGAGTTTATGACCTGAGCTGAAGGTAGATGCTTAAACGACTGAGCCACCCAGGTGTCCCTAAAATTGTTATTTTTAAGTAATGTGTGTTTCATAGCAATTTAAAAAATAAAACCAAAAAACAACACTTTCTTTAAAATTCATTTTGTACTTTCTGCTTTGACTCTCATCAACTTTTGGATTATTCTGTCTCTGCTAATAGTTTTACATGGTCCGCTATGTAATTGTATTAAACTACATAATTAGGTAGTTTAATATTTTATTTATTTATTTGAGAGAGACAGAGAGAGAATGAGCGAGGAGAAGGTCAGAGGGAGAAGCAGACTCCCCATGGAGCTGGGAGCCCGATGCGGGACTCGATCCCGGGACTCCAGGATCATGACCTGAGCTGAAGGCAGTCACTTAACCAACTGAGCCACCCAGGCGCCCATATTTAGGTAGTTTAAAAGGTTCATATTCCCAAGGTGTTTATTTTAGCTAAGTTTCTGAATTCAGTTAATGATCTGGACACTGTATAGTATTTTATATCTATAATTTCTTCTTGATACATTTTAATTAAGTTTTCCTTCAGATTAGTTTATAAATGGATAAAATCTATTTCTTCACCCATCATTCAGTGAAACTCTGAGTGACTACTCTGCCAGACACTTTTAGGAGCTTGAAGATACAGTGAGGAACAAAGATAAGGTCCTGTCCTCTAGGTGCTTATGTACTGGCATCAATATAGAAGCACACAAATAAGGTTAAAAAAGTAAATGAACACAATTTGTGAGAGTGGTAACTGCCATGAGGAAATAAAAACAAGGTGGTTTGTTGGAGTGATGGTTGGGAAGAGTGTATTTAATTTACATAAACCTGTAAGGACAGAACAGAGAAACTGGTGAGTTTTGGACCTATTTAGGGGTCAGGCTCTGTAGGAGTAGACTGTGTGACTATATGTGGGTAAATGGAGGGAAAACGGAACAATATGTTGTTATGAAAGCCATCTAATGAATTTCCCCTGCCGCTTCTCTCTCAGTCAATAACTCAGGAAGGCTCAGGCTCTTTTTCTGTCAGGAAACCCATATGGTGGACATTGCCTTAGCTGGCTTCTCTGGTTAGCAGGTTTAGCCTACTGTGCAAGAGCAGCTGCCTTCCTCTTAGATCAAAGTACAGATCAGGGTAGACCAGGCCTTAATTCCAGGGGAGGACAGCTGAGTAAGAAGAGAGGAAATGGAAACAAAGGGAAGGGTCTGAGAATCCTAGACATTCTCTAGGTGTTCTTTCCCCTCTTTCCTCCTGGCTAAGCTCATGGATCAGCTAATGAGAGATTGATATTAAGAAGAATTGGAAATATTCTTTGTTCCCTGAGTGCCTTTCACGTCTTCTGAAATTTTAACAATTACTAATACATTTGGGTATATAAAAATGGGTACCATTTTTCATTTTTTAACAATAAGTATGTTTTACCTATATAATTGGGGAAAGCTGTTTTCATTGTGGAAAGAAATAAATTCTTTCATAAATACTTTGTCATAGTCTTTTCTGAAACAGTTTTTGAAGATATTGTCACTTTATACATGATAGCCAAAGGGGTACAGTTTGTATGTTGGGCTCTTTCACATTTTTTCGGTGGTATTTTGGTAGCAGAAGTATGCACTAGTGTAAAAGAGGTACTTTTATTTGCTCTTACCTTTTTAAATCAGTTTCCTTGTTCTTTCTGTGTATCAGTACTGACTGCTTTGAAGGTTAATACTACATTGTGTTTAATTTGAAAATAGAAGCAGTTTATCTTTCCAGCAAGAAAGAGAAAGGCACCTTCATTTTAATCGTTCTTGCAGAAGAGAGGGCTAATGCCCACTTGGGGACTGAGCAATGTATTGAAATGCTTCGCATGACCTAATTACAGTTCTGTTGCAGAGATTCAGAGTGAATATGTTATGTGTTCATGAAGGCAATATGTCTTTCTGCTTCAAGAACTATTTTTCTTCCATTGTAACCTAAATTTAAAACTGAATTCTCTCTTTTTAAACATACCTAAGATCAAATCTCATTTGGCTCACATAAATAAAGTAGAATGGTAGCTAATCTAAAAAAGAGCATTTAGATTGGGTGTTATATGGGAGTGTTGAATCACTGTATTGTACACCTGAAACTAGTATTACACTCTATGTCAACTAATTCAAATAAAAACTTAAAAAATAAAATATAAATAAATAAAAAGAATATTTAGAAATAATACGAGGAAGTGTACAGTTGCCACCACTAGGAATGTCAAGAAATATCCATTCTTGTTGTTGAGGCAGAAGAGGTATCTGGAATCCCAATTCTAAACTTGGAACATATATTTTAGAAGTAATGTTCTACATAAGGTGTAAGTTCTCTACTGGAGTGAATACTATAACTTTAACCATAAAAGGATTTCTTAGATTTTTGCAGGGGAAAGTGTGATTCACAAATTAGCTGAAAAGCAAACTGTACATGATAATTTAGGGATTATAAAGGTTAAGAAATTTATCATGTCAACTGAGAAAAATTATCCCTGTTGAATAAAATCTCAGTCATATGTGGTTAAATAAGAATTGGTGAAAGGAGGGTGCCTGAGTGGCTCAGTTGTTAAGCCTCCAACTCTTTGTTTTGGCTCAGGGTGCAAGGAATTGAGCCCCACTCCCTTCCTCATTGGGCTCCCCATTCAGTGGGGAATCTGCTCTGCCTCCCTTCCTCTCCTGCCCCTTCCCCCATGCGTGCTATATCTGTCTCTGTCTCTGTCTCTCTCTCTCTCTCTCCCTCTCAAATAAATCTTTAAAAAAAAAGAATTGGGGAAATGGTTTCCACAAATAACCCCCAAAGTGAAGCAAGAAATAAAGATAGTAGCTTATTCTAAAATATCTGTAAATCAACTAAAATGGATGAGATTTGCTAATTGCCCAGAGGTCTCTGAAGATAGTGATATGTGCTGCTAGAGGACAGCCTCAATTCTTGGGAATTTCAACTGCTTTTTAAGCTTTTGTCTTTGGCCTTTAGTCTGTGCTTACTGTAGTAAACTGATTACAACTGTTTAAAGGAATTGAAGTAGACAGTATATCAATGTTAATAGCACAATATTGAGTAAAAATAAAAGGAAATTGCCTAAGTTATGCTATAATGTTATGACAACCATACATCAAATTCATGATAGTCATTTCCATAGGCAATGATGGAGAGAATTAGGGAAATGTAATGGGGAAAACATATTACAGATTATTTTAGGTTTTACATTATCCCCTCCTTGTCCCCGTGGTCTGTTACCCGCAGTCAATTGCAATCCAGAAGCAAATGATCTTCCTTCTGACATATCCTCAGAAGGTCAGTAGTAGCCTAACACTGTATCATAATGCCTGTGTTATTCACCTCACTGGATCTCATCACACAGGCATTTTACCACCTCATGTCATCACAAGAAGGGTGAACACAGTCCAGTAAGATATTTTGAGAGAGAGAAACCACATTCATACAACAATTACAGTGTATTATAATTGTTTTATTATTGTTGTTAATCTCTTACTGTGCTTAATTAATAAACTTTATCATAAGTATGTGCGTATAGGGAAAAACCGTATATGTAGGGTTCAGTACTATCGATGTTTTCAGGGATCCATGATGGAGAGTATTGAGACACACATTCCCCAGTGGATGAGAGTGGAGGGGAAACTGCTGCATAAAATTTTGCTTCTTGTGTTTCATTTTGTTTTACAAAGGACTTGAAACAAGTATGGCAAAAATGTTAACAGCCATTGTTTCTGAATAGTGAAACACTGTGTTTATGTTTTCTTTTAAAAGCAAACAAAGATAAAAGATTACAAAAGAATAAAAAACTTGAGATGATATAGTACCTATATAAAGAAAACTATATAGTACCTATATAAAGGGCATTAACAAATACTTGAATAAACAGAGGTAATATGTTTATGACTAAGAATTCTGAATAGTATAGCATAGTCACATCTCCCCAGGTTAATTAGGAAGTATCATACAATCCCACTAATAATCCAAATTGGATCTTAGTAAGTTTATATGTTTGGTGATTCAGTGGTTAAACTCAGTGAACATATGTATTTATATATATATTTACATATATAATTGATTTATAAAAGGCAGACTGGATAAAAACACTTGAGAACTTTAGTCATGATTATTGCTCAGTGGTGTGGTATTATAGGTTTTTATTTCTAATTTTTTTTTGGATTACCCAAATTTTTAAAAATTGTAAAGTAAGATCGTCTTTATAGTATGGTGCCTTTATTTTAGAATAAGAAGATTGCATGAGCCTTGGTATCCCACTTTCTAGCTTGTGTAAGATTTGTGAAACAGTAGTTTGAGATCCTTGATGATGAAAAGGCACACAGAGCCTTTTTAACTTCAGTAATCAAACTGAAACAGGAAGATTGAATTAAATGATTATCACATATATTTGTTTATAGGCATTCATGATTTCCTAAGAGTATAACAGCCAATTTAACTTGATTTTCTTCTTTTCAAAGCCATATGAAGGATTACGGCCTCAGGATCTTCGTAGATTGAAAGATATGCTTATTGTGGAGACAGCAGACATGCTTCAGGCTCCACTGTTTACTGCCGAAGCTTTACTTCGAGCTCATGGTAATGAAAAATGTCTTGTACTTCTGTACATAAATGCCTTTTGAAACTTCTCAGAGTTAAAATACAGCTATTTTACTATATCAGTATAAAACAAAATGGTTTGTTAAACAAGCCTAAGTTTTTTGTGTAGTGGTTACTCTAGTACCCAGCATACTTAGAACATTCTGTATTTTGGAGTACAAACTGGCTATAAATCATAGAGGAGAAATGGGAAGTTTGTGTTTAAAAACCAGGCTACTAAATCAGCTTATGGATTGTCTAATTTTAGAAATGTGCCTGATTTGAGCAGGGTTGAAAGTTGGAATCCATAGTCCTAGTCCTAGTTTTAACATTAATTTTTACTAAAGTTAGTTAAATACCTAACAATTGTAGTATTAGTACTGTCAGTTACATTTATTTTATATAAAAGCTGTTTTTCACTGTGAAGTGTACAAAGAGAAATTATGGAGTCAACACAAGAATATACAACCCTTTTTAAGTTTGTTTTGTTTTGTTTTGTTTTAGGGTTTTTTGTTGTTGCTTTTTAAAGGACATTACCAACTTTACTCAGGAAAAGTACTCAGTTTTAAGTTCCCTGTGATACTTAAGGCAGCCATTCTGATTGTTGTCACATGCTGAGTTGGACCCTGTCATTGCACAGTTTATATTTGATATTTTGGTTGGTTTCAAAGATACTTTTTTTCTGATTTAAAAATTATTTTTAAAAAGAGAAAGGTGAATGGCTCTTCTGCCTGGCTTACTGGTCTGTTTGAACTATAAATCTGTATCATCAAAACCAAAATAGAATGTCAATTTCCAAAATTTTTTATGTAATTTTTTGATCAGAAGAAAATTTTAAATTCTGTATTTCATCATCCTTTGGTCATCACTGTGAATAATTTGATATATGACTTTCTAGAATCCCTATGTTCATTATTGATATTTCCTAGGGTTCTGTACTTGAAATTATTCCCACTTTATATACCAGTGGCTTGTAAATTTTAGTATAAATGAGGATTACCTGAGAAACTAAACAGAGATTCCTAGACTGTTTTCAAGTCTAAGTCATTAGGGGAGGGTGAGGCTTAAAAATACATGTTGTAAAGATGCCTCCCAAGTGGACCAGTCTCGGAGGAACATTACTATAGACATTTATCTAACGAAACTGAAGGTTTCAAAAACCACCCAAATAATAAAGAGTATATCTACAACCTGACTTTAATAAAGTATTTGAGGTTGGGTTTCTAAATGTCTGTTTAACATTTTTTTTTTCTTCAATCTAAGGACGTCCACACCTAAACTCCTCTTTTCTTCCACTATCTTGATACACAAGCGTCACATTCATCAAATTACCCTGCCAGAAATGTGAAAGTCGTACTTTACTCCTCCAAGCCTGTTATATTTGGCCACAGTCTCATCATTTCTCTTCTTAAGTGTCTCTCATCTTCCCTTCTCCCCATCCCCCACTCCTTCTCTAGCTCTTTCCATTCCCATTGCCACTGACTTAAATTCAGGCTGTCATTTGTTTCCATCTAAATCATAGTCTCCTGAGTCCTGGTCTCCAGTGTTGTCATTCTTCTTTCATCCTATTAATTTTTCATATTGACATTAGACTGTTCTTTTAAAATGCACATTTGAGCATGTCACTCCCTTGCTGAAAAACTCTTCACTAGCTCTCCACGGACTTAAAACCATCCAAACCCTTTAGTAGACCTTCATGACCCAGATTTGTTTACCTGGTCTGTCATCTGCCCATTTCTCTACTTACCCACTCTTGCTTTTCCTTAGTAACCATGTCTTCCAGGAAACCTTTCTGCTTATGTGTTCCCAAGTCCTGTCTATTCCTACTACATCCTGTGTCATACAGTTAAAGTACAGTTTTATAGTAATCTCTTCATTTGCTTTTCTTCTAGATTAACCTGCGAGCTCTTAGAGGGTAGCTTTTAATGTTTTTTGTTTCCATAGTACCTGACATACACTAAGCTCTCAGAAAATGGTTATAGAACGAATAATATATAATAAATAATATATCTGAAGTGTTATTTATATATATGTTACTCCTGTACATATTCCATTGCCCAGAATTCAGTCACTTGGCTACAAGCAACAGTTCTACACTGGAGCATTTTTTTGTACTTATAACCATGTCTGCCACAGGTATCTGCAGTCACCTAGATAATGTATCTTAATTCTGAGTTACAATTTATAAAGAATCTAAGTTATGTAGAGTATCATGGCTCAGGTTACAGTATATAGAGAATCGAAGTCTAACCTTAAGAAAAATTTTTAAAAGGAACATTTTTATCTCTATTTGTTTACATTGTGTCATCAAGTATTATTAAATGATCAACTCCAGGGGCACCTGGGTGACTCAGTGTGTTAAGTGTCCAACTCTTGATATCAGCTCAGGTATGATCTCAGGGTTGTAAGATCGAGCCCACGTCAGGCTCCATGCTAAGCATGGAGCCTGCTTAAGATTAATTCTCTCTCTCCTTCTGCCCCTCCCCCCCCCGAAAAATGTTCAACTCCATTTTTACCCCATTGATATTTTCCTGAGTTACTTCTTTTACATAGTAAGGGTCAGTTCTAATAAGGTGACAATCTAATTAAATTTTCTTATTTGGTGTTATTCATTCTGTGGTAACTTTTTTGATAACTTAATAGTTCTATATTTCATTTCTCTGTTTAGGCATAAAATAGAGGCTAGCAGGTTTTCAAATGGACATCTCTTCTATATTGTTTGTGTAATACCAGTAACAGAGACATTTGATAATCAAATAAGATTTACAGAGATAACTGTTGTTAGTGAATAAAATAGTGCACAGAACTATAATTTATTCTAATTGCTCTCAGAGTCAGAATAGCCTCTGTTTCAGGGCTATTGAACTGAACTATTTGGAAGATTTATAGATTACATCCTGGGTAACATTCACTCAGCTTTACACAGGAAAGTAGATTTGAGTATTATATTATCTGTTGTCAAATTTAGTCCCAAGATAATGAAGTTGATCTAGATTAAGCAGAAGACAGAAATGTTTGGCAGTATTTACTATGCAGTAATTGAATTTTAAGGAAGACTCTGTTAGGAATACAGAGGTCATTCTCTGAGTATTTCCTCAGTAATACAAGTAACTTATAATTGAATGCTGTCTAATAAGAAAATAAGTAAAACTTTAAAAATACAAGATGAAGGGCAATTTGCTTATGGTTAGAATTAACTTATATTGAAGTATTTTTTAAGCTCCCTTGAAGACTCGTCATCTCTAGGCAACAAAGCATCAGTGGCCTGCATCTTCTCACTCTCCTCTCTTCCTAGGAAATGATACCTTCTTTGAAGGTTTCTGTAGGTGTAGATTTCTCCCTCTGGACTAGACTTCTTTTCTTAGCTATACAGCCTTGAATATAGCCACCTATTTTAAAGCATCTCTTGGATATCTCAAAAGCACCTTAAACTCATCATGTCTAAAACTAAAATCATGCTCTTCCACCTGTATCTGATTGTCTGGTATTCCTTATTTACATAGATTGTACCAACCAACAAATAGGTAAACCTGGGACACCAACTTTGATATATCCTGTCCTTCTGACTCTGTGTCCTATTGTCACCAAATTGTCACTTTCACCTTCCCGATTTTAAACTCCTCTCTTTCTCTTTATGGCCTCTACAACCACCCACCTAGCTCTAGCTTCCATCATCTCTCACTTATACTACCCATTACAGTCCTCTTTGGACTGTCTTCCCTCTATTCCTGCCCTGTCCAGTTTCTTTGTTTGTTGTAGCTGGAATTGTCTTTTCAAATCTGATTGTGACAACCTGTCCTTCCTTACCCCAAGCTCAGCTTCTCAGTGACTTCCCATCACTCTTGAACTCATGATGAAAAGTGTTATTAAAAAGTCCTGCCTGATCTAGTCCCTGACTCTCTTCTCAGCCTCATCTCATCCAGTGCCCTCCCTCTGTTCCCCATGCTACAGTTTCATTGAACTTTTTAATTTCACAAGGATGCCATCTTCCCTCCTACCACAGGGACTTTGAACATGCTGTGAACCACGAGTCTAGAAAGTCTTTCCCCCTCCCTTTTACTACTTAACTCCCACTCATCTTTCAGTTGTCCGCTTCAAGCTACTTCCCCAGAGTCACCTTCTCTGAGTGGTATTCTCTACGTGTCCTTCATGTGGGCACTCTGACAGTGATGATTCTTTTACTTAATGTCTTTCTCCTTTCACAAAGGCAGGAATCCTGCCCGATTTTTCCTCCCTTTGTATCTCCACTGCCCGACACAGTGCATGGCACATAAAAGACATTCAGTAATTATTTGCTAAGTGAATGATTGATAGAATCCAAGCAGAAGTTGTGCTGAAAAATATTCATAATAAGACTAAAATTTAGCATATTTAATATCTGTTTATCTGTTTATAGTAGTACTTTTTTTCCTTTATTAAAAAGTGACATAATGGATACTTTGAAAAATAATCTTACTGTTCGAAGAAAAGTAATTTTAACTTTTTAAGTAAGTAATGACCTGTCAAAACACTAACATCCATGTAGCAACATTTCCTGGAAGGCACCCATATAATTTTTTTCCCTTGTCGGATTTTCCTTCCTCTTTGTGATCTGACAGACCCCTTTTCCAATCTCATTTTCCATCTTTCCAAATGACAATGTAGTATGCTATTATTTTACAGAAGTGCTCACATCTCTTCCTTATACTTCTGTCCCCTGCTCATATGGTTTACACAGCTGGAAATATACTTGATGTATCTGTATTGCATCTCTAAATCATAATTATCCTGCTAAACCACCAAATACACTGATTTAATATGGTTGAGAAAAGTCTTGCTTAGAACATTTCCATAGCTGTTTGTATTAGAGCTATAAAATTGTATAGAATGGGCCTATGTTGAATAGTTGACTCTGTACTACTCTTGACACCATATTTCATTGTGCTACAGTGGAAAGAAAACGGGTTTTAGAATTACAGAAATTGGTTTCAAATCCCTCTCTATGTGAGCCTAGCAAGGTTATATCACTTCTCTGAGTCCTGACTTCTTCACCTGAATAATGATTGAGATTTTTGGGGGAATAATTTGTGTAAAACAACAAAATAATTAGATTTATTTTTTTATTATTTTTAATGGGTTAGGTTTTTATGGCTCTGAACGTTATAACAACGTGATTCACTGGACTTTAAAAAAGTGTTCATAGTAGGAAGATCATATTTTTTAGTTAAGTCAGATGTGAACTCAATACAGAATGTATACCTAATACACTAAAACTTTACAACCATAATCCCTTCAGAAGTTTCTTCTGCTTTCAAGCTGTTTATCAAATGATTTTTGGACTCATTGGCATTTTGACGTGTTTATAGCAAGCTATGTAATCATTTTACAACTTGACACCAGTGAAACCAATTGCAAATTTTACATATTTTTATTGAAAAGAGTAAAATGGCTAAGTCAAATCTACACCATGAAAAATTTAGTAACTTCCAGAAGTGACGTGCGAGGAAACTCTTTTGTATAAATCTTTTTTTTTTTTTTAAGATTTTATTTATTTATTTGACAGACAGAGATCACAAGTAGGCAGAGAGGCAGGCAGAGAGAGAGAGGAGGAAACAGGCTCTCCGCTGAGCAGAGAGCCCGATGTGGGGCTCGATCCCAGGACCATGAAATCATGACCTGAGCCGAAGGCAGAGGCTTTAACCCGCTGAGCCACCCAGGTGCCCCATTTATATAAATCTTTTTTTTTTTTTAAGATTTTATTTATTTATTTGACAGACACAAGGAGGCAGAGAGGCAAGCAGAGAGAGATAGAGAGAGGAGGAAACCTATTTGATTATTAGTAGAAATGACTGGAAATTTTGACAGTATTGTTAGATATTCACATAGTTGTAAGCCACAGTAAATTCTATTTAAAAATATTTGGGGTTTGGGGCACCTAGGTAACTCAGTCAGTTAAGCGTCCAACTCTTGATCTCAGCTAAGGTCTCAATCTCAGCATCATGAGTTCAAGACATATGTTAGGTGCCACACTGGGCATAAAGTACTTTAAATAAATAAATAAAAATAAATAATAAATATATATTTACTTATTGATTAATAAGTATAATATACCTAGATATTCATTTGTAATTATTAATTTGATATAAATAATTTTCCTTCCTTTAGATGGCCTATATCTCTTTAATTTATCCTCACTTTATTTTGTTATTTTGTTATTTTTGTTATTTTGTTTATTTTGTTATTATGAAATTCTTAAAACATCACCATATTTCCAATTTTTGAGAGATATCTATTCCATTCTTCTCAAAGACTGGGACAGGGAGAAATTACTTGAAGCTTGGATGTCCAACCCAGAGAACTGCTGCCAACGATCAGGTGTTCAGATGCCAACTCCACCACCAAGTGGATATAATGCCTGGGACACGCTCCCTTCCCCAAGAACTCCAAGGACTACACGTTCTTCTGTCACCTCTCCAGATGAAATAAGTTTATCTCCTGGAGATTTGGACACCAGTTTGGTATGGTTTAGTATTCAATGTACTTCCCATAGATTTGTGTTTAGTCTTTTCTCTTTTAAATTATTTAATATTGTTTCATGGAAGGGACGCCTGGGTGGCTCAGTCATTTAAGCAGCTGACTCTTGGTTTTCGCTCAGGTTACAATCTCAGGACTGAGATTGATCCCCATGTTCCCCCGTGTCTGGCTCCATACTGGGCTTGGAGCCTGCATAAGATTCTCTCCCTCTCCCTTCCCTCTGCCCCTCCCCCTATCCCTATGCTTTCATTGTCCCTCTCTCTCTCTTCCTCTCTCTCAATATGGGGGGGAAAAAAATATATATATATATATATGTGTGTGTGTGTGTGTATATTCATTCCCCCCCTCCATGGAACCTCTAGCATATTCTTGTAATTGAATCCTGTACCCTTCTTTAAGGGTTCAATTATTTTACCCTTTGGTAAATATTATCACAGAATATTTTTATTATCTCTGAATTACAGATCGAAAAACAAAAGGTTTTCTTTTCTCATGTCAAAACAGTAAACATAAAAGAGTCTGAGAAAGCCATCTACTACATTTACACTTAAAATCTCTAGGTGCTTAAAGTTTTAAACACACCATACTGAAATATTAAAAGTTGAGTTTGTGATAGGCACTTTAAATTTAAAAAATGAAAAAAAAATTGTATTTTCTTGAAAACACTTCTAATATATTGATAATTTTGTATTTGTTTCAGTAAAGCTTTGGAGTGTATCATCTAGATACATTTTGATAATAAATGTTTGCTTTTTATTGAGAAACAGTATTGCCATTGTCTATATTTTTAATTGGCATAAAAATTGGCATACTGTTACAGGAAATTTTAACGTTTCTTTAATGGTTCATCCCCTCAAAATATGTGATAAAAATGAAAGCATTCTGGGTTTTATCTAGGCCTTCTTGGAAAATAAAATCCTACTTCTGTTATTTGCTTCTGTAACATTGGAATGTTTGCTTCTAATAAGTCATTGTTTAGAAGATACATAGCTTTGTAACAGGGCTCCTTAGGTAGAAATCCTTAAATTTCCACTCTGAATATCCGGAGTTCTTATCTTGAAAACACAACGTTGCTCTGTTTCTGTAGATTTTCTAGGATGAGTATAGGCAAAAGGACATGATATTGAAGTGGTTATTTTGCAGTGGACAATTTGATCTTGACCTGAATAGATTGTAATGGTTTATTTCTTGTACTTTTTTTTTTCCCAAATGCATAGTTGCTGATTAATACATAAATTTGGAATTTAAGAGTTTGACTTGTGCATTAAACATTTAGGTCCCTTAATAGTTTATAATGAAGTAGGCATGGTATTTGTTATTCAATCAAAAATAGGTACACTAACTTTAACTTCCCTTACAACTTTGAAACACTTAACTTTATTGTTACTGTGGGTTTTTTACCCACAGTATTTTTACCTTAAACCAATGAGAATAAATAAATATATCATTCTCTGTCCAAAGTATGACTTCGTTTAAATCATTGCTCTTCTTCATTTCCAGTGTGACATTTGTATGTGCAGTATTTCTGTATTTGAAGACCCAGTGGATATGCCCTGTGGACATGACTTTTGTAGAGGTTGTTGGGAGTCGTGAGTATATGTGCAGCTTAGTATTTCTTACTGCATGCTAGCACTCTGATTTGGTAATAAAATTGCCTGCTTTAGATATTTAATGATATGGATTATTCATATTGGTTTCAGAGTTGCACTGAAATATACTGCACTGATAAGGAAGAATTTTTTTCTCATTTTTACATCTTCATATTTATTCAGTAAAATTTAATTTCATAATTAATATTCTTTAGCTTAATGGAAGGTACTTTTGGAACAAAGCAGGTATATGGAAGTAAGTTTTCTTAGTATTTAATTTACATTACATTTATTGTAATGTACATGCAAGCCTACACCTAAGTATCAAGAGTAAGGGTTTTTTTATATTCTAAGAATTTGAAAGTATTTGTTTTATGCTTTCTCTAAATTTTTTGTAACAAGCAAATAAATAGCCTTTGAAATCTATAAGAATATGTATGTTTAAAATTCCTTCTCAATCAGTTCAAAGGTTGATGTCTCTCCTAGACATGGTTGAGTACAAATGAGAAATTTATTTTGTTTCTCATGTTTGTCTCTAGTGTCCTTCCCATTATCTTGCCAAGATTTATATTCTCATACCATCCATTAACTTTGCTCTAATGTTGCACTTCTCAAGAGAGGTTTACAAATAAAACAAAGGAGAAGATCTATGTAATTAATGAGCGATACAGTATCATGTTATCTCTGGAGCACATAAATCTACTGACTAATGACCTAAGCAAAGCATGTCATTAGTAATTAAGGAAATCTGGTTTCAAACTATTCTTTTTTCATGGAGTACCATGTACCAAGTGTAGGGAGCTGGGGAATACTGTCTTGGGTGAGAGAACAAGAACCTGAGCAAATTTTCTGTTGTCCTAAACATATAATAACTGACATATAATAAACTACATATTTGAAATAAATAATAAGCCTTGACATACGTACACACCCAAGAAACATTACCACAATCAAAATAGTGTATATATCCATTTTCCCAAAAGTTTCCTTATTTCTCCTTAAAATCCTTCCCACACTTCTCTGTCTGCCTCCCTCACCCTCCCACCATCTCCTCCCTCCAATTTTTTAGACAACCACTCATCTTTCTATCATTCTGGTTTATTTTGAGTACATTTTCTTTGTTTCCTAAACCAGAATATAGGGGAAGATTTCATTTGGAGGGGGGAAATATTACTGCTTCTTAAAAAATCAGAATAAATGAGAGTATCTGGTCATTCTTTTTAAAACACAGACTAGAGTTTACTCTGAATCTAATTAGATAAGATTATATCTGTACAGCTGATACAGGTAAACTGATTGCCAAGGGTCAGGTTTACAATCCAAAGCTAACTCTGACCTAGTTGTAGGTGCAGAAAATGTTCCACAGATATAGTACTTTATTTAGCTTAAAATTGTTAACTCTGTTGTATTAGGGAGTATTTTCTGGGTTCTACCAAGTTTGCTACTGTTGACGATGGTTTCTATGTGAAAACTGAGCCTCCCCAAGGGATTTACTTGAAGTTTTTTGAACTTTCATTTACCTCCCTCACCAAACTTATGTCCCAGGAACCATCTCCCATACTCATCACAGGCTAGCCATGAGAAGTTTATGGTAAGATTTAAATTTGAAAGCTCTAATGATTATTTTCTGTATTACTTTATCAACCTCCCTAGGATTCCCCTTTCATCATCCTGCTAGTAGTTCTTGTCAAATCAAGCAGCAGGAAAACAAATTCCAGGTTGGGTGATTTATACATTAAACCATTTTTAAATTAATTGCAGTGCTTTCATAGGCATATAGAAAAGAAACTTACTTGTTTAAGAAGCAGGCAAAAAATTTTAAAGGTCCTTAGATAGTTCAGAAGCTCTTAATTTACTCTTCCCTACTCCATAATGTCATCAATCCAGCCAGATGCTTTGAAGCATCTACTCCAAGCGCTTAAATGAAACGGAAATTACTGTTTTCTACCCAGCCTAGATTATCCTTCCTGCTACTTATTAGTTGTTGACTTAGGTAAGTGGTAACCTCCCTGTGCCTCAATTTCCTTATCTAAAATGGTGATAATAGTAAGTACATCATAGAGTTATTGTGAGTTTACTGTTAAATGGCTTAATATGTGAAAAATGCTTAAAACGAACAGGGCCTGGCACATAGTTACTACTCAATAAATGGTAGTTATTATTCTCTTTCTGGATGACTGACCTTACAAGACAAAAATATAGGTAAAGTCTGCCCTAGATTTCTGCCAGCTTTTTTCCTTGATATGATAAGCTCACTTAATTCATTTTCCAAGAAAGCCTACTATAAACCCAAGTCCAGAAGATCATTATTTGTGGTTACTGTTTCAAATCAAAATAGTTTTCCATGATAAATGCAGGTAGGTCTACTTGTAGCTTGAACAATTTCCTAAGTGCTTTTCCTTGAGACAGCCACCATGCTTTGTTTGGTATGCAGCAGCAGAAGTTCATTATGTTTACTTCCCATTTCTTTTCACAGAATGCCCAAAAGATGGGTACTTGTGAGTTAAGACTTAATAAAATAAATAATCAATAAAATGTATTGGTAATTAACCAATAATTTGTAATTTGTATTACTCTATCAAGGGTATTCTTAAATGAAACTGGCTTTTTTTTTCTTTCACTGCAAGTGCAAAGCAGTGAAGAATATATATAGTTTTAACACCATTGCCATGATCATGCTAAGGTACTAACAGGTATTTATTTATTTATTTACTTACTTATTTATTTAAAAAATAAAACAATTTTAATACCATTATGAAAATAATTTTTTACCTCATAAACCCCCTGAAAAGTCTCAGGTCCACAGATCATACTGTGAGAACAGCTCTATAGTATTTCCCCTGAACACTTTATCCATCTTTATTTCTGCCAAGTTGTTTTTCTCGATACAGAATAATGCAGGTAATTTTTACCTGTAACTAAGGTACAGAATGCCCTTCTGTTGGGATATATCAGAGTTTTGTGAAGTGTGTGTGGTTTTTGAATCATACTGAAAAATAGAGGGTAAGATTTTAAACGTGTTGAATTTTAAATGCACATGAGACATTTAAACAAAAGTACTATGTGTGGTCAAGATCTGTAGCTAAGGAGGGAGATCTGGGCTTTAAATTTCAGAGTCATTAGCATATAGGTGGTAGTTTAAGTTGGGAGTATTTAGATCACCCAGGAAGATTGAATGAAATGAGAAGGGAAGAGTATTGGCATGAAAACCCTAGAGAGGGGCGCCTGGGTGGCTCAGTGGGTTAAAGCCTCTGCCTTCGGCTCAGGTCATGATCCCAGGGTCCTGGGATCGAGCCCCGCATCAGGCTCTCTGCTCAATGGGGAGCCTGCTTCCTCCTCTCTCTCTGCCTGCCTCTCTGCCTACTTGTGATCTCTGTCTGTTAAATAAATAAAATTAAAAAAAAAAAAAACCCTAGAGAACAGTAAAATGTAAGTGATCAGGAGAGTGAAAAGCACTAGTGAAAAAGTTGAGTAAGGAGCAACCAAAGGTAAAAAGAATGCCAGGGGGATAAATAAGTCCTAGAAGTCAAAGAAAAGAGAGAATCTGAAAGAAGGAACTATTTAGCAGTATCTGATGCTCCAGAGAAGTCAGGCCAGAAAAAAACTGAGCTGTCTTGAATCCTTGAGCTACAGACAGATCACAAGTAGGCAGAGAGGCAGGCAGAGAGAGAAGGGAGGAAGCAGGCTCCCCACTGAGCAGAGAGCCCGATGCAGGGCTCGATCCCGGGATCACGACCTGAGCCAAAGGCAGATTCTTTAACCCACTGAGCCACCCAGGTGCCCCGCTAATGGGTAGTCTTAATGGCCTGTTGAGAGCTGGCCATTCAGTTTAGAGGTGATAAAAGCCAGAGTGTTGCTGGTTGAAAAGTGAATGGGATAGAGTTGAGGAATGACAAATCATTAAACTGTCAAGAAACTGATGGGAAAGGAAAGTGGAGCTAAAAAGATCATTTAGTTGAGAAATGTTTGAGCATAGGAAAAAACTTGAGCGTATTGATTGTGCCGAAGACCCATGAGGGAGACAGAGAGACAGAGACAGAGAGAGGATAGGTTTCTGGATTGTGCAAATTCTGGAGCTGTCCGGAGTATTTACAGATTAGTTTAAGGGGTATAGGAGGAAGCCCTCTTTCACTGAAGTGAATAGTGAGAGGAAGGCAAAGATAGCTAAAAATATGGGTAGGTTCAGGGTGTGGTAGGGAGGATATTAGAGAGGGCTCTGTTTTCTTTGAAGTGCCAGGATGATACTGTGGGAGAAGGTGGAAATGGACCAGAGAGAGCAGATCTGATGAAGTCTCAGCTTGATTTTTTTTTTTTTTTTTTTTTTGAGTGCAGTTGAGTTAAGCACCAAAGGGAAAATACTGCAGGCAGAATAGTCAAACTGTTGATGGTGATCACTAGATCATGGTGACTTAGTTCCCTGGTTTTCCATATATTTCCTCTAGGTTTAAGTGTTAAATCACACTTCAAAAGCTAATTTGTTTCTTGTTTTTCTATAGGGAATATTAATAATAATAAAAATAAAACCCTGCTAAAATTTATAAATTCTTATTCTATGCCGGGCACCCAGCAGATACTCACACATTATATCATTTAATCTGTGTAACAACCCTCAAGAAATGCTTATTATTACCTCCATTTTACAGATAGGAAACTGAGGGACAGAACAGGTATATAAATTGTTGAAGATCATATGACTGGTAGTGGCAGACCTGGAATTCTCTAACTCAAAACCCTGCTCCTTAACCACTTGATTCACCTTAGGCTAGATTCCTGCCACTCTCCAGGATAACTTTTCTCTGCCTCAACTAGTGTGCCTAGAGTAGGATATGCAACTTAATACTCATCTAAATGAAATATAAAGAGGTAGTCTTTTCTTCAAAAAGGCATGCTATCTTCCAGTGCCACTCCCAAATCTCTTGGATTAGCCATGATTTGATTCTGTATAATTGCTCCCTTTTTTTTAAAGGTACAGAATATCGAGAATTGAATATGACCTTCCTAAACCACTCATTTCTGAAACTTGGATACTGTTTCAGATTTTTAGAGAGGATAAAGTAAAAGAAGAACATTGTGAAAACATATATAAAAAACATAAATACAAGTATATATATTCATATATGTGTGTATAAGTGAATGAATGGTTGGGCAGGTAGTAAGTGTTCAATAAATAATGTTTTGAATTATATAAATCAGTGCATTACAACTGATATCTCACCCTTTGTTCATTGGTATTATTTTACTTATACTCTAACAGAAAATTTAGCATAAAGAAAAAATTCATGGAATTTGCAAATAAATTATATTCTTCCCTTTTTTTCTATCAATTGATAATTTTAATAGGTTTTTGAATCTGAAAATTCAAGAGGGTGAAGCTCACAACATTTTCTGCCCTGCATATGATTGCTTCCAACTTGTGCCTGTGGATATCATAGAAAGTGTAGTTTCTAAGGAGATGGACAAACGATATCTACAGTTTGATATTAAGGTATGCCGCCAGTTATCCGATTTCATTTTCATTTTATGAAACCTGCATAACAGATTTTATTTAATTTTTTTGTTTTATTTTTAGAAACACATAAAATAATGGACTCTGATTTTGTTTCCCAGAAAAACTGCATGAAGGAATGGTGGCATTAATTAAAGCTTTAAGCAGAAGCATTTTTTTTTAAGATTTTATTTATTTGAGAGAGAAAGAGCACGTTTGCAAGAGCAGGAGGAGGGGCAGAGTGAGAGGAAGAAGCAGATTCCCCACTGAGGAGGGACCCCAACACCATGATCCAAGCCCAAAAACATAGATACTTAACTGATTGAGCCAGTAGGTGCCCTCCCCTTTTTAAGAGCAATTTTATTTATTTATTTATTATTTGTTTGTTTGTTTTAGAGAACGCATGCACATGTACATGTGAATAGGGAGAGGAGCAGAGAAAGAGGGAGAGAGAATCCCAAGCAGGTTTCATGCTCAGCACAGAGCCCAACATGGGTCTTGATCTCACAACTCTGAGATCATGACCTGAGCCAAAACCAAGATTTGGGCACTTAGAACTGACTGACTACCCATGCACCCTAAAGCATTATTTTATAGTTATGATAGATAAAATAAAAGTAAAAAATTGTAGTAGTAATTTACCAAACAACAAACAAACTCTCTACTCTTTACTCATTTGCCTGTTGGACTTTTGTAACTGATCAAGACAGTGTTCAGAGTAAATAGTACCTATTTTTCAGTTTTCCAGAAGACATATTTTAGACTTCTAAATGTAAATATTCAGAAATAAAGATTATCAACTTGGAATGGGTTTTTTTCAAAGAATAGTTTCATATAATGAATTATAATGTTTCTTTTTTTCCTATTTATTTTCATTTAAGAATTGTCCAGGGGTGCCTGGGTGGCTCAGTTGTTCAACGTCTGCCTTTGGCTCAGGTCATGGTCCCAGGGTCCTGGGATCGAGCCCCGTATCGGGCTCTCTGCTCAGCGGGGAGCCTGCTCCTCCCTCTCTCAATGCTTGTGTTCCCTTTCTCGCTGTGTCTTTCTCTGTCAAATAAATAAATAAAATCTTTAAAAAAAAAAAAAAAAAAAGAATTGTCCAGAAGTATGCAAGTTACTTTCTTGTGTGGTCTAAAAATTATACTTTGGGGGTGCCTGGGTGGCTCAGTCAGTTAAGTGTCCGACTCTTGATTTCAGCTCAGGTCATGATCTCCAAGTCATGGGATTGAGCCCCACGTCAGGCTCTGTGCACAGCGGGAAATCTGCTTAAGATTTTCTTTCTCCCTCTCCTTTTGCCCCTCCTCCCCTATAGTCATGCACGCTCACTCTTTCTCTCTAAATAAAGAAAAAAATTGTGCAAATTTTTTGTAGTCTAAACCTATGACATACAGACTTTTCAAAAAGATGTCCTGCTGTTTCATAACAAAGCATCATAATCTGGATTTTTATGTATTATTGGGGTATCATTTAGAAATTTACAGTACTAATACAACTAATACTCATATAATTATTTTCCATCAGAAAAGCAGCAGATTGTATGAGAAAACATTTTTAAATTATGTATTTTCTGTGTGAATAATTGCATTTTTACTTGATCATCATTACCTGGTTTTTAGATTAAAGAAAACATAAATTTAAAAAGTCACATTGTTTCTAAGGTAATTATGTCTTTTTTCCTTCTTACTAAGTTCCATACTTTTTGGTACTATTTTTAAGTATCTTTTGAAACTGATTAATCCTTGTTTTTTAGTTCCCCCTTTTTTCCCTCTAAAGTAAATTGACATGAGATATGCTCTGAGAATTAAGAGTTAAAATATTTCTGTTGTGTTTTATTATTGCTGTTTCAACAGGCCTTCGTTGAAAATAATCCTGCCATTAAATGGTGTCCTACTCCAGGTTGTGAAAGAGCAGTCAGACTTACAAAACAAGGGTCAAATACATCTGGGTCTGATACACTCAGCTTTCCCTTGCTCAGAGCTCCTGCTGTGGACTGCGGAAAAGGACACCTCTTCTGCTGGTCAGTATAAGAGAAGTTGGAATCAGCCTAATCCCCTTTCTAACAGCTTTTAAAGAGACTTTTAAACAGAATTAGGTCTTTAGAGTGTAGTATATTTGATATCATTATTATTAATTTTAAAAATGTGTGATGTGATGAATAGTCATAATTTATATTTATTGTGTGCTTGATGTGTACCAAGCATTATGCCAGATATTTTCATATATTGAATTCTCCCGACAGTGCTATGAGTTAAGTATTGTTATAACACCCATTTTACAGATAAAGAAACTCAGGCATAGAGAAGTTGCCCAGGGATATGCAGCTAAGAAATGGCAGACATGGGATTAGAACCAAGCTCTGATTCTAGAACCCATGCACTTAAACTCTAGTAACAAATTGCTGAAAATAGACTAGAACATATTTAGAACTTAAATTTTTTCTTGAAATTGAAGACTCTAGCAGTGATTCTTAACCGTGGATGCCTAGAATTAACTAAGACCCATTTTCCCAAATTTTCATCGTAGGCCCCAACAAGTTAAATTTTTGATGTACTAGGTTTTTGGAGTAGGGCCCCCAAAAAGAAGCTTGTAGGTGGTTCTAATGCACAGTCCTAGTTAAGAATCAGTTTGTATGTCTTGTGTTTTTTAACTGTATGTCTATCAGCATTCTGCTTTATTCAGAGTAGATTCAATAATTAACTGTTGGGGTTTTTTTTTTAGGTAATTAAATGATCAGAAAAAGAAATAGTATTTGTTCTCCTTTTCTCTCATTTCCAGATTTATCACATATGCAAGGGTATACTTTAGATGGATAGAAGACTCTACTTACTTACTTATCAGAAACCAAAGCCAAATTATAGCACTGCTATACTAAAAAGGCATAGTTGTAGAAATAATCCTATCCTGAAAGATCTATTTCTTGCCCTCATCATCATTATCATAAGCTAAAAATATTTCTTGAATTGCCAGTCTATGTATAGCACTGAACTCTGTAAGTCAGGTGTCAGAAAACTACTGTTCCCACCAGTTTTTATTGGAATATAGTCATACCCATTTGTGCCAGTTTATTTTCTGTGGCTGCTTTCAGGCCATGGCAACATTATGTAGTTCCGACAGAAACCATATGGCCTACAAAACTGCCCAAATATTTACCATTTGGTTCTTTACAGAAGAAGCTTGCTAGACTCCTGTGCTAGGTGCTTGAATGAACTGATTGATGAAAGGAAAATCGTATTGACTACTATGATGACTAAATCAGTCCCAGCAAGTAAAATAGCAACAGAATATTGAATAATAGGTTAGATCCACGTGCCTTATAGTAATTTTTCAAAACATTTACAAGACAAATTCATAATTTTTAGTTTTACATGTTTTACTGTTTACTGATTGGTTCTTAACTCTACCTCACTTCCTCACCAGAAGAGGTCAGGATCTAGCTCAGAAGTATAAGTGAGTGAAAGAATGCACATGAGCTTAATTGTTCATAAATAGTCCTTAGATGAATATGAACTCACTTTATTATAACATAAGAATACTGAAGTTAAAAAATAAAGGAGCTTCCTCTTTGAGATAGTGTGGAGTTTCTTCAAAAATTTAAGCTCATGGCTCAGTTGGTTAAGCAACTGCCTTTGGCTCAGGTCATGGTCCTGGAGTCCCAGGATCAAGTCCCACATCAGGCCCTCTGCTCATCAGGAAGCCGGCTTCTCCCTCTGCCCCCTCGCACCTTTCATGCTCTCTCTCTCTCTCTCAAATAAATAAAATCTTTAAAAAAAAAAAAAATTAAGCTCATGTGCCCTAAGGCACCCCACTATGTGTAACCTGTGCATCTAAAATGATACTAAGCAGAGATGCCTGGGTAGCTCAGTGGGCTAAGCAACTGACCTCCTCTCATGTCATGATCTCAGGGTCTTGGGATGGAGTCCTATGTCATAGGCGCCACGCTCAATGAGGAGTCTATGTGACCCGATCTGCCCTCCACACCCACCCACCCCCCGCTTGTGCAGTCTCTCTCCCTTATACTCTCTCTCTGTCTTGCTTTCTCATGTAAATAAATAAAATCTTCACTTAAAGAAATGGAAAATATAAATTAGTAAAAACATTTTGAAGTAAGGAGAAGAGAACATTTGCTAAGATCAGAGAATAATAAAGTTTTGAAGGGAAAAGAAGAACCTGTGATTAGCATTGTCTTATTAAGCTATGTGGTTTCTGTGGTCTGGCTTTCACCACAGATGATGTTTTAACTACAGATGAGCTTTCACTTTTTGAGTATGTCGCAAGTAGTAAGTTTGGTTTAACTAAACATGACAAAACTAGTGGGAAAACCTACCAATATAGATTAAGCTCTAAAAGCTATATGAATGAATCTGTAAGTATATATTATGATGCTATAAATGTACATTTCTAGACCAGTGTTTGGAGAAATATATTCCCTTATTCTTTCTCACATCCCAAAATATTGGGTTGGTTATAGTCAAGATTCATTGGAGACCATATACCAAGACCACTGTTGAATTTTATCTGTTGATAAAATTCTGTTGAATTTTATCCTGGTTCAGGGGACCTGTGAATGGCCACATGGATTCAGGGTCACATTTGGTAATTATTTACTCTTTCTCCTATTCGTGAGGGTGGTAGAGAGCGTAGCAAATAGAATCATTTTCTGAATGTAACAATTCTGATTCTAAATCCTATTCTAGGATTTTTACATTGCCTGCTTCACCTCTCTAGGCATTAATTTGCAGTCTCTGTTTTTACATTCTTACCTTCCTACTCTTATTCATGTAGTCTAAGAGCTTTACCTATAAGGAGAAATTTCTAAAAATTAAAAAAAAAAAGAAATTCTTAGAGTTCTACTGCCCTTATCCACTATTTCAAAGAGAGGCAAAATCTGCTGTATGCAAAAGGAAGCTTTATAAGAGATATCTTTATAAAATAAAGGCGTATGATTCTGGGTTTTGCTTCTTTCTTTCCCCAGAAAACTCAGAAATATTCTCTAAAAATGATTACAAAAACCACAAGAAAAGGCAGTAATAGCTCCTTCTTTTTAAGAGCTGCGTGTGACAGAATGAGTTGAGAGCCATCCCCAAGGGATGTGTGCCTGGATATAACTAAACATATTTATTGATAAGAGGGAAGGTAGGAGTAGACATTTCCCTTCCCACCACAGTTTTAGCCCTTTCTCTTGTAACTTGTTTTCACCCACCACTTCTTTGCCCTTATTAACTGAACCTAGAATGCTTTCTCCCCCTAGCCTATTTAATTATATTTTGTCTGATTTGACTATATTACCCCTGGACAGTGTTCATAACTTGAGCCAATGACCATCTCCCCTCTGTTTTTATTAAATAGAATATCCTACTATGTAACTTCTGTGCCCTCTGAGCAAACTCCAAGAGTTTCTTCTCTGAGGCAACTCCTTAAAGATTTGCTCTCAGGGGCACCTGGGTGGCTCAGGCATTCAAGCATTCAACTCTTGATTTTGGCCCAGGTCATGATCTCAGGGTCCTGGGATCAAGCCCCACATCAGACTCTGCCCTCTGCGCAGAGTCTGCTTGTCCCTCTCCTTCTGCCCCTCCCCGTTTGTGCTCTCTTTCTGTCTCTAACAAATAAATAAAATCTTTTTAAAAATATAAAATAAAATAAAGATTTGTTGTCAGAAATACTTAATACCACCCAAATTCTAATCTATGAAGAGAGGAACTCAAATTTAACCTTAGGTATAGTGGCCATTTCCCTCCTCTGTTACCTCAGAGTATCCCAGTCCCTTCAGTCACAAGCATTGCCCGTGGAAATGGAGAAACTTAAATGGAATTCATCTCTTCTAAATCCATAGACAGCCAAATGTATTTTAGAGTTATTCAATAAAATTGACTGGCATGAGTATTCTAAAAACAGTACTGTGTGGTTTTTAATGTATCACCCAGCTGTGGAACATTTATTTAGTGAACTATGCAAAGAAACCTATAAAATAGTGTCACCATCACCATGAAACAAATTGAACCCAGTAAGATATGGATTATAGGGATACAACTGATAAAAAATAACAGCCATCAGGTTTCTAGTCCACTGAAGTTTCCAATGAATCAGAATACAGTGTGCAGACTTGTCAGGTATTTCGGGAAATTTTACAAGTGAATGTATATTAGTGCATTAATATTATCATCAGCTCGTTCTGTTTTCCTCCAATATCCACAGTAAGGATTTTGATAAAGCCTACTTTCCTGTTAGGATCATGAATCTTGATTGAATTAAAGCATAGTTTCATACTTCATCTCCCCCACAGACTTCACAGACAGTGGACGCTTTAGGAGTCCTCTGGGCAAAATAAATGTTGTTGTTCTTTGTGGGCCCCAATAGTTGAGTCTCATCTTGTCTTGTAAAATTAGAATCTCAGTTCCTTAGCTTAATAGCTCTGGTTCTGGAAAACGATGTTTCCAGACTGGCAATATTTAACTATTTGTGTATCAGAGTCCTGCCAACAAGCAGAACTTATTCCCCAGCTTGTCCTAGGCCCAGAAATGAAACATGATATTTATTTGATAGAAACTGATCATAAGACCCTGTTTAAATATCATGTCGACTCTATACAAATTATCATGCTCACCTAAATAAATACTGTTGAAAGTTCAGTTGTATCAAGTTTCAGTGGAGCAGGTGATTGACATTAATTGAAGACACAGGGCCTACATTTGAGACTTAACTGCCACTAACTAGCTGTGTGACTTGATGATAAACAAGCATCCTCCCTCATAATACAGTAATATATTTGAAGCCTTTGTAACTGATGCAGTCAGCACAAAATGTACTACTTCCAAAGCCAAACTATTTGAATTCAAATCTCAGCTCATCTGCTTGCTATATGTGTGACCTTTAGCAGAGTGCTGAGTCTCTCCATGCATGTAAAAGGGGGATAACAGTACCAATTTCAAAGAATTGTTATGTGGATTAAATGAGTTGGTGTGTGTAAGGAATTACAACGTTGACTGACATTTTCAAAAATATTAGTTCTTGTTTGTTTAGAGAGAGAGAAAGAGAGGTGGGGGGTGTGACCGAGAAAGAAAGAAAGAATCTTAAGCAGGCTTCACACCTAGTATGGAATCTGATGTGGGGCCGAGTCTCACAAACCTGAGATCATGACCTGAGCAAAATTAAGAGTTGGATGCTTGGGGCGCCTGGGTGGCTCAGTGGGTTAAAGCCTCTGCCTTCGGCTTAGGTCCTGGGCCTGCTTCCCTTCCTCTCTCTCTGCCTGCCTCTCTGCCTGCTTGTGAGCTCTGTCAAATAAATAAATAAATAAAATCTTTTTTTTAAAAAGGTAAAAAAAAAAAAAAAAGAGTTGGATGCTTAACTTACTGAGCCACCCAGGCACCCCAAAGATAATAGTTTTTTAAAATTGTAATTTTTAGTTAACTTGTTAATTAAGGGAGAAAGTTGTCTAAAAGAGAATCATAAGAATTTACTCACACAGGATGGGTCATTAATAAAGTTCTAAAATGGAAGTGAACTGAAATTGTCAACTTTTGTTTAAGAGGGAGGTGTTACCTCTGTTTTTCTTTCACTATACTAGAAACATGTAATGTGATAAAAATTGTTACAACAGCAGTCATATTATAGTGCATAAATGTATCGAAGTGGCACACTGTATACTTTAAATTCATACAATGTTACATGTCAAATTTATCCCAAAAAATTTGGAAAGAAAAAAAAAAGCTTTTTTAAGATTTTAATTCTTTGTTAGAGAAAGAGAGCAGAAGTTGGGGGAGCAGCAGGCAGAGGGAGAGGGAGAAGCAGGCTCCCTGCTGAGCAGAGAGCCCAATGTGGGGCTCAATCTCAGGACCCTGGAATCATGACCTGAGCCAAAAGGCACCAAAGGCAAACACTAAACTGACTGAGCCACTCAGGCACCCCAAGAAAAAAACTTTTTAATTAAAAGCTTGCATAAATGAAGTGTTTTGATCATGTTTTCAAAATATTTTATAACATTTTATAATAAATTTTCCCCACCTACTTATTTTTTAATCCAATTAATTAACATATAATATATTACTAGTTTCAGAGATAGAAGTTAGTAATGGTTCAATCTTATATAATACCCAGGGTTCGTTACATCATGTGCCCTCCTTAATGTCCATCACCCAGTTACTCCATTCCCCTACTCCCCTGCCCTCTAGCAGGGGAGGTTTGTTTCCTATGATTGAGAGTCTCTTATGGCTTGTCTCCCTCTCTGATTTCGTTTCGTTTTATTTTTTTCCTTTTCCCCTATAATCCTGTTTTGTTTCTTAAATTCCACATCTGAGTGATAATTGCCTTTCTCTGTTTGACTTTTTTGCTTAGCATAATATCCTCTAGTTCCATTCACGCCGTTGCAAATGGCAAGATTTCATTTTTTTGATGGCTGAGTAGTAGTCCATTGTGTATGTATGTGTATGCATGTATGTGTGTATATACACACTACATCTTTTTTATCCATTCATCTGTTTATGGACATCTGGGCTCTTTCCATAGTTTGGCTGTTGTGGACATTGCTGCTGTAAACATTGGGGTGCGGATGCCCCTTTGGATCACTATATTTAGATCACTATGTTTGTATCTTTGGAGTAAATACCCAATAATGCAGAAATTGTCAACTTCTTGGTGGGAATTTTCCATCAGATTATGAAACTTTAATAGAAGATTTTTCCTTTTCCAGAATCCTTTGGAGCCACTGTATATTCCTGCCAATGATTGTGCATATTCACAAATTTTCAAGGAAAGAGCCATTCTTTAATCTTTTGATATTAGTTAACCATTAGTTAACATCCTTAGTTAAGGATTTTATATTAGACAATCTTTTTTTTTTCCTTTATAACAAAGCACTGTTCCTCTTAGTGAACCCATTCTATTGGTGTGTCTAAATTTCAGTGGACTGTGTGGCAAAATTCTTCTTTCCGTTTCCTTGTTTTTAGTGACATTTTGAGGTGCAGTCTCGACAAGTACCAGGTCTGTCAGAATACTTGTCACCAGTCATCTGTGTCTTGGTTAAAACTTTGTTAAGGAATTACATTCCAATCTCTTTACTACTTGTCTCAGAATAACATCTCTCCCTGCACGTGACATAATTCAGATTATCCATCACATAATGTCTAGTAGCATTGTTATTACCATACTTTAAAGTAGTTGGGCTTATTTTCCCAAATACCTTAGTTTTAAGAGGCAACCTCTAGGTCCCTTTTTAAATTTATAGTCATTGGTCTAACTTCTTTTTTATGTAAAAAGCCTCTCCTTTTTATACCCACTCTTAGCATTGCATTGGAAACGGCCATCGAATTAGTACATTCGGAAGTGATCCTGCTAATTGGGCTAGCACCTAAGGAAGCAGCAGGTCTGTGTCCTCCTGTGAGGTTCTGGAAAAGAAAATCTTTTGCTGTGTAATGCAACACAGGCTCAGAGACCAAGCATACCAATAAGCAGTTAGGCTCTTGTGAAGAAATAGCATTTATTTTTCAGACTCCATTTGAAAAACTGGGCTTTCCTCTCCACTGCCTCTCCCTCTTAGTATTTTCTCAGTTCTGTCAGAAAATGTCCTAACACCAGAGCCAGTCATATAGGTATTGATTCTAGTAGGTAAAAAAATATTCAATATGTTTAATCTTCAGGGTGAAAACTCTTAAAATTAATGGAAATATTTTATTTCATTGACTTCATTTGTTTTAGATACTGCAGATATAGAAGTCTATTTTACACCCAAATTTTTTTTAATAAGTCATGAGAAATCTAGATTCTGTATTCCTACATGTATTCTCAAGCACCATAAGGAAACACTATTCCTAGATCTGTGGCATATTTTTTACTCTGGTGTAAGCTAGTATATGTGCCAAATAAAATTAACAGTTATCACAGATATCCCTTCCATTTCTGGGAAGCAGAGCTTATTTTAATGTGTACTAAAGCAAATGTAATATATCTACTTCCATTTTTTTAATTTCCATTTTTAATCAACTCAGTATTTTTTGAATGACTGTTAAGTTACCACTGAGTTACTAAGAAACATTATAAAACAGCAGTTATGGAAAAAATTTCCCAAATGCCAGATTCAGTAATGTCAGGAATTGAAGCAAACAAATTACTGTTTCAAGATAATTGGTGTTTTTTTTTCTTCAGAACATTTTTAAGTATATAATTCAGTGGTATTAAGTACATTCCTAAAGTGTGCAACCATTTCCTATCCATTTACAGAACTTTTACCTCATACCAGACAGAAACTAACCATTCAGCAATGACTCCCCATCCTCCCTTAACCCCTTAGCCGCTGGTAACCACCATTCTACTTTCTGTCTCTGTAAATTCCCTGTTCTGGGTCTCTGATGTAAGTGGAACCATATGATATTTTTCCTTTTGTGTCTTATTACACATAGCATAATGTCTCAAGATTCATCCATGTTGTAACATAAATCAGAATTTCATTCCTTTTTATGGCCTACTAATATTCCATTGTGTATGTATATGCCACATTTTATTTATCTGCTCGTTTGTTGATGGACACATGGGTTGTTAACCATATTCTGGCTGTTGTGAATAATACTGTTTTGAACATGGGTGAGAAAGTTTTTAGTCATTGATTTCAGTTCTTTTAGGCATATCCCTAGGAGTGGAATTGATAGATCATGTAATAATTATGTGTTTTATATTTTGAGGAGCTACCAAACTGTTTTCCATAGCAACTGCATCATTATAGATTCCTACCAGCACTGCATAAGGGTTCCAGTTTCTCCATATGTTCCCAACACTTGTTGTCCTCCAGTTTTCTAATAGTAGCTGTTTTAATGGGCTTGAAGTAAAATTGTTAAGATTTTTTCAAGTTTTTTTTAAATTTTTAAAAATTTTTAAAAGATTTTATTTATTAAATTACTTATTTATTTATTTGACACAGAGAGAAAGAGAGGGAATATAAGGGAGAGAGAAACAAGTTCGGGGGGAGAGGGAGAAGCAGACTTCCTACTGAGCAGGGAGCCCTACAGAGGGCTTGATCCCAGGACCCCAAAATCATGACCTGAGCCAAAGGCAGATTCTTAACCCACTGAGCCACCCAGGTACCCTGTTACATTCTTAATATAGTAAAATGTTGCTTCTTAGTTTGTAAGACTTAACTTCATTAGCAGGCTATCTTAACAGACTTAAACTTTGCAAATATGATCTTTGTTTAAAATAACACATCATGATGGTGATGATGATGATGGAACCTACAGATTGGTTTTATTCCCCCTCAAAATGATATTTTGTTATTTACTATAAAATTTCCTTTGTACTACAGAATATACCATCATATTGAATTAAAATAAGTAATTTGTAAATGCCTTAGCGCTTTTTAATGTTTGATTTTTGTATAGCTATAGAAGAATGTAAAATCAAGTTACAAATGATAAATTGATATATTTCTTATTATTTAAATCTTGCCAAATTCCAGTGAAACAGAAAATTGGGATTCAGCAAACTCAAAAGTAAATTAGATTACCCTGTTACTTGAAGATTTTAAGGTGAGGTAACAAAAAGAATGTGATGTAATCAAAAGAAAGGTAGAGTAGCCGTCCTTATATCACTCAAACTAGATTTTAAACCAAAGACTGTAATAAGAGATGAAGAAGGACATTATATCATAATAAAGGGGTCTATCCAACAAGAAGATCTAACAACTTTAAATATTTATGCCCTTAACTTGGGAGCAGCCAAATATATAAATCAATTAATAACAAAGAGACTCATTGATAATAATACAATAATAGTAGGGGACTTTAGCACCCCACACACAGCAGTGGACAGATCCATCTAAGCAGAAGATGAGCAAGGAAATAAGGGCTTTGAATGACACACTGGACCAGGTGGACTTAACAGATATATTCAGAGCATTTCACCCTAAAGCAGCAGAATGCACGTTCTTTCAAGTGCACATGGAGCACTCTCCAGAATAGATCACATTTTGGGTCATAAATCAGGTCTCAACCAGCACAAAAAGATTGAAATCATACTGTGCCTGTTTTCAGACCACAATGCTATGAAACTTGAACTCAACCACAAGGAAAAATTTAGAAGGGCCCCAAATACATGGAGATTAAAGAACTTTCCACTAAAGAATGAGTAGGATAACCAGGAAATTAAAGAATTTTTTTAAAATGCGAAAGCAAATGAAAGTGAAAACACAACAGTTCAAAATATTTGGGATGCAGCAAAGGCAGCCCTAAGAGAGAAGAATATAGCAATATGGGCCTTCCTCAAGAAGTAAGAAAAGACTCAAATATACAACCTAACCTTACATCTAAAGGAGCTAGGAAAAGAACAACAAATAAAGCCTAAATGCAGCAGGAGAAGAGAAATAAGATTAGAGGAGAAATCAATGATACAGAAATAAAAAACAAAACAGAACAGTAGAACAGATCAACAAAACTAGGAGCTAGTTCTTTGAAAGAATTAATAAGATTGATAAACCCCTGGCCAGACTTATCAAAAAGAAAAAAGAAAGGACACAAATAAATACAATTGTGAATAAAAGAGGAGAGATCACAACCAGCACTGCAGAAATACCAACAATATAAGAGAGTAATATGAGCAATTACATGCCAACAAATTAGGCAATCCAGAAGAAATGAATACATTCCTAGAAACATAATCTACCACAACTGAAAGAGGAGTAAATAGAAAACGTGAACAAACCAGCAAAGAAATTGAATCCATAATCAAAAATCTCCCAACAAACAAGAGTCCAAGGCCAGATGGCTTCCCAGGGGAATTCTACCAAACATTTAAATAAGAATTAATACCTATTCTTCTGAAGCTGTTCCAAAAAGTAGAAATGGAAGGAAAACTTCCAAACTCATTCCCTGAGGCCATAATTACCTTGATCCCAAAACCAGACAAAGACCCTACTAAAAAGGAGAATTATGATCAAAATTCCTGATGAACATGGATGCAGAAATTCTCACCAAGATACTAGCTAATATGGTCCAACAGTACATTAAAAGGACTATTCACCACAACCAAGTGGGATTTATTCCTGGGCTGCAGGGGTGGTTCAGCATCCACAATCAATCAGTGTGACATACCACAGTACTAAAAGAAAGGATAAGAACCATTTAAACCATATGACCAAAAGCATTTGACAAAGTATAGCATCCTTTCTTGAGAGGATGTAGGAAAAGAGGGAACATTGTAGGGAAAGAGGGAACATTCTTCAACATCATAAAAGCCATATAAGAAAGACCCACAGCAAGTATCATCCTCAGAGGGAAGAAAGAACTTTTCCCCTAAGATAGGAACATGACAAGGATGTCCACTCTCACCACTGTTGTTCATCATCATAGTGGAAATCCTAGCCTCAGCAGTCAGACAGCAAAAAGAAATAAAAGGCATCCAAATTGACAAAGAAGTCAAACTTTCACTCTTCAGAGACGACATGATACTTTATGTAGAAAACCCAAAAGACCCCAGAAAAATTGCTAGAACTGATACAGGAATTCAGCAAAGTTGCAGGATATAAAATCAACACATAGAATCCTCTTGTATTCCTATACACTAACAGTGAAATAGCAGGAAGAGAAACCAAGGAATCAATCCCATTTGCAATTGCACCAAAACCCATAAGATACCTAAGAATAAATCTAACCAAAGAGGATCTAACCAAAGGATCTGTACTCGGAAAACTATAGAATACTCATGAAAGAAGTTGAGGAATACACACAGAAATGGAAAAACATTCCATGCTCATGGATTAGAAGAAAAAATATTGTTAAAATATCCATGCTATCCAAAACAGTCTACATACTCAGTGCAATCCCTGTCAAAATACCACCAGCATTTTTCACAGAGCTGGAACAAACAATCCTAAAATATGTATGGAATCAGAAAAAAGACCTCAAATAGCCAAAGGAATGTTGAAAAGGCAAACCAAAGCTGGTGGCATCACAATTTTGGATTTCAAGCTCTCCAACAAATGGTGTTGGGAAGATTGGATAGCCACATGCAGAAAGGTGAAAACTGGACCACTTTCTTACAGCATACACAAAAACAAATTTAAAATGGATGAAAGACCTAAATGTGAGACAGAAATCCATCGAAATCCTAGAGGAGAATAGAGACAGCAACCTCTTTGACCTCAGCCGCAACTTCTTGCTAGGGGAACAAAAGCAAAAATGAACTATTGGGATTTCATCAGGATAAAAAGCTTTTGCACGGCAAAGTAAATAATCAACAAAACTGAAAGACAGCCTACAGAATGGGAGAATATACTTGCAAATGAAATATCAGATAAAGGACTAATATCCAAGCTCTATAAAGAATTTATCGAACTCAATACCAAGAAAAAAAAATGCAGTCAAGAAATGGTTAGAAGATGTGAACAGACATTTCTCCAAAGAAGACATACAGATGAGCAATAAACACATGAAAAACGCTCAGTATCACTCAGGGAAATACAAATCAATGAGATACACACACAATGATGTGTGTAGTATATCTCACTAGTAAGAATGGCTAAAATTGGGGCGCCTGGGTGGCTCAGTGGGTTAAAGCCTCTGCCTTCAGCTCGGGTCATGATCCTGGGGTCCTGGGATCGAGCCCCACATCGGGCTCTCTGCTCAGCGGGGAGCCTGCTTCCCCTTCTCTCTCTCTGCCTGCCTCTCTGTCTACTTGTAATCTCTGTCAAATAAATAAATAAAATCTTTTTAAAAAATGGCTAAAATTAACAACTCAGGAAACGGCAGATGTTGGTGAGGATGCGGAGAAAGGGGAACACTTTTACAGTGTTGGTGGGAATGCAGGCTGGTGCAGCCACTCTGGAAGACAGCATGGGGGTTCCTCAAAAAGTTGAAAGTAGGAGCACATGGGTGGCTCAGTGGATTAAGCCTCTGCCTTTGGCTCAGGTCATGATCTCAGGGTCCTGGGATCGAGCGCCGCATCGGGCTCTCTGCTCAGCAGGGAGCCTGCTTCCCCCTCTGCCTCTGCCTGCCTCTCTGTGTACTTATGATTTCTGTCAAATAAATAAAATTAAAAAAAAAAAAAGTTGAAAATAGATCTACCCAAAGACCCAGCAATTACACTATTAGGTATTTACACAAAGGATACAAACAGTGATCTGAAGAGGCACCTGCACCCCATTGTTTATAACAACAGTGTCCACAGTAGTCAAACTGGAAAGAGCCCAGATGTCCGTTGACAGATGAATGGATTAAAAAAAGGTGGTACATTCCTACCATGAAGTATTACTTAGCAATCAAAAAGAATGAAATCTTGCCATTTGCAACAATGTGGAAACTAGAGAGTATTATGCTAAGGGAAATAAATCAGAGAAAGACAAATACCGTATGATTTCACTCATATAATTTAAGAAACAAAAAGATGAACATAGGGGAAGGGAAGGAAGAATAAAATAAGATAAAAACAGAAAGAGGCAAACTATAAGAGACTCTTAACTGTAGGGAACAAACAGCGTTGCTGGAGGGGAGTGGCAGTGAGATGGCGTAACTGGAAGATGGGCATTAAAGAGGGAACTTGAAGTAATGAGCACTGGGTGTTGTATGCAACTGATGAATCACTAAATTCTACCCCTGAAACTAATAATACACCGTATATTAACTAAATAGAATATAAATTTAAAAAAATTTTTTTAAAGAATGTGATGTAAATTAGTATTTTTCGAACTTTAAAATGCAGAAGCGTCATGGGGTAAGTTTGATAACATGTAGATTCTAATTAGTCAGTCTTGATGGGCCTGCTCTTTGGCACATTTAACGAGTTCCTGAGTGGCGGCAAGGCTGCTTGCCCAGAGAACAGACATTGAGTACAAGAATTTAAAGTATAGTGAAGACAGACCCTAACTGATAAAAAAAAAATATCTTACGGCTCTTCTGGCATGCAAAAGTAAATTACAGATATTAGGTAATCTATTTTGAATGTTTTAACAATGTGTAAATGAACGTATTGATTAAAAAAACAAATTGGACCTGGTGGTATCAAGCTCTGGAATCACATTTTCAGTTCTTCTATTGAAATGCTTTTCTCCCTGGTCACTGTGCCTCAAGTTTTCTTAACCTTAAAATTGGAAGAGTACTTTCCATCTGTTTTTTCACCTTGATGTTGATAAAGAATTTTTTTTAATTGCCTCTTCTATGTTTTCCTCCTTAGGGAGTGCCTTGGTGAAGCACATGAGCCTTGTGACTGCCAAACATGGAAAAATTGGCTACAAAAAATAACTGAAATGAAACCAGAAGAACGTAAGGGGAATCTTAGATAGCTATACTATATTATATTATACTATATTATATTATACTATATATATGTTCTAACAGCATTCAAAAGATCATGTGGCCCTATTACTTAAAGTCTTCATTAAGTAAGTTTTCAAGTTCATTAATGCTGTAGCTCTCCAATTTAATGTTACACCTCTAACTAACACTCTTTTGAACATCACAAGGTTTTTGCACTGGGGAATCACAGACAGGTTCCATGTTTCTAACGGACTGTTTTCAGTTAAGATAAACAGGGTAAACACAGGTCACATTGAAGCCCTTCTCCCACAACCACTCCCCTTTATCCTGGGGTGGACCAACTAGCCTTTTTGTACCTCAAGGGAAGAAATGTATAAACTGTAATGAGAGGAAGCGTCTTATTTCCTTAGAAACTTCCAGTGGATGATAAGTTAATTTCTTGGCATTGGCATTGTGTGGCTCTGTAGATTTACTTACTTTAAATAGCATGTCTAACTATTTTTACTATATATATATTTTACTATATATATATACACAGAAATGCTACGAAATTGGTGTTAGTAATCCCATTTTGTAGATGAAGTAATTAATACTTAGATTGGATTGAGTGACATCAGGGACAGGGCATGTGCCTGGAAACAATGGGTTTTAATTAGCCTTTCTAATAGCAATTCCTGCATTTAACAAGTAAATATATCTGCTTTGCAATTATTTTTCATCCGCTGGAGTGTTTTATGACAGCTGTTTTCTTCCAAATTAATATAAAAATTAATTTCATATTTTCCCTTTTGTATAATGGAGTTAGTTTGTGGTATAACAAATCAGGATTAAGACTCCACTCAGTGATTCCGCACTTAATGTGAACAAAGCACATGGTGATGATGCCAGCCTTCAGAAAGTACATAAATAGAAGGGAAGCCATCAGATCATTACAATATCATACGATAACTAATATAGTTGGGTAGAGGTAAGAGTACAAAAACAAGAAAACTAAATCAGGTTGGGAAAACAGGAGGACTAAATCAGGTTGGGCAGGGGGGTGTCATAGAATCTTCCTGAAGGCAGTGAGATAGGAATTGGGTTTTAGCATATCTGCAGAGGCAGGGGTGTGGTAGGTATTCCTGTCAGCAGCTCAAGTGATGCCGGGAGAGCCTGGCTGACAGCTCTGAGACCCTACAGGCTTGTAGTATATCAGGCAATATACCATTGCCCAAGAACTGGTCATTAGCATTTTATATTCACGAGATTCATTTTGTACACTGACTCAGGGTTATTCAAATCCATGAAGAAGAGAATATTATGTAAACCAAAATATCAGTTTATTAATTGATAATGAGGGAGATCCCTTTCACATGATGAGAAGGCTTATGTCCCTTATCCAGAAGCAAAAGAAAATGGATAATCTAATCTTAGGATATTTTTGGGGAGACCTGATTAAATATTCTTGCCCTGTACATTCCTCATTAAACCAACAAATATTTTTTTGAGTGCCTGCTGTGTGCTAGGAACTTCCCAAATTAAAAACACCAGTATGGATTGTTCTTGTTCCCCAGGTGCATTGTCTCTTGAATGCCAGATATAGCTTGCCATTGCTCCCCTGACACCCACCCATTTTCCCTATTCTGATATATATGGGTCTGTGTATATGTGCGAGTTCCATAAACAGATTAATACTATTACCCTGCAACACCTTTAAACATGACAAGACCATTGGATTTTGCTTTCTTTTTTTGCTTTTGGCACCAAGAAACACCTATATTTCTATTAGATATGGTTGGCTATCGCTCACCTACCTACATTTCTTTATACCTTTATATGAAGCTCAACATTAAGGTCCATGGGAGAAATTGCAAGAGATGAGGCTGGAAAGGCAGGTGTTGCCAGATTTTGAGGATTTTTGCCAAATTGTCTGAAGTTAATCTTATTAACAGAATAAGCCATCTGGTGCATTTTTTTAAGTAGGAAAGTGGCCTTGTCTGAGGATTTTTATGAAGATAACTTATGACTGGGCGGGTGAGACTGAAGGACAAAAAGATCAAAATATGGAGGTGAATTTTTAGTTTTGAGTCAAAGGATGAATGATTGGCCAGTGTAGGAAATGCAGATATGAGAGTAACTTTCAGGGAAAAATCAATTATTTGTTGTGGACATTGTGAACTTCGAGGTATATGTAGGACATATATGTGGAGGTGTGCAGTGGGATTTTAGGAGTGCTTGTCTGCAGCTTGGAAGAGATGCTGAGAAAACTTAGGAGTAACTTGTTGCATTTAAGCGGTCTCTATGTTATTATTGTAACATTTATTGAGTGCTACTTTATATTAGAATGTGGAAATAAGGTGCTGTCTACATTCTTGAAGTTTACGTTTTAGAGATGAAGACAGCGATATACAAAACTAAGAAAAAGAAGTATTATTAATGCTGTGAAAGAACAGCATACCTGTAGTATATTATTGAGGGAGGGGAGAGATCAAAGAGAAGAAGAGTTTTCTCTCATCTTTCTCTCATCTGCCTTCTCATGAGAGGGTAAGGAAAATCATTGTGAAAGAATTGGTGCACAAGCCCCATCTTGAGAGCTGATAGATGTTCTTAACATAGACTGTAACAGGAAGGGCGTTTAGGCTTCAGGTGAAGGAGAGCTATGAAATAGCATGGCATGTTCAGGGATGCAGATCCTGCAGTACAACCAGCACAAAGGGAAGTGCACTGTGAGATGAGTCCGCACAAGCGGATGTCCCAGTCAGGTGTCAGGATGGGGCGGGTTTCTCTGGGCTGCTGGGAGGTCCGACTTCATCCTGAGACACTGAAAAGCAGTTCTGAGTAGGAGAGTAAGAATTGAAGGTGCTTATTTATTCAGGTGATAGTGTGGGTGATGAGTAGAGACTGTTGAGAGACAAGAATGTTGTTTCTTAAAAAACTTCAGAATGTCCAGGTGAGAGGATAATGAGGGTTTGAACAAGACAGGGGCAATGCAGACAGGAGAAGTGAGGTATACACAGGAGAGTTAAGAAGATGCAGTTAATATATTAAGTTATAAATCTTGTGTACTGACCAGCTGCCTAGAGTGTTAACTCATCACCAGAAATAACTAGTACAATACATGGTTTATTAATTCTTGAGCAGAAAATGGCCATAAGTGTCCAATTTAAGATATGAAGCAAACATTTTTTTAAGATTTTTGTTTATTTATTTGACAGAGAAAGAGAGATCACAAGTAGGCAGAGAGGCAGGCAGAGAGAGAGAGGAAGCAGGCTCCCTGCTGAGCAGAGAGCCTGATGTGGGGCTTGATCCAGGGACCCTGGGACCATGACCTGAGCCAAAGGCAGAGGCTTAACTCACTGAGCCACCCAGGTGCCCTGAAGCAAACATTTTGAAACAGATGTTTTTACTTATCTTACCATTGTAAAATTGGTGATTTGTTCCATACCCACGAATAAGTTTTTACTAGGGCAAGAGAAAGAGCACGAACTGGCTAGTAAGTACAGACGATCACTAAAACTGTGACAAAATATCCTTACATATGGCCATGATCCTGATAATAAGGACAGAAGAGAAATAGAAGAACTAGAAAATGGTATATATGGTGTATACACAGTTACTTCTGGTGGCCAGAGACAGGGAGACCTCAAATGAAAAATAAGATTTCCTCAAAGAGTCCCAAATGGGGTTTTAATTCAGAAAGACAGAGGAACTTGAGAAAATTGAATAGACGATAAGAGACTGAGAACAACTCAAAAGTTGTCTACCAAAGAAGGACCAAAGCCAAGACTACAGAGAAAGTTCCCAGTTGCTGAGAAAAACCTAGGAGTTTTCTCATTGTCCTCCACACAGAAGTGTGATGATCAGCTGACTACTACTAATGGCCCCTTAAGTTTATGAAATTTAGGATGAGGCTTAAAGCAAGTAATACTAGGCCAACTGCAAGTCTTAAGCAGAACATCATCATTAAATACATAAAAATAATATTCCAAGAAAGAAAAGTATGATTTAATGCCATATCATTTACATATTAATTTGGGTCATGGTTACATACATATTTTTGGCATAAGCAGTTTCAACTGAACTTGTCAATTCATGAGATCATTTTCTACCTTATGCCTAGTTTTCCAAAGTCTGAATTATGAGACTCAGAAGGAGTGACAAAATCTAATTAGTGAGAAAAAAATTGTAAAATATTGTTGTAAAATATACTAAGATTTGTTCAAAGAGTTCCATGTAAAGATTCAAATACTATTTTTCAGCACTGAAACTGCCTCTTTTATGCCTAATCAGACAAGAAGAGGGAGTGATTATATTTTCTGTGAAACAGTGGTAATTTATAAAAATTTTGAGACCAGTTTTTCCATTGTATATGATAAATGGTTATTGAGTGGAATTCAAATAGTCTTCTTAAGAAGTCAGTCTTTTAAAATCAACTTTGTTTTGGGCAGCGCTGTCAGGACGCTTCTCACTCCTAAGAGCTTTTTCTGTATCCTTGTTGAATAAACTTCTGTCGCTTTACTCACTCTAAATCAATCAGTCAATCCATAATAAATAAAATCAACTTTTTTACATACATATTGACTCTTAGTAGATCTTAGATTGTTATGCACTAATACTTGATTAAATGAACTTAATATTTCTTACAAAGAGACATAAGCACACTAGATTACTGAAGAAAGATCAGGATACAATAGACATGTAACTGAAGTCAAGGAAAGAGGCTGGAACTCAGTAAGCATGAAGAAATCACCAGGTAGACTGAAGGGGGAGATAAGGTAATGCAGGTATGAAGCAAAGTGTATATAAAAGGCAGATGTGTGAAATGACCGTGTTCAGAGAACTAGAAGGAAAGGCATTTTTTCCAGTACAAGTTTTTGTCTTAATAATGGTAAAAAAAAAATAATAACAATAGTTATTTCCTGAACACGATTTACTTTATACAGTCCTCTAGAATGCAGTTAGGAACTAGCATTCTCTCTGAGGGTGGGAGAAAAAAACCGTTATGTTGCAAGTCACACAAGCTGCTTTGTTTTAATGGCTTTGTGCTTTATTTATTATAACAATGGACAATAAAGGTCATAAGAATACATTAGAGCCTCTGAGCTAAAAATAATGTTGATGCTAAAGAAAGGAGACAGGCCAGTACTTTAGAAAAAAAAAATTAGACATTGTACTTAATGATTAGGTTTTAAAGCGGTACCCTCTCTAAATGGCATTACCTCCACAGCTTGACCTGATTAGCCATAAGCATAGTAAGTTCCTCCTGAAACTCCTGTTCTTCAACAAATTAACTGAGAATTCTCTGTAGCTACACCCTTGTCAAGACCATCTTCTATCAAGTGGGTTTAGAACTGAGGTGGGTCTGATCACTTCTTTACTGCTGTTGTTTCTCTTTGCTATGTGGAATTGACAACCAGTGCTTCCCAGTTCACCAGTAGCTCCCGTTCTATTGTCAAACAGACTTAAGTGGGCAGGCACCTTGGGATTCTTTGTGGCAAGATAGCCCCACTCCCGCAGTGGTAGGCTCCATCAGAGGGATGCTCCTAGTGCTCAGCTCTTCCAGTTCGTATACTGAGCCACTTCCCAGGGGTCAGTCAACCCAGTCGTTTGTCTCCCTTCCCTTTCCAGGGTTGGGTCACATTTGCTTTTAAACTTCAAAACTCAAGGAGTCTGATTTCTTACCTGCTTTTAACAGTAGCGCTAACTCCTTGCCCTACCCTTTTGAGAGGATCTGCATGTAATCAAGGCCTCGACTGGATAGGCCATTTTCAATGATTTCAAAGTAATTTTTGGACATCTCAGAAAAGAAAAGGTAGAGCTTCTCTGTTCACTTAGAGCTAGAAAACAAAACAAATTTGATTGCCGACAAGGAGGGAGAAAGTTTTTTATTTGTGCCTCTGGAACTCTCTCTAGTCCCCAACTCTTTCCACTTGGGGTGCTAGTTGGGGTGTTGGTATAGAATATAAAATATAAGATTTAGAATATTTTAAAACCACGATATTCCTTAAGACTGCAGATCTCAAATCAAAATAGAATAAATTGAGTTTAAGATGAAGAATATAAGATTGGCATGGGAATAGAAGGAGGGAGAATCTTGCCAGGTACACAGTGGTCTAATTATGAAGGGCTTGGTATTTTTTGCTAAAACAATTTGATTCTGTCTTACAGTCATTGGAGAGCATCTAAAAGATTTCAAGGAGATAAGTATTTCTCAAAGATCACTATGTAGGCAATATAGTGGAAGTTGGAGGCAGAAGGAGCTGAGGAGATAGGTTGGTTTTTTAATTGTCTAGGCAGGAGGTTTGGAGATCCCTAGGTAGAACAATAAGAAGTAGTAGAAATGGGGAGGAGACAGATGACAAAGAGAAGTAGAAACTCTGGAAGGCAGCAGCAGAGGAAGAAAGAAGGGTATCCAAGATCATGCTCTTTCTGGATTGATTCTGAGTAGATGATCATATCATTTACCAGGACAGGGAATAGAGAAAGGGGCAGTAGTAGAAGAAATGATAAGTTTTAGTTTTAGACATGTCACTTTGGATTTGTTTTTAGTTTATCTGAAATAATCATGGGTTAAAAAAAAAAAGATACTGATATTTCAATATAATTTTTGTGTTTTTTACTGTGGTGAAGAGTATCTGGTCATTATGTTTGCAACTGACCCATTTAAGAAATTCTTGTCTAAAATTACCATTTTTTTCTATCATTCTCTTTGATGCAGTAGTTCTTTTAAACAGACAATAATATATTGCTTTTTGTTAAGTTTATTTCTTTTCTTCCCCAGTTTATTTGGATGAAACTTTAGAGAAAAATCTCCTTTAAATCAGATTTCATAAACAGAATTTTGGAATACAGCCCCTTCTCCTATCATCATGCTATTCAAAATGAAGCATTTTAAAAACTTGGCCATATAGACTAAGAGGAAAATAAATGTATGGTTAAGATTGAGAGTCTACAAAAAAAACTTTGCGGGGGCAGGGTTCCCTCTGAAGTTCTACAGTATATCATGTGTTTTGTGTTTGTGCTTAATATCCCAAAGTTGTAGGAGTTAGTGAAGCTTATGAGGATGCTGCCAATTGTCTCTGGCTGTTGACTAACTCTAAGCCTTGTGCTAACTGTAAGTCTCCGATACAGAAGAATGAGGGATGCAATCACATGCAGTGTGCTAAGGTAAGAAGTTAAAGAGAATTTTGCATGCTTTGCAGTTAGAATCTAAATTTGACTGTTAATCCAAAGAAGAAAACAAGCATAAAACTGTTGCTGGGTTTCAGATGGATTCTAGGAGATTACATTCTATATTCTTTGTTGAATAATGCAAGTATGGCTTTATACTGCTACATTTTACACTCATAATGAATGTTAAAAATAGATTAAGGATTCAGTGGTATTTGGCCTGAAGGTGAGAAATGCCTGAATCACTTCCCTGCTGATCTCCCCTAGTGAGGATCCTGAAATCTTACCTGCTGATCAACAAACCCCTCCTTACCCCTGCTCAGTAAGGATCCTGAGAGAGTTTTGTCTATGTATAAATAATAATATTAAGGGGCACCTGGGTGGCTCAGTGGGTTAAGCCTCTGCCTTTGGCTCAGGTCATGATCCCAGGGTCCTGGAATCGAGCCCCGCATCGGGCTCTCTGCTCAGCAGGGAACCTGCTTCCTCCTCTCTCTCTGTGATCTCTGTCAAATAAATAAATTTTTTTTAAAAATCTTAAAAAAAAAGAACTTAAAAATAAAAATAATAATAATATTAAATGATAAAGTGCTATTTTATATGAGATCTCTTTCAAAGCTGGCTTTCGAGCACACAGCTTAGATTCGAGGTCCACATCAGGCCCCAGGCAGTTCCCCGAAGTCCACATCTAAATGTTGGTGTCTGTGAATAGGTGGCTATGTAATAAAAGTACCCAAAACAGTGGACAGACTTAGGTCTCCTAATGAAATCACAGTTAAATAAGTAATTCATTCATTACTGTATTGAAAATGCCAACAAAGATCTTCTTGATCAAAGCATAATTAATGCAAATAATTAGTTTTGGGAGGCTACCCTCCTGGTTTAGTTGCATATTTAAAACAAATACTCTGGAATTAGGTTAGTAAATATTGTATTAATCCATGCCTACATTTATGAACATTTTTGTTTTAAAATTATAATGATATTCCAGTTTTTTTTCTTTTTCAGTGGAGGTTCCGTGTGTATAAAAAATAATTACTTAAAGTTGAAAGAACAATGTAACTTTTTTTTTTTTAAGATTTTATTTACTTATTTGTTTGACAGAGAGCTTGAGAGAGCAGAAGCAGGGGGAGCAGCAGAGGGAGAAGCAGGTTCCCTGCTGAGCAGGAAGCCCAATGTGGGGCTCAATCCCAGGACCCGGGGATCATAACTTGAGCTGAAGGCAGATGCTTAGCCAACTGAGCCACCCAGGCACCCCATAATGTAACTTTTAATTTACAATAGGAAAGAAACACAAATAACTAAGAAGATTCCAATAACATATGTCAATATCTTCTAATTATTATTTGGCTTTTAACATTAAAGCTAATGACCATTATCATTATTACATTTAAAAAATAGTAGTTACCAGATCATTTTTATAAGCCTATTAGTACTATAAAATTAACATAAATGATTTAGCTTACTGAGACAGTAATGATTTCCTAAGAGGTAAGAAGAAAAATGTAGTATAGTGTTCTGAGCAAAATGCTCAAAGGTGCTTATTAGTTCAGCTGATCAGGCCAAAAATATTGTATTTGTGGTCTTATCTCGAACATCCATTATTAATTTTTTCTTGGAAAATCTGATATAGACTGTATAGATGTGTAAAGAAATACAGGTTGACAATAAAAATCAGTCATTGGGCTACTAATAAGAAAGCAAAATCTAGTTATCCAGTTACCTTTATTAACTTCAAAGCACCTACCAGTATTAAGTAGTTGATAAATATGTATTGAGTGAATGAATATTTTTATGAATTCATCAGGCTTAGATGTGAGATAATTTATATTAAACAGATTTTGCTTGAGCTTCTTTTGCATTTAGTATATGTGCTGCCAAAGCGAGCACTGAGCTTCTTTTGCATTTAAAAGAAACATTTATGGGGCACCTGGGGGCTCAGTCGTTAAGCATCTGCCTGTGGCTCAGGTCATGATCCTGGGGTCCTGGAATCGAGTTCCACATCGGGCTCCCCTGCTCAGGAGGATGCCTGCTTCTCCCTCTTCCAACTCCCCCTGCTTGTGTTCCCTCTCTTGCTCTCTCTATCAATAAATAAAATCTTTTTAAAAAAAAGAGAAAAAAGAAAGAAACATTTACTTTCACACTATGGAAATGTAGTAGTCTTATCTAATATACCATCTGAAGTATTTGCATTGCACAAAAGAAACTACCAAGTAATTTTTAGGACATAGAAGAAAGACAAATACGACAAGAAAGTAATAATCTTGCTATGAAAAATTTTCATAGATTTAGAATTTTTTTTTAATGCAAAGGTAGAACAGCAGAACATATGTAATTGAATCCATGCGCTAACACAATGACTAGATCATAAGATACTTTTATTACTGCCAAAATGTTGATTATGATTCAATAGTTTTTACTTTCTGGAATCAAATTGTTAAACATTTTAGAAGAATGACAAATTTGGCCTTATAAAAATAGTTTTATTTTAAAAAACACTCTTTATTCATTTCCCTTTAGATACTTTTCAGGAAACTATTTAAATTTTGCATTCTTACACATTTTAAATCACTTACAGTAATTTTCTTCATCTGACTCTGTAAAACGATATGCTGCAACTAAAAACTAAAAGTTAACTAAAGTTCTGTATTCTTTTTCTTACCATAGAATGTAAAATTTGGCCCTTTTGTAGAAAGTTCTGCCACTAATTTTGAGATACCAGTGGAGCTGTACTGAAGGGTACTTGTATCAAATCAGGCACAGAGTTTGCTTATACCAAGCGTAAGAACTTGCATACTTTTAGAACCGTGATATCTAGAATGTATTGTGTAAGTACCTGTTAGTGTAGGGCTAATGAGGACACAGACTTTAATTTAGTTCTCTGTCCATGACCTCTCGGGTAGAGAAAAAAAATAAAGATATAGAAGATTTAATATAGTTATTAAGATATTTCTGATTGCTATATATTCAGACTTAGTATCCTAAAAATATGGTTTACACCATGTTTGTAAGTATCCGTGGAGCATTAGCAAAAAATTTGACCATTGATTATCAAAGAAAATCTCAGTAATACTGCAGAAAATAGATATGGTAATAGCAACATTGTCTGATAGAATGGAATAACATAGAAATTAATAATAAAGTTATAAAAGCCCTTTTCATTTGGAAATTTCAGATCTCTCAAACAACTCTTGAGTTAAAGGAAATAAAAGTGGGAATTAAAGAACTTCTAGAAAACTAGGATAATGGAAATACTACTTTATCAGAACCTGAGCACCAGTATCTAAAACAATGCTCAGAAATGTGCATGGCCTCATTAAAACAGTGCAAAATAAGGAATGCGTTAAGGATATGACTCAAAAAATTAGAAAAACAGAATAAACTTGAAGAACACCACGAGGAAAGATTTTTTTTTTTAAAGATTTTATTTATTTGACAGAGAGGGAGAGAGAGCACAAGCAGGGCGAGCCACAGGAAGAGGGAAGGGGAGAAGCAGCTCCCTGCTGAGCAGGGAGTCTGATGTGGGGCTCCATCCCAGGACCCTGGGCTCATGATCTGAGCTAAAGGCAGACACTCAACTGACTGACTCACCCAGAGGCCCGGGAGGATCTTTTTTTAAAGCAGAAATCAGTAGAGTTGAAAATTGAAAAACTGTATAACTAATAAATCCAAAAGTGTTTGTTTTTTTTTAAGAAAAAAATAAGATAAACCACGAAACTTATGTAAGAAAAAGTGGAGATGAGGTAGTTCAGATGCACAATATAAGAATTAAGGGGACTAATCAATAAATAAAGCAAACAAATGATAGTAGATAATTTTGCTAAATTCTTACAGATAAATTTGAACTTGGATTTGAAATGGATGGATTTTCTAAGAACATAAAATTTATTAAAACTGACCCTAGAAGAAATATCCAAATAAACTTATTTCCATAGAAGAAAGTTTTTCAGCAATCTCCCCGCCCCACCGACTTTAAAGCAATAGGCCCTAAGTTTCACAATAGAATTTTTATCAAACCTTTAAAGAATAGGTAATTCTAATATGACTTAAACTGTTTCTGGTAGTTTTTAAGAAAAAGAGAGAGAGAGAGAAAGCAAGCTAGCTTTCAAATTATTAAAAGGGAGTAGAATCTTGATATTAGCACTTATTAATAAGATTATAAAAATGAAGTGAAAATTATAGATCAGTCTTACTTATGAACAGTAATGCATAAATCCTAAATAAGATATTGGGTGGTGGGGAAGCCACAGATCTTAGCACATATAATCCAACAAGAATACATTTAAAGAATGATTATCAGGGCGCCTGGGTGGCTCAGTGGGTTAAAGCTGCCTTCGGCTCAGGTCATGATCCCAGCGTCCTGGGATCGAGCCCTGCATCGGACTCTCTGCTCAGCGGGGAGCCTGCTTCCTCCCTTCTCTCTCTGCCTGCCTCTCTGCCTACTTGTGATCTGTCTGTCAAATAAATAAATAAAATCTTTAAAAAAAAAAAAAGAATGATTATCAATTTTTTAAAAATTTAATAAACAAAAAGTAATTGACCATGTGTTTATTTCAGGAATACAAGAATAATTCAATATTTAAAAAGCTATTGCGGTACCTCATCTTATTAGTAGAGCCAAAGAAGAATCATATATATGTTCTGTAGTTGCTAAAAAGGCATTTGACAAAAAACCAACAACCATTCTTTATTAAAAAACTCAAATAAGAATAGATGGACTCTTCCTTAGTATGATAAAAATGAATCTAGTTCAGTGCAAAAGTTAGTATGATATTTAGTGAGAAAACTAGAGGTACTCTCACTAAAATCAAGAACAAGGTAAGGATACTCTCAATCACAAATATTGTTAACATGGGACTGGAGATACCAGTCAGCATATTTAGATAATAAGAAGAAATTAAAGATTTAAAAATTAGAAATGAAGTAATAAAATCATTTTTTGCAGATAGCATGTTTATATACCTAGAAAACCCACAAGAAGCAGTTTAAAAACTACAATAAAATTCAGTTTATTAGCAGAGTACAAAATTAATATGCAGAAGGCAGTAGCCTTCATTTATACCAAAAATATCCAGACAAAATATGTACTGAAAGGAAAGATCTCATTTATCTAGAAAGAAACTTAAGAAATATACAAAATTTATATGAAGAAAATTTTAAGACACCTATCTGTAGGACACAAAAGATGACAAACAAATGGAAAGGTAACAAAGTTGTTAGATAGAAAGTTTCGAACGAAAATACCAGCAGTTTTTGTTTCTGCATCTAGATAAGCTAATTCAAAAGTTCACATGGAAAAACAAAGCAAAAAAGCTAGGAAAACTCTGAAAAAGAACAGTGAGGAAGAACTATCCTTGTCAGATAGTAAGCCTGTCGTTAAGGCTCAGTAATTAAAATAGCATGGTGCTGGCATATGAATCTAGAGATTAATGAAACTTAATAAAAAGCCCAGAAAATAGACAGAAATATGTGGGAATTTAGTATATGGTAAAGGAGGATCTCCAGCGGTGGAGAAACATGGACTGTTCAATAAATATAATTGAGACAACTGGCAGCTGTGTGGAAAGAAATAAAGTTTAATTCATACTATATACTGTATACCCAGATAAATTCTGAACAGCGCAAATATTTAAATGTTTAAAAAACAAACAAACATGGGGCGCCTGTGTGGCTCAGTTGGTTAATCATCTGCATTTGGCTCAGGTCATGATCCCACAGCCCTGGGATAGAGTCCCGCGTTGGGCTCCCAGCTCCATGGGGAGTGCTTCTCCCTCTGACCTTCTCCCCTGTCATTCTCTCTCTCACTCTCTATCAAATAAATAAATAAAATCTTTAAAAAACACACACACACACACACGAAAGTACCAGAAGAAGACAGACTTGAAATAGGAAGATCCCTCTGACCCCAAATCCATAAACATTAAAAAAAAATCTATTTTCCTACTATAAAGCTCATATTTTTGGCATTATTGGCCAATTATGATAGTAAAGCAAAATTTTCTTAAAAATAAGAAACAGATTTTATCAGTCTTTCTACTTAGAAACCTTTCAAACTTGTTCCGTTAAAGTCATTAGAAAAACTTCTGATGACGACTGGTGAAGCTTTACGTACCAAAGTAAGATTACCATGCACTTGAAAATGAAACATTGTCAGTATTTGTCTTTATTATTGGGAAAGATAGCCTATTGATATTTTTAAAGATTCCTTGATATTCCTTCATAATATTATGATTTACATTTTAATTTATCCTTACAAGCGGTCATTTTAAACTACCCCCACATCTTTCTGTAGTGCAGGTAAGGTCTCTAGAGGAAAGATGAAAAAGACAGCATGTCTTTAAGATTTGTTCCTGGTCACACAGGCAGAATTGCTGGATCACTACAAAGTAGTTGACTAGAAATCAGAAAATAATTTGCATGTTAATGCAGGGCGATGTTTGCATATATGTTTTCTTTTGAAGTGCAAGTATGACTTTTGCTGGATTTGCCTAGAAGAATGGAAAAAGCATAGTTCTTCCACAGGAGGTTATTACAGATGTACTCGCTATGAAGTCATTCAGCATGTGGAGGAGCAATCCAAGGAAATGACTGTGGAGGTAAAGGGAACTGTTAAATCAAGGCCTCTGGCTAAGCCACTTAATTACTTTGGGAGTATTTTGCATGTCTTCTTTTCCTATCTTTGTCATAATGAGGCATTAAATTGAATACACTTTATTTTTTTTCCTTACCCCCCCCCCACTGAATACACTTAGAGTAGCTTTAATTTAAATAAAATAGAGCTATCAACTTGAGAGCTTTCTTTTTTTAACTTTCCTTTTTTTTCTTTTGTTAAGGATAAAGTCTTATATATCCTTATCTCTATAATGACTTAAAAATTTTAACATTAATATCAAAAACACAGTATTATGTTACAATATATAAGTCTCTTAGTCTGCTTGGCTGCCATAACAAAACACCATAGACTGAGTGGCTTAAACAACACAAATGTATTTCTCACAGTTCTGGAGCCTAAGAAGTCCAAGATCAAGATTCCTGCCAATTCAGCTTCTGGTGATGACTCTCTTCCTGGCTTGCAGAGGGCTGGCTCTCTTTTGCTATGCTCACGTGATAGGGAGAGAGAGAGCACTGGTGTCTCTTCCTTTTCTTAAAAGAGCAATAATTCTACTGGGTTAGGGCCACACCCCAATGACTTTATGTAACCTTTATCACTTCATAGACCCTATCTTCAAATCCAGTCATTCATATTGGGGGTTAGGGCTTCAACATGAATTTTGGGGAGATACAGTTCAGTCCGTAGCAATAAGCAATATAATAAAACATCGAAGATCTGATAAATGTAGGACTTGAGAGGCATATTTGCTTTACGGTCTGGGATCATGGATTTAGTGATTTATCATAGAGAATAAAAATGCAGGACTTTGTTCTGGTAGCCTTAAAAATGTACTGGTTTTTTTTGTTTGGTTTTTTTTTGCCTCAAAATAGTGATATCTGTATGCACTACTACCTATTACTAATAAAAATTTTAAGTGACAAAAAGTCCCCAATTTAATAGCTAGTACTTTATTTATAAAAGTCATTTATGGACTTTTGTTTCCTAGGCTGAGAAAAAACACAAACGATTTCAGGAACTTGACAGATTTATGCACTATTACACAAGATTTAAAAACCATGAGCATAGCTATCAGGTATGTCCCAAATCATTTCAAATGCTCTGAATGATACTGTTGGGAATAAATAAAGAAAATTTTATAAACTATTTATTTCTATTCCTCTAGTTAGAACAACGCCTTCTTAAAACAGCCAAAGAAAAGATGGAGCAATTGAGTAGAGCTCTCAAAGAAAGTAAGTTATAAGTGGTATGTGTGATAATTAATATAAAATAGCCTTCCATGCTTAAGTCACTTAATTGGTAGGAGGTTAAGGCCCTTCAGGGAATACATTATTATCTGCATTGTTCATTCTGGTATTGCTTGGAGTTCTCTGAAGCCCAGAGTGCAGCTTAGCATTTGAGGCCTCTGTAATTAGATTTTCTACCCAGCTTATCTCATATGCTCCTCTTAATGCAGCGTATACCATTAGCAGATAAATACACATATGGTTTTTTACTCTGTGCCACTGCTGATGGTCTACAGTGTCAGAAACAGTGGGTGAGCCCTAAAAGGCATCCTTAATCCAGTCAAAAGAGCAAGATTCACATGTCACCCAGTTGTAGTGTGACTAAATTCCCAAAGATTCTTGAGAAAATTTAGCAGACTGTTTAACGGAATGGAGGTCAAATATAGTTTTGGGAGAAATCATCTCACTAGTAAATAACAAACATTAGAATCTGAAAGCAAAGACGTGAGATAGGGCCAGTATGGATCCTAAAACAGAAATTCAGAAAGAATAATTGAGTATTGGTTGCATCATTAAAATATAATATCTCGGGGCGCCTGGGTGGCTCAGTGGGTTAAAGCCTCTGCCTTCGGCTCAGGTTGTGATCCCAGGGTCCTGGGATCGAGCCCCGCGTTGGGCTCTCTGCTCAGCAGGGAGCTTGCTTCCTCCTCTCTCTCCTGCCTCTCTGCCTACTTGTGATCTCTGTCAAATAAATAAATACAATCTTTAAAAAATATATATATATATATATATAAAATATCTCATAATGACCACACAGAGTATAGGTTCTACCATGTTTGTTTTTAAAAGTCAAATTTTAAAAATAATCATAGTTTATATGTAAAAGGTTTTCAGTGTAAAAATGCAACTGTATTTGCTCCAGTTTGTAAAAGTAAGACCCTTTTCATGAGGCAAATTCCCAATTAAGATAGTAAGCATAAATTAAATAAATTGGAGTAGGTGAAAGTGTCGATAGCAGCTTTGTCTCCTTGTTAATATTAGTTTTTAGACTTTAGGAATGATGTCACTTTACTGCCATTATCAAACTCTTGAAGTACTGTCCACAGTAAAAATGATAAGAACAGATAGTACAGTTGATCATAGCCAAAAGGCCGAGAAGCAATCCCACAGTAAAAATGGAAAGGAAAAATCCCTCACAGGTTGTATAGTTCTTCAGCAGGGATTTTTGTCTCTTACATCACTGGGTTGTCCCTAATGCTTAGAACAGTGTCTGACACATAGTAAACATTCGATAAATATCTGTAGATGTGAATTACTGCTGCTTTTCAACCATCTGGAGGTTCGAGACTGCATAATAAAATATGAAAAAGAAAAGTTATAAGGATTGGAAAGGAAGAAACAAAACTTCACATACTTCTTACACATGTCATAGTGAGGGGTGTGTGGTGGTTGGTTTTGTTTTTCTTTTTTTATATCCTCTTAGTTCAGATCCTTCTGCTAGGGTGGATATTTTGGGATGGTCTATACATCAGTGTGTGTACATACACATGTAATTTTTTTCCACAAGCCTGCAGAATAATCTTTCTTTCAAAAGTATTTATGAATCTACATTCTACTCCTTAGTTTCCGTTTATTTGCAGTTAAGGAGAAAGTTAAAATGTTATAATGATACTTGGAGAAGGAACCATCTCAGATATTAAGGCAGTTTCTTCTCCCCTCTTCCTCAGTCTTCTTCCATTTCTTTCTCTTCTTGATATATTTACTAGCATTAGTTATCCAGTTGTTCCCCCAGAATGTTGTATCTTTTTTCTTACGGTGTTTTTGCAGAAGCATAATTATAATTAGGAGGGAGTTTTTTGTTTTGTTTTGTTTTGTTTTGTTTTGTTTTTGGCAAACTCAGCAGGGCATTTGTTTTAATTCCTTTTTTTTTTAGGTTTTTTGTGTGTTTTTTTTTTTTTAGTTATCTCTCTACCGAACATGGGGCTCAAACTCATAACCTCAGGATCAAGAGTCGCATGCTCTTCCTACTGAGCCAGCTAGGAGCCCCTGTTTGTTTTAATTTTTAATCAACAAAGTTTCACTAGAGATAACCTGGAAAACATAGTAAAAAAGAGTTGGCCTAAAGCTAGATTTGTTTAACCAACAGGGTGAACAGAATCCAGAATCAGTGGATGCATTTCTTCATGATTGCCATCAGTGCTCCTGGGCAACTGCAGTGTGTGCTTCATTTATAAATGCAGACAAGCCACACATGAGTGTTTTGTGTAGGTGTTTAGTCTGGTTCAGATAATTACTATCATACAGTTACTTCAAACAGTTTCTTCACAGAGGTCCTTTGTTGTTTTTTTAATAAATCTCAGTCGTTTAATTAATTTATAACAGCGTATTTGCAAAACAGTTTTTTTTTTTCACTGTGCCTGATTTGCTTTATAGCTGAAGGAGGCTGTCCAGATACCACTTTCATTGAAGATGCAGTTCATGTGCTCTTAAAAACTCGACGCATTCTCAAGTGTTCTTATCCATATGGATTTTTCTTAGAACCTAAAAGCACAAAGAAAGAAATTTTTGAACTCATGCAAGTAAGATATCTTTTTAAAATTAAATTTAAATGCAATTATTTTAGAAAACGGATTTTTTCCTTTTTCAATGACTTAACTAAGTTTTATCTAATTTGGCTGTGACTAGAAAACAATTTTGTTTTTGTTTTTAGGATGGTTTTTAAATAAAGGAAAAATTACCAGTAATAAACTGAAATGTTTTTGTATTTAAATTTGCCACTACAGATCTGAGTGAGTTCTGAGCTATGCAGACATTTTCTAACACATTTGTTTGTTTTAAACTGGCTGATGTTGAAATCTGGCCTAATTCTTATTATATAATTAGAAATTTTATCTTCAAAGATGAAACAAATCACATTATATACTAGATGGGAAAGTTGCTATTTACTGGTTTATTTTAAAAGTACAACTAAAAAAGTTACAGTATTTAAAAAACAAAAACACCTAAGCCAATTGACATCACTGTAGCTAAACAACTTGATTGTACATTCCTTTTTTTTTTTAATCCACCAGACTTTCTTCCCTTACCACAATTTTCATGTCACCTCTTTGAACTGTCCTCCAGTAAGTTATATCCTACATTTCTTCCAAAAATGCTCAGTATTAATTTTCTCCATGAAGCCTTTCAGATCTAACCCCAGATCACGGAGATTTTGCCTTGGCTCAAATTCCTTTAGCATTTCCATATAGTCTGCACTACACAATCATGTATTTGCATGTACAATGCCTTAAAATTTACTTTTTTATTTTCACATAGACAAGTGATAAATTCCCTGTAGACACCTGGCATACTCACTGTTTATTTGTAATCTTTACCAACTATGTTGTTATAAATGCCTTTTGAATTTATTTTCCTGAAATGTGCAGAATAGACATATATACTAAGCAGTAAGTTATTTTATAATTTGGATTACTTTCTGACTTTAAAAGAGTAAGATTTATGTGAGAAACCAGATAGACAATGGATTTGCTATTGACTAACCTACTCAGCCTAAAATCCTTCTTTTTTCTCTCTCTCTTCTTACCATAGACAGACCTAGAAATGGTCACCGAAGACCTTGCCCAAAAAGTCAATAGGCCTTACCTTCGCACACCCCGCCACAAAATCATCAAGGCAGCATGCCTTGTACAGCAGAAGAGACAAGAATTCCTGGCATCTGTGGCTCGGGGAGTTGCTCCTGCAGACTCACCAGAAGCTCCAAGGCGCAGGTAAAAAGGACGCATGCTATGGAAATCATCCTAGCTCCGGCCACAAATTTCACCAGGTTAATTTTTATCTAACTAGGGTTCATATTCCTGGAAATTACTTATACCTAAAGTACAAAGAGCTAATAAAAGCATTTTAACTTCTTTTGGGGGATTTCCCCACAGTACTGTTTCTGTCTTTCTTTTGTTTGTCTTTCTGTAGTTTCTTGGAATACATTAGGCTAGGTTAATTTCACACTTCAGGTGAACTCATAATTCAAAGTACTCTAATGCATCAGTTCAAATATGTAATATATATAGTGATCTGATAGTCATAAGCACCTTATAATGTCAAATTTAGAAGCCTTGCCAACTTGTTATGGTCTTACTTACATTTTTACGTAAGAGATTATGAAAAAATTGGAAATCTGATATTAATAAAGTCATTTAAGTGATTCATATTCTTCCATTAAAGAACAGTTAAGTTTTGGTTATTTGTTTCAGATGCTTACACTACTACTGCCATTATAAATTGAAGCCTATTTTCTTATTCATAATAATTATAGGCATTAGAAATTCCTTGGACCCTATTTTTATTACATAAACACTTATAAAAACAGAAGGAATCATAAAATATTCTGTTATAGCGTGATGATTTTTATTTTTCTACCATTTTACACAAACATAAAGCAATTTAGAACTTGAAAGAATTAAAATATCATTTTAATTATATTCAGTAGTTGATCTACTTTGGTTAAGCATGTTCCAAGCAGAGGACTTCAAAGTAATGTTCAGGGGATGAGGGTCTGATTATACTTTGTAGTAATGATAATAAATCAAATGGTATGTCTAATTTCTTTGTAGCTTTGCTGGTGGAACATGGGATTGGGAATATTTAGGATTTGCATCACCTGAGGTAATTGCTTTGTGGGGGGACAGGGGTTTTGTTTTGTTTTTTTAATTATATTTTTCCTTCATGAAATCCTGCTTGCATTTCCACCCTTATCTATTCTAAATCCTACTGAGATTGTCAGTAGTGGTTTTTGTCTTTTGTATTAAATAAAAATGCCTCAGTAGAATCTACATTTAGCTATTTGTGGTATTGGACTATCATCACATTATTAAATGCTTTCCCCTTATTATTTTTAATTACTGAGCAGTCAGAATTAAGGCCAACTTATGGCATATATTTTGAAACATCACTTCAAATTGGTTGAGATACAAATTTTATTTATCAGAAATGTATTATATGGGGCACCTGGGTGGCTCAGAGGGTTAAGCCTTTGCCTTCAGCTCGGTCATGATCTCAGGGTCCTGGGATTGAGCCCCCCATCGGGCTCTCTGCTCGGTGGGGAGCCTGCTTCCCTTTCTCTCTGACTGCTTCTCTGCCTACTTGTGATCTCTCTCTCTGTCAAATAAATAAAAATCTTGGAAAAAAAAAAAAGAAAGAAATGTATTATATATTTGTTGTAATATTATTTCAGTCTGGATCTATGAAGAACCTGCACAGTCCATTTTTTTAAAGTTACTACAACAGCGTGATTGAATTGATTTATAATCAGTTTCTAAGGTGGAAACTTGACATTAATAATGTTGATGCAGAAAGAAATGCTTCGCTTAGTTCTCTTTCTCTTTAAGATTTTCACCCTCTTCTTGGGTTTTTTTCGTTGTTGTAATTGATAGATTTTAAAATACAAACAGTATTAACTGTTTGAAGTACTAACACTGCAAAAAGCAGTTACCACAAATAAAAATAAGATAGAGTGAAAATCTTAATCACATTGCTATTTTCTGAGATTTAAATTGCCACTGTCACTGTTGAGTCAGATTTTAAATGGTTTTAGCAGTTCTATTTCTGTCTCTCCTTCTAAAACATTAGTATATATCTAATGTTTATGTTATAATAACCTTTTAACTTAGTTCTTGGAAGGGAGCAGGACAAATAGTGAAACCTTTGTCATTTACAGTCCATTTGTTATCTCAACTGAAAGAGAATGAAATTAATTATGGTCCAGAAATGACTGTGGCTTATTTAAATCAGATACTTTCCCTTTTCAGCTGCTGAGGATACTTGCAATCACCTTGTGGCCTTTTTTGTATTGGTAGATATATTCAAGAAAATACTGACTTTGAGAAAACCATTTGTGCTTTCAAAAATTTTAAATTCACTTAAATTGCAAAGAGAATTCAATATATTAATGAAATTTCCATTGTAAAAAAAATTATGAACCTTTACTTGATCCTATGCTTATTATTCTGTTATAATTACAGCTTTGAGGATAATATGGAAAATTCTACCTAAAAGCATAAAAAAACAAGCATCAATTATCAAAAAAAGAGTACTAAAGATTTCAGTACTTCAAGGTATAAACACAGTTTAGCTGTATTTGAGCAAAAATAAAACCTTTACCAGTGTATTCATAGTCATGTATGCATCATCTTGCAGCTCCTTGCTCTGATAGTAACTTTAGGAATCCTAAATATTTGTCCTTGAATATTGAAGGCCTCCTAATGTGACTGACACAGATTCATTTTGTTTAAAAAAAAAAAAAAAGCTTGCCACCTCACATGTGAATATTTATTAATAAAAATATTGAGCTCTTGTTCTCCAGAGATTGAGAATTGTGAAAGTATAAGTAACTTTTCTTTCTTAAATTTATTTTTTATATGTTAATGTTTTATAAGAATTATTTAACTACTTATTTTTAACTATTATTTTTCTCTTCTTTAAAGTCTTTGGCACACAGATACACCAAGCTTTTATGTAAATCTTTTTGGAAGTCTAAAGCATTACCATGTAGCGTGAAACTAAAGATCTGCATGCGTGTGACTATCAAGTAACTGCCAAAATAGTATCTTGAAAAATTAGCTCTTTGCCTTCATATATACTCTTGCAAAGAAAAATAATAATGTTACCAAACTCCAATAGGCTTCTTTTTTCAGTAAAGTTAATACCATCTTACTCTTTTTTTAATTGAATTGAATGAGTCAGTGACAATCATAATTATTTTATACTACTTTAAAGGCCATGGAACCCAGAGGAAAGAGCACAGTGTTCAAGGCCAAGGGACACCTGAGTTCAAGGTTGAGTTTTGTAACTTATTAAAATTTAGACTGTGTTCTTCCTTAAATTTCTCCTCTTTAAAATGCGGGTGATGCTATCTACTTCGTGAAAGTTCTGGAAGGATTTAAGTCACTGACAGATTGGTGCTCAGCAAAAATCTCCTGGCAGCTTTTCCCTCTATAAATCTCAAGATTTCTTAATATTCTCTGTAACCTTAGTACTCTCGAACCATTCGTAGTATACCAGCTAAAGCCTTTTCAAATGTTTTCTTAAAAATCTAGAATTCTGGGGCACCTGGTGTGATCAGGTGAGCATCCAACTCTTGGTTTTGGCTCAGGTCATCATCTCAGGGTTGTAGGCTGGAGCCCCACATGAAGCTCTGCACTCAGCAGGGAGTCTACTTGGACTCTCCCTCTCCCTCTGTCCTTCCCCCTCATGCATGTACTTCTCTCTCTCTCTCTCAAATAAATAAATAAATCTTTTTTTAAAATCTAGGAATTCTTAGGAATTTTCAGATAAATTTAATTTTATGAGATCAAATTTTTAAGCCTGTTGCATCATGAGAGAATGCTATTGAGTTTTCTATCAGAATAATTATAAATAAATCAAGTTTCCTTTATAGTTGTTTTTAAACCAAATTTTAATTTTCTTAAATTCGGAATATGTATATTCTGTGGTCAGTAATAGTTCATTTAATTAAGAATAACTCTTTGTACCACCATCAAGTGTACAAAGTAAACAAATTCTCCTTAAATATAAACCTTGAGAGGTGTCTGGGTGACTCAGTCAGTTAAACGTCTGACTCTTGGTTTCCACTCAGGTCATGATCTTGGGGTTGTGACATTGAGCCCCAGGTTAGGCTTACACTCAACATGAAGTCTGCTTGAGATGCTCTCTCCCTCTCCCTCCCCCTCCGTCCCTCCCTGCTCACATCCTCTCTCTAAAGTAAATAATTAAAACGTTTAATTAAATAAATAAATAAACACCATCCAGTTTGGGATCATGGGCCTCCAGAAAAAGAGGAAATCATACCGCAGCTTGAAGAATCTAAATAATCCCCCTGAGGACCTGTATTGTCTTTCTTGGTTTCTAACCTGGTACGATGCCTCCCACTTCTTATTGTTTACACAGATGGAGTTTAAATAAATTTGACTTGAATGGTATGATGTGAAAACTTTATTTGTGATGTAAAACTTCCCTTCATTTATTGTGGTCTTTTCACAATATAAGCATTTCAAATATCCCAGGGTCAGCAGGATGATCATAAACCTGAGTATCTTAACATTTATCACTGAAAGATTCTACAGTCGTTCTCAAAATTAGCCTATTCATGCTGGTGTCATGCACACTAACTGGCCTCTCTCCTAGAATTTTCTGTCACTAAAATGTGGAAAAGTATGTTTGTACCCAAGAAGTAGCAGGTCGCCACAGGTTCTGCCTTGCCCAAACCTGTGTTCTTCCCATATGCTACACAGAAAACACTTCCTCCTTCCCATGTCATAGATAACCCCATGTATTAGTTAATATAGGAAGGAAGCCAAGTAACATCTTAGCTTTAAAGCTAACTTTACATTTTTCATTTAACTTAACCATGTAACTTCTGAGTATGGTATGTAGTCTTCCCAAAGAATACAAAATCTAATAGTCTGACAAGTACTTGACAGTGTATGCTCTTCATTGTCTTTTTTTTTTCTTTCTATTGCACATGTCACAGTTGCTTTTTAAAAACTAAACCTCCAAGAGCCTACCTTATCTTAGTAAAGATCCTAACTTAAATTAGTTAAATCATTATAGTTCTCATCATATTAGGTAACAAGACCCAAGCACATGAACTAAAGCTCAGTTATGACCTAGCATTGGAGCTTGCAAGTATTCCCAAGTTATCCAGGCAGTCGTAATGACTATTTGAATTTTTTTCTTTTTCCATTTTACCTTTTGTTTTTCATTGGCATGGCAAAACCTGGAGTTTCTTTAGTCAAAGCCAAGTGATTTTATAATATGTATATAAAATCACACATTTTTTTCCTGGAAAAAAGTGTATTGTTTGTTTTATTTGCATTAGAAAAATTGCATGCTCTCCTGTATTTTATAACCTTTGGTTTATGCAGGAATATGCTGAATTTCAGTACCGGAGGAGGCACAGACAGCAGCGCCGTCGAGGAGATGTGCACAGTCTGCTCAGTAGCCCTCCGGACCCAGAGGAGCCGAGTGAGAGCACTTTAGGTAAGCTCTTGAGCTGGCTGTGTTTTAGTCTCTTGGTTCTCCTGAATTCGTTCTTAAAAACTGGCTAATCTAAATGTTTGTGAAACGGTTTGTAGTTCAGATATACACTCAATATGCAGATGCTTCAGATGTCACATGGCACAGAAATCCAGGGAGATCAAGAACTTGGGCTGTGGGAGTCAGCCAGACATGGATTCGTGACCCCTTCCCTGCTGTGTGTCAGTGTGAAACTTTAGTCAGGTTCACTTAACATCTCCAAGCTTCAGTCTCCTCATTCCAAAGAAGCAATAATAACAGTGCCGCTTTGTGGGCTCCCCATGAGCAGTAAATGAGAGAATGCATGTAGAAAGCCTTACACACTGGTAGCACCTAGTGAGCACTCAATAAATTGTAGCTCTTGATTACTGTTACTGTGTTCATGGAATATTTTTCTCCTAGCCTCAGTCCCCCTCTAAACATTCTTTAAAAGAGAGAAGATTGGGGCACCTAGGTGACTCAGTGGGTTGAGCCTCTGCCTTCAGCTCAAGGTCCTGGGATAGAGCCCCACATCGCATTGGGCTCTCTGCTCAGCAGGGAGCCCCCCCTCTCTCTCTGTCTGCCTCTCTGCCTGCTTGTGATCTCTCTCTGTCAAATAAATAAATAAAATCTTTAAAAAATAAAAATAAAAGATTTCTGGTATTAGAGATATATGATTTTTAATTATCAACTCTTAAATGTTAATGGAAAATCTTCAGACTATCATGTCAGCATATCATCTTTAATATATCAGATTCAATGAGCCTAAAGATTTGTTCTTCAGGCTATTGTAATGCCAAAATTCCTTAGTTTTGTTTGTTATTGTTTAAGGAAAAAAAAGAGGAATGGGTGGTAGCACTTCCATTATTTATTAATAGAACCGTATATAGTGCAAACAAAAATATAAAGAACAATCATGTGTTTGAAGTAGTAATGTTAGATATATGTGTGTATATATACATATATATACATAAACAGGAAAATTACATATATGTATCATTACATATATGTAATTTTTTTTCTAAATAAGAAAGCCAGTTAGCACCCCTTTTTGGAGCCCAGTGTGGGACTTGAACTCACAACCCTGAGATCAAGACCTGAGCTGCGATCAAAAGTCGGATGCCTTACTGACTGAGCCACCCAGATGCCCCAGTATTAGATATATTTGATGAGACAAATATGGAGGAGAAACCTCTGAAAGATTAAGTGAACACGGGTTTTCGACAGCACCAAAAGAGAAATTGTTGGCCGAATAAAAAAGATGGGTGAAATTTTGTATGACTAAATTGTCTCTGGTTCCACTTGCTTTGAAACAGACATCCCGGATGGTGGCAGTGGCCGCAGGCCTGGTGCCTCGGTGGTGAGCTCTGCGTCTATGAGCGTGCTGCACAGCTCTTCCCTACGCGACTACACCCCTGCCAGTCGCTCTGAAAACCAGGACTCTCTTCAGGTAGCCTTCCTGGGCAGCCTTGTCACCCGTTCATGCTCTTACTCTGTTTAGCATGGCTTCCTATTTTAACTTTTATTGCTTTCCTTTTTCTTCTTTTCATTCTAAAACCTTTGTTTCAGAGATGTGATACCGGGGAAGATTCTTAAATTTCAGAGTTCTCTTAAGGATTCTTTTTTCTCTTTAGCATGGTCAAGGAAAAAATTAAAATAAGATTTGAGTAGATAACACAATAATTGTGTATAAATAAAGGTAATATTTATTATCTTTGGGAAAAGAGTAGGTGCTAAACCTTATTCAGTTAAATCATTTTTCCTTTAAAATTTTAAAGTGATTTTACTTTCTGTCACCTCAGGCTCTGAGTTCCTTGGATGAAGATGATCCCAATATACTTCTTGCAATACAGTTATCACTGCAAGAATCCGGGCTGGCCATTGATGAGGAAAATAGAGACCTCCTCAGTAATGAGGCATCCTTAGGAGCTATAGGCACCTCTTTACCTTCCAGGCTAGACTCGGTCCCCAGGAACACAGATAGCCCTCGGGCAGCGTTGAGCAGCTCTGAGCTGTTGGAACTTGGTGACAGCCTCATGAGATTAGGAACAGAAAGTGACCCATTTTCAACTGACACTCTGAGTTCACACCCTCTCAGTGAGGCAAGAAGTGAATTCTATCCCTCATCCAGTGACCCCGACTCAGCTGGCCAGGACGCCAACATCAATGACAATCTCCTTGGCAATATCATGGCTTGGTTTCATGACATGAACCCTCAGAGTATTGCCCTGATTCCTCCAGCAGCTACAGAAATCAGTGCAGATTCTCAGCTTCCCTGTGTCAAAGATGAGTCAGAAGGTGTAAGGGATGTGGAACTGGTGCCTCCAGAAGAAGATTCAGTGTTTGAAGATGCTGTGGTCAGTGAAGGTAGAGGAACCCAAATAGAAGAAGAAAATCCTTTGGAAGAAAATACTCTGGCTGGGGAGGCCGCATCTCTAGCTGGCAGTAGTGGTAATGAGGCAGCCAACAAGGGGGATGGTTCAGATGTTTCAAGTCAAACACCTCAAACCTCCAGTGACTGGCTTGAACAAGTCCATTTAGTGTGAACTGCAGACCTCTGGGCTCTAAATGAGTCACAGGTACAGATGGGATTCTAGTGGAGGATGCTTTATAGAGACTTGACCAACTCAATTCCAACTCAATTTTAAACCACTGACATTAGGGTTGAATACGAAGGAGTTCCCTTGAACGGTAGCTTCATTTCTGATTTTAACCTTACAGGGAATTTCTTGTGTATTTAATGGGATAGCTTTTCCCTTTTGTGCCGACAAAAAAGAAGAGTAAGAGAAACACAAATGGAATGAGTAGGCCAGATTCCACATTCTGAGAAAGTGCAGTCCTCTGTTTAGCCTAAGGTTGGCAATACTTAAATTGAACGTTTAAATTAAAGGCTTACTCCCTAATCCTTGGGTGGTTTTTCCTCTTTTAAAGAAAAAAGTTTTCTTCATTTTAGAAGTTATTTTGGACAAATCTAATAACATTTCGTTCCTCGGTCTGTTTGTGCTCTTCCATCACCTTCTTCCTTTCTGTGTGAGCAGTGTGAACTGAGGTATCCAAGGCTTCTCCTTAGTGCTACATCTACCACAGTGTAGTTTTCATATTCACATGAATCAAAGATTTCTTGTCATGTCTATTACAGTCCACTTGTGCCAAACTGACTCATGCGCTGACTAACAAGGCGTGTAGGTATGCAGTGTCCTGGAGGGCTCCAGAGGAGTCTCGGCCTTCCTGGAGGTTAAAGGTGCCACTTGGTAGCAGTGATATTCCAGAATTGAATGGGCTTTTGTTGCCATGGAGACTGCATTTAAATAAATGTAGCCTGTAGCTTAAGTTAACTAAACCTAATGCTGCTGTTAAAAACAGTTTATTTTAATATTAAAATACAGTTGATTAGCAACAGCGGTGCTGTATTTTAAGAGACACTTTATTGGAAGTGCAATCATAGTTCTTTGTTTTCACACTTTTACAGTGCATTCTAATTACTAATGGGTGCAATTACTTTTAATGGTAAGTGTTTTATAAAATAGAAAAAACCGTGGAGTTTTCATGAGTTATAGTAAATCCCACAATTATTAAAAAATTCAATAAAACATCCTGCGCAACATGTTACTGTGCCTTTGCCTAACTAAATGGATAGTTGCCAGTTAAATAAGTGAGTAATTCAAATTTCAGTGTCTCTTCTGAAGTAACTATGCTATGAATTGCAAAGACCTCCATAAAACCACCCATGGCCTTGCCTTTACAGTAAATATAACAACTAAATGTTCAAACAGTTCGTTTGCCTAATAGCAAATGCTGACATGTGTTTGTTCTATTGCACAATACTCATTTGCTGTGTGATTACTGTTTAGTGTTGAAAAAAATCAACTTCCTAGTTATCAGTGTCTTACTGTGAAGAAAATACTGGTCATAGTTGTAATTAAGATACAATGGTACAGTGTGTAATTAAAACTAGAGTAAACTGTTGGAATGGCTGTTTTACTTATGTATTATCAAAACTAGCATAAGACAAACAAAATAGATATGCAACACTCCATTTAATGTTTTGCCAGATTCTTACCAGAAATCTACAGATACCAAAATTTCGGTACTGAGCGTGTACAGGCAAGTCCTGGGCTGGGTAAAAGGTTATATTATTATTGATATCCATGTGAGTTGTGATTACGGTTTTTGATTTTTTTTTCTCCAGAACCTGCTTTTGAAATTCTTGTCCTTCGAATTCATATGGCTAGACCATTATATTAGAATACTTAATATTCCCCAGGTTCCCTTGGAATAAACTGTGTGTGAATTGCTCCTGTGCCATGGATATCAAAGGTCCACATTAGCTTTTATTTCCCCAGTTACCAGAAACATCGATATCAATCCCCATTAAACTAGTTGGGGAAAATATTAACTTTGTCTACAGTGTATTACTGTATATTAAACTGAAACAGTCCATTAAGGGATTTTTTTACAAATTATTTTGGATTAAAAATAATCGACACCAATCAGTTTTTAGACCAAGTTGTAATTTTTCAATAGGAAGAGTCTTTGTATTACATCGAGGCGTCTTGCAAAGCTGCAATAAGGTGAGAAAGAGTGGTCTGTGTGGAGACAGTGTATGTGATGGGTTCCAACTCCTTGCACCTTGTGCAGTACCCTTTGTTTCTGTGCTGTTATCTCCTGAGCATGAAAAATGATCATTATTCAATTTGTATTTCCTTGGTACATATTTTAAAAACAACACAGTCATTGACTTTACAATTCAGAAATAAAGTTTGGCAAAGCCTATTTTGTAAACAAGTTAATTTTATAATGTTAAAAAAAAAATTACTCTAACCTTGACTTGTTATTTGCACTTTCATAGTCTATACTTGATACATTCCCACTTTATATACAGTAGGATTCTACAAACGTGTAGATGTTTGGCCAAATGAATGCTGTTAATAATATGTAAAATTCTTTGATTAAACATTTATTACTTAAACCACTTCACTTTTGTCTCATTACATTATAGACTTTGTTTTAACCAAGTCAGGAAGCTGATTTTCTTCAAATTAAATGCCCTCCAATAAATGGGATTAATTTGGTTCTTACATGTAATTGATTAGTGCCTAATATTTTTTTACACCCGCCCACTTCCTGAGTATTTTATACCCCAAAGATAAACTCCAAAACACTGCATGACAATGTGTTAAAACGTTTTGACTTCAGTGCTCCTTTTATTTGCATCACTGCAGCTTTCAGGAGAAAAGTATGATTTTTCCTTGAACTCTCCAGTAGAAACACACAGAAAAAGATAGAATTTTAAGGTATTTTGTGAATAGGACAGGAAGAATTTTGTGTGCCATATGCATAGAAGCACCACCATTTTATTATTCTCTCCCTTCTGAGTTACCGAAACAGCCCTGTGCATCTAAACTTCAGGTTTCACGGAGTCTGCCGGTGATAACCACTTAGTCATGTCGTCATATTTATGCTTTTCATTCTGTGGATCTGAAACTTAACCACTAATGTCCATCTGCTGAATTATTCTTCAGATGTTGTTTACTGCAGCCACTGATCCCATTTTTGTTCTCCATTTAGTCCTAAAACGTTGTTGTTTACCTGTCATGAATTAAAACCTGAGACTTAACGGAAGTTTGCTTGTAATCTTAAAACAGTTATAGTTAGTGTATCTCTGAAGAGTAAAATCTTGGAATCTAAATAGCAGATTTGGGGAGTATTTCTTAAGGCTGAAATAAAAACTCCATAGGAAAAAAAATTGTCATGTGCTCTGCACTGGGGCTGAGTGGTATTATCTCAGCATTGGGCCATCAGGATAATCACTGGGTCTTCTTTTTAGCAACAGTATGTTACTGCCTTGTCAGCCATCACCCTCTCACCACAATAGGTAGATTTCTTTCTAGAAAAATAGAAGTGGCTCTTTCTAGACTACTGAGTGACCATCATTATTTTAGGAATGGGCAGTCATCATAGTTATTAAAGAAAGATGAACCAGAAAAATTTTCTTTAGCTCTCTGTTCCACTTAGGACTGACAGGTGGCTGACAAACTGAGTGGTGGGCAAACTTTTGAAGGGCTTATCCTTCAGTCTTTGAAACTGTAGTATGAAGATATTCTAGATTGGGCTGTGTGTCATTTTGTAGCCAGCTATTGCACAAGGGCCTAGAGTGCGCAAGGCATCAGTTTACAGAGAGCATGAGAGATACATACATGAAAGGATGAACGACACAATATAGGAAAGGCTAATTGTCAGACAAGACAGTCCAGTTCTCTTGCACCTCTTCTGTGCCCACACACTTTGCTCGGTGTCCCAAGACTGCAAGGCCTGACAACAGTTTTGCCTGGGTATTTCTCAGGATTTATGTAGTTAGTAACCTTGAGGACAGGGAGTATGCTGTAAAAGCAGTAGATTCCTCACCCTCAGTGTTTCTCTGCTGCATGCTTGGCATCCATCCGGGCCCATTGGAACTAGAGACAAGGGGAACTGCCACAAACATGCCGATGTTCATTCTGCAGGCTGTGTCATGAGTGCTAAATAAGATCCTTGGCCTCTGACCCAAGAGTCTTGTCTTCTGTCTGCATCCATGATACTGTGACAGGCCAGCTTACTTACTGGTTCTTACCGATAGGGTAAAATCAAATCCCAGGCCTGACAGTTTTGGCAAAGGAGATGGAATGCTGACAGAGATGTGATTTTTCTGGAAGGAACCATGGGTCAGATTTGGGAATATAAGACTCCCTGGAATCTGTCTGGTGGTGAATGCTCTCCCCAAGTGACAGATGAGGGTTAATGGGGAGAGGAAGGGTTCCCACTGTCCTACTTATTACTGAACAGAAGTTGAGCCAATGTTTAAAGGCTTAGCCAAAAAAGCAAGGACTGAAACAAGCTGCCCAAATGGTGCCTTGGTGGTAGGTGACTCCTGCAGGCAGGCAGAGGAAGGAATATTTTCATGACAAGGAATCAGCAGTTTCTGTGACTATCTGAAAGGCTGATATAGTTCCTGAGTCAAGGAGTCCCCAAACAGAAAATAAATGGTATCAGTGATAAGAACCTTGCTTTTTGATTGAGAGCTTTGGATGGACCAAAAGTTTAAAAGTGCGTGTGGTTGGGCTGCAAGCAGTCGTGGCACTGTTCACATGCAAAAGTGCACGCAGCGCAGGTGGCCCTCACAGCTGGCAATGATGACAAGGTGCTAAGTGCTGGAGTGACAGAGGTGCTGGGTGGGGGTGGAGAAGAAAGAAGCCCCTGGGCCCTGGTTCTCTCTGGATGCTGACAGGCATCACCCCTGCCATGGAACAGTTAAGTTTCCTCCCCACAGGCTAGCATCCCCCCACCTCCTCAGGTTCCCCCCCCCCTTGGTTAGGGGATAACAGGACCTGGCACCCATATGCCACCTGCTGTAGCTCCTGACTCACGCATTTTATACTCCTCAGTTGGGAAAGGACAAGCTCTGCAGCAGAGAAGGTAGGCTTCCCTTGTGAGTGGGGCCCTGTGGCTGACTCAGTGTAATGTCACAGCTTCCAAATCCAAATATCTATTGGAACTGATGTGTTACGTGCCCAGAAGTACCCATCTCATAATTTTCATGGGATTTCTCCATTCAAGGACTGTCATATGTAGAGAAGTGACAGTGGGGCATGTAAATCACTCTCCAATTAGCCTCCTTGTCCTCTCCTCTCCTGTGGTCCAGCAGAAACAATAAAGAACCCAGGAGAAGAAAGAGAACACAATCCTTTGGTTAAGTACTCAGGCCATTTCCCAGCACAACATTGCCACCTGTCTGAAGCAGGCATCAAGTATACCCATTTTTTAGAAATTCCACTATTAACTGGCTCTTAGACTCTCGTTGAAACTGAATGCCTGACCCATGGAGGCCTTGTGACACTGATAGGACATCTCCAATTTGGAGTGAGTCAGCTGTACTTAGAAAATTAACCTGGGCCCAGCAGGCATTGCAAGTCAAATAGAAATGATGTTAGAAGAGGTATATTTGAGAGTGCAGCTAACCTGATCACAGCAGTAAGTATGTCAATTTACATGAAAAAAATGAGAAGCTACCCCTCAGGAGATATTTTGAGCCCAACTTGAAGCAAGGTCACTGGCTTAGTTGGGGAGTGGTGGTCTCAGTTCACAGAATGCCTGCACTTCGTTCAATTGCTTGACAGCAATTTCTACCTAAAGTACCAGCAAAATTTTCTTGTAAGCTATAAAGAACACAATTCTAAAATTTATATGGAAAGGCAAAGGAACTAAAATAGCTAAAAACTATTTTGAAAAAGAAAAATTAAGCGGAAAGAATCATTCTCAATTTCAAGACTACAGTAGTCAAGACTGTGATACTGGTGGAAGGATAGACACAGAGATCTACAGAAGATGGAGAATCAAAAACAGCCCCACACAGGTGTCATCAACTGACTTTGACAAAGGTACAAAAACAATAAATGAAGGATAGTTTTTTCAACAAATGATGCTGGAATAATTGGTTTTAAAATGGGCAAAAATATGAATGACTACCTAAACCTCACACTTTACATAAAATGTAAAATGGATCACAAATTTAAATGTAAATGTAAAACTTTCGGGAAGAAAAAAACATAGTAGAAAATCTTCATGATCCAGATTAAGCAAAGAATTCTTCCACTTGATACGAAAAGCATGATCCATAAAAGAAAACATTGATAAATTGGACTTCATCAAAATTTAGCACTTTGCAAAAGACCCTTGCAAAGGTGAAAAGCTGCAGACAGAGATTTGCAAACCACGTATCTAGAATATATAAAGAACCCTCAAAATTCCACGGTACAAAAACAATCCAGTCTAAAACGGACAAAAAACATGAAGAGACATTTTGCCGAAGAAGATAATGTGACTAACAAATGAGCACGTGAAAAGTTCAACGTCGCTATCCACCAGGAAATACGAATTTAAAATCACAGTAAGGCACGCTACATGCCTATAAAACAGGCTAAAATAAATAGCATCAACACGAAATGCTGGCAAGCATGAAGAGAAACTGGATTAGTTGGGCGCCACTGGTGGGAATGTGATGGCACAACCACCCTGGAAAAGAGTTGGTTAGTTTCTTTAAGAACCAACTGTCCACTTGTCATAGGACCCAGCACTTGCACTCCTGGAGGGAAAGTGGGAAACATGTCCACAGAAAAACCTGTACATAATTATTCATAGCAGCTTTGTTTGTAGAAACCAAAAACTGGAATCCACTCAATGTCCTCTGGTAGAGGAATGGCTAACTGTGGTCTCATTGCAGTGGAATGCCACTCAGCTGCGAAAGGGAAGAGCAACTGACATGACGTGTGACGAGTGGGATGGATCTCAAAGGGGTTACGCTAAGTGAAGAAAGCCAATCTCAAAATGTCACCTACTGTATGATTCCATATATGTAAATTTTTTGAAATGACAAAATAGAGATGCAAACAAATGAGTGGCTATCAGGGCTTAGGGATGGTGGGGGTGGGGTGTGGCTATAAAGGGGTTGCACAAGGGATGTCTTTGTGGTGATGGAATGGTCTATTTTGGTTACACTGTCTACATGAATCTACACGTGTGGTAAAATGTGGAACTGCACATACATATTGTACTAATGTCAATTCCCTGGTTCTGATATTGTACCTTATGTAGGAACCACTGGGGGAAACTGGGTAATGAGTACACAGGGCCTTCCTACATTTTCTTTGTAACTTCCTGTGAATCTGTAATTATTTCACAATAAAAAGTTAAAAAACAAAGGCCAAATTTGGCCTGCAGGCTATGGTGTGCTGACTGCATCTTTAGAGCAACAATCAGATAAGTAAAAGGTTATCTTAGTGCCTTATGAGCTGTCAGTAGTGCTGCAACTTGAGAACCATCAGTGAGATCTTCAGCAGTGGATTTGTTTCAAAGACGATGATTAACTGCCAACATTTGTTCTTGACAGTTGCGTCAAGTATGTGCCATGGACATTTTGGCCATTGACATTGTTTTGAGCCTCTGAGTGCCAAAGGGCATACTGATTTTAAAAAGAACAAGGCTAACTGTGCATTAGCCCTTAAGATGAGTAGTTTCACCAAGGCCCTTTTGCATTAGATAGAAACACGTGCTCATCGAACCCCGCCTAGAGCTAGAGAAGGGAATACCTGTTTGGGATAATATAAGAACAGAAGTTAAAAGTAAATTATAGGTAGTCCCACATTTGTGGGCATTATAGAAAGCATAACCTGAACTCTATGGATTCTCCTGGTTTTTTTCCTGTAAGCTTCCACTACCCTGCTGTGGACATCTGAAGTTGATGGACAAAGGTGGTGTGCCTCATTGGGTTTGAGGCCACTCCTGACAGATCTTCAAACTGGGGGCTCTTCTCAAAGACAAATTTCTAATATTGGGAATAAATTAATCTCATCAGATAGACTGATGCCAAGAGGTGTGGCCTAGAGTCCTTACTAAGTGCAGAAGTAAAAAGATTGCCGTGGATGTATTAGAATTTCTTTTAATCAAGTCACTATGTAACAGCACATAGAGTAGATTTACAATAGGCTGTGTGTGGTTGGGAACATTGCTGAGACAGTGGAAATGCCTGATGTGGTGCTGGGATAGCGGCAACTTAAGAAATCTGTCGGCATGTCCCTATTATATACAGGAAGGTTTTCTTGATGCCAGGAGAGTATGCAAAACCTCAAGCTTCCCAGCTGAATTTTCTTCTTTTATGGAATTAATTCACCAGGACGCTGGTACCAAAGCCTCTGGCAGGTACACACATGGCAATGTTTGTTAATGTATCCAGACCCAGGAGCTTTAGAGGGTCCTCAGAGATTTTTTTGCTGAGTGACTTTAAAGTCCCTTTCTCTTCTACTCGCTCATATTTCAGAGGTTACGCCCATCAAGACTTTGCCGGTAAGTAATGAGATTATAAACACAGTAAGAAAATCTAGTAAAGTAGTGGAGATAGGCCCAATGTGAAACAACAGATTACCAAAAAGTCAGGTGTGTGTGACTATAGTGTTTGTACTTAAAATTTAGATGTCTTACTTGAGATCTATAAATTCAGTTAAATCTAGAAACGAAGCTCTCTATTCTAGAGAGACCAGACAGAAGAGGCATCTAATTTCCCCCATCGTACCCCTGCACAATTCATTGGTGCTGGAAAAAGGCCCCTTCTTCTTTGCATGCCAGATACTGAAGGGGTTCAGGCTCCAAAGTCTTCCCTGGGAGCAAATAGATTGCTTGATATAGAATTTACTCTATGTAATTACTATATTAAGTATTATAGTGATTTCTATAGAGTCAATTCTGTAGAACTCTAAACCAAAAATTGCCTAGACTTGCCAGGTGCTGTATTTGTAAGAGAAAATAGAAGCATTCCCTTCATCTGTATATTATACATAGCAGAATTCTCAAAAATTCAACTTACACGTATCTGGTAGTTACCAGAAATGTACTTCCCAAAGCAATTTATACTTCAATAATATTACTTAAACATGCTGTGCTTGTCAATCATCCATTAGGATCTTAACATTTTAATTATGTAAATGATAGGTCAGCAAACTTCTGTAAAAATCCAGTTGGTAAATATTTTAGACTTTGCAGGCCACACAGTGTCTGTGGCTACTATTCCATTTTGTTGTAGCACAAAAGCATTCATAGGCAGTAAGTAAATGAATGGCTGTGGTTGTGTTCTAATAAAACTTTATTTATAGAAACAGACTAGATTTGGTTCAGGGGCCTTAGTTTGCTGAATTCTGGTATAAATGAACTGTCCATATGTATAATGTTTGTATTAGGAGAAGGTACCAGGGCATTTAATACCTTGATAATATTCTCCCTATAAGACCCTTCTCCAAAGCAGGCTTGCTTTCCCCCCACCCCCATCTCCATAAGATTCCTTTACATGGTAAGACCTTTAATCTTCACTTTGCTCGAGACCCAGTTCAAAGTTTTTCTGTGTTTGTTATTGGTTTACTGTATAGTTTCTGATCTAGGCTCCATCTGTTTTCTTTCTCCAGCAAAGCTCTCCCCACATTGGGCATCTCTCACCTTCTGTGGCAGTAACAAGTTAATCTCGTGTCAGGAACCTACCTCCCTTTGCGCAGGTGGTAGCTTTTTGAGTCCTAAAATCACTGGGAAGAAGACAGAGGCTTGGCTCAGCAAAACCCTGGGGATTCTAACTGAAGCTAAAGTCCACTGTTATCTGCAGACTCCTCTGGTTCTGCATCTCTTCCATTAGCTACAATTTGGGAAAAGGACAGGGGAGGATGGGCAAGGGTCTCCTGGATGTCTGGGACTTGGCTTGCAGCAATTTGAGAGACATACACCACCACTAAGAATTTCAGAATTACACTTTGAAGGTTCAGCTCACTCAAAATTTGTCCCTGCTGGCTCCTGGTTTTCCTTTAGGAGACAAGGAAATGGCAGAAACATTCTAAAGCAATGGTTAGGATAGAAAGGAATCCTAGAAAAGCTGCGAGACAAATGTCTGGCCCCAGCAGAAAACAGGTGGTATTTGCAAATTATTTTGCCCAGTCAAGTTCACTTCAATTCCATGTTAGCCTAATTTATTATTAACTTTGGGCCTTTGGAAAACCAAGACTTAACCTCCTCAATGGAAGGAATCAAACTTCCTTCCACAGTAAGCTTTTTCTTCCCACAGCCTTGATTTTTCAATCTGATTCTATTTCATTTTATTCTGTTTGTCTAATTTGCAGTGCCATAGCGTCAAAGACAGACACACAGACAGTGCTCGCCTGAATCTAAACCGCTGGCTAACTGATCCATTTCAGACTGATGGTGAAAGAATTACACTATCATGATCTGCAGTCATCACAGAATTATAATCCACTGTCATTTGAAAATTTCCCGAACTAGAACTCTTTGCTCTTGATTGTGCCTATTTAGAAAAGCTCATCTGCCTTATTCACAGCCTTCTTTTCTCTAATACTTTCGATAAATGAGGAAGGAGTTTTCCCAGTCCTCTCAGGCTGACTCCCACATGCCCAACAGCGGGCAGCCAGAACAAATCTCTGCTGTTCTCAGAGTCCTGATCCCCCCAGCGCGGGCTCTGCACACCCTACCTCCTCTGCTTCACATCTCTCCTCCATCCCAAAAGAGGCTGCCACCGGTAAATGTTCCAATCCCTCTCTCCAGTTTTGGAAAAAAAGGCCCTGGGCCTGTCTGAGGCCATTCCTCTTCCTATCCCTGCTCACTAGGATTTTTCTCCATTTCTAGCACCTTCATTTCCTCCTGCCTTCAAACATGCCCAAAATGCCCCCCGTCCTGGGGAGTGAAAAACCAAAAAGTAAAAAACGCACAACCTTTGCCTTCCCCTGCTGTTTCTCTCCTTCCAGGGGTGAAGCAACCAGATTTCTCTCCTTCCACAACTTCTCCTGCCTCCATGAAGTCTGCACTCTGTCCTCTCTGCCTTCCAAATCAGTGATCCAGTCATTGTCAAATCCATTGGTCTTGCCCTTGCTTTTATTGTGACCTTTGGGTGTAGGTTTAATGAAACAGTGTAGCGTGTTCTCAAGGTTTCTGAGACCTCACAGCCCTAAGTGAATTATAGCAACACCTCACCACTGCCTTCCTGGAAGGCTCTGCCAGCCTCCGTAACGTTACGCTTTCACTATTGTTTTCGTGACCGATATTCTTTTTCTTCCTTCAGTCTACTAATTACGGACATTTCTGGAATTTGGTCTTTGGACTCCCCTATGTATGTCATTCCTGACTGTTTCATCTGTCCTCCTGGCTTCATTTCTCGCCTGCGATGGCCCCCAATTACCTCTAGCCCCAAGCTTCAGCTTTTGAACTCTGCCAGATTCACATTTCCTGTTCCCACATAGTCAAAATATCTAAACCTTTTCTCACATCACAACTCCCTAAGCTATTTTCCTCTTTCTTAAGATGGCTTTATTTTAGTAAATGACAATTACCCACAGTGAAATCTAGGACTGCCCTATTTCTCCCCTGCCCTGAAGAGTCATCCAATCAGACATCAACTTCCAACAGCCTTTTTTGTCCATTATCACAACTGCATATGATTGACTCATTCTACCCCATTTATCATCCTAGGTCTGTCCTTCAGTGCCTTCAGTGTATGCCACTGCATTAGCTCTGATACAGACTTCCTCTCTAACCCTTCCTTCTCTGCCCTAACCCACCTGCAATGACCAGACTGCCTAAAAGTTGAGGTCCCCCCTCATCTGACATAACATAAATCTCTCCTCTCGGGCTCCCTCCCTGAACCACCGGAAGCACACCAGGGGTGGGCCTGCTCCTTGCCTTTGTTCATCCTGCAGGCGTGAGTTTCTGCTGGGGTAAGCACCAGAGACTGGCTCGACCAACACCTGGATTACAAACGGGTGAGGCAAGGATGTCGCCAAATTTCCTCTGGATGGATTTGAAAGTGTGAACTTTTGTATCCTGGTGAAAATTTTCTCATCAAGCATCTCACACCAACAAGGTATGAGACTCCAGGAGGGATATAAAGATCTGTCTAATCTATGACCTTCAGGAGCATAATCAAACCAGTTATATAAGGTATGTATAAATAAGTCATGGAAAATATTAAGACTTCTTGTTGATCAATGGGTATGGAGTTTCAGTTTTGCAAGATGAAAACATTTTGGAGATTGGTTGTACAATACTATGAAAGTACTTAACACTACTGAGCTGTACACTTAAAAGCAGTTAAGATGGTAAATTTTGTTATGTGTATTTTATCACAATTAAAATAATTTTCTTAGTTCCAGACGATCAGGGGAGGTGATTGCTGAGATAAGCCCACAAATAGAGGTGGGACAGGGACAATTAACTGTTAATTCTCTCTAGCCCCTACTACATGGCTGCTATTATTCTCTCCAGTCTGACCCTGGGGCTTAGGGAAAAGGTAGAACTCTTTAGTTTATCTTACTCTTAAAAAAAAAAAAAGTCGGGTACCTGGGTGGCTCGGTGGGTTAAGCTGCTGCCTTCGGCTCAGGTCATGATCTCAGGGTCCTGGGATCGAGTCCCGCATCGGGCTCTCTGCTCGGCAGGGAGCCTGCTTCCCCGCCCCCTCTCTCTGCCTGCCTCTCTGTCTACTTGTGATCTCTCTCTGTCAAATAAATAAATAAAATCTTTAAAAAAAAAAAGTCATATGCCATAATATTCAAGAATGTCCACAGAATGTCCAAGAAAAGAGAATGGGTAAATACAGATTTCTGTAATCAAATTTATTCATGTACAGAGATGTCATTTACAGCTTTAAAGACTGCCTGGTAAACTTCAACAATGTTATGGACATCTTACAAATGTTTTTAGTATGTAATTATGATACTCATCTCTTGAATTTATAAAAATCAGAAGTGTTCCCCAGAAAGTTTTGCAATGTGCCAATGGAACTAAAAATGTCACAGCTACAGCTACCATCTACTGAATGCTTGGTTTCATTTGACAAAAAAATAAATATTAAAAAAATTTTTAATAAAAGTTTTATAAAGTGGTAACCTCCGCATGTCTCCACCTGGCAACATGTCAAAGGCATCCCTCCTTCCCTCTTTTTAGCATGAACTAGTCTTGGCCATATGACTACCGTCCCAGTCCAATCAGTTGCAAAATAAAAATGAAAAGGTTGATGATGTCCAAGTAGATGTTCAGGGCAGCAAAAACATACTCTTCAGGGTCCAGGTCAGAGTGATGGTGGCGCCCTCCCACCATGAGCTGTACATCCATCACCAAGTACTTAAAGAGAAGAAAGAAAGATTAGCTACCTAAATTGTACCTTTCTATCACATAGGAATCCTAAATTACCTGGAAAAAATATTTTAGCATCAGTAAATACAGTTCAGAAAGTCAATTTGTGATTATATATGTTCTTTTTACAGCCTCGACCATTCACTTTGTCCCCAAGTGTGTCTTCAACCTACTACAGCAAGTGTGCCATCCTCCTGATGCCGGTGGCACCAACTCTGTAAGCCTTCTTTTGCTTTCCAAATGCAGAAAACTTTGGGCCTTTAGCCAATGAGGTAGAGCAGGTGGAACGATTAGACACAGAGAGAAACTACAAAATTCCTTGTATTTGTGATTTCCCCACATGTTCTTGCTGAACAAAGAACAAAAATAAAGATGGTCCCTGACATTTAGATTCACACCCAGCAATAATTCTGAGTTCTTGAAGCTTTGGATGATACCATTTTTCAAACCCTGACTTTGGGATGGTTTTATGATGATGTTGGAATTTCCAAAACAGAAGTAAGGGAAGATGGGATTTGTAGATGGTTAAATATTTCCCAAAATAAATGTTTAGCTCAGCTACAGTAGGTAAAATTAGGAGCTCCTAAAACATCGATAGAAAAGTCAGGCAGACCTCTTGCCCTTATGCTTGCTGCCAGGTGAGCAGCCCCAAGCAGCAGGAGTACATTAGAGGAGGAAAAGGGAACAAGTGGCCCCTCACTTCTTTGTATCCAGATTTTAGACTGAGTCTAGTGCGATGGGGCAGAGCCACAGAGCCCCACCAGACAGATCAATGCTGGCACTATAGGGAATACTTGGGGTTTTAAGGATGCTTTAAAATAATTCATTTATGGGGCGCCTGGGTGGCTCAGTGGTTTAAGCCGCTGCCTTCGGCTCAGGTCATGATCTCAGGATCCTGGGGTCGAGTCCTACATCGGGCTCTCTGCTCGGCAGGGAGCCTGCTTCCCTCTCACTCTCTCTGCCTGACTCTCTGCCTACTTGTGATCTCTCTCTGTCAAATAAATAAAATCTTTAAAAAAAACAATAATTCATTTACAACAATATCCACCTCAGTAAGACCCATCCCAAGTGATTGTGGTATCAGCTCTCTGTGGGCCCCAGTTTCCACTTAGACTGGGAAGGATAAGGAGGAAGGGAAAAAGAGAAGGAGGAAAGGGCACCTCCTGATATGAGCTTTATGCCAGTTCATTACAGACCTCATCCCTTCTCCTCACTGCTCCCCCCACCCCATGACTGATTCTAGCAACTTTTGGGGGCGGGAAATAAGCTAGGTGACCAGTCATTCCAGTTTGTCCAGGACTTTAGTGTGTCCTTAGAAACCCTCAGTGCTAGGCGAATCAGGGCAGTTGGTCACCCTGGAAAACAGGCTGCCCAGGAGCTGAGCTTCCAGCCTTCATTTATCACCCTGGCATCCTGACTTCTGTAGAGAAGCGCTTTTCTCTCTTCCTTTCCTCTGAACTCCTGACTTTGTCTTATTTCCTCTTATTAGAGGGTAAACAACTTCTAATCGTTTCACAGACACATCTTGGTGGTTAGGAGTACACCTCCCAGGTGAACCGTTTTTGAAGGCAGACAGAAAAAGTGAGAGATTAAGATGAGCTGGCATTCAGACCCCCAGGAACATTTGGGGGTAACACCCTGCCTCACCCCTACAGCTCTCGTGGTTAACCTTCCTGTCCCTACCCCCCTGAAAAAATTTCAGTTTCCCTCTCCCCTTATTTGTTTAGTGTTGGGTAGGTCTGAGCCTACAAGACTATTTGTTCTGCTTCCAAACTAGGAAGAGAAACACCAATGTACTTTTGCCTGGAAACAAACTATGCCTGAAACAGGACACAAGAGATGTAACAGCAGGCATCTCTATGCAAAGGATGAGAGCATACGAGTGAAGAAAAACAGCACAAATCAGTTCCCTTCATATCAGCAGAAGGAATAAGAAAACTGAAATGTGTGAGGTTATGTATATAACCTTAGCCTCCTGATGTAAATTTTTCTGACATTTGAAAATAGGACACAATTCTAACAAAAAAGAACATGATATGACAAAATGTGAATATTTTTAAGCTGGGTGATAATGTGTGGAGTTCATTACTCCATTCTCTTTATTTCTGGGTATGTTTGGAAATGCCAAAAATAAATAATTAAAGAGAAAACCTAAAATATGTGACATGATAAAAACATAAAATGGAATACCATGCAGCCTTTTAAAGAGAATGAACTCAATCCATGTCTGCCAAGATATGGAGACCATTATTTTTAAGTGAAAAAACAAAGACAGAACATTCTGGTTTTTTAAGGCCAGTCAAATTTAGCAGTAGGGAGGTTGTGTACCAACTTTAGTGACACTAATGTTAGTAAGTTTTGAGAACCCACTACCATCCGACCAGTCAAGACAGAACATTCTATAAAGTACGACCATTAAAAAACAAAGATAAGTGTGTGTGAATGGCCATCAAAATACTGAAGGAGAAGAACAGAGTTGGAGGACTGATGCTACCTGACTTCTACCTGAAGCTACTTGTAGCTTAAGACTTACTATGAAACTACAGTAAGCTAGACAGTGTGGTATTGGCGAAAGAAGAGACAAATAGATCAATGGAACAAACTGGAGAGCTCAGAAATAGATCCACATGAATATAATCAACTGACCTTTGACAAAGGAGCAAAGGCAAGACAATGGAGCAGATAGTCTCTTCAACCAGTGGTGTTAGAACAACTGGACATCCAGATGCAAAAACACAAATCTAGACAAAGATTTTATACCTTTCACAAAAATCAACTCAAAATGGATCTCTGACCTAAATGTAGAATACAAAACTCTAAAACTCCTAAGAAGATGACATAGGAGAAAACCTAGATGACTTGGGTGTGGTGATGGCTTTTTAGATATGACCCCAAAGGTACAATCCATGAAAGAAATAAGCTGGAGTTCGTTAAAATTCAAAACTCCTATTCTGTGAAAGACAATGTCATGAGAATGAGAGAACAAGACATCGAGGGGAGAAAATATTTGTAAAAGACACATTTGATAAAAGACTGTTATCTGAAATATTAAAAAAAAAAAAACTCTTAAAACTCAACAATAAGAAAACAATCTGATTTAAAATGGACCAAAGATCCTAAGAGACACCTCACCTAAGAAGATATACCGGTGGAAAATAAACACACTAGTAGATACTCTGCCTCATATGTCATAAGGGAAATGCAAATTAAGACAACAGTAAGATACCACTCTTAAAATGGCCAAATTCTGGAACACTTATGACATCAAATGCTGCTGAGGATATAGAACAACAAATTCTCAGTCATTACAGTGGGAATGCAAAACGGTGCAACTACTGTAGAAGACAGTTTGGCAGTTTCTTATAAAACTAAACATACTCGGGGGCGCCTGGGTGGCTCAGTGGGTTAAAGCCTCTGCCTTCGGCTCAGGTCATGATCCCAGGGTCCTGTAATCGAGCCCCACATCCGGCTCTCTGCTCAGCAGGGAGCCTGCTTTCTACCCCCTCTCTCTCTGCCTGCCTCTCTGCCTACTTGAGATCTCTGTCTGTCAAATAAATAAATAAAATCTTAAAAAAAAAAAACAAAAAAACTAAACATACTTTTACTCTCCGATCCAGGAATCATGCTCCTTGGTATGACTCAACTACTTAAAGGAGTTGAAAACTTACAAAAACCTGCACACAGGTGTTTATAGCAGCTTTATTCAAAATTGCCAAAACACGGGAGCAAACAGTCTGCCCTTCAGTAGGTGGATGGAACCGTAAACCGCAGCACCATAGACAACAGAATGTTACTCAGCACTAAGAAGATATGAACTGTCAGGCCATAGAGGGATGTGGGAAACTTAAGGGCACATCACTAAGCGAAAGAAGCTGTTCCGAAAAGGCTGCAGACTGAATGACTTCCACTATATGACATTATGGAAAAGGCCAAATTTAGAAACGGGAAAAAAATCAGTGGTTACCAGGGGTTAGAGGCAGGGAAGGGATCAAAAGGTGGAACACAAGGGATTTTTAGAGCAGTAAAAAATACTCTGTATGAGGTGGCAATGATGGAATGTGCCAGTATATATTTATCTAATCCCACGGAGTGTACCACACCAGGAGTGAAATCAGATGTAAACTCGAGGTGATTGTGATGTGCCCAGGTCGTTTCGTCAGTGTAACAGATGTACCAGTCTGGTGGGGGATGTGGATCACGAGGGAAGCCATGCGTGTGTGGGGGCAGGGGCGATACAGGAAACATCTCTACCTTCCTCTCTGTAGTGCTGTGAATTTAGAAGTGCTCTAAAAATTGTCTTTATAAAGAAAAAGAAGAAGGAAAAGGAGGGAAAGGAGGAGGGGGAGGGTGAAGTCTCCCAGAGGTCTTTCAGTTAACTCCTGACTCTAGTAGACTCTGGGGCTAGCACAGGCTCAGGGGCACTGCCGATGCAGAAACCACATGCTTTGTCAAAGTGAGGGAGAAAAGGACTTACAAGTGAGAAGATTATAGTTCCAAGGCCAGCATACAACAGATGCAGCCACTGCAAAGAGAAGAAACAATCGTACATTAAGAACAAGATTCGGAATAATGAAAGGACTCACCTGGGTCATTGCTGTTAGATAAGGACCCAATATAAAGGAAAGTCAAATCCGTGGGGAAATTCATTTTTTTGAACATCATGGTCCACAGCATCCACTCCATTCCTTGCAACAAACAAATGAAAAGCACCCTTGCCAAATCAGTTTTATCAAGTGTTAAACGTCTCATGCGTGGTAGGGCAAATTGAACATTCTGGATATGTTTCACTTTCTGCGCCATCTCATAACCCTTCTATAGCATTTGTGCCTATACCCAGCTCTTGGAACAAGGTCACTCTGAAAATAGTGCCCCTCAGGTACCCTCACTAGAGCTGAGTGACAAGAGGTGGAAGACATCCACTCCAAAAGCAGTGACTCTGTAGACTGACCAGAAACCTTATATGTGACTGGGATCAAACAGATGCACCAGGCCAGTCAGAAATTCTCAGAGTCTGTTTTATCATCGGCTGTGCTGGAGCTGCTACTCTACAGAGTCGGCCAGTCGACTCAGACCAAGAGAGAGAAAGGTGGGGGGGATTTCCATTTCTATGAATCCTGTCACTGCTTCCTACATAGAAGTTCCATGAATATCCCCTGTGTCTTTGCTTCAAGCTAGTCTGTTCCGTGGAACCCAAATAGCCCTGATCAGAATAGAATGATCTGAATCCCAAAGAGAGTGGCTCTCTATGGGGAGAGGATAAGGAGGTGGTGCATAACATGCAAGAAAAATAACGTCATTCACTCTTCAGGACAAGAAAGCTCATCCTACGTAAATAGAGCATTCTGCTAACCAGGGAAGAATCTTGGTGAAGGGCATAAATCAGGAGTCAGTGACACAGTGTGGGAGGGGCAGTGTTTCTGGACTGAGCTAATAGTAAGAAAATACCTGATTACTAGAGTCTGAAGAATTCAAAATTGCCCAAGTCAGACAAGCGTGTGTACTTACAACAAGGTTGGACAACAAGTGTCCATTGAAGTCTTTCATTTAAATGTGTGTAAGATTATATATTGTAGATATTTGTGAAAGGAAGTTTACAGTAGGAACTGGGATTCATCTATCTAGTAGAAAACAAAGTTCCTTAACAGCACCTAGATGGTATTGTAAAGAGCTATGGAACCAACCTAATAAATATTTGGATTATTACTACCACCAATATCTGGGCTACCCACCACCCACCTTCCCTCTCCTTCACTTGGTGTCTGATATGCTACTGGGGTCGACCAGGTCTTCCAGCCCCCAGCAGCAACCCAGCCCCTTTCCTCCCAGAGACATGTCTCCCAGTACAGTCTTCATGTGCTTCACCCCGCTGGGCGTCTGCTTCTCAGAGGATCTAGGCCAACACAACCAGCATGTCACCCTACATTTCTAACAGTTCTCTGAAGTTCCCAAACGAGATCCCACTTACATATGATCGTATGAAGAGTAAGAGAATTCCATAGATAAGAAGTACGAAGAGTGAAACAAACAGGATTCCGTTCAACATCGTGAAATCCCACTGAGGAAACATAACACAAAAAACAACTCAGTTATCATCTATAAGGAATTTCAGGATATTTAGAGATGCATTTTATACCCATAGACAGACACTGACCCATTTGCTAGTAATTTACCTAGAACATTTCTGATAACCATGGAAATTCATTCACCCCTACCGCGGGAAAATGCTACATTAAAAGTGTGTTGTTGACTGGAACATGCTTCAGGAGAAAATATGGAGGAAATCACAGGAGCCAAGGATATAAGAGGGTTCATTACACTATTCTATTTTTGTATTTGTATGAAATTTCCCCTACTAAAAAAGGTTCATTGAATAAATAGGATATACATTTTGTATGTCTAGTATGATCATAATTATTCATATTTTCAAAAGTGTTGTGCACAGAATACAGTAATGGAATGAAATAGACCAATGTTAACTGGGCACCTTTTTCATTTTTCTTTTTTTTTTTTTTTTTAAAGATTTATTTATTTATTTATTTGTCAGAGAGAGAGGGGAGCGAGAGTGAGCACAAGCGGACAGAGTGGCAGGCAGAGGGAGAAGCAGGCTCCCCGCCGAGCAAGGAGCCCTATGTGGGACTCGATCCCAGGACGCCGGGATCATGACCTGAGCCAAAGGCAGCTGCTTAACCAACTGAGCCACCCAGGCGTCCCCTTTTTCATGTTTCTATGCATACATTTAATAAAAATACACTATACTTTCAAAAATTATTGCTAATGATTCTTTTGTTATTTTGAAATTCATTAATATGCTTTTTGGTTTCACCTTTTAATAAATCAGCGACCAAATGAGCCTGGGAAAGATGAGGATTCCTTTTTTTTTTTTTAAGATTTTATTTATTTATTTGACAGAGAGAGATCACAAGTAGGAAGAGAGGCAGGCAGAGAGAGAGGAAGGGAAGCAGGCTCCCCGCTGAGCAGAGAGCCCAATGCAGGGCTCAATCCCAGGACCCTGAGCCGAAGGCAGAGGCCCAACCCACTGAGCCACCCAGGTGCCCCTAGATGAGGATTCTTTTAAAGGAAGGGGAATATCATCTTCTGACCTGAATAAAATTATGCAGCAAAAGAAGACCCTCGAATCTACGATATTTTTTTTGTTAGAGTATTTTCCCACTTCCTCTGTTTCCCCCTCACTCCCTAGCCTTTGCACACCAAGAGAGTTATCGGAAGTACTAACTCTCCAAGCGTGGTTCCGAGCCATCAGCACCACCTGTGCAATGTGAATTATCGGGCCCACGCCCTGGACTTTCTGAAGCAGCCACTCCAGGGTGGAGCCCGAGGAACCTGTTTTCACAAGCCCTCCAGGTGATTCTGATGGCCGTTAAAAAAATGTTTGTCTACAGCTGTGCATTCAGTACTTGTGGCTCGTGGGCATTTGAAGTATGGCTGAAGTGACGTGGATTTGAATTTTAGTTCAAAAAAAGGATGTAAAACAGCTCCATATTTTCTAGCGATTACTGAAATGCTAATACCTTGCATATATTTGGTTAAATAAAATATAGGATTAAGATTAATTTCACCTGCTTTTGTTTTCTTTTTTAACGTGGCTACTAGGAAAGTCAGACGCCAGAAGGCAGGGAGGCTGCAGAGGTGAGGCCCGCAGGATAGCAGTGAGCAGGAGGGAGGAGGGATAAGAGTGGGTCAGGCAAAGGAGCACGCATCCACACCTCCCTTAGGAGAGGAATCGGTCCCGGTGATACATACTTTTGTCTGAAGTGCGAACAGAGTGAGCGATAACGTCACCAGAGCGGTTGCTGCTGTTGCCCATAAGATTTCCTCAGCATTGTAGAAACTGAAACCAGAGACCGTGATTACTGTCCACACGAATGCAAGGAGAACCACGCACGGAAAAGGAAACGTGTATCCAGGACTTACGCTGATATGGCTCCAAGCAGCAGACCTTGAAGAACGGTCTGAAAACAAAACGCATAGCAAATCAGAACCCCGACTCCTGAGGCCCAGAAGCCAGAGGAGAGGGTTGAAGGTGCGGATGTTTGGGGCAGGGTCGAGGGAGCGTGTGGAAGCATGGTAACCCTAGTGTGCAAAGCTACAGGGAAAATGAATTGTTGGAAACAAACAGTGGAGCTAAACATTTTCCTAACATTCCCCCAAGGCTGACAAGATTCTTTTATTAGCAAAAGTTCTTAGAACCCAGGAGTATCTTTCAACGTATCTAGTGAATGAAAGATGTATTCAGTAGGAATATGGAAACCATAATAATGACAGGTTTTTCTGTAGACTGTATTCTCATTAATCCAATGGGGCCAACTGCACAGCATCTTAATTTATTTTAATTAATTTTCAAAGCAGGATATGCTATTTCTACTGATGCTTCACCAACAGCCTCGGCACCGACATTTCCTCCAGTGCTTGGGTGAGAATTAAAAACTACAGACCTCAGGTGAGGGACAAGGATGGTGGCCTTTCCGGCCCTGGAGATGGGGCTCGAGGGCAGTTCTCCGCAGAGAGTGGAGCTGCCAATCCCGGGCTCAGAAACCAGCTGCACCCAGGCTGAATGAGGCGGGAGCGTGCCCATGGTCTGATTGCAGCCTGGGCCGGGCCGTGTGCAAGAGAGGAGAGAGGAGGTCAAGCCAGAGGTTGAGACCAACCAAGGCAGCAAGGATGCACCCAGGTGCACAGCCAGACTCCAGCATGGTGGACAGGTGGAGGGGACAACTGTGAACAGTGGCTGAAGGACGACATTCCCCAGCTGGTAGGGTGACTCCACCAGAGACAAGTCCAGAGCCTTGGCTGACTCTCTGGTCCACGGCAGGAGCCAAGAAGGTATCCTTTAGTCCCCGGGAGTGAAAATGAAGATGCATCCTAACTGTGGTGCGGGGACTGCTAGAGCGGCTTTGAACTTCTCCAGCTGGCCCATGTCATCCAGCATAGGAGACGAGAACTACGGCCATCCCCAGGGTCCAGGACTGTATCTCTGCTTTTTCCAAACCCAGTGAGTAGCTGCCTAATTCTCTACTTTGTTAAATTTACCAGAGCCATCTTTCTTTCCAGTATAGGTTTAAAAAAGCTCTATCTGTTCCATGTACGCATGATATTTTAATAATGTGCTTGCTTCCAACCTTCCTCTTAAGATTTTCTTCTTCTACTTGCTCCGTTGCTGCATGTTTCTCCATCTTCTGCAGCACATAAGTGTGTGTGAGAGACAGACAGAGACAGAGGAGAGGATGGTGGGAGGAAGAAGGGGGTTAGAGAGGGAGAGGGAGCGGGAATGGTTTAAAGTGGAAAACCTCCTTCAGTTTTCTCAAGGGGAGAATGAGAAATCAAACCTGTCTAATGACTTCAAGAGCGCAGAACATGGGCTCGAGGGGGTGTAAATGCTACGGGACAAAAGCTGTCTTCAGTGTGTGTGTTTTCATTTTCCCCTCAACCCCTTTACTGAAATGGTTTTCTCCATATATTTCCTAACACTTACTCAAAACAAAAAGTTGAGAAGATATAACTAATTCTTTGCCCCTCTACAATATTCTCTTAAGCTGTTACCTGCTTTGAGATACACAACAAAACCTCAGAGATGAGAGCTTCCTTTGAGACCAATACCTTGGATCTCTTGTAATAATTTAAAATTTTTTTCTTGGAAAATTTTAAAATAAAAAGATCGAAAGTTTTTGGAAAAGTACCTCCCTTCCCCCATCCTATTGCCTCTGCTCCAGGATTCCCAATATCTTTCTATGCCTGGCTTTTAGCTCCCACTCCTTCCTGAGTGTGATCTGGGCAGGAAATGGGAGACCTCACCTGCTCCCCTGAGCAACCAGCAGGGTATCCACGACAGGTAAAGGCCTTTCAATGCTCTGGCAGCCGAGGAAATGCCCACACATAGGCATCAGAGAGCTCGTCTTCTCCAGCCTCGGGTGGAGGCTAGTTTTCCCAATATATAAATCACGCTGGACACTGCACTATATGGATGCTAAAAATCTCGCCATTGGCATGTGTCCTTCCTCTCTTTGACCACCAGGCACAGACCCAAATCTAGGCTCATCACACTCAAGTGCAATTGGACAATGAATTTTTTTAAATTTTTAATTGAAGTATTATTGATATAAAATATTGTATTCATTTCAGATATACAACATAGTGATTTGACAATTATATACCCCGCAAAATGCTCACCACAATTAGTATCATCTGTCATCGTACAAAGTTATTGCAACATGATTGACTATGTTCCCTGTGTTGTACTTTTCATCCCTGTGACTTATTTATAACTGGAAGTTTGTACCTCCTAAACTCCGTCACCTGTGTTTCCTAGCCCCCATCCCTCTCCTCTCACAACCACCAGTTTGTTCTCTGTATTTATGAGTCTGTTTTTGTTTTGTTTGTTTCTTTTTTTTGGTTTGTTTTCTGGATTCCACATATAAGTGAGATCATACGGTATTTGTCTTTCTCTGTCTGACTTATTTCACTTTGCACTTAACCTCTAGGTCTATCCATGTTGTCACAAATGGCAAGATTTCATTCTTTTTATGGCTGAATAATACTCCATCGTGTATATGTACCATCTCTTCTTTATTGATTCATCTGTCAGTGATGGTTAGGTTGCTTCTATATCGTGGCTATTGTAAATAATGTTGCAATAAACATAGGGGTGCACATATCTTTTTCAATTGGTATAAATACTCAGAAGTGGAATTACTGGATTGTATGGTATTTCTATTTTTTTAAAGATTTTATTTATTTATATGACAGACAGAGATCACAAATGGGCAGAGAGGCAGGCAGAGAGAGGGAAGCAGGTTCCCTGCTGAGCAGAGAGCCTGATTCGGGGCTTGATCCCAGGGCCCTGGGATCATGATGTGAGCCGAAGGCAGAGACTTTAACTCACTGAGCCACCCAGGCACCCCTGGTATGTCTATTTTTAAACCTTTGGGGAAACTCCATCCTGTTTTCCACAGCGGCTGCACCAATTTATATTCCCATCAATGGGGCAAGAGGCTTCCCTTTTCTCCACATCCTCTCCAACACTTACTATTTCTTGTCTCTCTGATAGTAGTCAATTCTGGTTTGTGTGTGGTGATATCTCATTGCACTTCCATAATGACTAGTGATGTCAAGCAGATCATCTCTTGGCCTTCTGTATGTCTTCTTTGGAAAAATGTCTATTCAGTTCCTCTGCATTTTTTATTAGATTTTTTTGGTATTCATTTGTATGAGTATCTAGATAAGTAGGGAGGTAGGTAAGTAGATAGATGGAATATACATATATATGATCTATATACACTATAGATCTATAGTGTATATAGATACTATTAACTCTTTATCAGATATGTCATTTGCAAATATCTTCTCCCATTCGGTAGGTCACCTTTTTGTTTTGTTGACGTTTCCTTCCCTGTGCAAGAGTGTTTTAATTTGATGTAGTCCCGAATGTTTATTTTTGGTTCTGTTTCCCTTGCCTGAGGAGACAGATTCAAAAAATATTGCTAGGGACGATGTTCATGAGTTTACTGCCTGTGTTCCTTTTAGGATCTTTATGGTTTCAGGTCTCACATTTAGGTATTTAATCCATTTTGAGTTTATTTTTGTGTCTGCTGTAAGAAAGCAGTCCCGTTTCCATTCTTCTGCATGTGGCTGTCCAGTTTTCCCAGCACCATTTGTTGAAGAGACTGCTCTTTCCCATTGTACATTCTTGCCTTCTTTATTGAAGATTGATTGACCATATAGTTGTGGGGCTATTTCTGGGCTCTCTATTGTGTGCCATTGACCTACGTGTCTGTTTTTGTGCCAATACCATACTATTTCGATTACTACAGCTTTGTAGTATATCTTAAAATCTGGGATTGTTACACCTCCAGCTTTGTTCCTCTTTCTCAAGACTGCTTTGGACTGCATAGGACTAAGCATTTTGTATACCATCTAACCACTGGCTTTATTTTCCTATCCTTATTTTTTCCCTTTCATCAGATTTCCCCACCAATTTATCTTATCTTCTTATATTGTAGGTATTTTTATAAGCTACCTCAAATCCGATACGGAATCAGATGAAGAATTAATCACTTGGTAAGTAAATCTTCACAATGGGAGGGGGCTGAGATCCTGGAATCCTTGTCAGCAGCAGGAAAGGAACTGGTGGCAAGAGAAAGAGCCACACGTTTTCTGTCGCCCAGAGCAGCACTGATCCACACAGAAAGGACCCACGTGGTGAGGCCTTGTGAGTAGAAGCCCCACGGGAGGCACTGTGATCCAGCAACTACACCATGCATGAGTGAGGAGAGCTAAGACCTGGAGCTCCCCAGTCCCCAACTCTCCTGAACTGAGATGCAAGGTGAGGAAACAGGGAGAAGCTGAGCTGAGCTGGGTTTCTGCGCCCAGCGAGACTCGAAACAGAAATAAGATACATGTTACAAAATAAGGAAAATTACACTTCTCACCCACGAGTTTGTGAGCCAAATGTAAAAACACACTTTCCATAACAAAATGGGTTTGTGGCGGCTGGCAGAGGGCCAGTAAGTTAGCTGTTCCCGAAATGCAGCCCGGACTCTGAGAGGGCTCCCCTACGTGGCCTCTCGAGGCAGGTTTGCCCAGGGTCCCCAGATCCTCTCCCTCAGCAAAAGGGTGTGGGTACAGTCTCATAAGTAAGTTTGCGACTTTGTTATTACAATCAGAATCCAGCCAAGAGAACGTCTCACAAATACTTTCTATCTGTATTATTCCACAAGAAGATTTTCCACAATAAAAGGCATGGAATTACTAATACGACAGAAATAGATTTCAGAGACGAGCTATAAGTGCTAACAAAGTCTACTTACAAATAATCCCAGGAGAATGTAATTCGCAGGCACCTGACGGCGGAGTTTCCCGCAGCAAGCAAGTACAATCAGTACAACAAAAAATGCCGGCCTGAGGATAATTTAAAGCCATGTGTTATTTGCTTCCAGTGATTATATCATATGATATAGGTAAATAAATAGAGATAGAGATATGTTACTATATATTATCATCTGATACTAAGTGTAAACAAAAATATATTCAGATGATTACCTTTGCTTTTTTTTTTTTAGCTTTTAAAACTAACTTTGCTCATTGCCAGCCATAGCATTTTTAAAATTTTTATTTTGAAATAATTATAAATTCACAGGAAGTTGCAAAAGACAGAGAGGTCCCGTGTATCCTTCACTCCGTTTCCACCAAAGGTTCCATCTTACATATTTATAGTATGATACCAACACTGTTAATTTGACATTCGTGCAATGTATGTGTAATGCTGTGTCACAGAACTATGACACAGATCTGTGTAGATATGTGTAACCAGCACCACAATCGAGATTTGAAACTATCCCATCACTAAAACATCAACAAAGATCTTCCTCATGCCATCCCTTTCTGGTAACATGCACACACGCACCCTAGCTCTTAGTAACCACTAATTTGCTTGTTTTCCATCTCTATAATCTTGTCATTTCCAGAATGTTATATCTTTACTTAATTTTTAATAAAGAACCTCAATCAATAGTTGGTAGAAAAATCACTTTTTATGAAATCCAAGAATACTTACAAGATTGCATAGGTGAACCAAGCATTCATGAGCACCCAAGTTTTTAAACCTTTCCTGATTAAAAAAAAATAATATAGTGTTAAGCAATAAATTGTTTCTTTTTCTAACTAACATAATATTAAGTAGAAGTAAAACAATCTCATGACAAAGGGGTAAACCCTAAATGATTGGCAATGACAAATGAGTGCAATAATGAAACCTAGAACAATACCTTGCTTCTTAAAATAGACTCATAAAAAGATAGTCATGTAAGTAAAATCTGTATGAATGTAAATGTCCCGGGGACATTTTTATTTTCAAAGAAAAAAAACCTGAGATCGCTATGTATAGAAAGTGAAAAGAAAAAAAAATCAACTTCTTATATATTTGTTTTGTAAATGGAGATTTTCATGAGCTAGGTTTAAGCAATGATGGCTCATAGTCCCCGAAATATTTTCTGCATTTAACAGTGTCCCAAGTCTCTGGGGCCTCCATAATCTCACCTTTTTTTCTTTTATCCAGTTTTTTTTTTTTTTAAGATTTTATTTAGTTCTTTGTTAGAGAGAGAGGGAGAGCGCACAAGCAGGGGAAGCAGCCGCAGGCAGTTGGGCTCCCTCCCCGCTGAGCGGAGAGCCCAACGCGGGACTCAGTCTCAGATCCCCAGGACCATGACCTGAGCCAAAGGCAGACACTTAACCAAATGAGCACCCAGGTATCCCTTCTTTCATCCATTTTTGCCTGTGGAAATAGCTCAGGGAAAATAGAAAATAAAACAGACCCCAAATAAGAGTAAGACAAAAAGACCTTGGTTTAGGAAGTTGAAGAAAACTGTAGAAATCTACCAACACCTCGGTCTAAGAGTTGCCTCAGAAACAACAAAGCTATAGAAATATCATATCCTATGGACGATTAAGAAAAAATAGATAATGTTTAATGATCAGAATTAAGTTGAGTTGATTCAATAAGAATTAATGTGAACAACTTAGTATTTAATTTACATCAGTAACAACAACTTACCAGAAAAGAAACACGCTGACAATTGCCCCAGTGACCACCAACTGAGCTGACAGGATCAGGAACACTTTTATAATGAAAGCTGAAGAGACAGAAACATTATTTTTATGACACCATATTCAAAAGTAAAAATAGAAATGTAATTATCTTTTTATGATGCTTAACAAAAAGGATATTTCCTGTGACTTTTTAAGGCTGGGGAAGGAGCACCAGTTTAGAGTCAGCAAATTGAATAACCACAGAAATACAGCTCTGCACACCTTGTGGAAAATACTCCACTTGGATTGTTACAGGTGTTTTATTGGTGATCTGAGGGTTTACCCATGGAAGCCCCAAAATCTAAAAGACAAACAGGGATTAATTCCTTACTAGGCACACCCCATCCTCCTTAGGACCCAAAGTGACCTGAAAGTCTCTGGATGTTGCAGGCCATCGTGAGGGGTCCGGCTCCACCCATGGGCGCAGGTACAGAAGGCAGTTAGCCCTCAGAGACGGATGCGGGATGCAGGATGCGGGCCTTCTCAGAGCCTTCCCACCACTTCTCTGGCCAGCCTGCCTGCCTGCAGCAATTCCCTTCCCTTCCCTTCACCTCAAGCAGAAACTAAATAAATGAGGAATTAGAAGGAAGAACAAGGAGGTCACAGTGGTATGCCAAAGCCAAGTACAGAGGATGGCAGCATCTCTTTTTGCTTCCTTCCCCCTGCACAGTTCTTCCTGGAGCCCTCCGAATACGGTGCTAAATATGATGACAGTGAGCTGTTTGGTAGCTTTGTCTCCATTTTAAAAGAGAAAAAAATTCTGCTTGGAGATGACTGACAGGATTGTCAGCTGTGTCCTTTGGCTGGGTGGTGTCAACGCATAGGAAAGGGGACAACAAAGAAATAGGATTGAGCTGTCTTAATCACAATACCAGAACATAGGTGCCCCAGTGTGGGCTGCCTCCATTAAGATATTCAGGTGGTCGACATTTATTGCACATCTACTATATATCAGAGACTGGGAGGGAATAAATATTAAATGTGGCCCAGCCTTAAGACATAAGATTTTAGAATAGAATTGACAGTCCAGAAATAATCCCTTATATTTATGGTCAACTATATCTAACAAATGTGCTAGAACAATTCAAGGGAGAAAAAATAGCCTTCAACAAAATGTGTTGGGACAACTGGACATACACATACCAAAGGAATGAATTTGGACCCTTTCCTCATGTCATACACTAAAACTAGTAGTTTAGAATGGATCATAAATGTAAGCATGAAAAACAAAACTCTTTAAAAAAAAACAAACTCTTGGGGCACCTGGGTGACTCAGTCTGTTAAGTGTCCAACTCTTGGTCTCAGCTCAGGTCATGATCTCAGTGTCTTGAGATCAAGCCCCACATCGGGGCTCCGCACTCAGCAGGGAGTCTGCTTCCCCTCTCCCTCTGTCCTTTGGTCCCTCCCCTGCTCGTGCATTCTTTCTCTCTTTCTAAAGTAAATAAATAAATAAATAAATCTCTTTTAAAAAGAAACAAAACTCTTGGAAGAAAGCATAGACGTAAATCTTTGTGAGCAGAAATTAGGCAATGATTGCTTTAGATATGACACCTAAAGCACAAAGAAAGAAAGAAAGAAAAAAACAAACAAATTGGATTTCATCAAAAGTAAAAGTTTTGTGCTTCAAATGATACCATCAAGAAAGTGAAAGTGAAAAAAAGAACCAACAAACTGGGAGAAAATATATGTCAACCATGTATCATGATATGGGACTTATACCTAGATTACACAAAGAACTCTTACAATTAAAAAACAGACAGATAAATAATTAAAAACAGGCAGAGCTTGTGTAGTGCCCCTGCCTGCTGACACTGGGCTTGGCCACATGACTTGTGTTGGCCAATGAGACATAAGCATGTGTGAAGCCAGGAAAGGCTTGAAAAACTGCTTGCACAACAGGGCTTGTCTACCTGGTATACTTTTCCTTGGGACCCAGGTCCCACATGATGAGAAACTCAAGTCATAAAGAGAAAGCCTACAACCAACACCAACTTCCAGCCATGTCAGGGAGTCATAATGACCACTTCAGCCTCAGCTGTCATCTGATTACAATGCATTAGAACCCCCAGTCAAGACCAGCCCAAGAACTGCCCAGCTGAACGCAGTCAATCCACAAAATCGTAAGAGATAATAAAATGGTTGCTGTGTTTTGGGCAGAGGATTTTTCTTCAAAGAAGATACTCAAATGGCCAATAAGTTTGTGAAAAGATGTTCAACATCATTAGTCATTAGGGAAATGTAAATCAAAACCACAAAGAGTTATCACCTCACATACACTAGAATGGCTACAAGAAGAAAGACAATAACGAGTGTTGACAAGGACGTGGAGAAACGGTCCCCCCTCACACACTGGTGGTTAGAATGTAAAACGGTGCAGCCGCTATGTTTAATATTCCTCAGAATTACCATATAACCCAATGATTCCTAGGTAGCTACTACACACACAAAAAATGAAGACACATGTCTATACAAAAACTCAAATATGAATATGGATCACAACATTATTCCTAATAACCAAAAAGTAGAAACAGAGCAAATGTCTGTCAGCTGAAGAATAAATAAACAAGGCGTTGGAATACTATATGAGCATAAAGAAGGAATGAAGTTCGGAAACAACATACTACAACATGGGTGAACCTTGAAAACCTTATGCTAAGTAAAAGAAGGCAACCTCAAAAGGTCACACATCATAGGATTCCATTGATGTGAAATATCCAGAACACACAAATTCATAGAGACAGAAAGTAGGTTAGTGGATGTCAGAGGCCAAGGGGCAGGATCGGATGGGGATTGACTGCCAATGGGTATGAGTTTCTTTTTGTGGTGATAGTTGCACAACTCTGTAAATATACAAAGAATCGTTGAATTGTATCCTAAAAAAAGGTGAATTTTATGATCTGTAAATTGAATAAAGCTGCTTTAAACAGTGATAGCTCCCCAGCCCCATAGCTTCTCATCCATTACCCTGCTATACTTTCCCTATGTTTCCATAGGACTTTCATTTTTTGGCATACCATATAATTTTTTTAAAGTGGGACAGGGCCCAGTCTCTGCTCTCCAGGAGAGACAGACCCAAATAACTAACTCTAATGGTGTTGAGGAGATCTTCACCTGGTTTCCCCATGTGTTAAATGACACTACAACGCCTTCATGTACCCTTCATGTACAGGGTTGTTGTAAGGACTAAATGCAAAACTCTTCCTCTTGGGGCACGTGGGTGGCTCAGTGGGTTAAAGCCTCTGCCTTCGGCTCAGGTCATGATCTCAGGGTCCTGGGATTGAGCCCCGCATCGGGCTCTCTGCTCAGCAGGGGGCCTTCTTCCTCCTCTCTCTCTGCCTGCCTCTTTGCCTACTTGTGATCTCTGTCTGTCAAATAAATAAATAAAATCTTAAAAAAAAAAAAAAAACAAAACCTCTTCCTCTTACACAACTCTCGCTGCTGAAGGACTGGCCCTGGGGGCAGAGGTGGCTCATGGCTCCATTCTCCCTGGCTTCCTCACCACCCAATACCTATCTGATTAAAAAGGACAATTGACCCAACCAGAAAGCTACAGATGGAGGTGGCCGTGGGATCCCGGCAGGGTCAATGGCACGCGTGTGGAAGTTCTTGGGTATGGTTTCTAGGAAAGCCTCTGAAAAAAAGTCAGATTTGGCTTACTCTCAGGCATCTGTCCATGAATGGCACCTCTTGGAGCTTTCGAGGCAGCAGACCAGGCTTGGCCTTTCTTTGCCTTTGCCTTTCCCTACCTGGAAAGCTAGGGATCCAAAAGCATCTTTCCAGCCACAAGATGGGGGGTGAGGGCTGCAGGGAGACACAATGGGACTCAAAGCTCACAGTCCACATTTAAGTTGTCCAAGCTCTAAGAAGGTCTAAGGAGGACACACTGGTCATGCCTTGAACTGCATATTTCATTAAAGGAAAAAGACATTTATTGAATCCACAATTCTCTAGGTTTCTACTGCTCACAGCTGAATGTATTTCCCATACAAAATTAATATTTAGGGGCATTGAATTAATATGCTTTAAAACTAAAGCCAGTATCATAGCATCACCTCGTAGGGAAGTAAGAACATTCTACGGTCAGTGAGTAATACATATTTCCTGAGGGAACCACACATTATTTGCCATAATACATTTATTATGAATTTCTGAATACCCTGGACAACTTAGGGGCCATCTCCCACAACAGCCCTGTATCATGTTTCATGGCAAAGCATAATTGGGAAAAACTAAAGGTCAAGTTAAACTTCCTAACAATCCACTCTGTGGAAGCATTTTGAGAGAACACTTGCTTTTCTCTTCCAAAAAGGTAATTTTATGCTCACCTCTGCGGATCGATGCATCTGAGAATGGATTGGCTAAATTATTGCTCTCATCTGGGGTGGTCTCATCTGAAATTTGTACCACATAGACATCCGCTTGCTCTCTTGTCTTTGAATGTGGATTCCCATGAGTTTTTTGTGGCTCAGAAGGTGCAGATGTGGAGGACTGACCAGACTTGATCTGGACGTTACTATCTGCTGCTTTCCGAACCAGATGATGATGACCTCCAGAACTAAAGTCTGTTGGTTCACTGGCCTCCAAGTCCATTTTCCTGGAAGGGGAGAATTGTTATTCAAGTCCTGTGCTCATAACTACTACAATCTTAGCATCCTCATAACTTTCAATGATTTTTTCTTTTCTCTTCTTTTAATTAAAAAAATTATTTTTTTATTTTTTAGTAGGCTCTACACCCAGCATGGGGCTTGAACTCACAACTCTTAGATCAGGAGTCACATGCTCTACTCACTGAGCCAGCCATGTGCCCCTCAGATGATGTTTTCTTAATTGTAACTCCCTTAGCTCAGGACTTACCAAATCAATACTTAACAAATATTTACTGGATAAATGATGAACAGATACTTTTAAGATGAGGCCTATAGAGTGAAATAACTTGCTTTATAATGAAATTAATATGTTTATAAATTCATCTGCAAGGAGTTCGTAAGTTCCCTCTTATGTGCCAAGTGTGGAGCTACCCAGGTCACCTTGACCTTCAAAGTACTTATATTTTGGAAGAGAAGATAATAAAACAAGCAGTGGTATAAAGCCAAAATAAGCAGGGTCAGGAATGATGGAAGATGATACAAGAGCCCCTCATAATGTCAGGAGGAACATGCAGGACATAGAAGAGGTGGTCACAAGCTTCCTGAGAAAGTCAAGTTTCAGCCAAGACTGGAAGATGAGTAGGAGGAGGAGGTGGGGAAAGGTTTTCTAAGGCAGGGGAGGCAGCCTGGACCAGAACTGGAAGAAACAGAGTGGGCCCAACTGAATCACAAGTGTCCTTATGATCATACTTATAAGACGGAGGCAGGAGGATTGGAGTCACAGAAGGAGAGGTGACAACCGGAGCAGAGGTCAGAGTGACAGAGCTGCTGTCTCTAGTGATGGAGGAAAGGGCCATGAGCCAAGAACGCAGGAGACCTCAGCAAGTTGGAAAAGGCAAGGACATGTATTCTCCCCTAGCTCCTCCCAAACCGAATGCTGGCACTTTTAGGCCAGTGAGACCGATCTGGGACTTCTGACTTGCAGAACTGTAAGAGAATAGATTTGTATTGTTTTAAGGCATTATATTAGTAGTGGTTTGTGACAGCCATAGGTAACTAATACAATGGGGGAGTTACTGAAGGTTCTCCAGCAGGGGACCATGGAGATCTGACTAGAAAGACTGCACTAGGGTGCCTCAGTCGGTCAAGCGGCTGCCTTTGGGTCAGGTCATGATCCCAGGGGCCTGGGATTGAGTCCCGCCTCTGGCTCCCTGCTCCCCGGTGAGCCTGCTTCTCCCCCTCCCTCTGCCTCTCCTTCTCTCTCTCTCTCTCTGTTTCTCATGAATAAATTTATAAAATCTTAAAAAAAAAAAAAAAAGACTGTAATGGTCACAGTGTGGAGAAAGGGCCAGAATAAGCAACGAGACCAGAAATCCAGATGAGAAGTTACAGTGGCTCTGATACAGTGCTTTGGAACAGAGCACAGTTCTTAGAAAACCAGTACGAAATGAACCAAAAATGGCAAAGAAAAGCCCCCCATTAGCTTCACAAAGACATGAAGACTCAGACAAGCCCCTGTTCCTGGCCTCCTGCCTCACAAAGAAGAGTCTGAGGAGATTGCTGAGAAGGCCAGGGCTTGGGCAAACCATAGACCAACCGGGAATGGCATAAAAAGAAGGTCTGAACAGAACGCCACGCTCTTGGAAAGGCCGACTCCATTTTATATAGATGTCTTTCTCAAATTAACCTCTAAATTTTACAAAATTCACTGGGATTTATTTTTCATGCTTGAAAACGTATCAGAAAGAGTAAATATATGAGGATAATCAAGAAGAAAATTGAAAGTGAAGGATTCTGGGGAGCTGGGGAGTACTGACTTACCTTATTGGAAACCAAAATATCATGAAGCTACAGGATGAAAAGTATGGTTGTAGCATGTCAGTAGATAAACGGATCGATGGGATGGAAGAGATGTAAGAAATAGACCTATGTGTATATGGGAATTTAAAATTTGATAAAGGGGGGGCGCCTGGGTGGCTCAGTTGGTGGTGTCAGACTCTTGATTTTGGCTCAGATCATGATCTCAGAGTCATGAGCTTGAACCCCATATCATGCTCTGTGTTCAGAGGGGACTCTGCTTGAACTTCTCTCTTCCTCTCCCTCTGCTCCTCCCCTACCCCAGTCATTCTCTGTCTCTGTCTCTCTCTCTCAAATAAATAAATAAATCTTTAAAAATAATTTTTTTTAAAGGTGGCATTTCAAATTATTGTCCCATGGTATTGGAACAGGTAGCTAAAAATACATTCCAGATGAATTAAAGATATTATATAATAATAGCCATAGATATTCTACAAGAAAATATCAAGTATTTTTGTAAGCCTTGTAAGAATGATACCATAAAGGAAATTCTTGCCAGATTTGGTGTACAAGAAGCACTTTTAATATCATTACAAAAAGAGACCACTAGGGGCGCCTGGGTGGCTCAGTGGGTTAAGCCTCTGCCTCAGGGTGGTAGAATCGAGCCCCCGCTCGGGCTTTCTGCTCAGCAGGGGGCCTGCTTCCCTCTCTCTCTCTGCCTGCCTCGCTGCCTGCTTGTGATCTCTGTCTGCCAAATAAATAAATAAAATCTTAAAAAAAAAAAGACCAATAACTCTGAAATGCAAAAGTATGAAAATAAAGCATGCAATGTTTACTATACTGTAAGAAGTTTTTTTTTTAAGATTTTTTTTTTAATTTATGTATTTGACAAACAGAAATCACAAGTAGGCAAAGAGGCAGGCAGAGAGAAAGGAAGGGAAGCAGGCTTCCTGCTGAGCGTCGGGCTCCATCCCAGGACCCCGGGATCATGACCTGAGCCGAAGGCAGAGGCTTTAACCCACTGAGCCACCCAGGCGCCCAAAAAGAAGTTTTTAACAAGGAAAAGATAAGCAACTCATCAGAAAGATGAGAAAAGAATGTTAATAGGCAATTCATAAAGGAACTTAAAGTGGTCAATAAACTTAGGAGATAATACCTCACAAATAACAAAGAAACGCAAATAAAAACAATTGTGTACATTTTTCCCCCCAAAAGTAAAACATAATTTTCAGACTTGCAAGGGTGTGGAGAAATGGATAACCCAGGGCCACATTCTGACCTGTGAGAGTCCTATATACATTTGCCTTTGAGGGTACCCTCTCTATAAAAAAATATTTAGATGTACATTTTATGGCTGCACTGGCATAAAAAAATACGATTCAGGCTGGATTCTTTATACATTATTTATTCATTATTATTATATTCACTTTTTTCCTCTTGATTGTAAAAGAAATTGAATTATTTTCATGACCCTTAAACCCATGTGGGGTCCTAGGCAACGTGCCTCCTGTGCCCGGAGGCTAAGTCAGCCCTGAGATAACATCAAGCAGTTGACAGGGGTGTAAACCTTTCTTTTGTCGGTAATTTGGCAGCATCAGCTTCAAAATGTGCATTACTTTATACCCAGCAATTACATTTTCAGGAACTTACCCCATAAAACTACCCACACAAATAGGCAATGATACATATTTAAGGCAGCTCAAGACATTATTCACTGTAACTGCAAAAAAATTTTTTAAACAGACTAAATCAATCCTTAAGAAATGGTTAAATTGATTTTAGCAAAGAAAAGGTCGGTATGTATGGATTGATGTCAGAAGTTCCCTCTGACACACTGTTGAGTAAAAAAAGCTCGAGTAGAGAATATGTAATAGGATCACTTTCATGTCTTATACACCACACACATACACATTTCCAGAAGCTGAAGAGATGTAGGACAAACTGTTAATATTGTTATCTCTAACACTGCAGAGCTGGGGAGCACACTCTGAGTTGTATGAATTTTTATAGTGAGCATTTATTATTTATACTAAAAAAGATATTTACATTTTGAAGAGAAAAAGAAATATTTCTCTTTTTGATAAAATCTGGAGCTCCTCTGAGGAAAACTGTCCTCACACTCAGCTGAGAAGCACTGAAAGATGCCGGAACACCCAAGCTGGTTTCCTTCTTGGCGGTCCTACAAATCAGAATGGGGAGAGGCAGCGAGAGAGTTTCAAAGCACTCAAAACCAAAACCAAACAAAAATCAAAGGCAGCTGAGTTTTCCTCATGAAACTACAGTTGGCTGGTGCCTTAATCATAAAATGAGGCATTCACCTGGTCCTCAGAATGCTTTCTTGCCTCCAGAGCCAGTGGTCATCCCAAGGACAGGCAGGCCCTGGGGCTGAGAAGGAAGTTCTGAGTGACAGTTAGGGGAGTGGCAGTTGGAGCACCGGCTGGGCCAGGGATCCTGCGGCCTAGAAGAGGGGCTCCCAGTCAAGTCTAGTTGCTGAGACTCCCAGGGGTCTGAGGCTGTGTGCTGAGTCTCAGGGAGGCCTACGCCTGAACCTCCAAAGCCAATGGCATGTCAGAGTCCTAAACCCTTAGCCCGAGGCTTCCAGAAGACCTGGTGTCCTTACCTTCTCCTGAGCAGGAGGAAGATACTTCAGAAACCCCACTAGGGACCCTGAACAATTATTTCAAATAAGTAAGACTTGGTTCTGACAAAGCAGGCATTGGTTTTTCTGGGGGATGATAACGCACCCACTCCCCCGTGGTATAGGGAGATGCCTCCCCGGGGCTGCCGGCCAATAAACCCGGGAAGCCTGATTCAGGCTGCGGGGTGACAGAAGTCAGACGACGGGGTAGCCGGACAGCAAGGAGAGGCATGGGGACAGATGCTTGTCCTGAATGGAGACTGCTTCTGAGAACAGGCTGACTGAGGTATTAATCTGCCCATTAAACTGCCCATTAGGGCATGCCTACTATGTGCAGGGCAGAGAAGAAACCCAAAGAGGAAGAAAGCTAAGCTTCCCGTCCTCCGCATGCTCACAGTCCCGTGGAGGAGACACAGATGCACTGTAGCCACACCGTAAGGTCGGCGAAGGAAGGGACAGAGCAGGGAAGCTATGTCAGGGAGTTGGAGAATGGAGAGGCATCCTGAGCCGATTCTGGAGAGGACAGGCTAGGGTGGGAAGCGTTGGGAGGGAGCACATTCCAGGGAGAGGGAACAGCCAGAGGACAGGGCACGGGGTAGGGAGCCCGCACAACAAAGTGATGGCATTAGGTTCCCACAGGGAAGGTATGTCTGCAGTGAGAGATGGACAGCATGAAGCCCCTCCTGAGGATGAAAAAGGGAAAGGCTGGCAAGCATGTCTGCCTGGGCTCTTCTCTCCTGCACCTGCTGGCAGTGTCACAGGTCTCACTCACGCTCTGTCCCGTCCACAGTCTCTCTCCCTAGTTTGTCCCCCGTAGACAATGTGAGTTAACGTTTTCCCAAGGTTGCCTGTCAGGAGGGTATAACCAATGACTTGACTGATCTGATCAAAAAAATGCTTCATTTTCCTCTCCTATTGGCCTCAGAATCAACATTAATCCGGCACTTACCAAACGTAGAAGTGTTTACAGCCTCACAGGTACTAACTTACCGACTCCTCACCATGACCCCGGGAGGGATATGCTCTCGTTGTCCTCGCCTGATAGGTAAGTAAGCGGAGACGCGGGTGCTCTGCCCCGGAGCTGCACAGGACAAGGGTCTGAGTGCCCAAGGAGCCCCACAGTGCCCATACCCACCGGGACACAAAATGGGATGCACAGTACTCTCTTTGAAACCAGGCTGTGGTATATTTATTCCTGTCTTCACAGCACACGCTTGCTCGCTCTCTATATCTCACAGACACACACACACACACACACACACACACACACACACACACACACACACTGAGTAGAATTTTCTCAGGCATCCCCGCAGGCACAGATTGTCTCTGTGTGCAGTTGAACCCTTTCCCTGTGTCCAGGCTGGGTCTCTCTCTCTCTGCTTTTGTTTCAGTCTGAGATCTCTCACTGGCACCTGGGCACTGGGGAGCCCAGCCTGGATGGTTGTGGTTCATGCTCCTTCTGAGGCCCCAGGAAGGGAGCAGGGGATTGGGTTACAGACTTCATTGAGTTGCCTTCCTAAGTTCTTTCCTCGCACTCACTTCCCTCATCTCCCAACTTTCCCCTTCGCCCCTGGCCCCATCACATTCTCTGCCTAGCAGCCCTGTTTGTCCCCGTGGCACATGGCTCTATTACGCTCTAGCGCAGTCTGCACAGGACTTAATGGCTTTGCTGCTTGGAGAAGCCCACTCACTGACTTAGGAAAAGCCAAGCACAAGAACTAATCAAATTTTCACACAGCCCTGAGGTGGACAATACCATCCTCACTCTACAGACAATGACCAGAGCTGCGTGAGGATGTCCAGCCTCCAGTCCTTGAAGGAGACCAAAAACACTATACACTGCTATCTCCAGCTAGGACAGGATTTTTAAGGCTGAAAAACTGCCGTTGTTTCCTTTTTTCCCACTAGATATTTTCTTTTCTTACTTTTTTTTTTTTTAAGATTTTGTTTATTTATTTGACAGAGAGAGAGATCCCAAGTAACAGGCAGGCAGAGAGAGAGGGAGAAGCAGGCTCCCCGCTGAGCAGAGAGCCCAATGCGGGGCTCAATCCCAGGACCCTGAGATCATGACCCAAGATGAAGGCAGAGGCTTAACCCACTGAGCCACCCAGGCACCCCTCCCATTAGATATTTTCTTTCTTTTTTTTTTAAATAAAAGGAGCAGATGATGTAGTGAAAAAAATTCAAACAATACAAAATGAAAAGTGAAAGTCTCCCTCACCAATTCTGTAACCATCAATTGACAACAGTTTTCTAATGGACTAAAACAAATACTCATACACACATACAGCTTTTAATTTTACATAAAGTGATCATATTTTATACATTGTTCTATAAATTGCTTTCTTTTCTTTATCCTTTCATATCAGCCCACAGAAGAACCTCAGTTAATTTCCTGTGTCGCCCAGGATGAAATCCAAAGTCTTTACTTTGGCCAACATAATTTTTTTTTAACGATTTTATTTATTTATTTGACAGAGATCACAAGTAGGCAGAGAGGCAGGCAGAGAGAGAGAGGAAGAGAAGCAGGCCTCCCGCTGAGCAGAGAGCCCGATGCGGGGCTCAATCCCAGGACGCTGGGATCATGACCCGAGCCAAAAGCAGAGGCTTCAACCCACTGAGCCACCCAGGCGCCCCATGGCCAACATAATTTTGATGCAAAAATTTGACAAAGATATTATAAGAAAGGAAAATTATAAGCCCATCTTACTCATGAACATAGATGCAAAAATCTTAAAAGTATTAGTAAACCAAATCCAGCAATATGTGAAAAGGATAGTATATCACGACCAAGTTGAATTCATGCCAGGAGTTGTAACGTTAATTTAACATTCAGAAATATATCCATGTAATCAACACATTAACAGATAAGGAAGAAAAAGTATTATGATAATCTCACAGAGAAAGCCATTTGATAAATTGTGCACATTTGTTATGCAAATAGAAATAGAAGGGAACTTTCTTAACCAAAGGGAATCTACAAAATCTATGATGGCAGATGTCAGTATAGCTGTTATCTCTGGGTAAGGGGCAAGTGGGGGTTTTTGTGGTGGTAACATTCTATCTCAGAAGGGTGGAGGGCATGACTGGAAGCTATGGGAACTGACAAAAACAGGAGATGGAGATGGAGATGGAGAAGCGGGATGCGAAAGAATGGAGGAAACAGGGTTTGGGTGTTCATGTGGATGTTGACCCAACCCAGGATAGTGTCCTATGATGGAGAGGAAGCTGGTGAGCCAGGAGTCAAGGTTCTCTGTGAATGAGAGGGAGTAATATGTGGGTGAAGTACAAAGAGAAGTATACACTAGGAAATGGAGACATGCATTAGGGTGCATGAAATTTATGTACAAGATGATTACAACCTCACATGTACTGACTTATGGACTCTTCACTGTGACCTCTAGATGCCCTTCACTGGGTGAATGGTTCTAAAACAAGGAGACAACAGTCCTTATCTATTTTCCTCAACCACTTTTACAGTTGGTCTTAATCCCCATGAAGGTCCTGGAAAGTGGTTAATATTTCGTTCTACTATTGGGGAAACCTAGATTCAGAGCAAGAATGCCTGAGCCACAGCCCAGGCCCCAGGGCTCTTTGAGGGCCTTGGGATGTGGTGTCAGAGCAGAGGTCCAAATCAGGGGTCCAGGGGTCCAAATCATGGTCCCTCCCTTAATCATCAGTTTACAATAAAATAGGGGTAGTAGCTTCTTTCAGGGTTGTCATAAGCACTAAATGAGATTTTGTGACATCGTAGGCATTCAATACAAGTTTTCTTCTTTCTCTCCCTGGGTCATGCCACCAGCATATTCATTGGGATGTCTCCATGTGTATCAAGTCTAGAAAACCCAGGATCCTGAAAACGGGTATGCAACCACTAAGCTATGAAGTGAGGCTGAAAAGCGGAGACCCCTTTCCTTGGTGAGGCTTGTTCTGCCAGCCACATTAAAAAGAGGGGAGCTGGCTTGTCATAATGCTCTCTAGGCCAAACCCGTTGTCTTTCCACTCTGATGCCATCACGGGCGTGCTGATCAGAGGCTACAGGATCTGTGATACCATCGTCACCCAATGGCTAAGGAACGTGTGCTTGACATCGTAGGCTTTAAAATGTGTTTCCACTTCGAACAAATAAATGTCCATGGGTACAACTCATATAAACAAAAGTACTTGGGGGTCTAAATTATAATTTTTAGGACTGTAAAGGCGTCCTCAGCAGGAATGTCAGATTTAGCAAATAAAAGTCCAGCACACCCAGTTAAATCCGAATTTCCGGTAAACAACGAATGCTGCGTGGGATACACGCATAGCAAAATATTATTCGTTGCTTCTCTGAAATTCAAATTTAATTTGGCGTTTTGCATTTTACCTGCCAATCCCATGCCTAAAGCCAAAAACTGTGCAACATCTTTTCCCAGAGGTGACCAGGTCCGAGCTACAGTCCACTTTAGAAGTTCCGGACGGGGCACTTCCGGTCGGGGGGCTACGGAGGCCCGCGCCGCGCAGGCCCCACCCATCGCCGGAAGCCTTCCAGGCCAGGCCCCGCCCCCGGGCCCGCCTCCCGGCGCTGTGGACCGCCCGCGGCTGGTGCCGGTCGCAGAGCGGGTGGAACCGCCTTCCCGCCTCCAGGGGGCAGCGGCCGCCCTCGGGTCCCTGCGTGGACAGCTCGGCGCCCGCGCCGCTCTTCCTGTCGCTGGGAGTGGCGGGCCGACCAGCGGGCGGCCCGGGCCGGCGGTCGCCATTCCCGTGTCGCTGCGCCCGCGGGGGCCGCCCGAGCCCGCCACGATGCCACTGGGCCTGAAGCCCACCTGCAGCGTCTGCAAGACCACGTCGTCCTCCATGTGGAAGAAGAGCCCACAGGGGGATATCCTCTGCCACCACTGCACGGGCCGGGGCGGCGCTGGCGGCGGGGGCGCCGGCTCGGGGGCGACTGGTGGGACGGGGGGCGGCAGCGGCGGTGGCGGCTTCGGCGCGGCGACCTTCGCCAGCACCTCGGCCGCCCCTCCGCAGAGCAACGGGGGCGGGGGCGGCAAGCAGGTGAGCTCCTTCGGCCCATCTGGCCGGCGAAGGCCGACCGGGCGTGGGGTGGGCGGAGATCGGCCGGGCGGGGACGGGGCGCGCGCGTGGGCTCTCCCGGATCACCGTGACCCTGCTAGGGAGGGCCGCCCGCTCCCAGCCACGATGAGATCTTCCCTGATTTGGCCCATTCAAAGCACCTTTTGTTATTGTGGGAAATTGAAAGTGTAAAGAAGCAAGACAATTTAAAACCCTTCAGAAATCCCCGTCGTCGTAATCACATTTTCGGTAGTAACCAGACCTCTCAATACACACACGTATACACACACGTAAACGGATCATGTTACTGGACCCACTTTACCTGTTAAAGTTTATTATTAGTTAATGTTATTAAGTGAGATTACCATGTCATTGTTTTAATTGGCAGCGTAAGTATTCCATTGTAGAAAGTTCCATACCTCGCCCGCTCCCTGGGGCTGGGGAGCTGAGTTGTTATGGGATGTTCTGCACTATAAACACAACAAACGGATAGTTCTTGCTTTGGCCTAGACTTCCTGGTGCACCTCTCCCATGACCTAATGTAAGTAGTTCACACCTTTTTGGAGGCTCTGGAGATGCTTGTCTAGGGCCCTCCCTGTTTTAATTAGCCTAGTTCTGGGATTACAACAGGGTAAATAGAAAAGCCACATTCTTACTTAATTTTTAAATAGCATTAGGTGGATACTCTGAAGTCCTTGTAAGATGGTGGTATCGGGACAGCAATCTTTCTACAATTTTATTTATCTTTTTTTGTTCTTTAATTGTTTATATAACAGAGTAAGCAGGAAATTCACAGGAGGTCTGCTCGGCTCAGAAACACTAAATACAAATCTGCTCCAGCTGCTGAAAAGAAAGTTTCCACTAAAGGAAAAGGGAGAAGACATATTTTTAAATTAAAAAACGTAAGATGATTGTGGACAGTGTCTTTTACAGTGATGGCATTGTGTGTGTAGTGTGTCCTGTCAGCGCCTTCATCTCTCATCTGAACTTTGTTCTTTCCCGCGTTTCTGCGGTATTCTGGGGAGTGGTCCGCACTTCTTAAAAGGAAGAGAGCTCCGTTGCAGGAAGCTTACTGTTTATAGTTAATAAAATTCTTTCTCTTTTTTTTAGCTTTTAATTTTTTCCACTGGAAAATATAAAATTATGAGTCTAAAAGAAACATAAACCTTGAATGCATTTGACTGGGTCCTCTCTGCAAGGAGGAGGTGGGATTATGTTTCTTGATATGGTCGGATATATTAAGGAAAAAAAATTTTTTTAAATTCTTTAAAGATCAAAGTAAATAGTACTGGAACTCATTCATTTCCATATTTGTTTGTTATTACAGCCCCAGAAAATGTATCTTACTGACTTACGATAATCAGTTGATGAATGTGAATCAAAAATTTGGCCAAACCTTTCTTCTACTGTAAGAACTGGATGGTTGGAAAACTTGCGCCGGGGGTAGTTGAAAGCACCTGTTTTTGCAGTAAACTCTCAGTATTTTTGTAACACAAGGGGGAAATGGTCATGCACAGTGGATGGTGCGTTGTAGTCTACTTTTTTAAACCTCAGGTTGGTTTTCTTTCCTTTCAGAACAGGAATGCTTCCCTTACCAGTGAAAGCATTTCTGACGATGGGCGTATTCATTTGTGAAACACAAGTAAATTCTTGTGCCGATTGGGATTTTTAATCAGAATAGTTGCCCCTAACTGATTTAAGACTTTTATAATTTGGTTTTCTTAAAATGAGGCACCTGCTGACAAAGCGTGTTAAGTAAATGCATGTGACTATAGGCGTATCGCTCACACACACAGTTTCCTCCTCTGTGTGGTGGAGTCTGCTCCGCAGTTATTTTAGTATCTGTTTCGCTAGCAACCCCTCTTCAAGGTTGTTCCCAAGACACATTTGGGGAGGCCTGGTTTTCGTGTTGTGGCATGTAAGCGTGTACTACAGCTTAAGAAGGGATGGCAGTAATGGCTGGGTGGTGGCAAACGACTTAGGACTCCAAGGAAGTTTCATGTAAGCTGAGTTCAGCCTCGCTGGAAAGTTACTTCTGATGACTAGCTGATCCCCGGCTGGTTCCATTGTTAAGTTGAGACGGAAAACGTCTTCAAGGAGGCACTTTTTCACCTTGTGTTCACCTACACGTTTAATGCCTTCCACTCCCGTTACGGCCAGGCCTTCGCAGCCAGGATATTGTTTCCAGCCCAATGTTAGTATGTAGTGAAGCTTCGAGAGCGCTTGAGATAGATCTCAGCAGCAATGGCAGAAGCTTGTGCTTTAGTTCTCAGCAACTTTTAAGCTGACGGTAGCAGATATAACCACAGAATTACTCAGACTGTGCTTTCCCACAACATTCAGAAAATCGTTCAGCTTTTTATTGCACTTCTTGTCAACGAGCAACAGATTTAGTATTTGTTAAGTCACAGAACTCTTGTAGATGACTGGAAAAATGCCTGTATACGCTACACACACATACACACTAGGAATGTGCTAATATTTTTACTTTTTTTTTCCCCTAGCCCATCAAAGCTCCTGAGTCTGTTTCCACTATAATCACTGCAGAATCAATCTTCTACAAGGTAAGCATCTATAGAGTTACTGAGGGACAATTTGGGCCTGTTGTATGATATGCTGCCAAATGTTGGATTTGTCTAAATGTCTCTGCTCCTCTGTATAACGTGTGACTGTTTTTTTTTTTTTTTTAAGATTTTATTTACAGAGAGAGAGACAGTGAGACAGAGAACACAAGCAGGGGGAGTGGGAGAGGGAGAAGCAGGTTTCCCACTGAGCAGGGATCCTGATGTGGGGCTCCATCCCAGGACTCTGGGATCATGACCTGAGCCGAAGGTAGATGCTTAACGACTGAGCCACCCAAGCACACTGTTTTTTGTTCTTTTCTAAGCTAGTTTTCCCTGTACTTGGCAGGTATAAAACATTTCATCCAGAGCTGAGATAGGAGGGGTAGTTGCTTATTGAAACATGGTATTTTTAAGTATTTTAAAATGCTATTGTATAGTGTGGAGTCATGAAAGCATGAGCCACCCTTGTCACTGTGACAGTCACTGTGGGAGAAGCGCAAAACGGGGACTTGGACGAAAGAGGGAGTAGAGACTTGATATCTAGTGGGTTGGGAAGGCAGAGAGATTCTAAAATGCCTTTAAGCAGAAGTGAGAGGAATTAGGGCAGTAGTAGGGATTAACATCTACAAGAAGCAGATAGTGAGAGAGAGTCCAAAATATTTTTTTTTAAGATTTATTTATTTATTTATTTGACAGAGAGAGAGATCACAAGTAGGCAGATAGGCAGACAAAGAGAGAGAGAGAGAGGGAAGCAGGTTCCCTGCTGAGCAGGGAGCCCGATGCGGGACTCGATCCAAGGACCCTGAGATCATGACCCTGAGATCATGACCCGAGCCGAAGGCAGCGGCCCCACCCACTGAGCCACCCAGGCGCCCCCAAAATATTTTGATAAAAGAATGAGGAAGTCAGGTTTCCCAGGGCCAGAGCCCACAACCTGCTCCTTTGGTGGGAGACATGACATATCATTTTTTTTTAAAGGATTTTATTTATTTATTTGACAGAGAGAGATCACAAGTATGCAGAGAGGCAGGCAGAGAGAGAGGAGGAAGCACGCTCCACGCCGAGCAGAGAGCCCGATGCGGGACTCGATCCCAGGACCCCGGGATCATGACCCAAGCCGAAGGCAGAGGCTCTAACCCACTGAGCCACCCAGGCGCCCCGACATATCATTATTTTTGAACCAGAAGGCTTAGGAAAGCAGTTGCAACACAGAAACGGCTTCCAAAGCCTGGTGGCCCTGACACAGGCAGCAGCCATTACATGCTGTTGGTGTTTTGGGGTCTGAACTATTTTGTGGGGGGCAGTGGAATGAGTTAGTGCTTCAAACCTGACCCAAGTGGACCAAACACTGAGAAACTCAAGTGTGATACTCTGTGTGTACCTTTCATGTTGTCAGTAGCCCAGAATCTGTGTAGTCTAGAATAGCCTCTACACAGGCAAACATTGCTCCTATGTTTCTGGCATTTCAGGCATTGCTAATAATAAAGTAGCTAAAGCTTAGTATGTGCTTGGTGTGTGTCAGGCCCTGAGGTGAGCGCTTCTTCGTTCTTTGAAGTAAACTCCACTCCATGAAATGCTACTGAAATGCTACTGGATCTCGGTTTTATGGATGAAGAGTGAAGCACAGAGAATTTCAAGAACTTGTCAAAGATTCTCTCGCCAACAAGTCATGGAGTGAGTCAGTCTGCTGGCAGAGCTCAGCTCTTGGCCCCACTGGCAAGTGGCTGTGTGACTGTGTTGAGACAAACCTCTCTGGTGTTTCTTCATCTATAAAAGAGGGGTTGTAAATAGCATCCACCTCAGTGGGTCAAGCGAGGTCCTGTCTGTTAAGCACTTAGCAGAGTAAGCGCTCAATGAATAGTAGAAATTAGCATCATCAGGTTTTCAAATTTGTGTATCACCCTCAACGCTGAACATAGTTTACAGATTAAGTCCGGAAGCAACTGGTTGGGAGGCACCTGGCTGGCTCAGTCAGTAGAGCATGCAGCTCTTGACATTGGGGTTGTGAGTGCAAATCCCATGTTGGGTGTAGAGATTACTTAAATAAATAAACTTAAAAAAAAAAAAAGGCAACTGGTTTGCCTAAGGATTTAGTGTACTAATGATTTCCAGGCATGTCTCAACCAAAAGGCAAAAGGTGTGTGGGACCTGTTATTACAAGTATCATATTTCTTTTTTTTTTAAGATTTTATTTATTTATTTATTTGAGAGAGAGAGCGCGCGCGCATGTGCATGCACATGCACACTGAGCGGGAAGCCTGCTGTAGGGCTCTATCCCAAGACCCAGAGATCACTACCTGAACCAAAGTCCGACGCTTAACTGCTTAACAGACTGAGCCACCCAGGCACCCCACAAATATGGTATTTCTTATTGCTGTCTGCCACCCCTGTTCGTTAGACAATAAGGACAAAGTGCAACAAAATGTTGAGGTCCTGCTGCCGATACGCAGGATTGCAGAGGCTGCTGCTGCAGGTAGCACTGGGGCAGGAGGGCTTAAGAGGTCACTGCCATCTGCTGAACTAGAGCCCAGATCAGGCATGCCAGGGGGAGCTGAGTGCAGCCGCTGGGTCTGACAGCCAGGAGTGTGGGCACCCAAGACCCCAAAGGGTTGAATGGCCTCCCTGTGGCAGAAGAGCCGCATGAACAGCTCTGCTTCCTCCTAATCCAGTGTTCACAGTATTGCGTTGATCTTCTTTCTCTTCTGCCAGAAACCCTGAAACCTCCCTGCAAATGAAGGGACTCCCTAGATTAAGTGCCTTAGTCATGATTAGTGCTTTCTGTATATCCATGTACAACACAACACAGACTAATAAACAGTTAACCAGGTTCCAGGTACTGCTCGCCACTGGAATCTTTTTTTTTTTTTTTTTTTTTGTAACATTTATTTATTTAGGCACATTTGGGTGGCTCAGTCGGTTAAGCATCTGCCTTTGACTCAGGTCATGGGATAAAGTCTCATATCGGGCTCCTTGCTCAGCAGGGAGTCTACTTCTCCTTCCTCGGCCTCCCCTTGTACTCTCTCTCTCCCTCTGCCTCTCAAATAAATAATAAATAAATAAATAAAATCTTTTTAAAAAAGATTTATTTATTTTAGAGAGCATGTGAGCAAGCAGGGAGAGGGGCAGAGGGAGAAAGAGAGAATCTCAAATGGACTCCCCACTGAGCACAACCCTGAGATCATGACCTGAGCCGAAAGTAAGAGTCCAACACTCAACTAACTGAGCCACCCAGGCACCCCTGGAATCTTTCAGTAAGACATTGTCTTTGCCTTGCAGTTCTGTTTTCACACTATTACGTATTTTGAGTTAATATTCATTCAGCATATATTTGAGTGTCTATGTTAAGCAAGGCCCTCTTTGTGTGTGCAAAAAAATGAATTAATCATTTATAATTTGGGAATAATGATTATACGTGTAGACAAAGCAAACTATAAATGCAAAGTATTTATGTGACAAATAACTAAAACGTTGAGTAGTGGCTCCAAGGACCAGCTGATGATGGACATGAACTACAAAGTAGCAGATTGTGGCCCACATTGACTCTGCCCATCCCTAAGCGATCCAGATGCAACACGGTTGAAGGATCTACCAGGAAATACTCCAGTCACAGCTCACTCACTGGAAGTATTTCTTCAGAATTATTTTTATGGTTGAAGGGCACACTCCAGCAGCTTTCCCTCCTGCCAAGGCCCTATTTTGATGGAAGCCATGATAAATCACACTTGGTTCCTACAAGTCAAGGTTACTTTTGCCGGCTGAGAACCACACCCACCTAAGGGAGTGCTGGGTATCATAAAGATTTGGATCAGCCATTATGGATGTTCAAGGGAGAAATTATTTCCTTTTGAAGACCTAGGGAAGGAGACGTGCAACAGATGACAGAGGCAGAGTCATAAGGAGGGCTTGACACAGACACAACAGATGAGTTAGTTGGCTGCGAGGTGGAGCAGGGATAAGACCTGAAGCCGTGAGTGCTGGAAACGCAGGTAACTGTCTTTTGGGCAGAGAGCTGAGTGATTGGCAAGGGACCTATCCTGAAGACCGGTTATAATGAGAGGAGTGTTTCTCATTTCTTTGGGTTTGAATGTGTGGTGTCCATTTTCTTTATGGATGGCCGAGGAGGAAGGAGTGTAGAACGTATTCTCATCAGGTAAGCATTGCTTTTCAGTATAGAACAGAGATGGACCCTGGAGCCAGTGAAGGAGCCCCAGCTGCATTCCTGCCTTAAGTAGCCTTCAGTAAGGTCACTTCCCCTTTCTACAGCTCAGTGGCTGTAGCCCAAAAAATAGGGAATATCATTGTTCTGATATAAAATCGAAGTGTCTTTATAAAAATGTTTTCTCCAGATGCACGTTTTCAGGGGTGTGTATAATTTTTATTCAAAAGTGAACAACTTTAGAATTGGTGTCCAGGGCCCCTGGGTGGCTCAGTCAGTTGAGCATCCCAATCTTGATCTCAGCTCAGGTCATGATCTCAGGGTCATGAGTTTAAGCCCCATTCAATGTGGAGCAAACTTAAGATTCTCTCTCCCCCCAAAAAATAAAACAAAAAGGGGTGCCTGGGTGGTGCAATCAGTTAAGCATCCGACTTGATTTCACATCACATCCTGTTCTCAGGGTTATGAGAGCGAGCCCCACATTGGCTCTTTGCTCAGCACGGAGTCTGCTTAAGACTCTGTCTCCCTCTCCTTCTGCCCCTCCAACTCCACCTGAGTGCACACATGCTGTCTTTTTCTCTCTAAAATAAATAAATATTAAAAAAAAATTATTTCCCTCTTTGTCCTCCACCCGCACTCAAGCTTGCTCTCTCTCTTAAAAAAAAAAAAAAAAAAGAATTGGCGTCAACCATATAAGCATTGATGCATTGATGCATTGGACCATCTCAAAGGTGTTTTACTGACCACTGTGCAAACTGTTCATTTCGTGTTGGGGAGGTTTCAGTTCATAGCTCTGGTGCTTTTCTCTATTTCTATTTCAAATACGGGATTGTCTTCTGTTTCTCCCAGGGAGTATATTACCAAATTGGAGATGTTGTTTCTGTGATTGATGAACAAGATGGAAAGCCCTACTATGCTCAGATCAGGGGTTTCATCCAGGACCAGTACTGTGAGAAAAGTGCCGCCCTGACGTGGCTCATTCCCACCCTCTCGAGCCCTAGAGACCAGTTTGATCCTGCATCCTACATCATCGGTGAGTTTGACAAGTGGTACAGGTTCTTGAACACAGGGAACTCTCCTTTATTGCGTAACAGAAGCTATTAGTCTGCTTGGGCTACCGTAACGAAGTACCATGGGCCAAGTGGGATAAACACAAAACCTATTTTCTCACACTTCTGGAGGCTGGAAGTGAAAGATCAAGGTGCTGTCAGGGTCACTTTCTGGCAAGAGCACTCTTCCTGGCTTGTAGGCGGTCACCTTTTCGCTGAGGCTTCACATGGCCTTTCCTCTGTGTGTGCACACTCCTCGCATCTCCTCACCGTAGAAGAACATCAGTCCTATCAGGTTAGGGCTCCAGCCTATCATCTCATGTAACCTTAATTACCTCCTCAAAGGCCCCATCTCTAAATACCATCCCACTGGGGCTTAGGGCCTCAACAAACGGAGTGGGGGAGAATATAATGCAATCCATAACAAACGTAAGCCTCGTTAAATGTTAAAAAGTAAAGAGCTTTGTAGAAAATATGAAAGACATTTTATATAGTTGGGGTTTGAGTGCTATTGGTTATTTTGAGTTAGGGCAGTATATACCTACTAAAAAGTGATGTGGATAAGATTTTTCTGAGTGACCCAGTGTTAAACTCTATTAAAAGAATTTATTGCTCAGGAATGAGGTTTATTTAGTTTTTTAAAGATTTAATTATTTATTTGACAGACAGAGATCACAAGTAGGCAGAGAGGCAGGCAGAGAAAGAGGAGGAAGCAGGCTCCCTGCCGAGCAGAGAGCCCGATGAGCAGAGAGCCCGATGTGGGGCTTGATCCTAGGACCCTGGGATCATGTCCTGAGCCGAAGGCAGAGGCTTTAACCCACTGAGCCACCCAGGCGCCCCTAGGCATATTTACTTATAAAAATCTAGTTAAAATAATTTCAGAAGGAACTGTTCCCATTATTTCTAGAATCTTACAGATTTTCGTTATTTGTCCCTTTACATGTCACATACCTTATCCTAGGCCTTTTATAACATATCATCGTGTGTAGTTGAAATGGCGGTGTCTGTGCTCTTACTAATTTCAGAAGAAGTGGTATAAATGTTTCTTGATGTAGACTCACAGGAATAAATTGCTGATTAATACAGGTTTTAAGAATGTTCAGAGTTTGTGAGTTACCTCATATTTTCAGCCTTTCTGCAATGAGCATGCATTACATTCGCATACAGAGTTTTGTTTTGTTTTCCAGAGGGAACTCAGGGACAGATAACGTGCTGCTGTTATTCTCACCTGTGTGTGAAGTTTGATATGTGATCAGTTTTAGCCTTCGCTTGTAGGTACATAGAAGAGTGGACTTTAATCTGCATGATCTGTAGGACAGGATTCTTGGTAGAGGCAGAGATGTGGAGAATCACTTCCGGGGCTCCTCCCCCATCTCCCACTCCTCCCAGCCCTCAGACACGGGAGCATGGCGTAGGGGTTCAGAGCACACAGTCGGAGCTGGACGATCTGGTTCCTCACGCAGCACTTAGAGCCGTGTGCCCATGGACAAGTTCCTCAATCTCTCGTGTCTTGTTTTCTCACACATAAAACAGGAATAATAACGGTGCTTTCCAGGCACCTGGGTGGCTCAGTGAGTTAAGCCTCTGTCTTCGGCTCAGGTCATGACCTCAGGGTCCTGGGATTGAGCCCTGCATCAGGCTCTCTGCTCAGTGGGGAGCCCGCTTCCCCCCCCCCCCCGCCTACTTGTGATCTGTGTCTGCCAAATAAATAAATAAAATCTTTAAAAATAAATAAATAAATAAATAAAATTTAAAAATAACAGTGCCTTCCTCAGAACACAGTTGTGAGGACTCAAAGTATCGTTTTATGTACTCAATAATTAGAACAGTGTGGGCATATAATGAACACTGTACACTGTATAGTACTAATACAATTTATAGAATCCTTTCTGTATTGAGTCACTGTTTGGGGGAGTTGAACAGCTAAACTAGAAGAGAATACAGAGACGGACTTCAGAATACTACATGTGTCAAGGACTGCGGTCGGGTCACCACTACCAGAAGGTTTCTCCTAGCGTCTAGGAATGTTAATCTTTTATGAAAATGATATATATGTTCAAAATGTGTTTAAAATGTGTCTTTTAAACATTTTAAACAGAAAAATGTGTTTAAAATGTGTCTTTCCATTGACTGCCTTTAGGACCAGAGGAGGATCTTCCAAGGAAAATGGAATACTTGGAATTTGTGTGTCACGCACCTTCTGAATATTTCAAGTCACGTTCATCGCCGTTTCCCACAGTTCCGACCAGACCAGAGAAGGGCTACATATGGACTCATGTTGGACCCACTCCTGCAATCACTATTAAGGAAACAGTTGCCAACCATTTATAGTTTAGAAAGTGAAACTTCTTCCAGTCATCTTGTATTCATACTCTTGTAACATATGCCACATGTTTCTTTCATGAAATTCTTAGATGGAAGGATGACTAAAAATTTTTCCCTAACTACCCAGTAATCATTAGCTTGTTTATTACTTGGAAATTTAAAAGGGATAACAAGGAATTAAATATATTTTGAAGTTAAATATATTCTATATGTGTATCTTCCCAGGCAAAGGGTGCAATTTCCAAGGGGACCATTAGGAACAGGTAGTATGTATTTTTCTCCATGATTTATTTCTAGAAACTCGTTACAATCAATGGATTGTATTTTTCTACTAGAACAAAATATTAATTAAGGTTGGATTTCTGACCAAGGACTTAATCAAATAAAGTGTAGCTATGACCAACAGTGTTTATCACAAAATGACATAAGCTTTATTTTTTCATCTAGAAAATGCTAGATAGACTTTAACCTTAGGGATAGTGATTGGTAGATGATTTTATTAGCCTCAGCTTTAAAAAACTGTATTCTGTAGCAAACAGATTCAGTTATTTTGTCAATTTGCATTGTTTCCATCTCCCTTCTCAAAGTGAGGCTCCCAATCAAACCATAAAATTTTACAATGCAGACAGTCAGCTTCGTGAAGAGTGCATAGGAATCATGTAGTGTTCAGGCATTCCCCTTGGTAGTTTCTTGACTATCATTAAAACAACGATTGGGCAGTCAGAAAAATGACTAATAGGTCAGAAGCATTAATATCTAAAAAAAAGTCTACTTAAACCATCTGCTGTAGACTCATAGTAACAGGCCTAAAACAAAGTCTTAGACACCCTGTTTTTTTATGAAATTGTCAGAATTCAGGTATAGGTTTTACTTAAGTGCAGGTCAGCTAACGAAGGGAATAACAATGTGGAAATTGGAAGAAATGGGGGTTGCACACACCCACCTCTTCTACTCTGACTTAACCATAATTTTTCAACCCCAGTAAAGTTTGCTGGAATCTAATTTAATCATAATGATTTTGAGTTGTAGCAGTTTTAGCTGTTAACATTTTTCTGCATAGTTATGGTTTGTATGTTAGAAGGAAGCAACTGTAGGTAGCTCTGTGTTCAAAGTTCTCTCCACAAATGTTACTGTAAATTGATTGTAAATACCATTGTAAATAGCCAGTATAAAAATACTGAGTGCCAGTATTCAAACTTTTGGATTAAAATGTATTTTTTACCTTGTGTTTACTTTGGATTTATTTCATTAATTAAATGTGGGGCTTTCTATGTAAAAATGATATGAACAGAAAACATCAGTGTTCAGCTCATAATTTGGAGCAATAGATTGATCAATACAGATTGATTTTAGGAAAATTTCAAACAGTGGCCAATTGATAAATAATATATGAAACTTATTAAAATGAGGATATATTGAAAAATCAGTATATATACATACCATTTGTTTATAAGTTGGTATATACTTGTGTAATATTTTTTTAAATAAAGATTAAATTTTCACTTTCGTCCTCAACAAATACCAACGGCATCCACTGCATACCAGATAAATTCATTCCTTTTCTCTTGTTATTGAAGGCTTACCCCAATATGGCCCCAGTCTATATTCCCAGCCTTGTCTCCTTCTTCTCCCTACCACTGAAATGTTTCCCCCAATACCCTCCTCACTTTGCTGGCCGAACTCTTGTTCATATTGTTACCTTCAACTCCACCCCAAAGGCCTTTCTTAAGGCCCTCAAACTCTCTTTCTCCATGAGACCTTTCCAGATTCCCATGGAGCCTTGAAATCATTCAGTAGCCTCTTCTACTGTTGCATTTAAGTTTCTGCTTCTATTAGCCCTACCCCCACCCCTGTGCTTCCTGGAGGACAGAGATGTTGTGGTGTCGTCGTTTTAAGATTTTATTTATTTATTTGTCAGTACAGGCAGAGGGAGCAGCAGGCAAAGGGAGAAGCAGGCCCCCCACTGAGCAAGGAGCCTGATGCGGGACTCAATCTCAGGACCCCGGGATCATGACCTGAGCCAAAGGCAGATGCTTAACCAACTGAGCCAGCCCAGCATCTCAGAGATGGTGTGTTTTATTTACTCATTTTTGGAACTCCCACAGTACCTAACTTGGGTCCTTACTTATGGCAGGTGCTTAGTGTAGAGTCCAAGTTGGATGCTGTTCACTAAAATAAATGCCTGTTGATATTTTAGTTAATACTAGTGCATACTAACTTTGGCTTAAATTTCAGATTCTTTATGGTCAAGCAGAATTTCAAATTTTTATCAGATTAATATTTTTAAGATCTTTTTAAAGATTGTTTTTAAGATTATTTTCAATTTTTTAGGATTGTTTTGGCAGGATGTTTTTAGAATGAGCTTTAAGTAATTCCTATACACAAATCTTGATGAGTATCTGGAAAATTCATCCCACACCATTCAGGGTCTTGGCTGATACAGGTTCAAATTTGTCCTTCCTCTCCTCCACTTCAAGTCCATCTTCCATTCCAGACTGCCTGCCCCGCTGGCCCCATTGCCAGACACAGAAGCAAAAGCCTTCCACAGACTGTTCAACAGTCTCCTGCAAGTGTATAAAGTAAAATCTCTAGCTTGGATCCTTTATTCTAGATCCTCCTTCGTGTTCTGTTTTTCTGATCAAATCCTGCCTGATACAGTTGCTGAGACTGAAGGATAATGCAATGAGCCACTATTTTTCATGATAAGCTATTTAGAATTATTTGGCCTTTTTTTTTTTTGGTACTATGTGTATTATATTTACTTTGGTAAATGTTTTAAATTAGAAGGTAATGAGGAGGTCATATAGGGAAAGATGGACAGACTGAATTATAAGATTTTTATTTATTTAATATACTGTCTTATTTTTTTAAAGATTTATTTATTTGAAAGCGTGAGAGAGACTGTGAGCAGGGGGAAGGGCAGAGGGTGAGACTCTGGAGGAGACTCCCTGCTGAACATGGACCCTGAGATTATGACCTGACACGAAACCAAGAGGTGGACACTCAACCAACTGAGCCACTCAGACGCCCCTATTTTTTAATTTTTTTTTTTAAAGTAAAATCTACTCCCAGTGTGGGGCTTGAACTCATGACTCTGAGATCAGAGTCACATGCTCCAGGTGCCCCATTGTATAATGGGTTTGTAAGTTTTTTTCTTAAGGAATTTTTGTAATCCTCCTTGTCTGTCTATTTTTTTTTCTTTCTTTCTTTCTATCAGTAGGCAACTTTACTGTTTGTGTTTTGTTTTGTTTTGTTTTTTAAGTAAGCTCTACGCCCAGCGTGAGACTTGAACTCACAACCCTGAGCCGGAACCAGCCAGGCATTACATAAAAGCATTACATAAAATTCTAAATTTCTGTCAGAAAGATGTGTATACAAAATAAAAAACCAAACCAAAATAAAAGAGGAAAAATAGCTCACTCATATGGTTATTGGCAGAAGGCTTCAGTTTTCCACAATGCTGGCCTTTCCATAGCTTTGCTCACAACATGGCTTCCACCAGCGTGAATGATCCATGATATAGTAAGAGGGAGAGAGCACCCATACCCAAGACAGAAACCACCATCCTTTTATAACCTAATCTGGAAGTGACAGGCCATCACTTCTGCCATATGCTGGTGGTCACAGACCAACCCTGGTAGGTATAGTGTGGGAGGGGACTACATAAAGCTGTGAATTCGGGGGGCAAGGACCATTACGGGCCAGGGATCTAAGGACCACTAGGAATCCTTGCTAAGAAGATATGAAATGTGGACAAAAATATGTGTAAGAAGAGGTTGTTTCCAGTATTGTTTAAAATAATGAAAAACAAGAAACAACCTGAAGATACAAATTCTGATATGTTTGTAATGGAATTTTAGGCAATGAAAAATGCTTATAAAAATGCTCAGTGCAGGGGCGCCTGGGTGGCTCAGTGGGTTAGGCCTCTGCCTTCGGCTCGGGTCAGGACCTCGGGGTCCTGGGATCGAGTCCCGAGTCGGGCTCTCTGCTCAGCAGGGGGCCTGCTTCCCTCTCTCTCTCTCTCTGCCTGCCTCTCTGCCTGCTTGTGATCTCTATCAAATAAATAAATAAAATCTTTTTTTTTAAGATTTTATTTATTTATTTGTCAGAGAGAGAGAGTGAGCACAGGCAGACAGAGTAGCAGGCAGAGGGAGAAGCAGGCTCCCTGCCGAGCAAGGAACCTGATGTGGGACTCGATCCCAGGATGCTGGGATCATGACCCGAGCCGAAGGCAGCAGCTTAACCAACTGAGCCACCCACGTGTCCCTAAATAAATAAAATCTTAAAAAAAAAATGCTCAATGCATCGTCACCTGGGTGGCTCAGTCAGCTGAGCACCTGCCTTCAGCTCAGGTCATAATCCCAGGGTCCTGGGATTGGGCCCCATATTGGGCTCCTGCTCAGTGGGGAGTCTGACTCTCCCTCTACTGCTCCCCACTGCTCCTGCTCCCACTCGCTCTCAAATGATTAAGTTTTTAAAAAATCTTTAAAAAATGCTCAGTGTAAAAAAATATAGAACTACATGAACAATGAATGGTTCTGATTCTGTAGAACACCTACATGCATATAAACATAGAGTGGAAATAAAATGTCAATGACATATTTAGCATTAACAGTGAACTTTATATTCTTTTTTTTTTTTAAGATTTTATTTATTTATTTGACAGAAAAAGATCACAAGTAGGCAGAGAGGCAGGCGGGGGAGGCGGGTGTGGGAGGGAGCAGGATCCTTGCTGAGCAGGAAGCCCGACTCTGGGCTCGATCCCAGGACTCTGAGATCATGACCTGAGCCGAAGCCAGAGGCTTTAACCACTGAGCCACCCAGGTGCCCCTGAACTTTATATTCTTATTTATACTTTCATTTTTTGTATTTTGTAGTTTGTATTACTTATATCTAATACTTATATAATCAGGAAAAAATGCTATTTTAGAATGGATATCTAGACCAAAAGATGGTGTTCTGAGCTGAATGTTTGTGTGCCCCCAATATGTATATGTTGAAGCCCTAACTGCCACTGTGATTACTTAGAAGGTTTGGACTTTGGGAATTAGAGTTGGATGGAATCATGAGGGTGGGGCCCCCATGATGGGATTAGTATCTCTATAAGAAGAAGAAGAGGGGCACCAGGGTGGCTCAGTTGTTCGGTGTCTGCCTTCAGCTTGGGTCATGATTTTAGGGTCCTGTGATTGAGCCCACATCGGGTTCCCTGCTCAGTGGGGAGTTTACTTCTCCCTCTCCCTCTGTGCGTGCTCTCTCTCTCTCCCAAATAAATAAATAAAATATTTTTTAGAAAAGAAGAGGAAGAGGATAAGAGCCTTCCTCTCTCTCTGTCTACCTTGATTCTGTCAGCACGTTGATCTACGACTTCACAGCTTCCAGAACTATAAGAAATAAGTGTGTTACTTAAGCCACCCAGTCTATACTATTTCATTATTCTATTCTGAAATAAGACATATGAAAACAACCCAAGTGTCCATTAGCAGATGAATGGATACTCAAGATGTGGTTTATTCATTCATATAGTGGAATATAATTCAGCCATAAAAGGGCCTGAAATTCTGATACTTGCTATAACAAGCATAAACCTTGAAAACGTTATAGTAAGTGAAATAAGCCAAACACAGAAGGATAAACATTGTATATTACCACTTGAGTGATGTACCCAGGATAGGCAAATTCATAGGGAAAGAAAAGGGCTGGGGGAAAGGGGTATGTACAGAATTCCTGTTTGAGATGATGAAAAGGCTCTAGAAATGGGTAGTGATGGTTGCACAACATTGTGAATATACTTAATATTATTGATTTGTACATTTTTAAATGACTAAAGCTAAATTTTATGTAATGTCTTTTATCACACACAAAAAATAGGTATGTAGAAGATAAAGTCAACAGAATTCAGTAACTAGTCAGAAGTAAAGAATGGGGGGGGGGAGGATGAATTAAGGAAGACTCGAGTGTTATTTTGTGGAAGATAACAAATAACAGCAGTAGCTTTCCAGGTAGAAGTAACTGATGAGCTGTGTCTTGTTTTGTAACTCGAGGGCCATGAGACATTTCCTGGATTTCAGTATCCATTAGGTAACTGGAAATCTGGGGGTGAGAGCTCAGAGGGAGGGAATACAGTAACAGAATTCTCAACCCAGCTACTTCTGCTGGGGAGGCAGCCATGTTGTTCTTGGTCCCTACAGGCCAGCCTCAATTCTGTGAGGTCATGTCTTATTCAGTCCCACCATCTCCAAGACTCCCTCCCTCACTTCTGGGCCTCCGACACAAATATCCCAGGGCCAGAAATAGTGTTTCCCTGTCCTCGTGTCCTAGATTATAGATCTAGGAAAGGCCTCAGGAATCCAGAATAACAGCAAACCACTGTGACTGCTGCATGGTTCAGGGGGCAGGGGAACTGGTAAAAAGAGGGCAGGCCATGGAGAGACAGCCAGAGGAATGGCTGCAGCCAGGCATCCTCTTTGTTAGCAAGCTGGAGAACCCTGCAGCAGGGTCATAGGCTGGCTAACCATCCCAGTACGTCGATGCCCTGAGCATCAGAATAGCACAATGGATGAGCACCCAAAGAACTGACATCCAGCTTTACAAGCTGAAACCTGCTAGGCAGATATGATTTAATTTTGTTAATAGATCTAGTTTTTTCAACAAGTGCAAATTCTCATAGGTATTACTGTAGCTCATGATCCATAGAAGGAAAATAGTTTTTCAGAGCTTCATACATTTAGAGACCATCTAATCTGACTCCCTTATTTTACAGAGATAGAGATCGAGGCCTAAAGAAGTTAAGTAAATGTCATGGAAATGTCACCGCAGTGTCACTGCAGAACTTTCATAGGTAGGATCCAAAAGAGATTGGGAAAGTTCTATTGTCAGAAATACTGTTAGCAAAAACACAAAGGGAGTTCTTCTTATCATAGGTCTGCAAGCTGTGAGCAGAAGGGAGGAGGGGGAGGGAGGAAAGCAGGGAGAGAGTGTGTCTGTTTTGCAGAACAAGCAGTTCCCACCGAGGAGACAGCCCAATGGATAGCCCCTTGCCTGAGCCAGCTTGAGCCATATGGGAGCTGAGGACCTGTGCAGAAGCCTCCCTGAGTTGCCCTGAAGTTACATTTAGTTCTTTATAATACTAAGATTTCCTCCTTAAAAGGCAGTGTATGCGCTAGCATGTTGACATGCTAAGTCCACAAGTAAGTGCTATGCTAAGGCACAGGTAAGTGCCTAAGGAGCCAAATATGTGTAGGTTACTTAATGTGTCAAGCTCCTGTCCCTGGTTCCCTAGCACACTGAGTAAAAGCCTCTCACACTAACCCCATGCAAGACAGTGCTTTGGGAGCTACCTTCCCTTCTCCTTACTTGTGACAAATAATAAAAACTCTTTGCTTTCAACACTTTCTGGGGTTGTGTTCAATTTAATGCACCCCAAGCAGTGAGCCACCCCCTCAGTTTAGTTCGAAGAATCTACAACTTAAAATTTTAAATTTTGTTTCTGAAATATCTCTCCACAAGGCTGAATTTACATTATTTCTCTCCCTTTCTTCCTTTCTCCCTCTCCCCTGCCCACACCACTGCCATCTGTCTCTCTTAAAGAAGTGGGAACCACTAACTAATATTTCTTATTCAACATGACAGACTGGCAGGAGCTAATTACTGAGCCACAAACAGAAAACTTGCAATCATGACCTGAACTCCTTGTAAGATCATCATTATTTTGAATTACTCTAACTTCCATTTTCCACCTGCTTAGCAGAAGCTGGGTAGAAGGAAAAGGTTTACAACAAAAACAACTTCAGTACTTAAAGCACCTTAAATGCTTCTCTCCATAAAGAAGATAGGAGTTAAAAAGACAGTAACTTTAGAATAAAGGGTGAAGGGGCTGTTGAGGAAATATAATTTAAAAAGAAAACAGGTGGTACTTGGGTGGCTCAGGTCATGATCCCAGGGTCCTGGGATTGAGCCCCTCGTTGGGCTCCTTGCTCAGCAGGAAGCCTACTTCTCCCTCTCCCATTCCCTCTGCTTGTATTCCGTCTCTCACTGTCTTTCTCTGCCAAATAAATAAATAAAATCTTTTTTAGGGGCGTCTGGGTGGCTCAGTGGGTTAAAGCTGCTGCCTTCGGCTCAGGTCATGATCCCAGCGTCCTGGGATCGAGCCCCACATCGGGCTCTCTGCTCAGCACGGAGCCTGCTTCCTCCCTTCTCTCTCTGCCTGCCTCTCTGCCTACTTGTGATCTGTCTGTCAAATAAATAAATAAAATATTTAAAGAAATAAAAATAAATAAATAAATACAATCTTTTTAAAAAATAATGAATAAAAAATAGGGGCACCTGGGTGGCTCAGTGGGTTAAGCCTGTGCCTTCGGCTCAGGTCACGATCTCAGGGTCCTGGGATTGAGCCCCGCATCGGGCTCTCTGCTCAGTGGGGAGCTTGCTTCCCCCTCTCTCTCTGCCTGCCTCTCTGCCTACTTGTGATCTCTGTCTGTCAAATAAATAAATAAAATCTTTTTAAAAAATGAATAAAAAATAAGAAGAAAACAGGGGTCATTTGCAATGAGATGTGGCTGGAACTAGAGGGTATTATGCTAAGCAAAATAAGCCAGAGAAAGACAAATATATGACTTCACTCATATGTGGAAGTTAAGAAAGAGAACAGAAGAATATAGGGGAAAGGAAGGAAAAATAAGATGAAATAAGAGAGGGAGACAAATCATAAGAGACTTTTAACTATAGGGCACAAACTGAGAGTTGCTGGAGGGGAGGTGGGGGGGGAATGGGGTAACTGGGTGATGGGCATTCAGGAGGGCATGTAATGTAGTGATTATTGGGTGTTATATGCAACTGATGAAACACTAAATTCTACCTCTGAAACTAATAATACTCTACATGTTAATTAATTGATTTTAATTTTTTAAAAAGTGGAAAAGAAAAACAGAGGCACCTGGCTGGCTCAGTTAGAGGAGCGTGCAACTCTTGATCTCAGGGTCATGAGTTTGAGCCCCATGTTGGGTGTAGAGATTACTTAAGTAAATAAATAAAATAAAAAAAGAAAAAGAAAATCTTCTCTTAAGCCAGAGTTCCTCTCCATAAGGGTAGTAGGGAAAGAAAACACTTTATTATTGATTGATCATTAAACCAGAATGGGATGTTCATCACACACAGTTAGCTAAGAAATTACAAGGACATAAAGAAATCTCACTGTTTTATATAGCCAAGCAGATACAACCCATCACATACATGTTCTCAAGATAAACAGTAACTATTCCTCAACTGAGAGAACTTGACAGCACAATTAGTCACGTGCAGGTCATCCTAACTTGACCTGGTAACTGGGGTAACCATCTTTGTGAGCTAATTGACCTGATCAGGGGTGGGTGGAAACAAAGTCGTCTTTATGATAGGATATACTTTTACAACTTGGAGCATTAAAGTTAGGCAGGTCTAGCCTCTCACAGAAACTGGGGGAGATTGGTGGTCTCTCCTGACGCTTACCTTTTAGAGATGGCTCCAGGTCCTTGAGAAAGACATTCGTGGGTCATTAAGCTGACAAGTCTTCTCATCTAGTTTCTAAAAGGATGCCCTGCAAAGAGACTGAGAAAATACAAGTTCTCTAAGGTAAATATTCTGACAGAAAGGGAAGAGAGAAATATTTTCCCTTATTTTCAACAAGAGGAATTAAGCCTCTTATTTTAACTTCATTCACTCCAATTTGGAACAGGCAGAATGTGGACAGTATTTTTACTGTCAGGGCTGCTTTTAGAACCTTTTGGTATCTTGGCAAGAGTTTCAAGATGGCAGCCACTTCAGGGCTTGGTGAGAGATTGGAAGATAGATTCCATCTCATCTCACCCAAGAACCTTTGGACAGGGCATAACCTGCACAACCATCTGTGGTGGTTCTCACTGCAGCTTTGTTAACGGTTGGTCGAGTGGTTCTGAATTAACAAAGGCCAGAAATGTAATTCTGTGCCAGAGGGAAATTTTCTATTAATTCTCCTCCCTGACCCTTTGTCAGTGCTGTTGTACCTAGCAGGTTCATAAACATTATCTGTTTTATATTTCAATCACTAATCATATGGATTTTGGAGATGTTCTTAGATTCCTTTGCCCTCCCCCACCTTTACGCCAGTGAATCACAAACACATTAGAATCACACCTGCAGCTTTAAAAACAAAACAAAAAAGACTGTTAGGAACATCCCACAAGCAACCAATTAAATCAGAGTCTCTTAAGAGTGAGAGTGTGGCCTCACTACGTCCAAAAACTCTTATAAAACTTACAAAAAAACCCCAAAACATTTAAAGTTCCAGAAGTGATTCTGATGTGCAGCTTAGAAATAAGAACTACTTGCTTGGGCTAGTTCTTTCTTGGCATATAAAATACATCTGATAAGGGTGCCTGGGTGGCTCAGTGGGTTAAAGCCTCTGCCTTCGGCTCAGGTCATGATCTCAGGGTCCTGGGATCGAGCCCCACATCAGCTCTCTGCTCAGCAGGGAGCCTGTTTCCCTTCCCCTCTCTCTGCCTGCCTCTCTGCCTACTTGTAATCTCTGTCAAATAAATAAATAAAATCTTTAAAAAAAATACATCTGATAAAAGCTCCAATTTCCACAAAGTGAAAGATCTGATAGCATCCTGTTTGGGGGGGCATTTCAAGAAGATTAATCAAAGGCCTATTTGTACCAGTGATTCCTGATAAAGTTAATTAGCATATCAGGACCCACAAAATGGAGGCCGGCCCCTACCACAAATCTAAACCTAAATCAGCCGCACCACAACACCTATCACGGGAAGCTTTCCGCCCGACGCCCCCCCCCCAACCAATCCCCCCCCCCACCCCACCCCCTCCCGAGCTCAGCTGGAGCGGGTTTACTTGCCTTGGAAAACAGCACTGCCAGGCTTGTATAAGGCAACGGCGACCTCCTAGCCAATCGCGCTCGGCTTCCGGGTTGCTGCTTGGCCCAAGCATAAGACTCTGGCTCACCCTCCCTGAGGAGAATGTTGTTGCTCGTGAGCCGCTGTGCTTCCCCAGTCCTGGGTTCTTTTCCCAGACTAAGGACATCAGCTCGTTACTAAATTGTTTTAGTTGTGTCCTTTGACAGTTTAGCAACAAAATGGGACCCAAAGACAGCAGTTGAAGACTCTGGGGTGGCCCTCGGGGCGGCTGAAGGTCCCCACGGAGTTCTTTGGGCTTCCTGCCACTCTCTGGAGTCTGCAAGGAGCTTTTCTTGAGCTTAGCTTGTTTTGCATTCCGAGCTCTCTGAGTTCGTCTTGAACCTTCCGGGCGGAACATCCGTGTGTGAGAGACTCCGGATTTTTCACAGTGAGGCCTAGTGGGCCAAGACATTTGGTTTGCGGTTGACCTCCTCTACAAGGTAAGAGTTTGTTTTGTTTTTTCTATGATGGAAAATATAAAGATTTACTCTCAGCAACTTTCAACTATACAATATAATATTGTTGACTATCATCACCATGCTGTACATTACATCCCCATGACTTATTTATTTTAAAGTTTGTACCTTTTGACCTTCTTCGCCTATTTTGCCAACACCTCCTCCCCCCTCCCCCGCCCCGTGCTTCCCACAACCGCTCATTATGAGCTCCTGGCGATTGTTTGTTTAGATTCCACATATAAGTGAGATCGTACAGTTGGCCTTTGATTTATTTCACATAGCATAATGTACTCAATGTCCATCCATGTTGCAAGTGGCAAGATTTCTTTCCTTTATATGGCTGCATAATACTCCATCATATATCTATGTCACTTTTCGTTTATCCATTGATGGGGACATTCAGGTTGTTTCCATATCTTGGTTATGGTAAATAATGCTGCCATGAACATGGGGGTACAGATATTTTTTTCAAGTGAGTGTGTTCATTTTCTTTGGATAAATACCCAGAAGTAAAATTGTTGGATCATAAGGTAATTCTATTTTTAATTTTTTTGAGGAACCCTCAAACTTTTCCCCAATGGCTGCATCCTTTTACATTCCCACCGAGAGTGTGCAAGGGTTCTCTTTTCTCCATATCTTCACCAACACTTATTTCTTGTTTTGTTTTGTTTTTTATAGTAGCCATTCTAACAGGTGTGAAATGATCTCCTTATGGTTTTAATTTGCAGTTCCTTAGTGATTAGTGATATTGAACGTATGTTCATCTCCCTGTTGGCCATTTGTATTTCTTCTTTGGAAAAATGTCTATTCAGTTCCTGTGCCCATTTTTAAATTGGGTTATTTGGATTTTTTGCTATTGAATTGTATGAGTTTTTATATATTTTTGATATTAACCCCTTATCAGATATATGATTTGCAAATATTTTCTATTGTATAGGTTGTCTTTTAATTTTGTTGATGGTATCCTTTGCTGTGCTAAAGCTTTTTAATTTAATGTTGTCCCAGTTGTTTACTTTTGCTTTTGGTGTCTTTGCTCTTGGGATCAAATCCAAAAAAACCATTGCCAAGACTGATGTTGACCTTAAAAATAAAACTGAGTTATTTTGCCAGAAAAAAATGGGTTTATTCGGGGATAGCAGAGAATTGCAATTCAGAAAAAGCAAGCTATGGTAAAACCATAGGCAAGTCTGGAGAACAAAGGACAGGAAAGTTCATGTATAGAGGAAAGGTGGGATTTGGGAGGGACTGTTAATAAACAAATAATCTGTTGGAATAAACTGATCAAGTTGGGAGTATAGTGCCTTTTCATTGACTGAGCTGTGTCATTGGCCAGGCTGTTGCCAGGCAAGGAGAAAATCTTTGTTCCTCCCATTGTAGTAGTAAAGTATAGGTTTCCTTCTCTTGGGATCAGCAGTTGATGAGTGGGAGTGTGTGAGAGCTCCTGGCTCTGACCTCCTTATTCCATTTTAAATGAGGTTTCCTTTTATTAATTTTCACATGGCATGTGTTTTCTTCTAGGTTTATAATTTCAGGTCTTATATTCAAGTCTTTATTTTGTGTTAATTTTTATATATGGTATAAGCTGGCAATTGAGTGTCATTCTTTTGCACGTGGCTGTTCAGTTTTCCCAACACCATTTGTTGAAGTGATTGCCTTTTTCCCATTGTATATTCCTGGCTCCTTTGTCCTACATTGACCATTTATGTGTGAGTTTATTTCTAGGCTGTCTGTTCTGTTCCACTGACCTATGTGTCTATTTTTATGCCAATACCATACTGTTTGATTAATATAGTTTTCTTTTAAGATCTTATTTCTTTATTTGACAGAACACAAGTAGGCAGAGAGGGAGGCAGAGAGAGAGGAGGAAGCAGGCTCCCCGCTGACACGGGGAGAGCCCGACACGGGGCTCGATCCCCGGACCCTGGGACCATGACCTGAACCGAAGGCAGAGGCTTTAACCCACTGAGCCACCCAGGCGCCCCTCAAGGTACTATCTTAACCGAGTTTAACACCAGGGAAGTTTTCAGAAATTTTGCATGTGAAGTTGGTGTTAGAATGTTTTCCTTGACAAACACAGAAGTGGAACTAAGTGGACAGGGTAGAACACTGTAAGGCTGTGGGGTTTGGACTGACAGTGAGAGTCAAGTACAAGGTCACTGGAATAATCTTGGGTAATTTACATACCTTCTCAGGCTAGTTGAGGTTAAATGTAATAATACGTTTAAAGTGCTCAGGCGCAGTGCCTGACACATTAGTAAATGCTCAGTAATGCTACTGTTTAACATCTTAGGAAGTCCAGAATGGATTTTAAATAGAGAATGGATGTTTGGTGATGACATTCAATTCAGTTGGTGACCATCCCAGTTAGGCTTGGCCCTATGCTTATTACCCACAGATGGCAGGGGCCCCGGGGTGGTGGGGGTGGTGGGGATGGGGGACAGTGAAATAGGAAACTCTGCTACTCTCCATGGGTTAGTTTTGTGGGGTTTTTTTCTGATGGGTTGCAATGTCACTCTCACCTTCTACCCATTCCCTATTTGGATCAGTGTGCATTGATCATATAAGATACAAGAGGACTTCCTCACAGCCTTTGGCCTCCTTCCCCATCACATGCTGGGAGGGGGCCGGAGAACCCCACCTGTGATGTGCTGCACGATTGGCCTCCGGGCTCATCCCCTTTTTGAAACCAAAGCTTCTGGCACTGCCAGTCACCACTGCACACGTTTCTGAGCTTCCAAGAGGAGGCTGTGATCAGACACTGTGGTGCAGGTTGGATCTATAGCCAACCAACAGGCCCTGCCCTGAATCTTTGGAAATGTGGTTAAGATTTTCCCTATCCTCAGATTGTAGTCAACCTGAGAGATGTTTTATTCATCAGCTGAACTGACTGATCCATCTTTAGACATTGTCACCTGGCCGTGCTTGTATGGTTTGTCATAGTTTCCTTGAAAGGGAAGAGACATCAGCTTGAAAAGTTATAGACTGTTTGCTTAATTTATATGTGGGAGCATTTTTTAAAAGATTTGTTTCTTTATTTATTTGAGAGCAAGAGAGAGAGAGTGCACACCCCCATAGGAGGGGGCTGGGGCAGAGGGAGAACGAGAATCTCAGGCAGACTCCCCCACTGAGTGTGGAGCTGATGCGGAGGACCCGGAGATTGTGCCCTGAGCCGAAATCAAGAGTTGGATGCTTAACTGACTGAGCCTGCCAGGTCCCCCACATGTGGAATGCTTTTAAAACTATGTAATCCCTTCAGAATTGGGAAACATGAACTAATTAGATAATCCAAATAATTTTATGGTGGAATTCACTTAATGATGAACCCACTTGTCTGTATATACGGAAGAATATGAAAGTTTTCCGAGTGCTACTGAATAAATTTGCATCAATGATAAAAAGATCTGGGGTGCCTGGCTGGCTCAGTCAGTAGAACATGTGACTCTAGATCTCAGGACATGAGTGTGAGCCCCACAGTGCGGGGTGGAGTTTACTTAATAAAAAACAAAAAATTTTCTACCAATTATAAATTTTCTAACACCTTTGTAATACTCAGGTGTGCTTCTGCTTAGATGGGTTGTACTTTGTCAAGAGCAGTAGGCCTAAAGTGGTCTTTTGTGTGTGTGATACGTATATAAAATCATAAAACGTAAAGCAGTTTTATATTGCAATACTTGTTTCCTTTTTGGGGCAATATTTTTCAATTTGCAAATCTCAACCCATGTATGGGTCAAAACTAGCATTATTTGTATGAAATAGAACAGAATAAAAGGGAATAGAAGTATCAGAGAACATCACATGTACTAAGAGTAGGTATTGTTTTGTAAATTGATTCAGCATTGAGTGTAAATGGACCTGATCTTTTTTTTTTTATTAAGATTTATTTATTTATTTATTTATTTATTTGACAGAGATCACAAGTAGGCAGAGAGGCAGGCAGAGAGAGAGAGAGAAGGAAGCAGGCTCCCTGCTGAGCAGAGAGCCGGATGTGGGGCTCCATCCCAGGACCCTGAGATCATGACCTGAGCCGAAGGCAGAGGCTTAACCCACTGAGCCACCCAGGCACCCCTAAATGCACCTGATCTTAATGTGGGTTGTGGTTAAAGTATTTTCACATTAATGGTTTATATCTCACCATTTTTACTTTGTGAAGAAGCCATAGCATTCCCTACATGGAATGAAATGGACACGAATTCCTACAACGTATCTGAGTAATGGGCCAGAACAAATGTCTGGGGCCAAAAAGCATAATTTCAGTTTTCTGCTTAAAATGGTAGGCAAGGAGTGCCTGGCTGGCTTAGTCAGTAGGGCATGACACTGTTTATCTCTGGGTCATGAGTTCAATCCCCATGCTGGGCATATATAGAGCTTACTTACAACAAACAACCCTAGGCAAAATTTCTCTGTCAATACATGGTTGATGGGAATTGTTACCCTGGAATATTCCTTGGCTTTTAGTTGATTTGTTTGATTCTTGGAACTTTCTGGGAGGTTGAGCCATAAATCAGTTGTACCAAAAAATATCGGGTTGTCTAGGAAATAAGTAAACTCCATGGCATAAGGCCTTTGTCTGGTGTTTTACCTTTTATATTTTTATTTTTCCTTCTTTATTTTTCCTTTTTACTTATGAACATTGAGAATTTTACTATGGGAATGTAAAATGCCCATTTATTTTAAGAATCAATGCTGCTGATACCTCCTGAAACTATTATAGATGTCCATTTTCCATTGCTTTTGCAAACAAAACTAATTCCTAATCAATCTTATCTGCTCTAATCTAAAAAAAAAATTAAAGACTAAAATATTGGACTTTTTTCTTTTCCCTCTTTATTTGGTGGAGGATTGTCCCAATTTCAGTTGAGAAATAACAATTCATTCACACATATTCATTGTTATTGACTGATGACCAGCGCAAGGCACTGTTCTAAATTTATAGCAGTAAACAATATGCATAAAAACCCAATTCTTTGTGGAATTTCCAAGATAGTGCAGTGATAACTGGGTATCATTTAAAAATAAATGTATAGTCGGTGCTCACATTCCATGTTTTCCCAGTCAGACTCTTAATAGATGACTAGATTTTTGGTTATGAATTACTATACTAATGAGGGAAATATCAAAGGATGATGAGACCATCATTTAATATCTGAAATAAGAAAATACAAAACTGAATTTTTCTTACTATGTATCCATGTACTCGGCTAGTCGTACCCAGTCTTCCTTAGTAGAGCAGACTGCTGATCTTTTTACTTTTAATTAATTAATTAATTAATTAATTTTAACTTTTTAATTTAAAATCAAATAACATGTAGTGTATTATTAGTTTCAGAGGTAGAGTTTAGTGATTCATCAATATAACACCCAGTGCTCATTACATCAAGTGCCTTCTTTAATGCCCATCACCCAGTTACCCCATCCCCTCACCCACCTCTCCTCCAGCAACCCTCAGTTTGTTTCCTAGAGTTTAGAGTCTCTTATGGTTTGTCTCCCTCTCTGACTTCATATTATTTTATTTTTCCTTCCCTTCCCCTCTATTCTTTTGTTTTGTTTCTTTCACATATGAGTGAAATAATATATTCGTCTTTCTCTTAGTTCTCTTAGTATAATACCCTTTAGTTCCATCCACATTGTTGCAAATGGCAAGATTTCATTCTTTTGACAGCTGAGTAATATTCCATTGTGTGTATATACATACACACCACATCAACTTGATCCATTCATCCTCTGATGGACATCTGGACTCTTTCCATAGTTTGACTATCGTGGACATTGCTGCTATGAACATAAGGGTGCAGGTGCCCCTTCAGATCACTACATTTGTATCTTTGGGGTAAATCCCTAATAGTACAATTGCTGGGTAGTAGGGTATCTATTTTCAACTTTTTGAGGAACCTACACACTGTTTTCCAGAGTGGTTGCACCAGTTTGCATTCCCACCAACAGTGTAAGAGGGTTCCCCTTTCTCTGCATCCTCACTGACTTCTGTCATTTCCTGGCTTGTTAATTTTAGCCATTCTGACTGGTGTGAGGTGGTATCTCCATTGTGGTTTTGATTTGTATTTCCCTGATGCCAAGTGATGTTGAGCATTTTTTCATGGGTCTATTGGCCTTTGTATGTCCTATTTGGAGAAATGTCTATTTATGTCTGCTGCCCTTTTCTTGATTGGATTTATTTGTTCTTTGGGTGTTGAATTTGGTAAGTTCTTTATAGATTTTTGGATACTAGCCCTTTATCTGATAAGACATTTGTAAATATCTTCTGTTCTATAGGTTGCCTTTTGGTTTTGTTGACTATTTTCTTTGCTGTGTGAAAGCTTTTTATCTTGATGAAATCCCAGTTGTTCATTTTTGCTTTTGTTTCCCTTGCCTTTGCAAACATGTCTAGCAATAAGTATCTGCAACCGAGGTTAAAGAGGTTGCTTCCTAGGTTCTCTAGGATTTTGATGGATTTCTGTCTCACATTTAGGTCTTTCATCCTTTTTGAGTTTATTTTTGTGTGGGGTGTAAGAAAATGGTCTGGTTTCATTCTTCTGTATGTGGTTGTCCAATCTTCCTAACACCCCTTGTTGAGGAGACTTTTTTCCATTGGACATTCTTTCCTGCTTTGTCAATGACTGGTTGACCATACAAAGAGTTGAGGGTCCATTTCTGAGTTCTTACTCTGTTCCATTGATCTCTGTATCTGTTTTTGTGCCAGTACCATCCTATCTTGATGATTTATAGCTTTGTATTAGAACTTGAAGGGATTGTGATGCCACCAGCTTTGGTTTTCTTTTTCAACATTCCTCTGGCTATTTGGAGTTTTTTTTTTTCTTTCTGGTTCCATAGAAGTTTTAGGATTATTTGTTCCAGCTCTGTGAAAAAAGTTGATGGTGTTTTGATAGGGATTGCACTGAATATATAGATTACTGTAGGTTGCATAGGCATTTTAACAATATTTATTCTTCCAGTCCATGAACATGGAGTGTTTTTCCATATCTTTGTATCTTTCTCAATTTCTTTCATGAGTTTTCTGCAGTTTTCTGAATACAGATCCTTTGCCTCTTTGGTTAGGTTTATTCCCAGGTATCTTACAGTTTTGGGTGCAATTGGGTGCTCCTAAATTTCTTTCTTCTGTCTTGTTGTTAGTGTATAGCAGTGTAACTGATATCTTTGCATTGATTTAAAAAAATTTTTTTTAAAGATTTTACTTATTTATTTGACAGACAGAGATCACAAGCAGGCAGAGAGGCAGGCAGAGAGAGAGGGAGAAGCAGGCTCCCTGCTGAGCAGAGAGCCTGACGCGGGGCTCGATCCCAGGACCCTGGGATCATGACCTGAGCTGAACCCACTGAGCCACCCAGGCGCTCCTGCATTGATTTTTATATCCTGCCACATTGCTGAAGTCCTGTATGAGTTCTAGCAATTTTGGGATGGAGACTTTTGGATTTTCCACGTAGAGTATCATGTCATCTGGGAAGAGTGAGAGTTTGACTTCTTCTTTGCCTATTCGGATGCCTTTAATTCTTTTTGTTGTCTGATTGCTGAGACTAGGACTTGTGGTACTATCTAAAACAGCAGTGGTGATAGTGAACATCCCTGCGGTATTCCTGACCTTTAGGGGGAAATCTGTTTTTTCCCATTGAGAATGATACTCACTGTGGGCTTTTTGTATATGGCTTTTATGATACTGAGGTATATATCCTCTATCCCTACACTATGAAGACTTGTAATCAAGAAACTTTGTCAAATGTCTTTTTTGCATCTATTGAAAGGATCATATGGTTCTTGTCCTTTCTTTTATTTATGTAGTATATCACATTGGTTCGTGGATGTTGAACCACCCTTGCAGCCCAGGAATAAATCCCACTTAGCTATAGTGAATAATCCTTTTAATGTGCCATTGGATCCTATTGGCTAATATCAGGGTGAGAATTTTTGCATCCATGTTCATCAGGGATGTTGGTCTGTAGTTCTCTTTTTTGATGGGGTCTTTTGTCTGGTTTGGGATCAAGGTAATTCTGGCCTCATAGAAAGAGTTTGGAAGTTTTCCTTTCCTTTCTATTTTTTTTTTTAAAGATTTTATTTATCTGACAGATCACAAGTAGGTGGAGGGGCAGGCAGAGAGAGAGGAGGAAGCAGGCTCCCCACTGAGCAGAGAGCCCGGTGTGGGGCTCAATCCCAGGACCCTGAAATCACGACCTGAGCCGAAGGCAGAGGCTTTAACCCACTGAGCCACCCAGGTGCCCCTCCCTTTCTATTTTTTGAAACAGCTTCAGAAGAATAGGTATTCATTCTTCTTTCAATGTTTGGTAGAATTCCCCTGGGAAGCCATCTGGCCCTGGATTCTTGTTTGTTGGGAGGTTTTTTTTTTTAATTACTGTTTCAGTTTTCTTGTTGGTTATGTGTTCAGGATCTCTATTTCTTTCTGGTTCAGTATTGGTAGTTTATACATCTCTAGGAATATGTCCATTTCTTCCAGATTGCCTAATCTGTTGGCATATAGTTGCTCATAATATGTTCTTATAATTGTTTGTATTTCTTCAGTGTTCATTGTGATCTTTCCTCTTTCATTCATGATTTTATTTATTTGGGTCCTTTCTCTTTTCTTTTTGAAAAGTCTGGCCAGGGATTTATTAATCTTATTAATTCCTTCAAAGAACCAGCTCCTAGTATCATTGATCTGTTCTGTTGTTATTTTGATTTCTATGTCATTGATTTGTGCTCTCATCGTTATTTTTTTCTCTTCTCCTGCTGCATTTTGGCTTTGTTTGCTGTTGTTTCTCTAGCTCTTTTAGGTGTAAGGTTAGGTTGTGTATTTGACTTTTCTTGTTTCTTGAGAAATGGCTGTATTGCTGTTACTTCCCTCTGAGGATGGCTTTTGCTGAATCCCAAAGGTTCTGAACTATTGTTTTCATTTTCATTTGTATCCATGTGTTTTTTAAAATTCTTCTTGAATTTCCTGGTTGGCCCATTCATTCTTTAGTAGAATGCTCTTTAGCCTCCATGTATTTGTCTTCCTTCCAAATTTCCTCTTATGGTAGAATTCCAGTTTTAAAGCATTGTGGTCAGAAAATGCGAGAATAACCTCAACCTTTTAGTACCGGTTGAAACCTGATTTGTGACCCAGTATATTATCTGTTCTGGAGAATGTTCCATGTACACTTGAAAGCAATATGTATTCTGTTGTTTTAGGAAGAGATGGTCTGAATATATCTGTGAAGTCCATCTGGTCTAGTGTATCATGGTCTGAATATATCTGTGAAGTCCATCTGGTCTAGTGTTTCCTTGTTGATCTTCTGCTTAGATGATCTTTTCATTGCTTTGAGTGGGGTGTTAAAGTCCCCTACAATTACTGTATTATTATCAATTTGTTTCCTTAATATTCTTATTAATTTGTTTATATAATTGGCTAGCTCCCATGTTAGGGGCATAAATATTTACAATTGTTGGATTTTTTTTTTTTGATGGATAGAACTTTCTATTATATAGTGTCCTTTTTTTGTTGTTGTTTTAAATATTTTTATTTATTTATTTGACAGACAGAGATCACAAGTAGGCAGAGAGGCAGGCAGAGAGAGAGGGAGAAGCAGGCTCCCTGCCGAGCAGAGAGCCCGACGTGGGGCTCGATCCCAGGACCGAAGGCAGAGGTCCTAACCCACTGAGCCACCCAGGTGCCTCTATAGTGTCCTTCTTCATCTCTTATTATAGTTTTTGTTTAAAAATGTAGTTTGATAAAGGATTGCTATTCCAGCTTTATCATTAGCATGATAAGTTGTTCTCCACCCCCTCAATTTCAATCTGGGGGTGTCTTTGGGTCTAAAATGAGTCTCCTGTGGACGGTATATCTATGGGTCTTTTTTTTTTTCCTTTATCCATTCTGATACCCTGTGTCTTTTTTTTTTAATATATTTTTTAAAGATTTTATTTATTAGAGAAAGTGAGAGAGAGCATGAGAGGGGAGAAGGTCAGAGGCAGAAGCAGACTCCCCATGGAGCTGGGAGCCTAATGCAGGACTCAATCCTGGGACTCCAGGATCATGACCTGAGCCACCCAGGTACCCCTGCCCTATGTCTTTGGTTGGAACATTTAGTCCCTTTACATTCAGAGTAGTTATTGAAAGATAAGTTAGTATCATTGTATTACCTGTAAGGTCACTGTTTCTGTAGATTGTCTCTGTTCCTTTCTGGTCTTCATTGCTTTTGGGCTCTCTATCCACTCAAAGGATCCCCTTGCGTATTTCTTGCAGGGCTCATGAATTCCTTTAGGTTTTTGTTTATTTTGTTTTGGTTTTTGTTTTTTGTCCTGGAAACCCTTTATCTCTCCTTATATTTTATTATTTTTTAAAAGATTTTATTTATTCATTTGACAGAAATCACAACTAGGCAGAGAGGCAGGCAGAGAGAGAGGGGGAAGCAGGCTGTCTGCTGAGCAGAGAGCCCGATGTGGGGCGCGATCCCAGGATCCTGGGATCATGACCTGAGCCGAAGGCAGAGGCCTTAACCCACTGAGCCATAGGCAGAGGCCTTAACTGGCTGAGCCACCCAGGCACCCCTCTCCTTCTATTTTAAATGACAGCCTTGATGGATAAAGTATTCTTGTCTGCATATTTTTCCTATTTAGCATGTTGAATATATCATGCCAGTCCTTTCTGACCTACCAGGTCTCTGTGAACAGGTCTCCTTCCAGTCTCAATGTTTCTACCCTGGTAGGTTACAGACCTCTTGTCCCAAGCTGCTTTCAGGATTTTCTTTGTCTCTGAGATTTGCAAGCTTCACTATTGTACATCTAGGTGTTGCCTATTTTTATTGATTTTTTTTTTTTTAAATAAGGGTGGTTCTCTGTGCCTTCTGGACTTGAATGCCTATTTCCTTCCCCAGATTAGGGAAGTTCTCAGCTGTAATTTGTTCAAATAAACCTTCTGGCCCTTTCTCTCTCACCTCATCTTTTGGGATCCCTATTATACAAATATCATTTTTTTTTAAATCTGATGATTCCATGGTTGGGTAACTGGAACACAGACTCAGAGACTCACACTGAATTAAGTTGATGATGCAGTCAGGCTGAGTCTAAGGACCCAGAGGAGGATCCTGCAGGACTAGCCAAGAGGGTCCTTGGCTTTGCACGGGACAGAAATCAAACATAAGGCAAAGAAAGTGAAAGCAGAGTTTATTGAATAGTGTATGTGACAGGAAGAGAAGGGCAGATGGAGTGTCGGGGTAGGGGGCGGGGAGGAAAGGAGAATGAGACTGTTACTTGGGGTTAAGAGTTTATACTGGAAAGGAGTCGAGGGTGCATGTTCCTCTGGGAATCCAGGGTAGGGTCGAACCAAAAGCAGGTGTCAAGTGAACAACAGGTGTTAGTCCATAAATTACCCAAGGTGGGGGCACTGATGTAGCATCAGCCATGGTGTGTTTGAAGCTAGTGTTCTGGAGCATGGTTGGGGCCCAGATCCTCTTAGAGGTCATCAGGGGTTTGGGGCCTTGGACAAAACTCAGAGGAGGATTAACTTCCTTGCTTCCCTCTTGAAGTGGGAACATAGCTTCTTTGGCTTAGTCAGAGGCAAAATATGGAATGTGAGTAAATGGAGCCTAGCTGAAAAACGGCAGAGACGGAGTGTTTCCAAGATGGAGTCCCTTCGGCTTTCCTACCTCATCTCCCCATGCTGGGAGATTTTTATCCTCCTTATTCTTAAGGGGGTGTTGAAGAGCAGGGGTCTCATCTTGAGCTTCAAGCTGAAGAGAATGGTAGAGCATGCCTGTTGGGAGGCGTAAGAATCCTGGGCTATCTGACGACACGCAGGGCTCCTAGGTGGAGGCTGTCTGGCTCAGAAGAAATGAGGCCGCATCGTAAGAGCAGAGCAGTTAGGTTTGGAGACCATGCAGCAGCAAGAGCTTCCTCAGCAAAGGAGGATTCCTGCTGGAATTACTGTGGATGTTTTCTAGATGGGTGAGCCCAACCAGGGATACCTTCAAGTGTTACTGCCGAAGGAGATGGCAGGGGGCCTGACAAAGGGTTAATAATCTGTATTTTAAGACCTTTTTAATCAGAAGCCGAATGCCTTTTTGAGCCTCCAATCTTAGAGGCTGCTGTATAGTTGCCTCAAGGGAGGTAGTTATGGGAGATCTTTTTAGCCCTTCCAGGGATTTCTATTACCCATACAGTGGACTTTAGTTTGGTGAAGATGAGGGGAGGGAATTTATCAGTTATAGTACTTTCTCCTCCCAACTGTAAAGTCAAACTGGCTTACATGGCAAGTTTTCATCTTCTGTCAGCTCTAACATTCCCAGGTGAAGTGTAGCTTGAAGTTTACAAAGTAAGTCTCTTCCCACCAGGGGGATGGGGCATTCAGCCCCAGGAGGAAACTGGGTGGAGGTAAAGGAGAGCCGGGTATGCCAGCTAAAGGGGGTCGCCTTACTTGCAGCTGCCCATTTACTCCAGTTACAATACAAGATTGCCAAGACATACCCGGCTCCCATAGTAATCTCGGGGTCATGAGATTGAGCCCCATGTGGGGCTCTGTGCTCAGTAGAGCATTTGCTTGGGATTCTTACTCCCTCTGTACCCCATCCCCGAACCGGTCCCTCTCTCTCTCTCTCTCAAAAACAAACAAACAAATATACGTATTTAAAAAACAAAATAGGGGTGCCTGGGTGGCTCAGTGGGTTAAGCCTCTGCCTTCAGCTCAGGTCATGATCCCAGGCTCCTGGGATCGAGACCCACATTGGGCTCTCTGCTAAGCGGGGAGCCTGCTTCCCCCCTCTCTCTCTCCCCCTGCTGCTCTGCCTACTTCTGATCTCTCTCTCTCAAATAAAATCTTAAAAAAAAAAATACTTCTATCTTACTGGCCACTCAAGGATTACTTGAGGCTCCTAGAATGGTACCTGGAGATGTCCAGAAGGAGCCATAGGAGAGCTCAGGCCCCTTCAGGCCTCAGCCTTTTCGACTACTAATGCCTTAGGGTTGGGCCCTGTCTCCCTTCAGAGGTGAGGATAGTCCTTTCTCCAGTGACCATCTTGCTTGCATAAAGCGCAATAATTGGGACCTAGCTCTTTGCAAGCAGGGGGTCCTAGCCTGGCTTTACTAAGCTCTGGCTTCATAATCCCCTGGAGTGGGTGTTGCTGGGGTGGTACAGAGCCCCTGGCAGCTGCTATATATAACCTGGGCCTGCCACCAGCTTTTAGTAGTTTTTGTCTGCTTCTTCTGCCCTGTCCCTGTTATTTTTTTTTTTTTAAGACTTTGAGAGAGGAGGTGCACATGAACTGGGGGAGAGCAGAGGGAGAGGGACAAGCTGATGCCCCACTGGGAGTGGGGCTCCATCCCAGGACCCTGGGATCATGACCTGAGCTGAAGTCAGATGCTTAACTGACTGAGCCACCCAGGCACCCCTGCCCTGTCCCTATTAAACACAGCAGAGGCCCTGTCCAAGGGTTGGTTCACAGGCGTCTGGGGCACTGTGTTTGCCTTTTATAGTTTCCTCCTGATACCTGGGGCCGCTTACACTGTAAAATGCACCGCTAAAAGAGATTGTCCCTCTGGAGAATTGGAGTCAGTATTAGTGTACTTTCTTTCTTTCTTTTTTTTTTTTTTTTTAAAGATTTATTTACTTAAAAAAAAAAAGATTTACTTATTTGTGGGAAAGCGCACGAGCAGGGGGAGGGGCAGACAGAGGGAGAGGGAGAAGCAGGCTCCTCACTGAGCAGAGAGCCTGATGCGGGGCTTGATCCTAGGACCCTGGGACCATGACCTGAGCCGAAGGCAGAGGCTTAACCCACTGAGCCGTCCAGGCGCCCAGTATTAGTGTACTTTCTGAGGACTTCAACCAATCTCCCTTGGAAGAAAGCTCGATTTTCATCCTTCCCTTGAATTAAGTCCCTCCACTTGTCATAGTTAACTGGTTTTACTACACATGCCTTCATTCCTGCAATTAAAAAAGTTATCGCCATTTCTCTCATCTAGATCTTCTGGACCCCTTTGGTAATTCAACTGGGGGCCCCGTCTGGGATTCTTTCTCCTCCAGTGTGATATGTTACATGTCCCTGATTATGAGCTGTGACCTCATTGGCATACTGCCAGGCAGCGTTCAGTATGCCAGCTTTCTTTCCTGCCATGCAACAATGGGACAACAAAATTTGTAAATCTCCCCAGGTCAAAGCGAAGGTCAGAACTAACCTAGCATTTTTAAAATTTTTTTGGTAAAGATTTTATTTACTTATTTGACAAGGGGGGGGGGAGAGCGTGCATGTGAGCACAAGCATGGGGAGTGGCAGGCAGAAGGAGAGAGAGAAGCAGGCTCCCTGCAGAGCAGGGAAGCCCCATATGGGACTTGATTCCAGGACTCCAGGATCATGACCTGAGTCCTGAAGGCAGTGGCTTAACCAACTGAGCCACCCAGGCACCCCTAACGTAGCATGTTTTTCAGAGAATTTGGCTGGGTCCTCAGAGAACTAGCCAAACTTTTCCATACATCAGGATAAATCACTCGTGGAGAATGGCATGTGTACCCCAATGGTGCCTCCATCTCCGTCTGCAACCTTAGTGGAAATTGAGAGGCCTTGGGTTCAGTGGGTTGATAATGAGTGCCTCCGTGAGTAACAGCAGGAGTCTGTTCCTGGGACAAAGGTGGATAAAGGTGGGGAACCTCTGAATATGAAGGAGGAGTCATTGGATCAGAAAGGGGCTCATCAGGACTGGTCTTTGCATCTGAGGTCTCATTAGATTCAGGGACCCTCCTGGGGGGCAGGCCTACAAGGTCATCTAATCTCAGATTTTTTTTTTTTCAATCCTGGAAAATGAGCTGGGCACATCCTATAATTTTCCTTTAACTTTGGGTGTTGATATAGTGCCATTAAGGTCATTACATAAAGTATTTCTTCCCATTTACCCTCCCGTTTACAAAACAAATCAAGCTGTAAGATGGTGTTATAATTTAAGGACCCATTCTTTTTTTTTTTTTTTAAGATTTTTATTTATTTATTTGACACAGAGAGAGATCACTAGTAAGCAGAGAGGTAGGCAGAGAGAGAGGGGGAAGCAGGCTCCCTGCTGAGCAGAGAGCCCAATGTGGGGCTCGATCCCAGGACCTCGGGATCATGACCTGAGCCGAAGGCAGAGGCTTTAACCCGCTGACCCACCCAGGTGCCCCTAAGGACCCATTCTTAAACCAGACTTCTTGGTCTGTTAGTTGATGCTGAGCTCAAGTTTCATTGCAGTACGATGTTAATTTCTTTCTCTTTAAATTGCCCAATTTAAATTGTGTGCAGTTCTCTAGGAGGCACCCAAGGGGAGAGTCTTTTGGGATGCCCACAGCTGCCCCGATTTAGGACCCTACTGCATGTGGGGATTCTTAAATGGCACTGGGGTTTCCCTTAGTTCCACAAGACTAAGACTGAGATGCGGCACTCTTTCATTTTCTTGCCTTCCTCTTTTTTCCAAGTCCAAGAGAGCAACAGCAGTTCCCTCTGCTAAGGTTTTAGATCAAGTCTTCTGGATAATTATCCTGAAATTAATTGTATAACATAAGTGGGCAGAGGAAGTTGGACTTGCTAGCCCAGAATCAGGGATCTAGCAAAACATGTTTTAAAAGGCACTTGAGGGGCGCCTGGGTGGCTCAGTCATTAAGCATCTGCCTGCGGCTCGGGTTATGGTCCCAGGGTTCCGGGATCGAGCCCCGTATCGCGCTTTCTGCTCAGCAGGAAGCCTGCTTCTCCCTCTCCCTCTCCCACTCCCCCTGCTTGTGTTCCCTCTTTCAGTGTCTCTCTCTGTCAAATAAATAAAATCTTTAAAAAAAAAAAAAAGGGCACTTGAGTAGCACCTGGGTGGTGCAGTCAGTTAAGCGTCCAGCTCTTGCTTTTGGCTCAGGGGTGTGAGAGGGAGCCCCGTGTCGGGCTCTGCACTCAGCAGGGAGTCTGCCTCAGATTCTCTCCGTCTTCCTTATGTTGAGCTCCCCCCAAGCATGATGAGAGAATGAATCATATGTATATAACTCACCAACTTACCACCACCCGTGTCACCCGAGATAGTCGGGGGGGTCCCAAAATACTCCTTCAAGAAGTCCTTAAGAGGGGCACCTGGATGGCTCAGGCGTTGAGTGTCTGCCTTCGGCTCGGGTCATGATCTTGGGGTCCTGGGATCGAGCCCTGCATCGGCTCCCTGCTCAGCAGGGAGCCTGCTTCTCCCTCTCCCACTCCCCTTGCTTATGTTCCCTCTGTCAAATAAATAAATAAATAAATAAATAAATAAATAAATAAAATAAAATCTTAAAAAAAAGTCCGTAAGAAATACATTGGTGTATTTGTTAGGATTGATCTTGCCTGCAACAGGAACTCTAATCAAAGAAGTAAACAAGAGATTTATCTATCTCCTGCATAAAAAAAATCTAGGTGTCAGGCGCCTGAGTGGCTCAGTGGGTTAAGTCTCTGCCTTCGGCTTGGGTCATGATCTCAGGGTCCTGGGATCAAGCCCCACATCGGACTCTCTGCTCAGCAGGGAGCCTGCTTCCTCCTCTCTGTCTCTGCCTGCCTCTCTACATACTTGTGATCTCTATCTGTCAAATAAATAAATAAAATCTTAAAAAAAAAAAAGAAATAGTTAAAAAAAAAAATCTAGGTGTAGGCCACCCAGGGCTGGTGTGTACCTCAGTGATGCCATCAGGGAAATGGGCTCCATCTTCTTGCTCTGTGATCAGTCTCCTTTGGTTTCTACCCTCATGTTTACAAGACAGTTGCTGCATCTCCAGATGCTGTGCTCTCATTTCAGGAAAAAAGCCCACCCCAGGGACTTACCTCTGCTCGCTCGCTGTCCAGAACTATGTCACATACCATGCATGGCTATAACAGAGATCATGTGACTCAGTCATTTACTTTCCAAGGAGCACAGGAAGGCAAGGGAGAGAGTGTTGGAATAGTTGGAAGGAGTCTGTGTGTAGGCACCGACACCTGAGGAGAGATGCAATTGGCAGGGAGACGCTTCAGTAGAAATGGGCTTTCTGGGTTCAGTGCGGGTGAGTGGGTCCCGGCGTAACAGGTGTGGCTGTGGCCGCTGTAGCCAGAGACAGTGCGTTTGTTATGAGGATCTAACCCGCACGGTTCTTTGGTGCTGCCCAACTAATTGTGGGATCCTTAAGACCAAAACAGATGGTCTACTTGATTTTTTTATAATTTAAAAATCTCCCTGTTAATAAACAAAGGGGTGATGTGAGTCCGCACAGCTTCTTCTGGGCCCCTCACCCGGTTCTCAGGTTCAGGTCCGACAAAGCAGGAAGCCAGGTGTGTAGGGCAAGAGCCCTGATATAACACTGTAAGTACTTGTTGGGTCTCCTGCTTCTTTGAAGTCTTCCCCAAAGGACCCAAAGCCACTTGGCGGACCATCTTCCGGTGTCCTGAGAAATAACCAGACATTCCAGGGATTGTGAGAGACACCGGGTCTGCACTAACGTTAATTCCTAGAGACCCAGCGCTGCACCATGACCTGCCTGTCAGAGTGAGGGCAGCACTGTGAGGGCAGCACTGCTGTCCCCAGGGGTTAGCCCTGACTATCGGTGGAGACAGAAAATCCTCCAAGGCAACAGATTTTTTTTTGAGCAGCATGTCTCTTTGATTTTGCCAGGAGATAGAGATGTCTGATATAAAAATCCATGCGGGGGGGGGGGGGCTGGGTGGTTCAGTGGGTTAAAGCCTCTGCCTTCGGCTCAGGTCATGACCTCAGGGTCCTGGGATCGAGCCCCAAGTTGGGCTCTCTGCTCAGCAGGGAGCCTGCTTCCTCCTCTTTCTCTGCCTGCCTCTCTGCCTACTTGTGATCTCTGTCTTTCAAATGAATAAAATATTAAAAAAAAAAATCCATGCAGATCCATAGTCAGTGGTTAACAACTGGGTGATGAGAGATTTACAGAGCAGGACCAGAGAATTGGCCAGGAAGCCTGGGGGAGACTAGGGCTGGAGTTCTCGGAATGTACTCAGAGTGAGAAAGTGCATGATCAAGGTGAATGTTAAGTCGTCAGTGCTTTTAATCATCAGGAGTTCTAGACGCGCTCTCTCCAGATGTCAGCTTTTTCCTCCCGCCCTGCAGTGCTTGTTCAATAAATTCATAAACTAAGTGGCTGCAGTGACAGGGATGGGGGTGTCTATGTGTCCTCTGTACAACACTGAGGCTGACTCAGCTTCTGTCCTGAGGCCCCCTCATCTGCAGCAGTGACCAGCCATGTGGGTGTATGAGCCGGGGACACCAGCCCAAGCCATGTGTGGTTGAAGGTCTCTCTCTCTTCTGTCTGAGAGGAGGCAGTGATCTATCCTCCCTGGAAGGGACACATTCTGGATCTGGATTTGCTTCGTCCTCCACACATCTGCCAGTACCATCTTTCAAGGACTTACTGACAGGGTTTTATGCTATTCTGCTGTCCCACAGGGCCCTTGCTTTCTGATCACCAGACTCACCCTGCAGAGAAGGTGGTGGGCTTCAAGTGGAATTCACTGGAACTTCTGTAAACACCCCTCGCCCTGCAGCAGCTGGGCTTTTAGGGCCATAGCTCTTGGTGGGCTTGCAGTAGATAGTCTGTCCAGTACAGGCAGGGACTCAGGGACCATGACCTCGGTGCAAGGATTTGGGAACTAAGGGATAAGGGGGATTGCACTTAGTTAATACCAGAGTAACCCCAAGTCTTTGCCTCCATCCCCCGTGATTCTGGGCTTTGCTGAGAGGGAAGCCAAGGAGAAATGCAAGAGGAACCTGGGTGAGGCTGGTGGCTCGTAAGGTGGTGGTGGGGGGCGCCGTGGTGCTGGCTGAGTGAGCACAGCCTTGCTGCTTCTCGGCTCAGGATGGGAGAAGTGTGGACGAGACCTGCCTGTGGTACTGAATCTAGTAAGAGTTCGTGGAAGATTTCTGTCATAGGAGGCCACCAGTGGCTCAGATGGGAATGAAGATTTAGACCATCCCACCTGGTAACAGACTCTAATCCAGCCTGCCCTCAAGGAATACGGAGTAAGTGACAGAAGAGAGAAGCCAGAACTACTAGCCGCAGCCTCAGGATCAGTGGCTGGGAGACACCAGGTGCTACCTGTACATTTTTCTTTGCTGTTCTTTATAGTTCTATATTTCACCTAACTTTCTCCCTTATTCTTTTCACTTACTGCATTACTAGACGTGGTTTGAGCTGATGGTGGCTGACTTTACCTTGGGTTCATAGACTAGAGAACATCCAGATAAGGTCGTGACGGAGCAGGGGAGGAATGGGCAGCACTCCACGCCCTGGCCTGGGAGCTGCAGGTCGGAGATTAGGGGGATGTGATCTCATTTACTGTGGAGGGAATAATTACATTTATTTGAATTGTGGGTGAATTCTGTGTTCTGACAGAAGAACAGGTTATTCTATTTCTAAGTGGTCACAGCTGCTAAGCCCAAGATTTGTCAAATGCAAGGAAGACGGTGAATATGTGAGTTCTAAGAAATGTATTTTCTTCAGGTGAGGAAAAAAATTACACTATTTGGACCACAGTATTTCACTAAGGATTTAATTTAAATTTATAGGAAATAAGATACACTCTGCTATAAATATCCCAATTCTACCATATTAATTTCATGTAATCCTGATTATCATGTAACCAGATTTTATAGCTTAATTTGTTAAAAAGAATTTTACAGACACCATTTTTACTGTTACAACATAGGAACAAGCCAGCAAAAACAAAATCATAAGCATCTTTTATGCTAGTGTTACTTTCTGTCCAGGTCGAAACATTGTTCCACTTTGATTTTTTCTCTTTTTCGGATTTTGAAAGTTTTCATACCTTAAAAAGAATGAGATAATATTTAACGCATGTAAATGCTAAAATTATAAAAGAGGGGAATTATTTGCAAACAGATTATATTTTAGCCAAAAAGAAAAAACTAACAAATTAGAGTGCTTTATTTTTGAAAGTTGGACCTTCCGGTCAAAAGAACAAAGGGGATAAAAAGAAGTTAGAAAGATATAAATTTTTTTTTTTAAGATTTTATTTATTTGACAGAGAGAGACACAGCAAGAGAGGTAACACAAGCAGGGGAGTGGGAGAGGGAGAAGCAGACTTCCTGCTGAGCAGGGAGCCTGATGCGGGGCTTGATCCCAGGACTCTGGGATCATGACCTGAGCCAAAGGCAGCCGCTTAACGACTGAGCCACGCAGGCACCCCAAAGATGTAAATTTTTAAACAAGATTTTTCTCCAAGCATGCTGGCCAAGATCAGAAAGAGAGGATTATGCCTGGTGTTAGGGAAGCTGACCTCTCTACATATGGTGTTGTAGGTGTGTCTGGAAGGCAAGCAGCCTTTACAAAATGTGTGTATCCTGCAGTGTATCAATTCAACCTCAGCCTCAGTGAGACAGCTGAGGCTGTGTGCAAACCTTCAGCTCCAAGGACGTTCATTAGCACACTGTGTAATGGTGAAACCCTGGAAGCAATATTGGCAATTGTGGCAGAGCCATCCTATGAAATGACATTAAGAACAAAATAACATTTAAAATGTGAAAGAGGGGCACCTGGGTGGCTCAGTGGGTTGAGCCTCTGCCCTCGGCTCAGGTCATGATCCCAGGGTCCTGGGATCGAGCCCCGCATCGGGCTCTCTGCTCAGCAGGGAGCCTGCTTCCTCCTCTCTCTCTGCCTACTTGTGATCTCCGTCTGTCAAATAAATAAAATCTTTAAAAAAAAGATAAATGAAATGAAATGTGAAAGAATGTTCAAGATGTCTAGGGAGGCCTATACAGCACCAGGTGCAAAGTAGCTTAGTAGAAAAAAAAAAAGAGGCACAAATATATGCTGTGGGTGGGGGGGATAAGGGAAATTTCTTTTCTTATTGTTTTCTGATTTCTCTACGATAAACACATAAGAATATGTACTTACTGGGGAGTAGAATATGCCACCCCAAAATGGGCCTCTTTGGCACACGGACTATGTTGAGCTGAAGGAAATCAAGACCCTGCAGACTCGGGTAAAGCTTTTTAATCTCCATTAACTACCTAGATGAATTAAGGTGGCCTGCTTTCTGGTACGGACTCCCTATTTACCAGAGAAGACTTCTTTTTTACTGCAGAGCAGGGCAAATGTCTGCTCTTCTCATCTTCTGTGAATTCCTTCCTCCCCTTCTAAGCCCCAGGCCTCCGTCTCTTTCCTTAGCTCAGGATGGTGTCTAAACCTTAGTGGCCGGATTGCCTTTGAGTTTCCTACCTTAGTGGAGCTCCTGGATGTATGAAATTTTTCTTGTGTTACTGTCTTTTGTCAATTATTAGGCCAAAGAACATAGGGAAGAAGGGAAAATTTTTCTGCCCTTACAATGAACACATACCTGTCCACCTCAAATAAGAGCTGTAACTTGTAAAGACCAGGAATAAGCATTTCTTGCACTGAATTAAGTTAAATCCCTGACCCAGAATGGTCCCCAATTTATGGGTCTAGAGACAACTGCAAGAAGGCTATAAATCCAAATGTGTGTGAACCACGGTCCACAAATCAATGAATTTGAAGGCATTTTTGGCAAACTAGTTGAGCTTTTAACAAAGCTTTTGAAATTAAATAAGTTCATTATAAAACAAATATCAAGTGAACTAGATAATGAAAACTCATTTTATACTTCAATACTCAAAGTTTTGGGGTGTTTAAATGCATAGCTATTGTTTTGATGGGGCCTTTACATATTCAAAATAAGTAACTTTACAGCTGACCAGTCACTTAAACTTTTAATCTCCCTACTTCTGAACCAGAATCAGGTACTTACAGTTCAGCAAAATTCTTCCAGTCGTCTTCACTAATGGACGGCCTTGTGTGACTGAGCGCAGACATTAAATGCGACTGGCTAATGGCCAGACTAGTTTTGACTGGTCCTGGTTGGTGAAGGGAGTCATCCTCCTTAAATAAAAAAACACAAGGTTAACTTAGGGCTGTGATGGGCAAAGCTGCAGCCCATTTTTTGGGAGACTATACATTCCCTTTCTCCTAAGATTACTAAAAACTGTTTCAAAGCAGGATGCACATAACTTATTTTAATCAATGTGTTTCAGTCTCTTCTTTATAAATAGAGCTCATTCCTTGACAGAAATACTCATCACAAAAGGAAGAACAATTCTGACAGTCTTTACAGTGGTCATGGGGGTGGGGAAAGACAAGCCATACTCCACTTTGGCTCCGGTATCTGCCTTTGATGACACTGATCTCTGCCCGCAGCTGCTCTCTCTGTTCCTGGGTGAGTTCTTGGTAACCCTCCTGTGAGGCTGTTCGCAACACCGGAGGGCGTGAAAACAACTGCTCTTTCCCAGGACCTCCAGAAAAATCCTGCGTCATGGAGCTCGGCGCAGACAGGCACTGTGAGCTCTGCGTGGGTCAAGTGTGGTCAGGAGAGAAGAGAGGAAAAGAGCGGGAGAAAAGGATATATGTGTATTAAGGATCAAATTAAAAATATGAAGTAGTAAAACCTTAACACGGACAAGCTTACATCTGATTAACTGAAATTAAGCCAATTCAAAATCTGTTCATCTTTCTCATGCTGTGAAACCGCCACTGGGTGAAAACTGCCACAGAGGTGTTTTTAATGTTTTTAATGCTTTGTTACTAAATCCACCACACTAATGCCCTGGGGAAGATTCCAAATGTGCCTTATTTGTTTTCAACAGAGTGAGTTATACTATAAGGTTCTGGATCAGCTGCAGGTAAGTTAAGAAACAGATGACAATGACTAGAGTTAAACCAAGAGCTTACTATTCTTGGGAATAAAAATGGCTCACTTTTAGATTAAAAACCTGAATAAAGCAGATGTGCAAAATCCAAAAATATAACTAAATATACCTAAAAATGTTACGTGTACTGATAAAGTAACAGTGCACCACTGTTTATTTTGGGAGGACAGGTGTTAAATGCTATTTTAAGATACTGCCCCATGAAATCTAAACATTTTCCTTGTTGCAGCATTACATCAAATTTCTCATTATCTTCCATTGTCTTAATGATAACAGTGTCATATACAATGGATCTGCTACTAAAGATGTTTTAAAACCACTCACGAAGGGAGATAAACCCCCAAGCAACGCCCCCAGCTCCTTGGCTTCCTCTCACTGCCAGCTCTGCCTCACAGTCCTTACACCGAGGATGAAATGACTAACTCATGTAAGGAAAAGCCAGGCTACTTTCCCGAAGACCCAATCGGAAAGCACAGGCGGGGCTGGGTAGGAGCTTCTACACCAACCTACGGCTTTACGCATCACAACTGTACACAGGCTACCGCCCGAGATACCAGGTCAGAAGACGTTCCATTTCCAAGTTCTGATTCATAAGAGCTTCCAAAGTAGAGCCGGTACATGTTGAATCTGGATTCATCCGGAAGCATCTCGGACATCTCTAGAGAAACAAGGGACTGCTCCAAGCCACATTCCCCATCTCCAGCTGAATCGTCCGAGCCACTGCTGTGGTTAAGAAAAACCATTGACGACAGACTCAGGTCACTATCGGAGCTGGAACTCCCATCCTAAAACACACAAAAAGGACAACAGTTGTAAAAATCTAAATAATCTACAACTGTGAAATAAACTACACTGAGACCAGTACAAGAGGCATTTCTCTAAAATTTTGTTCAACAGGGTTCTCCTCCACCCTGTGTCCTCTGTGATCCCCTCAGACCAGTCTGTAGGGTGCAAATGGCAAAGGGGTCACAATTCTCCCACAACCACACGAGTCAGGCCCCAGGTGCATGCTTTCTGTGGACACAGCTGTACGAGCTGTTGTTGCTCGGACTCCCGGATGAATGCTTTCGGCCGCCAGACTGTGTGACAGGTCCAGAGAGCACTGCCTACGCTCACCGGCGGTGTGGCCCGGGAGCAGTGCTGGGCACTTAGAGAAAGAAAACAGCCAGCCCTCAGGAAACATGCACTGAGCCAAACTTGGGCTCTTACTAATTTTCTAATGATTCTGAGGCACATAATAAAATTTTAATTATTAAAATAGGGGCACCTGGGTTGCTAAGTCATTAAGCGTCTGCCTTCGTCTCAGGTCACGACCCCAGGATCCTGGGATCAAGCCCCTCATTGGGCTCCCTGCTCAGCAGGAAGCCTTCTTCTTCCTCTCTCTCTCGCTTTAATAAATAAATCTTACAAAAATAGAATGTGTACATAATTTATCATCTCCCCAAAATCTCTAACAAAGCTAGGATTCAAGCCTCTGCATTTTATTTGTATGAATCTGTCTTCCAACTCTGAAATGATAAAGCAACCTTGTGATACAGTGCTTTATCACTGCAGTATTTTAGAAATAAACACGTTTCTGTCAGTGAAGAGGGTGGAGAGCTTCAGTGGCCTGCCAAAAGAAATAGCAAAAACTTGATAGTATCTGACTTAGGAACGTCAGGCCCTGTGAGACTCTCCAACCAAATGGGGGAGGGGGGAGTACACAGGGAAACTCTGCCTAGAAAATATCAAGTCTATAATGTAGCAGAAGTCAGATTATCTGCTGCAAAAATTAAAATACTATCCTGAGAGGATAGATCTGGGGTACAGAAAGTGTAAGTTAAACCTAGAATACCTTGTTCCATCAGGAATCAAGTCCGTAATCAAAGAATGATGGGGACAGATCAAAAGGACACAGAAGCCAGCCACACGTGGCTCCTGTGGGCCAGTTCTGGGACAATTTGAGCTTCAATATAAATACTTTGACTTTGTTTTATACTTTAACTAAAAAAAAATATTTGTTTATATTATCTAAATCATGATATCCCAATTGAACTAATATCCTTCCATGCACTATTTTTTTTACCAGTAGTAAGGTAACATTAAAGGTAACAGTAAAGAAATAGATACTGAACACTTCTTAATTACAGATTCTCCGCAGAACTAGGATTCCAACGATGGACCATCTGACTACAGGTAAATTTCTCTACAGTTTTACTAAGGCTGTTAAAAAACAGGATTTCTTAAGGTTGCCATATTGACACTAAACTTCTCTTACTCTCTTAAAACACCACAGCCCCGCCCTCCCGCCATGACTGACTTGGAGCCCAGAGGACAGCAGCCGTCCGTGTAAGGCCTCCAGCTGCGCGTTGTAAAGTAAAGCTTTCAGATCAGCCCCCGTGAAGGAGTCGGTCACTGAGGCCACGTGCTGAAGGTCCACGTCATCTGCCAGAGGTAGAGTGTCACTGAGAACGTTTAAAATTTCAAGACGTGACACCTGAAGGGAGAAAAACTAATTGACTTAACAAATAAAATGAAGTTAAATTTTATTTTAAACTGTATTATGATTTTTTACAAATTAACTGTAGTTCTAATAAGCATTACAAGCTGAAAAATGTACCACTAATCTACTCTCTCTCCTCTGGAGCTTTTTCCCTACCAGAAGAGACCGAGGAAAATGAATGAAAATCACAGTGTAAATCCTTATTCAGATCATGCTTCTTTTCTAGGTTTCGGCAAATGAGCCAAGAAAGTGTTTCAAAAGAAATTTTAAGTAATACCTACAAGTGACAAATTCATTAGTTTGTAAATTTGGGGACAGGAGGTGGGACAACAGATTAGGAACAGTTAAAATCTTACCTCTCTGTAATCTGCTTCAATGCTCACTAGTCATATGCTTGATTCTTAAAAAGTCTTGTCAGGATAAGGAGGTGTGTGACCTTTGGACACAGGGAACGTGGACATGTGAAACTTAAAGTTTCCGTCCTTTTTTTCCAACCGGGCAACAGTGAGAGGCTACAGTTTCCAGACTTGCACGGAAACGCCTGGGCTTCGTATCTACTTCGGAATCTGTGACTAAGGCCCTGCTTAAAGCTGCTCTTCTAAGGACAACTATTACCAGGCAGAAGTAAAGCTCACAAGGCTAGATTGTAGCATTTGTTGGGTTTTAGACTGAGTATGCAATTGTCACCTGATCCGGAGGAGGGCAGTAGACACATTTATCGAGTCGGCCAGGCCTCAGCAGGGCAGGGTCAATCAAGTCAGGGCGACTCGTAGCAGCCAATACGTAAACACCTGGGGGGAAGATATTCTTTACTTAAATGCTGGTGAAATTATTGTTACAATAAGCTATTTCTGTTTTTACAGTTATTACCCTGTAAGCCTTCCACTCCATCCAACTGAGTCAGCAACTGGTTAACCACACGGTCTGTAACCCCTGTGTTATCATGGCCTCGCCGAGGAGCAATGGATTCAAATTCATCAAAGAAAAGAATGCAGGGCTTGGCCGCCTGCGCTCTGGGAAAAACAGTATTTCATATTTGAATAAGGCAAAGTAATAACTGTGTGTATATATATGTTTGTACATATATGTATTGATTTAAATCTTTATAGCAAATCCTTAAGGAAGGCAAAGTGTATATAACTATCCTTGTTTTCAGTAAACTGGGTCTTTGAAACTTACCCTTGCTAGGTATGGAAAAACACAGGGCCAGTTTGCTTAAAAAGACTGTATTCTCTGTATGTTGGGTACGTGTTCTACATACGCTTAGATCAATCTTGAGTCTGTTGTTTAAATATTCTGACACCTATGAAAATCTTCTACTATGAAGGTAGATTTATCCATTTCTCCTTGCAGTTCTATCAATTTTTACCTTAAATATTTTGAAGCTATCTTATTGAATACACACAATTTTAGAATTGTATTATCTTCCTGGCAAATTTGTCACCATGTGGTGACTGCCTTTATCTGTAATAATGCTTTCTGGGGAATGTTCCGTTGCTTAAACTGGGTGGTGGATATACAAGAGTTCATTTCATTTAAAAAATATATGGACTTATATTCTCCCAACTGCTATTTTATAAAGAAATTTTAAAATGACACCAAGTAGTTTTTGAATTTAAAATCTTACTTTCACTCTTTAATGCTATAATAAATAGTTTCCCTCTTAAAAAATTAACATTGCATATGGCCAACTTCATCTAGAGGAATGATGTGCTTCATATTACTTGGAGATTCTTTGAATAACTACTTATGATTGTCTTTCAGCATTTCATGTTACTTAAAAAATAGTCATAGGAAACCTACCTAATAAAAATATCCCGAACCGCTTGTTCACTTGCTCCAATATATTTGCTGAGTAACTCTGGCCCCTATTGGGTAAAATAAAATTAAATTAGAATTGAGATAAAATTCTCTAAAAACAATATTTTTGACTTAAACAGGTGTCTCAAATACATTTTAAAAATTACGTGGCTGGAATAACTATCCTGTCACAGGTTCTACACCTTGTATGACACTGCCTAGTACCTCTATCTCCAGTCTCAGGGCTCAGCTGACAGAATGCCACATCCTAGAAAGGCCTGCTGCCGACCCTCTCAATCCTGCTTGTCTTCCTGCATAGTACTGACCCCCGTGTCTGCTATATTCTGTAGTGAATGGGTCTTTCTCCACCAGTAGAATGTAAGCTCCAAATGTAAGCTCCAAAAAGGCAGTTTTGTTCACTACAGAACCCCCTAATTGAACATAATAAAAAAATTTTTTTAATTAATGGGAGAAAAAAAAATCAAACCTCAATAGGCCAGGGGCACCTGATGGCTCAGGCAGTTGAGCATCTGTGAGATCGAGCCCTGTGCTGGGCTCTGTGCTCAGCAGGGAGTCTGCTTGTCCCTTTCCTGCTGCCCCTCCCCCGGCTTGCATGCTTGCTCTCTCTCAAATAAATAAAATCTTTTAAAAAACAAAACCAAACAAAACTGAATAGGCCCCAGAGTGATCTCCAGTGAAAAATCATTACCTCAAAAAGACCAAATACTGATCAGGATATTTGAGCCCAGTAAAAAATTTCTAATACTCAGCTAGATAGATATCTATGGATATACTAGTATTTAATGAGATTTCCTCATCTAAACAGAACCACAGAGGATGGAACAAGAAACGACTAAGGCAAAATATTATGAACAAGGCAACATACTGGTGTCAGTGAAGGCCCTTGTCTTGGATGCATGTCTCCCCACATCTACCCTGACCCACCCAGAGAGAATTTCTTTACTGAAACCTTTCTGTTGAGAATTCATCCCAAACCATGATTTGAAGGTTTACTAAAAGGCAAAGATGGCCTCCTTAATGGAACAATCTAAACTACAACAACATGTATAAACTTTAATCCTGAAGATTACTTTCCTTCATATAGTGAAAGTACATTTTAGTGACAAGCAAAAAAGAAGCGTATATATAACCACAGTCACTCCAAAATCCAGAAAAAGGTAGGAAATTTTAAGTTACGCTGTTTCTCCATCACGGCCAGGGTAGCTGGTAACCATATAACAAGCTTACACACACAAAAAAATCACATCATCACAAGAAGGGTAGGCATAACCGGACTGCAAATCACTAAACTGGCTTCCAGATTATAAATCCATTTTGAAAAAGGCTACACTATATATTGATTCCTTCCGCCTTGAAATCTAATGACTACATTACTATTGTGGGGTTGCTAAAAGCATACAAGTAAGATATGGGACCTCAGGCTGTAAGGACATGCGCCAGTGGCAGACTGAGGCACTCCCCAAAGTTGTCTGCCAGTCTGTCCCGTCATCCCCGCATGCATCTTCTGAGGACACTTGGGCACAGTGTGGCACACACAGGTGTGAAACACAGCCACCAAGGAACTGAGCCAAAAAACCTGGCTTCTACCTCAGTGTGGTCTCTGACCCCTAGTCTTCTAGCTTTTCTTCCCCCTTCAGGTGTAGTTTGCTCTTTTATCTGAGTATTTATGCATGATTCTCCTTGATAATGCATGGAGATTTACCTTAAGCAAAAACAGCTTAAGCCCTACAAAAGGGAGGTGGCTCCTTATTCAATTTCCCACACAGCCCAACCTGGAGCCCAGTGTGGGGCTTGAACTCATGAGCCTGAGATCAAGACCTGAGCTGTGAAAAACAGATCAGCAGTGCCTCAAGAAGTCACACATAGAATTATCACATACCCCAGCAACTACACTTCTAGGTACTTACTCAAGAGAAATGAAAACATGTCCACACAGAAACGTGTACACAAATGTTTACAGCAACATGATGCATAAGATCCAAAAGGTGGCAATAACCTAAATATCCAATGAATGGGTTAAAAAAAACCTGACACCCACACAATGAAATATCATTCAGCTTTAGAAAGAACTGAAGTACTGGAACACCTGGGTGGCTCAGTCGGTTAAGCGTCTGACTCTTGATTTTGGTCTGGTCTCAGGGTTGTGAGATCAAGACCCACACCGGGTTCTACGCTCAGCATGGAGTCCACTTGTGATTATCTCGCTCTCCCTTTGTCTCTTTTCCCATGTGCACACACGCACTCTAACAAAATCTAAAATATATATACCTTAAAAAATACAAAAATTTAAAAACTGAAGTATTGATACCTGCTACCATGTGGCTGAACCTTGAAAACATGCTCAGTAAAAGAGGCCAGTCACAAAAAGATGACACACTGCATGATTTCTTTCATATGAGATGTCCAGAACAGGAAAAATCCCTAGACAGCATATTAGTGGCTCTCAGGCGCTGGGGGGACAGGGAACAGGATGAAGTTGTTTTGAAAAAGAGAAAGGTGGTGGTCACATAGCATTGCAAATGCATCACATGCCACTGAATTGTCCACTTTGTTATGTAAATTTACCTCCATTTAAAAAAAGGAGAGAAAAGATAAATGCAAGGCATACCTTGACACTAATGAAATTCATTCCACTCTCCCGTGCAATTACTCCCGCTATTAAGGTTTTTCCTGTCCCGGGAGGACCATACAACAGAATTCCTGTTCTTTGTCGTATGGGCAAGTTTGCAAACAGTTCTGGGTACTGAAAAATACAAAAATATGACAGAGGGCTCAAATCCAAAAAAAGGACTAAGCAGCAAAGTCAATGTACAGAAAGAGGGATTCAGAAGGGAGTAACTGCCAGGTTTACTAACCGTGTAATGACAGAAAATAAAGTTCCTACTCAATACATGAGTTCAAAGGATCTACCACCAATTTTTTTTTTTACCAACTGGACCACAGCATACACTCCTCATGAAGTGTGTGTAACTGCCTCTGAACTGCTTTCCATTTTGTCCTGTTTTTAAAAATATTACACAAGTACTACATTTAGGAAATAAAAAGCAATCTTTTAACAAGCATACTGTCTTCCCCTTGTACGGTTCACAGGGAAAGTTATGATAGCTACATATATTCGAATATACTAAACTGAAAAAAGAAAAATAAGAGAGAAGCATGTATACTGACAACAGTAAGCTCTCCCAAGGGCCTCCGTGCTGTGCAGGTGACTGGCTGCTTCTAAATTACCGGAGAGCAGGAAGGCTTTGTGACCAGTGAGCCAAACATGAGGCTAACGTCAGCAGTCTCCTGGTCTCCTCTGTTAGGTATGCGTATTCAGTCCCCCGCTGCTGACAAAATTCTAACCCCCCACCCCGCCTCTCCATTCTAATCTGAAGAGGCCTCAGAGTCAGCATTTATGCAGAGAGCCTCCGAGCTCTGGGTTCCCATGCCCGGACCCAGCATTTGGGGGCATGAGCCTGCCGGCAAGTGCTTCCATGCCCACCTTCTCTGACAGGCTTTAACCTGCAGTCCTGGCTACACTCAGTTTGTCCGGCGCCCACTGTTTGTCTGGCGCCCACTGGCCACGGTTTCCAGGACTTGACATCCAGTCACATGTAACTGAGGTCCTTACTGACCCCTGTCTCAGCTGTTTGCATGGGTCGCTGATCTCACGCAAGGATCTTCACCTCGGAGGTTTGCGACTCAAATGCACGACCACCTAGATTGTACATTCAATCTTCTGAACAATCTACCTCTGCCCACTTTATCTTGCCACCCGCCTGGTCTCTGCTGCCTGCTAACTCTGTCTTTCTAGGACTGAGACCCAGAGTCTGGAATGTGACTCAATCCCCCAGTTCTGGGGACCTAAGTGACTCTTCCAGCTCATTCCTACCCATTTCTGTTCAAATCCCAGTTAACAGTTCATTTTGCTTTTGTACAATCTGAATGACTCAAGCAAAACATGAGAATCACACAATTCACATCAAAATACACATACCGTAAATATCACCCCAACTTCCTTTTTTAAGTGATGTACAGGCAAGGAGTATATCCAATATTTTTAAAAACCTGTTAGAGTACCAAAAATAGTGCTGGCATTTATTTGGTAACTCCGGAAATACTTCTGGAATCGAACTGAGATTAGGCAAGCCAACACATAAAGCCATTCAGTGGTTCTTCTGGAAGTAAGTGCTTGTTTTTTCTCTCTTATATAAGTACCTTGGCTGGTAACTGGATAGTATCCATGAGTATCTGCCGAACTTCATGTAATCCACCAATCTTATCCCAGCCCAGGTCCCTAGGTTTATGCAAGTTGACTTTTCGCAGAGACGCAGGAATAAATCCTTGGAGAGCCTTTTGGAAGTCCAATGTTGTTAAAGCTAATTCTGTTTAAAAATAAACACAACTTCTTTTGGTAGTCAAATCTATATACAAATCCTCAAAATATGCTATCATCTCAGCTGGAGATGCTGATTTCCTACTCACCTGCTTATCTGAATGTTAAAATAGAATATATTTAATTCTTATTAACTTTCTCTGCAATGGGAAGATCTCAAATTTTGGATTTAATAGGAACACGTACCTTCCCTGGTGGATATGCTCTGATGAGAGAGATGAGAATGGATGGCTCGATCCACAAGCACTGTAAAATCTCTAGCCACAAACCCTTCCGTTTCTTTAGCTATACGTTTCAGGTCAAGATTAGTGAACCTGCTTATTTCACAGTCCAGTTTATTTTTTAATACATTTTGCAAAATTTCACACCTTTGCTCCTAAAGACAAAAACACAAAATTCAATTTCTAATTTTATTCAAATGTAAACTTCAGTACATATATCTTCAGAAAAATCAGGTTGACATAATCTATGGTGACAGAAAGAGACTGACGGTTGTCAGCAGATGCAGTGGGGGACACACAGATTGCAAAGGGGGCACCGGGAAGTTTTTGCGAGTGATGCAAAGAACTGCTACCTTAATTGTGGTGATGGGTTTCATGGTATGTACATGTTACATGGTATGTACAGTATATAACAGATACATGTTAAAACCGATTAAATCGTACACTTTAAATACTTTGTTGTCTTCAGTTATGCCTCAATAAAGCTGTAAAAAAATATTGATAAATGATGCTATTTCATCAGTAAGAAGCCTTTTTAGTAACACTTGTTTTCCTTTAGGAGTGGTTTTTGTTGTTGTTTCTATAAAACTTATTTCTAAAAAGACATCCAGGGGCATCGGGGTGGCTCAGTTGCTTGGGTGCTGACTCTTTTTTTTTTTTTTAAGATTTTTTTTTTTTTTTGAGAGAGAGAAAGCAAGAGCGAGAGCACAAGCAGGAGGAGCAGCAGAGGGAGAGGGAGAAGCAAGGCTCCACCCCAGGACTCCAGGATCATGACCTGAGCTGAAGGCAGACACCTAATTGACTGAGCCACCCAGGTGCCCCTGGGCGCCCAATTCTTGATCTCAGCTCAAGTTTTGATGTCAGGGTCGTGAGTTCAAGCCCAGTGTTGGGCTCAGCATGGAGCCAACTTAAAAAAGAGATAGATACTCAGAGACCAACATCACTACCATTCTGTTAGGCTTACTGCTAGGTTTAATAGTTTCATTCTTCAATAACAGGTAATAAGCACAGGGTCTGAATATGTAGGATAAGAATTTTAAAGGGGCTCCTGGGTGCTCAGTCTGTTAAGCGTTCAACTCTTGAGTTTGGCACAGGTCATGATCTCACGGTTGTGAGACTGAATCCCACGTTGGGGTCTGTGCTCCGCATGGAGTCTACTTCAGATTCCCTCTCCCTCTCCCTTTTCCCCTCCCCTGGCTCACATGTGCTCATTCTTGCTTTCAAAATAAATACATAAAATCTTAAAAAAAAAAAAAAAAAGAATTTTAAGGAAGATGTTAAAATGTGCTTGTCGGTCCTGGAACATACTTCTTTGAGCTCATTGCCTCTAAAATCTTCATGAACATGAGTCCTCAAAGGGGACAATGGGCCATATGTGCTTGTGATTTACGGTAAGAAATAGGTATTTGGTTTTTGTCCCTGTTTCTGGCCTAGCTCTCCTAAAACCCTTAGAATTTCTTAAGTGATAAGAGTGATAACGGCATCCTGATATTCACACCCTTTCCAAAACACCAGAGCTTACGTTAATGAGGGGACTTTCAGAAAGCACCTAAGACTGCAGGCTGGCCACCAGGCAACCATGATAGAAGGCTGAAACCTACAGGACCGCACTTCGATTTCCAGGAAGGGGAAAGCGGCTAAAGGTTGAGTCAATTACAAAAGGCCAAAGATTTAATCAATCGTGCTTATGTAATGAAACTTTCATGAAAACCCAAAAGGAGAGGATTCAGAGAGCCTCCACACTGGTGACCCAGAAAGCTTCCGTGTGCCATCTTGCCGGGCCCTAACTTCACAAGGACAGAAGCAGCTTTGTGAGAACAGAACCTCACCCTATGCAGCTCTTCATCTGGCTGTTGATTTGTATCCTTTAATACCCCCTGTAATAAGCTAGTAATCTACTGAGTAAACTATCAGTAATATAGTAAATATAGTAATATTTACTATATTATATTTATTAATATTATTATTATATTATATTTATATTTATAGTAACATAGTAAATATAGTAAACTATATTTTCTTTCTTAGTTCTGTGAGCTGACTAGCAAATGAATCAAAGCCAGGCAGGGGATCGTGGGAACCTGTTATTTATAGCTAGTTGGTCAGAAGCACTGTAACAAGCTTGACTTGCAATTGGCATTGAAGTGGAAAGCAGTCTGCAGGATTGAGCCCTTCATCTGTGAAAGCTGATGCTGAGTAGACAGCAGAATTAAGTTGAATTCTATAACACCCATCTGGTGTCTGAGAATTACTTGGTGATGTGAAGGAAAAACCCACACATTAGAACTGAGTAATAAAATCATAGTGGGTCAGGAATATTGGTGCTGGTAAAGAAATGTTTAATCAAATTTTTAAAAACAGCTATTGGGATAAAAAAGGATAAAAACCATGTGATCGGGGCACCTGGGTGGCTCAGTGGGTTAAAGCCTCTGCCTTCAGCTCGGGTCATGATCCCAGGGTCCTGGGATCGAGCCCTCCATCGGGCTCTCTGCTCAGTGGGGAGCCTGCTTCCCACCACACCCGCCCCCACCTGCCTCTCTGCCTACTTGCAATCTGTCTAATAAATAAACAAAATCTTAAAAAAAAAAAAAAAAACCCGTGTGATCATTTCAACAGACACACAAAAAGCATTTGACAAAGTACAACATCCATTCATGTTAAAAGCCCTCTGCAAAGTACATCTAACAGAGAACATATCTCAACATAATACAAGCCATTTATGAAAAACCCAAGCGAACAGCATACTCAATGGTGAAAAACGGAGAGTTTTTCCTCTATGATCAGAAACAAGGATGTCTTATTCTCTCTCTCACCACTTTAATTCAACATAGCACTGCAAGTTCCAGCCACAGCAATTAGACAACAAAAAGAAATAAAAGGTATCCAAATTGGTAAAGTAGAAAAAATTTCACTATTTGCAGATTATGTGATACTATATATATATAGAAAACCCTAAAGACTCCAGCAAAAAAACTACTAGAATTGATAAATGAATTCACTAAAGTTACAGGATACAAAATTGATGTATGGAAATCTGCTGCATTCCTATACAGTAACAATGAAGCAGCAGAAAGTGAAATTAAGAAAATGATCCCATTTACAGTTACACCAAAACCAATAAAATATCCATGAATAAACTCAACCAAAGAGGTGAAACACCTGTACTCTGAAAACTATAAAATACTGATTAAAAAAAAAAGAAATGGAAAGACATTCCACATTCATGGGTTGGAAAAACAAATAGTGTCAAAAATGTCTATACTACCCAAAGCGATCTACACATTTAATGCATCCCTATCAAAATACCATCAGCATTTTTCACAGAACTAAAACAAATAATTCTAAAATGTGTATGGAACCACAAAAGACACTGCATGGCCAAAGCAATCTTGAAAAAGAAAAGCAAAGCTGGAGGCATCACAATTCCAGCCTTCAAGTTATATTACAAACAGGGAGTAATTAAAACAGTATGGTACTGGCATAAAAATAGACATAGAGTGGGACGCCTGGGTGGCTCAGTTGGTTAAGCGGCTGCCTTCGGCTCAGGTCATGATCCCAGCATCCTGGGATCGAGTCCCACATCGGGCTCCTTGCTCCGCAGGGAGCCTGCTTCTCCCTCTGCCACTCTGTCTGCCTGTGCTCACTCTCTCTGACAAATAAATAAAATCTTTTTTAAAATATTAAAAAAAAAATAGACATAGAGTTCAATGGAATATAATAGAAAACTTTGAAATAAACCCAGGATTATATAGGCAATTAATCTTCGACAAAGGAGGAAGGAATATACAATGGGAAAAAACACAGTCTCTTCAACAAATGGGGAATGTGGGGAAAACTGGACAGCAACATGCAAAAAATGAAACTGGACCACTTTCTTTCACCACACACAAAAATAAACTCAAATGGAAAAACTGAACAGGAGATCGAAGAGAAGAGCAGCAATTCTAAAAACAGAAAATCGACCACTTTCTGAAAGGTAGGACCAGCAGAGAAGTGAATCCGAAGCCACGTGAAGATAGACTGGGGGGGAAGGGGCCAGCTCCCAGTCTGCCGCAGAGCAGTGGAGGAGAACATCAAAACGTTTAGAAGTCTGCTCCACTGAGGGACTTCGCTCCAGAGGCTAAGTAGGGGTGGAGCCCTAGCGGGGACAGTGTGCTCTCAGGTCCCGTAGGGTCATAGAAGGATGGGGGTGTTGAGTGTAGCAGAGCTCGCAGGTATTAGAGCAGGGAAGCTGTCTACAGAGACGGAGCCGAGGAGTGAGCTCTCAGCTCTGGGTTACCTTAAACTGTGATCCGTGGCACAGTCGGACCATTGCTCATTGAGCAGGGATCCCACAAGTGGCAGATCCAGGGAGAACCACCTTCCTCCACCGAAGAGCAGAGTGGCAGGAATCTGTTGTTCAGATTGGAGACTCCAAACGGGGCCGTGCGCCAGAGAGAAACACTTGGTCACAGGCCAGGTAAGCACAGAGCACGGGTGGAGACCAGGAATATGGGAGTGATTGAGCACTTTTCTCCGAGGGCGCACTGAGGAGTGGGCCCCCGAGCTCTCGGCTCCTCTGGGGCTAGAGATTGGGAGGCCGCCATTTTTCATTCCCGTCTTCCAGAGATCTACAGAAAGCGTTCAGGGAACAAAAACTCCCGAGAGCAAACCCAAGCAGATTACTTAGCCCAACCCCTGGCAAGGGCAGTGCAATTCCACCTGGGCAAAGACATTTGAGAATCACTACAATAGGTCCTTCCTCCAGAAGATCAGCAAGAACATGCAGCCAAGACCAAGTTCACTGATCAAGGGGAAGAGCGGAATTCCAGAGGAGGGGAAAGCAAAGCATGGAATTCATGGCTTTCTCCCCATGACTCTTTAGTCTCACAAAGTTAATTAAATATTTTTAATTTTATTTTTTTCTTATTCTAATTTTTTTAACTTTTCCTCTTTTAATGTTTTTTAACTAGTTTATCTTAACAATACCTTTCCTAAAAAAAAAAAAGTCTTTTTAAACCTTCATTATTATAGTCATATTTTATCCTTCATTATATCTAACTTTATTTTTTGTATACATACAGGGTTTTTTCTTCTAATAAATCAAAATATACCCTAAATCTAGCACAGGGCTTTGTTCTAGTCTCCAGCCTGAGCAAATTCTCTTCACTTTCTTTTTCTTTTTCCAACCAACTTATCTTATCAATTCCTTTTTGTAGAATTTTTCATCTTTACAGTCATATTCCATCCCTTAATCATGTTTACCCTTATTTTTGTATATCTAAAACTTTTCCTTTCTTTAAAATTTTGGGAGGTAGTTTCTTCTAAGAGACCAAAATGCACCCAAAATCAAGTGGGTGGCTCTGTTCTATTCACCAGTCTAATATACATAAATATGTTTTAATTTTTTTTAAAATTTCTTCCTACCCCCTTTCTCCTCCCCCCAATTTGGGGTCTCTTCTGATTTGGTTAGCGTACATTTTTGGAAGCTCTTTGCCACCCTTTTAGTATTTTATTCTCTCATTCATATGTTCTTATCTGGACAGAATGACAAGGAGAAAAACTCACCACAAAAAAAAAAGAACAAGAGGCAGTACCAAAGGCTAGGGACCTAATCAATATGGACATTGGTAATATGTCAGAACAGAATGACGATTCTCAAGGTGCTAGCTGGGTTCGAAAAAGGCATGGATGATATTAGAGAAACCCTATCTGGAGAAATACAAGCCCTTTCTGGAGAAATAAAAGAACTAAAATCAAGCCAAGCTGAAATCAAAAAAGCTATTAATGAGGTGCAATAAAAAATGGAGGCTCTTACTGATAGGATAAATGAAGCAGAAAAGAGAATTAGTGATACAGAAGACCAAATGATGGAGAATAAAGAAGCTGAGCAAAAGAGAGACAAACAACTACTGGACCACGAGGGGAGGATTCGAGAGATAAGTGATACCGTAAGACAAAACAATATTAGAATAATTGGGATTCCAGAAGAAGAAGAGAGAGCGGGAGCAGAAGGTATAGTGGAGCAAATTATTGTAGAGAATTTCCCTAATATGGCAAAGGGAACAAGCATCAAAATCCAGGAGCCACAGAGAAACCCCCTCAAAATCAGTAAAAATAGGTCCACACGCCATCATCTAATAGTAAAACTTACATGTCTTAATGACAAAGAGAAAATCCTGAAAGCAGCTTAGGACAAGAAGTCTGTAACATATAATGGTAAAAATATTAGATTGGCAGCAGACTTGTCCACAGAGATCTGGCAGGCCAGAAAGAACTGGCATGATATATTCAGAGCACTAAATGAGAAAAACATGCAGCCAAGAATACTATATCCAGCTAGGCTGTCATCGAATATAGAAGGAGAGATAAAAAGCTTCCAGGACAAACAAAAACTAAAAGAGTTTGTAAACACCAAACCAGCCCTACAGGAAATATTGAAAGGGGTCCTCTAAGCAAAGAGAGAGCCTAATACTAGTAGACCAGAAAGGAATAGAGACAATATACAGTAACAGTCACCTTATAGGCAATACAATGGCACTAAATTAATATCTTCCATAGTTACCCAGAATGTAAATGCACTAAATGCCCCAATCAAAAGACACAGGATATCAGAGTGGATAAAAAAACAAACCCCATCAATATGCTGTCTACAAGAAACTCATTTTATACCCAAAGACACCTCCAGATTTAAAGTGAGGGGGTAGGAAACAATTTACCATGCTAATGGACATCAAAAGAAAGCTGGGGTGGCAATCCTTATATCAGATAAGAAGGACACCAAATCATACTCAAAGAGTCTGTCCAACAAGAAGCTCTAACAATTTTAAATATCTATGCTCCTAACATGGGAGCAGCCAACAATATAAACCAATTAATAACAAAATCAAAGAAAGAGGGACGCCTGGGTGGCTCAGTTGGTTAAGCCGCTGCCTTCAGCTCAGGTCATGATCCCGGGGTCCTGGGATCGAGTCCCGCATCGGGCTCTTTGCTCGGCAGGGAGCCTGCTTCTCTCTCTGCCTCTGCCTGCCGCTCTGCCTGCTTGTGTTCTCCCCCTCTCTCTCTCTCTGACAAATAAATAAACAAAATCTTAAAAAAAAAAAAAAAACATATTGACAATAATACAATAATAGTATGGGACTTTAACACCCCCCTCACTCAAATGGACAGATCATTCAAGCAAAAGATCAACAAGGAAATAAAGGTCTTAAATGACACACTGGACCAGATGGACATCACAGATGTATTCAAAACATTCCATTGCAAAGCAACAGAATACACATTCTTCTCTAGTGCACATGGAGCATTCCCCAGAATAGATCACATCCTGGCTCACAAATCAGGTCTCAACGGGTACCAAAAGATTGGGTTCATTCCCTGCATATTTTCAGACCACAATGCTCTGAAGCTAGAACTCAATCACAAGAGGAAATTTAGAAAGAACCCAAATACATGGAGGCTAAAGAGCATCCTACTAAAGAATGAATGGGTCAACCAGGAAATTAAAGAAGAATTGAAAAAATTCATGGAAACAAATGATAATGAAAACACAACTGTTCAAAATCTGTGGGACACAGAAAAGGCGGTCCTGAGAGGAAAATATATAGCAATACAAGCCTTTCTCAAGAAACAAGAAAGGTCTCAAATACACAACCTAACCCTACACCTAAAGGAGCTGGAGAAAGAACAGCAAAGAAAGCCTAAACCCAGCAGGAAAAAAGAGGTAATAAAAATCAGAGCAGAGATCAATGAAATAGAAACAAAAAAAATAGTAGGACAAATCAATGAAATTAGGAGATGGTTCTTTGAAAGAATTAATAAGATTGATAAGCCTGGCCAGACTTATCAAAAAGAAAAGAGAATGGACCCAAATAAATAAAATCATTAATGAAAAAGGAGAGATCACAACCAACACCAAAGAAATACAAACAATTATAAGACCGTATTATGAGCAACTATATGCAGCAAATTTGACAATCTGGAAGAAATGGATGCATTCCTATAAACTACCAAAACTGAACCATGAGGAAACAGAAAACCTGAAGAGACCCATAACCAGTAAGGAGATTGAAGCAGTCATCAAAAATCTCCCACCAGGGGCGCCTGGGTGGCTCAGTGGGTTAAAGCCTCTGCCTTCGGCTCAGGTCATGATCCCAGGGTCCTGGGATCAAGCCCCACATTGGGCTCTCTGCTCAATGGGGATCCTGCTTCCTCCTCTCTCTCTCTGCCTGCCTCTCTGCTTACTTGTGATCTCTGTCAAATAAATAAATAAAATCTTAAAAAAAAAAAAAAATCTCCCACCAAACAAGAACCCAGGGCCAGACGGCTTCCCAGGGGAATTCTATCAACTATTTAAAGAAGAATTAATACCTATTCTCCTGAAACTGTTCCAAAAAATAGAAATGGAAGGAAAACTTCCAAACTCATTTAATGAGGCCAGCATTACCTTGATCCCAAAACCAGACAAAGACCCCATCAAAAGAGAGAATTACAGACCAATATCCTTGATGAACACAGATGTGAAAATTCTCAACAAAATACTAGCCAATAGGATCCAACAGTACATTAAAAGGATTATTCACCACGACCAAGTGGGATTTATTCCAGGGCTGCAAGGTTGGTTCAACATCCACAAATCAATGTGATACAATACATTAATAAAAGAAAGAACAAGAACCATATGATACTCTCAATAGATGCTGAAAAGCATTTGACAAAGTACAGCATCCCTTCCTGATCAAAACTCTTCAAAGTGTAGGGATAGAGGGCACATACCTCAATATTATCAAACCCATCTATGAAAATCCCACCACGAATATCATTCTCAATGGAGAAAAACTCAAAGCTTTCCCCCTAAGGTCAGGAACACAGCAGGGATGTCCACTATCACCACTGCTATTCAACATAGTACTAGAAGTCCTATCCTCAGCAACCAGACAACAAAAAGGAATTAAAGGCATCCAAATCGGCAAAGAAGAAGTCAAACTATCACTCTTTGCAGATGATATGATACTTTATGTGGAAAACCCAAAAGACTCCAGTCCAAATCTGCTAGAACTTGTACAGGAATTCAGTAAAGTGTCAGGATATAAAACCAATGCCAGAAATCAGTTGCATTTCTATATACCAACAGCAAGACAGAAGAAAGAGATATTAAGGAGTTGATCCCATTTACAGTTGCACCCCAAACCATAAGATACCTAGGAATAAACCTAATCAGAGGCGAAGAATCTGTACTCAGAAAACTATAAAGTACTCATGAAAGAAACTGAGAAAGACACAAAGAAATGGAAAAACATTTGTGCTTGTGGATTGGAAGGAACAAATATTGTGAAAATGTCTATGCTACCTCAAGCAATCTACACGTTTAATGCAATCCCTATGAAAATATCATCCATTTTTTTCAAAGAAATGGAACAAATAATCCTAAAATTTATATGGAACCAGAAAAGACTTTGAATAGCCCGAGGAATCTTGAAAAAGAAAGCCAAAGTTGGTGGCATCACAATTCCAGACTTCAAGCTTTATTACAAAGCTGATATCATCAAGACATTATGGTACTGGCACAAAAACAGACACATAGGTCAATGGAACAGAATAGAGAGCCCAGAAATAGACTCTCAACTCTATGGTCAACTTATCTTTGACAAAGCAGGAAAGAATGTCCAGTGGAAAAAAGCCTCTTCAACAAACGGTGTTGGGAAAATTGGACGGCCACATGCAGAAAAATGAAACTGGACCATTTCCTTACACCACATACAAAAATAGACTCAAAATGGATGAAAGACCTCAATGTGAGAAAGGAATCCATCAAAATCCTCCAGGAGAACACAGGCAGGAACCACTTCAACCTCAGCCCCAGCAACTTCTTAGAAACATCACCAAAAGCAAGGGAAGCAAGGGCAAAAATGAACTATTGGGACTTCATCAAGATCAAAACCTTCTGCATGGCAAAGGAAACAGTCAACAAAACCAAAAGACAACTGACAGAATGGGAGAAGATATTTGCAAACAACATCAAATAAAGGACTAATATCCAAAATCTATAAAGAACTCATCAAACTCAACACCCAAAGAACAAATAATCCAATCATGAAATGGGCAGAGTACATGAACAGACACTTCAGCGAAGAAGACATCCAGATGCCAACAGGCACATGAAAAAGTGCTCCACATTATTTGGCATCAGGGAAATACAAATTAAAACCACAATGAGATACCACCTCACACCAATCAGAATGGCTAAAATTAGTAAGTCAGGAAAGGACAGATGCCGGCAAAGAAGCAGAGGGGAACCCTCCTATACTGTTGGAGGGAATGCAAGCTGGCACAGCCACTCTGGAAAACAGCATGGAAGTTCCTCAAAAAGTTGAAAATAGAGCTACCCTGCGACCCAGCAATCACACTACTAGGTATTTACCCTAAAGATACAAATGCAGTGATCCAAAGGGGTATGTGCACCCAAATGTTTATAGCAGCAATGTCCACAATAGCCAAACTACGGAAAGAACCTAGATGTCCATCAACAGATGAATGGAAAAAGAAGATGTGGTATATATATACAATGGAATACTATGCAGTCATCAAAAGAAATGAAATCTTGCCATTTGTAACGATGTGGATGGAACTAGAAGGTATTATGCTTAGCAAAAGAAGTCATTTGGAGAAAGACAACTATCATATGATCTCCCTGATATGAGGAATTTGAGAGGCAAAGTGGGGGGTTTAGGGAGTAGGGAAGGAAAAAATAAAACAAGACGGGATCAGAAGGGAGACAAACCATAAGAGTCTCTTAATCTCACAAAACAAACTGAGGGTTTCTGGGGGGATGAGGATATAGAGAGGGTGATTGGGTTATGGACATAGGGGAGGGTATTTGCTATGAAGAGTGCTGTGAAGTGTGTAAGCCTGACGATTCACAGACCTGTATGCCTGGGGCAAATAATACATTGTATGTTTAAAAAAAAAAAAAAAGAAAAAGAAACACAAAACCCAAACACCTTTTACGTGAAGTTTCAGAAAAGGACAACTTCAATAGTATTTATTAATAATGTGGGGATTGCTAAATAAACTAATGAATATCAATTTAAAAAAATAAAATAAACTCAAATGGATTGATTACCTAAATGTAGACCTAAAACCATAAAAATCCTTAAAAAGAGCACAGGCAGTAATTTCTCTAACATCGGTCAATGCAATATTCTTCTACATATATCTCCCAAGGCCAGGGAAATAAAAGCAAAAATAAATTATTTGAACTACATCCAAATAAAAAGCTTCTGCACAATGAAGGAAACAATCAACAAAAGTAAAAGGCAACTGACTGAGTGGAAGAAGATAGCTGCAAATGACATATCTGATAAAGGGTTATTATCCAAAATATATAAAGAACCGATATAACTCAGTACCCCAAAAACAATCCAATTAAAATATGGGCAGAAGACATGAACACACATTTCTCCAAAGAGGACATACACATGGCCAAAAGACATGAAAAGATTCCCAATATCACTAATTATCAGGGAGTTGCCAATCAAAACTACGATGATTTAGAGATCACCTCACGCCTGTCAGAATGACTAGTCAAAAACACAAAAAACAGAAAGTATTGACAAGGATTTGAAGAAAAAAGAACACTCTTGCATTGTTGGTGAGAACGCAAACTGGTGCGACCACTGTGGAAAACAGTGGAAAACTGAGGAGATTCCTCAAAAAATTAAAACTAGAACTACCTTATGATCCAGTGATCATACTACTGGGAATTTACACCCCAAAATACAAAAACACTAATTCAAAGGGATACATGCACCCCTATGTTTACTGCAGCATTATTTACAATAGCCAAATTATGGAAGCAGCCTAAGCGCCCATCAACAGATGAAGAGATAAAGAAGATGTGGTCCATATATACAATAAAACATTAGTCAGCCATGAAAAGGAATGAGATCTTGCCATTTGCAACAACATGGACAGAGCTAAAGAATCTAATGCTAAGCAAAATACATCAGAGAAAGGCAAGTATCATGTGATTTCATTCATATGTGGAATTTAACAAATGAGCAAAGGAAAAAAGAAAAAGAGACAAATCAAGAAACACTCTAACTACAGAGAAGAAACTGATGGTTACCAGAGGGACGGTGGGTGGGGGGATGGGCGAAATACATGATGGGGATTAAAGAGTACACTTAAGATGAAAAAATATATATTTATACATATTCATAATTTTATTTGCATTTCTCAATGCTCTTTTTTTTTTAAAGAAATCTTTACAAAAGGTAACTATGTAACATAATGGATATGTTCAATTAACTTGATTGTGGTAAATATTTGATAATGTATACGTAAATCATATTGTACACTTTAAATATATACAACTTTGCTAACTATACCTCAATAAACTGAAAAAAAATTCTAATGTCCAGGATGTATTTACAGATTTTACCAATGGAAAAATGAAGCAGTTCAGAATTTGTAGGCTTTTTGTTTCCTTTTAAATAGAATAACAAAATTTTAATAAGTTAAAAAAAGTTTTCCAAAAAGCCTTGGAAAGTACATAATAACATTTCAGATGGTTATAAATGGAAATTGTGAATCTAAGCACAACACGCACCAAATGTCACCTTTTAAATATCCTTAAGCATAAGTTTAAAGCCATAAATTAATAGCACTAAAAAATGAGGTGCGCCTGGGTGACTCAGTCAGTTAAGCATCTGACTCTCGATCTCAGCTCAGGTCTTGATCTCAGGGTCATGAGTTCAAGCCCTGCACTGGGCATGGAGCCTACTGTAAATAAATTTAATTAATTAAATACATAAATAAAGTAAAATTGAAAAATGCTTTATAAAAAGAGGGACATATTTCAACAACCTTCACAAGCAGTATTACCTGATCAGGAGGTTGAATATGTTGGACACACTGAAAAATGTGAATTCCTTGAGCAGAGACAAGCAAAGGATGCAGAGAATGTTGAGACTGGCTTGTGGCAATCAGTGCAACCAAACTTCCCGTGGAAATCAACTCTTTCATCATATCACTCAAAGCTAGAATAATAAAGCAATGTAGAATAAAAGCTTAGTAAATATACACATGAAATTTAAAAATTATACAATCATTAAAAATAATCTAAAGTTGAGCTTTTAGATGGAGTACAGAGAGTATGAATCCTTCATACCTTCGAAAAATTAAATCTGCCATTCATTCATTGGTGGATTTACTGAGGACCTAGTATCAGCCCACTCCAACCAATCTAATGGAGGCAGAGGAAGTACTGTAAACTCAGTCTGTATATGCAAAACAATGCCTAGGTGGTTCCTTACTTTGGGATTTTAGAAAGTAAATGAACAGGAGTCTGAGATAAATACAGAAAGATGATCAATTTCCATATTATACTCTGTTGATCAGGCAACATACAGTTCCTATTCTTATGACTTCCTGAACAATCTCCACACCAGCTCTTGCCAGGTTTGGTGGTTAGGCGGTCAGAACTGAAAGAGGCATTAATAATGTGTATCGAAGTCCTGACCTAGAAATTTGCAGCATTCCGGTAAGTACTACTATAGGATTCAAACTGCGAGATTAACAGGAGTTTGTAAGAAGCCAAGGCACTGAGGTTGCATTTTCTAGCTGTTCCCTCAAGAACCTTGAGGCACCCACATGCTGCCAAATCCTCCGGCACTACCCGCCCCCCCCAGCTCCCTCGGTGAATTCTAAGCTCCAGTTATGCGACAGTCACTAACTTCCCACCAGTTCTCGTACCTCTGTGCCTTTGCCTGTGGATCACGCTTCCTTTGCTTCCTCACTGGCATGAAGCTGCTTCACGCTAATGTCTACTCCTCCATCAAAATGCCGTCAATTGCAGTTATCAACTCCCCCCGCAGCCTTCTCTGCTAACTCCTTACCACCCTCCCAGTTCCAGCTGAGTGTGTGGGCTCCTCCAGGGCCCCGTGTACACTTCTAGCAGAGATCCCGCCACCTCCGAGCTGTGCCACCCTGGCCAAACGACTTAATCTCTGAATTTCCATTAATTCACCTGTAGAACAGTTGCAGGATATTGGCAGGTAGAGTACAAAACAATCCCTAGCCCAGAAAAGGCACTCAACGCATGGTAGCTACTATTATCACTATCTGTATTCCGTACGAAAATTGTCCTTTTACTTTTCTTTCTGCTCCTAGACTTTGAGAATACACACTGTGCACAAGCATTAGACAAATATTTGTCAAATGAACAAAGCAATTTCTAATAAGCATAGGAGAATGCAAAAACCCCATAAGACTAATCACGAAGTTGCAGAATTTTCACACTGCACTTGTCTACCAATTTTACTAATACAGAAGCCTCAAAAGCAACATATAACATGGCATTTTCTGAAGAAAGCAGATTTGTCACTAAGACTGAAACTGCTGGCTAGCCAAAGAAAAAGGCCCACAGCCACGAGTGGGTGCGTTGCCATTACCATGTGCCAGCCGCTGGCTCTGCACGGCCTCAGGGCTATGCTCATGTTCCGGGACAGCAGGCAGGCCAACAATGAGGTCAAGGTCATCCAGCAGAATCAAAGAAGGCTGCCTCCATGCTGCCTCTGAGAAAGCCAGCTCCAGGGTTTTTTGTACATTTTCAAGCCTTTTTCCTTAATATGGAAGATATAAAATGGTTTTAATATTACTTCAGGGCTGGTAAGTTCCAGCTGCTCTTCTGAGAGCATTAGAAAATTCAATATTGATTTAACTATGAAACTTTCAGCCATATTTTGTTAATATACCAATCACTAAAATTTGTTAGTCATTAACTTGGTTTTAACTAATACAGCCTCAAAGGACTCACTAAAGAACTGAATTTTATAAAACGGAAAAAAGGAATATGCTACTGTAAGTCCTGTATGTATGTATTCTTACCTGGCCTATTCCACAGCAAATGTCAGATGGCATACAACAAAACAGTAAAATAAAAGGAGGATATAGAAAAACATAAATAAGAGTAGGGGATCAAAACTCTCATAAAATCAAACATACATGTAGCTGTCCAGAGATTTTAAAGTTACTCTATTTGAATCATACATTGGGTTCAAACTTCCTGGTGAACTACCAACTTTTAATTTTCAAACAACAGAAAATATACAAAGTCATAAGCCGATACAGAGTTCCTGTTACTTAGGTCTACAACAAAGCTTTCACATGAAGCTTCAAGTAGGACTCTGAGAGGTGGACAGTCTCTCTAAAACCACCTTTGTAGCATATGAAGTAATGGGTTTTCGAAGGCTATTTCTTAGTTTCTTACCATATACTGGATAAAATACACAAACACATACAGAGCCTGGGACTAATTGGGATGACATGGTAGAGATAGTGAAGGGGGGAAAAAGGTACTCAAAATAAAATCTTTCCAATCTTGTTTAAAAAACAAAACAAAACAAAACAAAAAACCAGGTAAGAAGCAGTAAACACTTTAAAAGTATAAAAGCATACACGGTAAATTGTAATTTCCCTCCTTACTGTCCACAGCCAGCCTTCCCTGCCTCGCCCAGTGTTTCTCTAGCAATTCAGGGATAATTTATACCCATCAGAGTATATCTTAGATACTAACTTTCTCAGAATGGTCTAAGTTGGCATTTCCAGGAATATAGTCTACAAAGAGTTTTTGGCTGGGGGAAAAAAAAGAGGGGGCCGGGTTTCCAAGTATGGAGACTTTAAAAAATTTTGCTGAAAATATTAGAAAGCCAAAGGTTTTACATTTTCAAGGAATTTCAATGACTAAAAGAAAAATTAAAGATCAGATATCACAGTTGTTAGATTAACAGCATTAAATAACATTTCTGTCTTTCTAGCAAAAAAAAGGTTTTATGTTGAGTGTTATCATAGTCATACCTCGTAAAGCTTTACAGTCAACTATCTCCACATGGGCATCCAATCTGTCAGATGTTTCTTTACAGACTGCCTTGGCTAAAGTTGATTTGCCAGTGCCCTAGAAGATAATTGCCTCATAAGCAAACTATTCAATTACAGAAATAGCTTCTGTTACTGTGGCAACCACCAAGACTCAGCCTCACTGATCAAGTGTTCACTACACAACATTCTATGCCTGTTAGAGCCCAATAAAGCTAGGGGTTAAAAAAAAAAAACAAACAAACAACCCCACATCCGTGGAGCTCTGGGACCACATTATGGTGGGTGACATTTAGCGTAAAGTAAACTAACAGGGGTGTGCCTGGGTGGCTCAGTCATTGAGCATCTGCCTTCGGCTCAGGTCACGATCCTGGGGTTCCTGGGATCGAGCCCTGCATTGGGCTCCTTGACTGTCAGGAAGCCTGCTTCTCCGTCTCCCACTCTCCCTCCTTGTGTTCCCTCTCTTGCTTGACAGAGAAGTCTGTCAAATAAATAAAATCTTAAAAAAAAAAAAAAAGGTAAACTAACAGGAAGGAGTGAAAATCTGGATTCATGAAGTTTTAAAAGCCCTGCAGGGTAAGTGGGAAGGAATTATTTCCTAAATACGAATTCAAATCTATCAAAGAAAAATACGTAATATTCCTCGAAGAAACCAGGAGGCTCCAGCTTCCCAGGTTTCATAGAAGGTTTCAAGTAGTAGAGAAACACAGGCAAGGTTAACAGAGGACAACCCAATCTCAGGAATATAAGCCCCCCTCACCCAAAAAAAGGACATTTCCCACCCCAGTTCCAACCTCAATTGGTACTGACACAAAAAATAATAAATTGCTTTGAAAAAGTAAAAAATATATATACCAGTCTAGTTGCTCTGTGAGAAAGGCAGGTGTTACTAAAATGACTTTTGTTTCAAGCTGTTAGAAGCTGGATGTATCCTATGTTCATTATAGGGCATAGAAGGAAAATAAACATCTAATTTGTTTTTACCATTTGTTAAAACAATCACTAATAACTTAATTTCGCTTAATAAATAAATAGAATCTTAAAAAAAAAAAGATTTTATTTTTTTATTTAATTGACAAAGAGCAAGAGAGGGAACACAAACAGGAGTGGGAGAGGGAGAAGAGGCTCCCTGTTGAGCAGAGAGCCTGATGTGGGGCTCGATCCCAGGACCCTGAGATCATGACCCGAGCCGAAGGCAGAGGCTTAACCCACTGAGACATCCAGGCACCCCTCAACTATTTTTTTTAAATATTTTATTTATTTATTTGACAGAGATCACAAGTAGGCAGAGAGGCAGGCAGAGAGAGAGAGAGGGAAGCAGGCTCCCCGCCGAGCAGAGAGCCCGATGCGGGACTCGATCCCAAGACCCTGGGATCATGACCTGAGTCGAAGGCAGAGGCTTTAACCCACTGAGCCACCCAGGTGCCCCACCTCAACTATTTTTAATGGAAAGCACTAATTACCCACTTCCCTATTATCTTAAATCAACTGTAATTTTAATTCAGTTTCTTGGTCATTTACATATAGTATAACTGTGACCACCAATTAGTGTTCCATGTAGCCCTCAGAGACTCTTAAGGTGGGCAGAAATGTTTATTTTTATATTAAGTGACTCCCAGACTATGGAAGGTTTGATCCTGGTTTATAAAATAATATGCAAAAAATACAAAGTAACTATAAATTCTTAGGAGAGAAAGGTAAAAAATGTTCTGTAATCATCCTACCTCACTGAAGTAACCACAGTCAATTATTCTGATGTTTCATCCTTCCAGACACTCCCCATATACTTGATGTAAATTTATGGAGATGGGATTATTTATGTGGGTTCATGACAAATCACTGTCCTCTTTATGGACAAATATGGAGCCGCATCAGCTCCCCAGATCGCCACCACTCTGAGACATATTAGACAGTAACAGGTTCCAGAAGCTACTTCTTTTTTTTCCTCCCCCCAGAAGCTACTTCTTAATGTATCTTAATGCTGCTTCGAATTTTTAACTATTATAAGTAAAGCTAAAATAAATACTGATATGCCTATTTACTTATTTGTCAGATTATACCTTCAGAATACATTTCTAAGGAGTGGAATTACTGTATCATAAGGTACACATTTAAAATTTTGCTGAACACTGCTATAGTGCTCCCAAGAAAGGCTGAACACTGGTAGCTTTTTACAGTTCTTTTAATATAGGTTTTCTCCCTCAATCTGCTATTATTTCTTACCCTTGTTGCTTTGTCTAGCTGTAAGAGCCCGTACCAGCTCTAATATTTTATCAGCACCATGGACTGGAAAAACAGCAAAGCTTGTTATACAAAGTCTGAAATTCGTCAGGCACTCAAATACAACCATCATCATAGCTAACAAAATTATATTTATATTTAAGTCAATGGACTCCAGGTGTGCCTTGCTGCCTCAGTTGGTGAAGCACACAACTCTTGATCTCGGGGTCATGAGTTCAAGCCCCCACTGGATGTAGGAACTACTTAAAAATTAAAAAATCTTTAAAAGATAAAAATAAAAAAATAAATAAAATAAAAAAATCTTTAAAAGATAAAAATATTTTAAAAAGTCAATGCTCTCCAAAGAATAAAGAAATAAGGGGTGCTGAAATATAGGTCCCCTGCCATAATTCTTTTTCCCAGTCAGATGCCCATCTCCTCACATAAAGTATCTCATTTTTTTTTTAAGATTTATTTAATTTATTATTTGACAGAGAGAGACACAGTGAGAGAGGAAACACAAGCAGGGGGAGGGGGAGAGGGAGAAGCAGGCTTCCCACTGAGCGGGAGCCGGATATGGGGCTCAATCCCAGGACCCCAGGGATCATGACCTGAACCGAAGGCAGACGCTTAACAGCTGAGCCACACAGGTGCCCCACTCACATTTGTATAATAGCTCTTTTCAGTCTACAAAGTGCTTTCACATATATTATTTCACTTAAGTGAGGTTAATTCTAAGAAGGCAGTAAGAAACCGAAAACCTGCCTGAGGTCACAGCCAGGAAGTATATGACAGAGGTGGGACTCAAATCCAGGTCTTCTCTGTTTGTTCTTCCTATCAACCATGCTACCCCTAAGTAAGATGGGGATGTCTGGTTTCTGAGTCAACAGAATATTGCTTTTTCAAAATAAATACTCTACAATGATGATGCATTTTGGAATCCAACACAGAAAATCTAGAAACCGCATAGAATAGCTGCTATAGGTCACCAGCCTTGCATACCTGGGATAAATTCCACTTGATCACGGTATACAGTTCTTTACATACACTGGTTGATTTGATTTGCTAATATTTTGTTGACGATTTCTGCATCTATGTTCATGAGAGATACCGGTCTGTAATTTTCTTCTAACGCCTTTGTCTGGTTTTGGTATTCGGGTGATGCTGGCTTCATAGAATGAGTTAGGAAGTATTCCTTTTGTTTCTATTCTCTGAGAGAGACTGTAGAAAACTGGTGTAATTTCTTCCTTATGTGTTTGATAGAATATACCAGTGAACCTATCTGGGCCTGATGTTTTCTGTTTTATGAGGCTATTAATTATTAATTCAATTTCTTTACTAGATAGAGATCTTTTTACATTGTCTATTTCTTCTTGTGAGTTTTAGGAACTTGTGTCTTTCAAGGAATTGGTCCATTCATCTAAGATGGTTATCAAATATGGGAGCATAGAGTTGTCCATGACTATTACTACTTTATTATCCTTTTAATGTTTATGGAAACTGTACTGATGGCCCCTCTTTGATTTCTGGTATTACTAATTTGTGTCTTCTTTTTTTTTTCTTAGACTGGCTAGAAGCTTATCAATTTTATCAGCTTTTCAAAGAAGCAGCTTTTGGTTTCGCTGATTTTCTCTCTTGATTTCTTGTTTTCAATTCACCGATTTCTGCTCTAATTCTTATTATTTCTTTTCTTCTGCTTACATTGGATTTAACTTGCTCTTTTTCTGGTTTCCTATGGCGGGGGGATCTTAGGTTACTGGAGTATTTGCTACATTTAAAATAAGAATGAGAAGAAAGCAACTGGGCCAGTAACAGGGGAAAAAAGCTATTTTACTGGAGTTAAAAGTGAATGGAATTGAAAAAGCCTTAAAAATTTTGAAATGAATGAAAGAAAAGGACTCGGGAAAACCGCACTGTACCCCTGAAAACAATATTGCATTGGCAGAGAATAAAGCCCTTAAAAGGGCATGGAAACTCTAGCAAAACTGATGAAGAGTAAAGTAGAAGACATAAAAAGAGTAAAGCAGAAGACATAAAGTAGAAGACATAAATTCCAAGATCAGGAAATGGCCCATCACAGCAGATTCCACAGTCATTCAAAGGATAGTAAAAGGAATACTAACAACAACTTTATGCTCATGAATTTGACAACTTAGGAGAAATGGACCAACTCCTTGAAATTACAAACTACCAAATGTGAAATAGACAATTAAGGGAATTTAATTTATAATTAAAAAGTTAAAAGTGAAGAAACCAGATTGTATCACTGGAGAGTTTACCAAACATTTAAGGAAGAATGAACACTGACTTTAGATAATCTCTTCCAGAAAATGGAATGGGAAGAACACTTCTGAACTCATTTCATGAGGTCACTATTACCCTGACAGCAAAACTAGACAAAGACAGTATGAAAACAGAAAACTATAGGCTAATATCGCTCATGAATTTAGATGCAAAAGTCCTCAACAGAGTATTAGCAAACAATGGAGCGCCTGGTTGGCTCCGTCAGAAGAGCATAGAGCTCTTGATCTCAGGGTCATGAGTTTGAGCCCCATGTTGGGTGTAAATTTAAAAAAAACAAAAAACAAAACAGGGTGCCTGGGTGGCTCAGTTGGTTAAGCAGCCAACTCTTGGCTTGGGCTCAGGTCATGATCTCACAAAAACAAAAAACAAAACAGGGTGCCTGGGTGGCTCAGTTGGTTAAGCAGCCAACTCTTGGCTTGGGCTCAGGTCATGATCTCAGGGTTGTGAGACCAATCCCTGTGTTGGGCTCCCTACTGAGCTCTCCCTCTCCCTCTGCTCTCCCCCCATTCATACAAGTACATACTCTCTCTCTCAAATAAATAATCTTTTTTAAAAAAGCAAAAAAAACCTTTTAAAAAAAGAAAGTATTAGCAAACAAACTTGGCAAGGTATACAAAGAATAATACACCAAAACCAAGTGGGATTTATTACAGATATGTAAGTCTGGTTCAATATTTGAAAACCAATCACCCCTATAAACACCCTGAAAAGCAAAAATCATATACAGAAATTGGTACAGAAAAAAGGCAAGAAGGATGTCCCCTTATTCATATTATTCATCACTTTCTAAATTTCCAAAGCAAATGTAGCCTTCCCATATCTTAACAACCCTGTATAACAAATGATCGAAACCCAAAGAGAGAAAAAGAGAAGTGATTAGTGCAATGGGCACATTTAAACCACGTACCTTTCCTCCTGTGAATAAAAGGGCTCCATTCCTAAGTCCTGCCACTAGGGATATCAGCTGTCGAGACAAGGGGCGTCCCAGGAGGCTATGAGTGATGTGTTCCATGGAGGACACACCTAAGGAATTCACTCCTCTGCAAAACACACACATTGTTGCATGGTAACACACTGAAGCAGGGTCAAATCCAGCTGTAAAAAATTCTGAAACTTTCCTTCCCAGGCTAGTTAATGATTTTTAAAAGAGTAAAATGGGGAAAATTTTCCCTTACTTAAAAGCATATTAAATCAATGCCAAATCTGAGTTAACAGCTTTTAAAATTAGCTTTATTACTTTCAAACACATACAGTAACCAGAAGTTTTGTCTGAACAGGACATCTTAAGGAATGTGTCTTAACACACACCAACACCCCTCTCAAATGATTTTTGGTTTGGTAATCCAAATAATCATGAATGAGTGCATTTGAAGCATTAGGATAATGGAAGACTTATTTCCTCTTAAACTTAGCCTTTGAAGTCCAGTTTGAATTTGTAGATTATACAAGCACAAACTTCAACCCACTTTCTGACTCTATCACTTCCTGATAATAAATATAAATTCCTAAAATCAGAGTCTGAAGAGATTTTACTTTCAACATGAGTATTATGCTGTATTTAATTATTGTTATTTTATGGTTTAATCCTTTTACTAGAACATTTACAGATTATACTATTATAGGAAACCAAATCACTACTACTACAACTACAAAAAATCGTGAAGAATTCGAAGATGTAATGTTTATAGGAGATTCTCATATTCTATAAGAGATAAAGAAATTAAGAGGAAGTTCTTTTCAGACTTGTTTGATTTTAAAAGTTGTGGAAAACACAAATAATCCCAATTAGTACATTAATAAGATAGTTGAAGGAATAACTTAATTTGAAATATTTTTAAACACTCAGATAATGTTTTTGGATTTAATGTTTAAAATAAACGTACTAGCTCTAAGAATTATTGCTTTATTCAAGCACATATGATCCAAGTCATATCCAGTTGCTTCCTTCTCACAAATCAAATCTCAAAGCAAAATTTCTAATAAGCTTCAGCCTTTTATGTAGTTACCTAAGAAAACAAGGCAAATTACTAAGCAAGGTGTGACAATTGAAACAATCCCTGAAAAAATACCTATTAATGCATTATTAAGATTATTCAATGACATTAACATCTACTTTGATGTTTATACATAAAAACCCTGCCAGACATAATGTCAAACATGGCTGTAAACATACTAGTTTGGCCAGAACTTCTTACCCCAAGCAGTTCAGCTTTAAAAAAGGAAGAATAAAGTCAATTTCCTCACTGTTTTCTTCTTTTACCATAGGATCTAGAAGGACCTATAGTAGCAAGGAAAAATCAGTTTTACATTTCAAAGTTATATCTTTGGTCTGTTTTTCTCAGGTCCCAGGAAACGGAATTACTGATTCTGTTACACAGAGAGAAAAGACACATGGTGCATGCAAGATCATTACTCAAAATAGCCTTCCCAACAGCAATTTATTCAACCAAGGAACAAAAATATTTATGGTGAACGAACAGTAAAGGATCTCCTTCATACATTTTATGGACACATCTTTATATTTGCAATTTTGATTTGTGTCATATTTACTCTTCACAATTCTTACATTTCTATCTCCTCTGAATGGTATTCCTTCAATTTTATCTCAGAAGTAGAGAGACAATGTCTGGTTCTCAACCATTCAAGTTCTAAATGACTAGAGTATCTTCAACTCTATAACAAGAGTGACTATCCTAACAAAAACCTAGTATTCTAAAAAGTCCACTTATAAAATCCTTCTGGAAGGAAAGTGATCTGATAATATTTGTGAAAAGTTGAGAATTTAAGAACTGCCAAAATAATGCGGGTTACTGCAAACATCGGTTACAGCAGACCTACAAGTAAAAATATGAATTTAAAAAAAAATCAAACCCCTAGAGCTAGTTTTCCTTTGTTTCAATACGAGAATAATTTGAAATCATGATCCATTTGCCAGTTAACACAATCAATTCTATTCTTGAAACTTAACTGTGCCTCGACTTTAAGTATAGGATAAATCAATTTGTTTAGAGAAGTTAAAGAGAGTACATAATAAAATATTTTAAATCAAGTTATTCCTTACTCTTATCATTCACATTTCTAACACACTTCAGGATACAAAGTCTTACAGGTAAACTCATATTTTGTTATCCATCCCATGCAACAAATATTAGTTCGTTAAATATTCAATAATATGTGATTACTTGTATTGTGGTCTTCTGCAGCAGATTGGTGCTCAACAAAAAAATGTTTTCTTTTTCTTTTTCCCAAGAATTAACTACATTTAAAGAAAACTCCTTCAACCCTATAAAAAAAAAAGTAATATATGTAGAGTTAGCACTGAAGTGGAGATGGAACAATTAAAGATTTAAATTTACTTAAATTTCAATAAAGGCATTCTTTGATATGTAAAACCATTTACTCATCATTATGTTTCCTGTTCCCCCTATGACAGGTTGGAAAAACAACGAAAACTTCTTCAGTAGGAAAAATAGCAAAAGAACAAAATTTACCCACCATCTTTAAATCTCAGCTTAATGTATTCTTCCTCTGATAGTATCACAGGAAGTGTGGTGGTAGTACCCTGCTGTAGCCATGAAGAGAACGCAGTTTTTACGTCTTCTTCACTTACATCTTTAGGCTGCCAGAGTAAAGGGAAGAACAGTAATGAATTATCCAAATGCCTACATGAACGCTAACATCGTTAGCTTAACACTTATCTTGCTAATAATATCCAAACCTTGTTACAGCTGATGCACCTAAAACAAGCCTCTTAACCTCTCTGAGCCTTGCTCAGCTCAGGTGAGAGCCGTAAGCTGGTGTCCCTTAGGGAGGAGACTGGTCAGTTGCATCAATCACGTTATATACCCATTCGGCAACCGTTTGGCACAAGTGATTACATGTGCTAGTTCGAGATGCAACCAGCCTGGCATGACCATTTGTTATCTGTGTGACTGTGGGTAAATGAAGAAAACTCTCTGAACTTCAGTTTTATAATCTATTAAATGGGAACAACTAAAAATAAATACATTTTTTAAAGTAAAAAAAAAAAAAAAAAAACAACAGACCTTACCAAACAAAACCAGGAAGGATGTTCATATTTATAGGCACGGATTTGGGATTTGACATTAAGGATAGCGGAGCCTGAAGAAACACTTACAGGGGCACCTGGGTGGCTCAGTTTGCTAAGCGTCCGAATCTTGATTTTGGCTCAGGTCATGATCTCAGGGTCGTGAGACTGAGCCCCACATTGGGCTCTGCACTGAGCATGGAGCCTACTTAAGATTCTCTCTTTCTCTCTCTTTCCGTCTGTCCCTCCACCCTCCTCTCTCCCTCTCTAAAAAAAAGTGGGGGGCAGGGCAAAAACAAAAAAACATTTACAGAAGTGGTGAAATTTTAAACACTCCTTAGCTCTATGACCAGTGATCCATGTACCACGATTTGGCTCACTGGATAACCATTCCAACCCCATTCTCCCTTGCCTCCCTCTATGAAAGAGGGGGGAAAGAAAACTCCATTCCCAGCCTGAGCTGTGAGTACATGTCTGCATTCTGACCAATGGTGTGCGATCACCAATCGTTAGGGAGGGCTTCTCCTCCTAATTGAAACATAAGGCAACTTTGCAAAGAGAAGGCTTTTGCTTTCAGCCATTTCTTCTGCTGCCAAGAATGCAGATGTGATGCCTATTAGTACAGCAAACGCCTTGAATCTAAGAGGAGGAAAGTTCCAGGCCAAGGATGGCAGAAAGACCAAAGGTGCCTAGATCCCTGATGGCATAGTTTAACTGCCTCTGAGCTCCTCCAAACTTCTTTGTATGTAAGAAAAATAGGCTCTTTATATGCTGAAGTCACTTTTTTTTTCCTGTTAAGCAGGCTACAGCACTGATATGTTCAATAAGTACAATGTTAATAAACTGTTCAAAAGGTATGAAGAAATTCTAGGAAAAATAATTTTTAAAGTTTTTGAAGTTCTTAAATTAGAATTAAGTTTTTAAAACCTTACTGAAGCTAAAAACACCCAAATACCCGAAAATTCATGTAGGAAAGAGCATTAATATCTGCCTAGGAAAATAAACCTCTATTCATTCCACCATTTCTTAGCTGGTGCATTTCTGTTCTCTCGTCATCCAGAGTCAAGCTTAGCTCTGCTGACTGAGCTCAGTTTAGAACCTGATCACTACAAAAGCCGGGTGAAACTAAGGATAGCCATTGCTTTTGCACTCTCAAAGATCACAGAAATAGTCTGTTTGGATATTACTGGGCAACGGGATTAAAGACCTAAAGGAAGGGCGTCTGGTGTACTCAGTCAGTAGAGCAAGTGACTCTTGATCTCTGGGTCCTGAGTTTGAGCTCCACGTGCAGGGTAGAGTTTACTTAACAAAAAATATACCTAAAATCAAGGGGCACCTGGGTGGCTCAGTGGGTTAAAGCCTCTGCCTTCGGCCCAGGTCATGATCCCGGGGTCCTTGGGATCGAGCCCCACATCCGGCTCTCTGCTCAGTGGGGAGCCTGCTTCTCCTCTCTCTGTCTGCCTGCCTCTCCTCCTACTTGTGATCTCTCTCTCTCTCTGTAAAATAAATAAATAAATAAAATTTTAAAATACCTAAAATCAAGACTTGAAGAATCAGAAAGCAACTCACACTTCCTCTAGAATCAAAATTCTTAGGTCCTAAGAGGTATAATCAGCTCAGAGAGACCTACCAATGTCCTAAGCTTCCACTAAAATAAGCACCTCGGGATTGAGAAAGGAATTCTGTAGTAATATCCTATTACTGAGCCAAAAAAAAAAAAAAATTCTCATTTTTTCCCGCAAGACCTAACATTTGAAAAATACCAAGATTAACTAAAAAGTTAAAACTAGAAATCACTGTGCTCCATTCTGCTAAGGCGTTCAACGTTCAGTTACATACTATTATGGAAATGGCATTTATTCTATTTGTTTTCCTCTTCTCCAGTATATCATATAAGTTGTCTTATCTGGGGTTTCATCAATTAGAAGGTTGTTAAAATGGTTCTTCCATGTTATAATGATCATCATGATCCAAAGATTTAAAAGTATCATCTGAGGGGTGCCTGGGTGGCTCAGTGGGTTAAGCCTCTGCCTTCAGCTTAGGTCATGATCTCAGGGTCCTGGGATCGAGCCCTGCATCGGGCTCTCTACTTAGTGGGGAGCGTGCTTCCCCCTCTCTCTCTGCCTGCATCTCTGCCTACTTGTGATCTCTCTGTCAAATAAATAAATAAAATCTTTTTTTTTTTTTTTAAGTATCATCTGAATAATCAGAGAAGGGTAAAATTGTGTCTGGGAGTTTTAAAACCTGTAACAATAATTTTTCTGTATCGTAGCTCTCTGGGAACTGGTAAACTAAACTGGCACAGGTGACAATCTCCCGTCAATGCACAGTCTAGCACTTTCCGGTTGCACTATTAATACTGAAACAACACAGGGAAAATTTTTAAAAATTATATGGATGTAGCAAAAATATCTATCTTTTAAAAGCCAAATTATCGGGGTACCTGGTGGCTCAGTCAGTGGGACATGCAAGCCCTGATCTTAGGGTCATGAGCTCGAGCCACACTTTGGGCACAGAGCTTAATGAAAAAAAAAAAAAAGCCAAATTATCCATGTTTGCATTGGCACAATATACATAATATGTGTGTTGTTTATTAAAGACTTCTCGGTTTCTCAAAAAGTTAAACAGAATTATGCAAAGATCCAGCAACTCAGATGCCTGAGTGGCTCAGCTGGTTAAGTGTCCATCTCTTGATTTTGGTTAAAGTCATGATCATAGGGTTGTGAGATCGAGCCCTACATCGGGCTCCGTGCTGGGCGTGGAGCCTGCTTAAGATTCCTCCCCACCCCCCCCACCCAACTCTCTTTAAGAAAAAAAAAAATATATAGCAACTCAACTCCTAGGTATATACCTGAAAGAACTCAAAGCAGGGACTCAACAGATACTTGTACACTCATGTCCATAGCAGTGTCATTCACAATAGCCAAAAAGATGGAAACAACTCACGGGTCTATCAACAGATGAATGGAGAAACAAAATGTGATATATGCATACAATGGATATTATTTTGCCATAAACAGGAATGAATATGTTCTACTACTTGGACGAGCCTTAAATGCATGTTAGGTGAAATAAGCCAGATGCATGAGACAAATATTATAGGATTCCACTTATATGAAATATCTAGAATAAGCAAATGCATACACAGAATATAGATTACAGGTTACCAGGAGCTAGGATAGGAGGCGATAGGGCATTATTGCTTAATGGGCACAGTTTCTGTTTGGAGGCTGGGAAAGTTGTGGAAACAGGGGTGGCGATGATTGCATATAATGAATGTAATTAATGCTGAACTGTACACACTTAAAAATGGTTAAAATAGCATTTCATTACACATATTTTACCACAACAAAATAAAACAAAGACTTTTTTGCCCCTCTAGCAAAAAGGAAAACATTCTTATTACGCGGCTGAAGCAACTAGAAATTTTACATGACATGTAAAACATCTGTGATATAACATAAATTTGAACTCACTATATTTTCTCTAGGTTGTAGTTTTAGAGATCTTGGGATTTTAGGGGTAATTTCCACTGGAGTTATTCTGACTACTGCATGCATTTCTATATCTAGTCTCTTTCTCAGGTCATCTGGAATCTGAAATTTAAAAATAAAAATATAAATATGTGCAAAACTTGCTTTAAAAAATATTCCACAGCATACACATTGTTATTAACTTCTATGAATTCAGGTAAATTGATGGAAGCTGTCATAATTCATAAGAGTAACAAGATGGATATTCAGGCACTATCATATCACAAACATTTCCATTTTTCCCCTTCGTTTCTTTCTTTCCACACCCTCTTCGGAATGAGATGCATCAATCTGGCTCTCTCAAGTCAAGCCTGCTTGAGGCCCGCCACTCCTCGGTGCCCATGGCCGCCAACCTCTCAAGTGCAGCGGTAAGTGAGGACTCCTCACTGCCGTCTTACAAGGTCCCTAGGCCCCTACCTGGCACTTCTTCACCATGTCCTCACCATGTATTCAAGGAAAACAACGGTATTGCCACCAAATGGCAGAACCATTAACAGAAAAGAGAAGTGCTAATAAGTTCAGTGTTAGATGTTGAAGTGTAGTGTTGAAAATGCAGCAGGATCTCCTAAACTAGAAGTTTAGAGCTAATGAAAAATAATGGGCCAGAATTTTATGGCCCAGAATTTTAGAAAACAATGTAAGCTAAAGAAATGAAAACTTTGTAAGTTGCCAGCACAGAGGTCAGAGGTGAAACTGGCAATAAAAGAAATCTACAAAGGAGACCCCCTTGCTTTCCTATTTTTCTCCTCTGTCCTAATAATTTCCTCCCTTTATCACCATGAGGTCTTCCCTCACAATGGCTCAGATTAAGAAACAAACAAAAGGAGCTGGTGACTCGTTCCACATAAAGTAAGCATTACTATCTGAGGCCAGGAAGAGAAGGTGGACACTGGTTGCCCTCCTCCCCTTCACAGTCCCACAGTGAAAGAGCGGATTCCAGCAGGGTAAGCAGCTTCTGGGTACACTCCAATCCAGGTGCCCCCTCACGCTATGGGTCTCTCCCTAACTGGGTACTGCCCTCAACACACAGCAAGTCCTGCCTTGGCTTTCGGGAACTAGGGAACAAACCTTCCACAGGTATTAAAGATGTGAGGCTTCATAAGGCACCCCATGCTAAGTGTGAACTCGAGAGTCAGCCCACCTGGGTGTGACTCCTGGTTGTACTTACTGTGTGACCTCAGGCAAGCAATTCTGACCTCTCTGGGCCTGCATCTTATAGCTGTCCAAGTTTCCTTAACCAGGAAATACACAACCTTCACCCAAACAAGGACTTTACCCTGCACTCAGAAATGGGTCCCTGCAGGAACTTCAGACACTCTTTCTTACTCTACTGACTTTCAAATTGTATATAAAACATTTTTCTAATTTGTAATTTGGAGAATTTCAAGCAACAGGAAATTGCTTTCTCCTTAATAGTACATTTTATACTAACCCAGACTTTCCCAAGATGAAGAGCTTCTACAGTTTTGGTGTATTTGGTGGCATTCTTCAATTCCTCAAGTCCATTCCAGACTACTTGCAGCACACAGGCCTTAGCTGCTTCCTGGCTGTGGCCCGAGCTGATCGGTTTTTGATCTAGTGGCTCTAAGGTCTGCTTCTCTTTTTCAGGTGACAGGACATTTTGTTTGGTTTTACTTTGCTGTTGCTTTGGAGAAAATAGCTTAATTAGCTTTCCGTAGGTCACAGTAAAGCTGGGCTCCACATCAAAATACTCCTGGTCCCATGGAAATATATGAATGGCACAGTGTCTGTGAAACTCGGAAGTTGCTGTCGTGTTACACACACTGGGAGGCTGCGATTTACACACTCTGAAAATGTTGTCTAGAGGAACGACTTTGGATTGCATAGTTTTGAATGCATTCATTTCAGTTAAACCCCAGGATAGCTCCGACTTCTTCTCAGACCCAAAAGAAAAAATGCTTCCTATCATAGTCCATAAGCTTGGCATGGATGGGGAGTCAGCGGTCACCTCAGAATCCGTCTTACTAGACCCAGGGCCTGTCAATCCTTTTTGGTCTCCTCCATAATTATGAAATTTCCCATGCGCATTATCTGCTTTTGAAAATGTATTCTCCTTGGCTTGGCGGGTCTTTGGCTGAATAAGGAGTTTAGTGTCAGTTTCCAGCCTTCCATAAGCAGCAGCTGGCATGAGTGCAACTGTGTGGAAAAGAAAGCTTCTTAGTACATGTTCCCCTCTGCTATGGACTCAATGCTATGGTGCCGAACACAATGGAAAATGTAATAGCACCTACCAATTCGGATAAATACGTAAGTTTGTTGATCAACCCAGACAGGAAAAACAGCTTTTGGAAAAACTATTCGAATCTGATCCAGAAGATGCTGTTCAAGGGAAGCAGCATGCAGCTCCTACAACCAACAAACAGAAAGATCTATTCACTTCACCTTTTGTCATCCCATGTCTAGTAAGGAAATCATAATTCACTCTTCTAACTCGAACCAACTCAGACTGTATAATGTAGCTCAGAAAAGAGAACTTTAAAGACACTGATGTTTTGCCTTCCACTTATGGAATGATTAAACCACAGGGATAAGAGGCACAGCATGGGAAATGTAGTCAATGGTATCGTAATGGCATTGTCTGGTGACAGGTGGCAGCTACACTTGCGAGCATGGTGTGATGTATGGTGAATCACTATGTTGTACACCTGAATCTAATGTAACACTGTGTGTCAACTAGACTTCCATATAAACAACTATGCTGAAGTAGTTTAACATTAAACTGGGCTAATTCCCATTGTATTTTCTTTACCAGTATCTCCCAGTCATCTGCTGAGAGGGGTTCCACCTCAACTTGTTGACAAGATACCACACGGGAGCACAGCTTGAGAAACACCTGGAAAAAATGGAAAATGTAAAACTACTTTTAAAAGACTTTTTGTATCCCTAGAAAATGAGAAGCTCTCTTTAGGTAAGGAATTAAGTGTGAGCGAGTGAATGAGTGAGCATGTGTGCCTCTGTGTATTGTGTAGATCTCCACGGGACAAATAATTATTAAGCACTTATTCTTCGCTACGCCTTGATATACTCAAAATTTAGGGAAAAAACTGTCTCACAACTAATTATAGGAAAAAGGAAAATATATCCTAGCACAACATATGTTTTAAAAATTAAAGATAAGGGGTGTCTGGGTGGCTCAGTCCATTAAACGTCTGCCGTTAGCTCAGGTCATGATCCCAGCATCCTGGGATCAAGCCCCGTACTGGGCTCCCTGCTCAGTGGGGAGCCTGCTTCTCCCTCTGCCTGCTGCTCCCCTAGCTTGTGCTCTCACTCTCTCTGTCAAATAAATAAATAAAATCTTTTTTAAAAATTTAAAGAATAATTAAAAGATTTAAAGATAAGTGGGGTGCCTGGGTGGCTCAGTCAGTTAAACATCTGACTCTTGATCTCAACTCCAGTCTCAATCTCAGGGCCGTGAGTTCAGGCCCTGTGTTGGACTCAGTCAGTGTTGGACTCCCCACTGGATGTGGAGCCTACTTTAAAAAATAATAATAACTGGGGCACCTGGGTGGCTCAGTGGGTTAAGCCTCTACCTTCGACTCACGTCATAATCTCAGGGTCTTGGGATCGAGTCCCGCATCGGGCTCTCTGTTCAGCAAGGAACTTGCTTCCCCATCTCTCTCTGCCTGCCTCTCTGCCTACTTGTGATCTCTCTCTCTGTCAAATAAATAAATAAAACTTTAAAAATAATAAATAATAAATAAATAAAGACAACCATTAACAAAAGAAAAATAATTCAAAAATGTAAGAAGATACAACAGTGACATCAGTTCATGGCTGGATCTAACATATACATATTTTATTATTTCTAAAAGTTTTATGACTTAGTTTTATAACTAACCTCAAGCCATGGTGCTTCAAGAAAAGTAAGAAAAAAATGTAGAGACAGAGATCAGAGCCAATTACTTACAAGTATAAACATTCACAGCTAGAAGTAAAGTAAAACAAATGTGCCCTCATTTCAGTCTATGGATATATATGAAATGATAGCGTGTCTCAAGAAGTTGGACTCTCCCACCTTACTTTCTTCCCACTTTCTATACGCATTTCTGAGGATGGAGGAGTAAAACCCAAAGCCACCAAGGATTACACGCTCCAGTGAACCAGCCCTTCCTTCTCTGCTTTGTGGATTGGAGCTGAATTTCCCCAAAAGCCACTGCAAACTTCCTTCAGCATCTCCCACGGGCCCTATGTGAAAAGAGTGATTGTGGGAAAGCACAGAACAGCTCCCGCCCCCCAAGAAGCTAGAATCCTGGGTGAGCCAGTCCACTTTGTTCATATTCTTTGGGAGAGTGCCTTAGGCACAATACACAGAGGATCTGCAGGAAATCAGGTAAAAGTTCACTTTGAAGTAAAGAGGCATTAAAAACACACAAGACAGGGACGCCTGGGTGGCTCAGTCAGTTAAGCCACTGCCTTCGGCTTAGGTCATAATCCCAGGGTCCTGGGATCGACTTCCATATGGGGCTTCTTGCTCAGTGGGGAGCCTGCTTCTCCCTCTGCCTGCTCTGCCTGCCGCTCCCCCTGCTTGTGCTCTTCCTCTCTCTCTGACAAACTAAATAAATAAAATCTTTGGAAAAAAACACACACATACACACAAAACTGTTTAGAGGCTGATGAAGACATCAAGGTTGGGAACAGGAAGCTGGTGTTTCCCACAGGGAAGGCCTACATACTCGAAGAGAGCAGAACTTTAACTTGCTATACAATCCTGGGCAAAATGTTCTATCTCCCTAGGTTTGTAAAGCAAAGCACCAAAGTTAGTGATATCTAGGGTCGCTGTGGTGCTGAAGTTTTAAGATTCTACCAAAGATTTAGGGTAAGCAAAGGACTAATATGAGGCCTATGGATTTCTCATTAGTGGATTATTCTCATTATCAAAAATATTCATGAACAAAATTAGGCTGTGTTCAAAACAAGTTAAAAAGATGTGACGCTGCGGGATCCTGTTGTGGGAACTGGTAATAGAATGCAGTTTAGCCCCATTTATCAAAATTTTAAATGTACAGCCCCCAAGACTCTGCAATTCAATTTGTAGTATTTTACTCCACAATGCCTACAAAGATGTTCAATGTATATTGTGTAATACATGGAAAGGTATCTCTGATATATTTTGTGGGGGGGAAAGCTGCAGAAAATGTGTATGATCCCATTCTTTAAATCCTAAAGGTATACTGAGATCCCAACATACAGTACACACTCATTCTGAGGCTGGGGTTAAAGAAAGAGAAAACCATTTTTTTACTTTCGATTGTAAAATACTTGTAATGAGTGTGTATTATTTCTGCAGCTTAAATATTTAGAAAGGAATAAATTGGTGAATACAATTAAATGAAAACAGAAGTCTTTTAGCTTTGGGGTTTACAACCTAAGCACATTAAATCCATAGTCAGGACAAAAATAGAAAAATAACAACTCTTTTGTTGGATAATTTTTTAAAATCAATTATGACCCTGGAAGGTTAGAAGATTTGCCAGAAACAAATTAAGTTTAATAACAATAAGTAGGGGCGCCTGGGTGGCTCAGTGGGTTAAGCCTCTGCCTTCAGCTCAGGTCATGATCTGAGGGTCCTGGGATCGAGCCCCGCATTGGGCTCTCTGCTCAGCAGAAAGCCTGCTTCCCCCTCTCTCTCTGCCTGCCTCTCTGCCTACTTGTGATCACTCTCTCTCTCTGTCAAATAAGTAAATAAATAAAATATTTTTTAAAAATAACAATAAGTAAAACTCAATAATTCATAAAGCAAAAAAATTACACACAAACAAAATTAGAGAACCTGGAAAGTGAGTAAAATACAACACAAAGTCAAGTAGGGAGCAGACTACAAGATAATGACTTAACAACAGTATATAGTTAACTTGAGTATGCTTGACTGGTTATAGCAGCACAGAAGTTAGGTGTCATCTCGCCTCCTTAAAAAAATTAATCTGAAAAAAAAATTAATCTGAATTTTTTCTTCCCATTGCTATATTGTACGACATTAGGAGAAAGTCACAGTCATAACATTTTGTACTTACCTGGTCCCCATTTGAGAGTCCAAGTTTCTGACCAACTTGTCTGTTAATTTCAGCCACATTTTCGCCTTGATCACTAAAATGCCTACCTTCCACCCAACTCAAGAATGCAGGCTGGTGACCCCAGGCTACTTCTATAGCTTGATTCTATTTATTCAGGAAGAAAGAGGGTGGGGAGAAGAAATAAGAAGGGAGGGGTGAGAGTCTTTATATGCTTTTCTGGATTCACATAAAAAATAAACTATTATTGCAACCCACACATACAAAAAGAGTTCTACAGATAAGTGATAGCTCTGTTGTGCACATTAGAGCATTTAAAAAGCTATAATCGTTTCTGATAACCAAAGCTGGTGATGCTATGGGTGAAACCAATACCCTTGTTTTCTTATGATGGCATTATAAATTCATTCAACCATTCCAAAATTCAAAATGGCACTAGGTAGCCAATGAATTTACCTAAACTTTGAGCCATATATGTATTTGAGTACTTATTCTGGATTAATGATTCAAAGAAGAAGAAAACAACACCAGAACATATCTCTGCAGTATTTTCTGTAACAGTGAAACTTATGACTGTCTTAAATATCTAACAATAGGGAAAGTATTCAATAAGCTACAAATTTACTATTTTAGTAGAGCATGAGTCAATAAGTAGAAATATATCATGATCATTAAAAACGTAACTGTTTATTAGAAGACAATAAATGTGCCTGGTAAAAGCACAAACGTTACAAAAAAAATAAAACAAGAAGCTAGGTCCCTATTCCCAGAGGTAATTATGGTTTATAGTTTCTTACGTACACTTCCAGAAATTTTACACTACACAGCTTCTTAAATAATTTTGAAAGTTTTACCACTATGGAATTCTAAGAACAAAAGTCAAAATATGAAATGTGTTCCCATTAAGAACAATTATATAAAATACGTTAAGTTTGTGGCTAAGCACTAAAAAACAATGTTTTCTATGATTAAAGAATTACAAACTCATTATTGAAACCTTAAAAAATATATAAACTTGGAAGGAAAAAAGGAATTACTGATATTCTCTCAAGACAACCACATGAACAATTGTCTATTTCTAGCTAATCCTGTTTTCTTTGCAAAATTTTTAAAATAGTTGTATATTATAGTCAGGATTTAGTATCCTTTTCCCCACTTAACATCGTATCATCATCATTTGTAAACATATATCATTTTTTCAATAAAAAGTAAAGACTTCATTAATCAAAACTTACCATCTCAGGAAGTTTTAGTATTATTAAAGTCATTTATTTATATCAATAAATTCAATTATTAAATTCATTCATTTACATCAAATTTTACTACCTCAAAACTTGTTATAGGCCGCTTATTGTTTCTTTAAATAGGAAACTTTTAAAGGATGTTGGAGCCACTTCTGAAGCAATATAATGTACTTTAAATTAGCTATGTTATTAAAATGTTATTAAAGTTTTGTATAGAAGAAAGTCATTATGTACCACTTAGTTGTGTAATTTTTCTCACAATTCACAGAATAGTCCAACTGCTCACAATGACAAGACCTTTCCACCAAGCACCATGTGATAAAGTATACAGAGCCCTGGATTTGGAGTCAAATTCCAAATTACTGTCAGCTGTAATTGTGTCAGCTGAGGTTACAAGGGTGAAAATGACCAACCCCCGCCAGGTGCTTTCCACACTCTTTCATAAGAGTCTGTGGCATATAATCCAGATCAACTCCTATTTCACAAGAAGCTTTCAAAACCAGAGATGTTCAATAAGGAAATACAAAATACGCCCTGAAATATCAAAGAGGCGAATTCTACCAACTCACTGGGGAAGGGGAAAATCAACTTCATCAAACAGGAAAAGTACAATTACTCATTCGGTCAAAATGCAGTAATAGTCATAATAGTCATAATACATGAATCTATATTTGGTAAACCTTGCAGACTAATCGGAGTCCATTTTCATGTAAAACCTTTTCCACCTGAACCACAGAACCTCAGGTAAAAAGAAGAAACCAGCAGACTGGATAGAAAGAAGCCCGCTTCTCCTGTCAATCAACAAATGACTGACTACGTGCTTTTGCCTATACCTGTGGTACCGGTATCACCTGGAGAGAACTTTCAGGTGAAATCATGGGTGGTCATGAGCCTTAGGACCGGCCAGATCCGAGGCCTGGGTTCTCCCTTGCTAACACAAAAGAAATGACAAGTCCTTATCTGGCCATTTCTGGATGGCGATTTAGGTTCGTTTGTCTGCATTCAGTGTGGACGGGAATCCTTTCCCCCATTTCAGCAATCACAGCAAGCACGGAGCCCAGTATACAGACAAAATAACTGAGTTAAAGCAATGGTTCTCAACTGGGGGTGATTTCTGTTCCCCAGGAGACGTCTGGCAACGTGTGGAGACACGTGGAGACTTTTTTGGACTATCACTACTGAAAAGGAGGTGTGCTACTGGCATCTAGTGGCTGAAGGTCAAAGATATAGTTAAATATTTTATAATACCAGCCACAGTCACCCACAACAAAAAATTATCCAGCCTAGAGCTCCAAGGTTAAAAAACCCCGAGTTAGGGGCGCCTGGGTGGCTCAGTGGGTTAAGCCTCTGCCTTCAGTTCAGGTCATGGTCTCAGGGTCCTGGGATCGAGCCCCGCATCAGGCTCTCTGCTCGGTGGGGAGCCTGCATCCCCCCGCCCCTCTGCCTGCCTCTCTGCCTGCTTGTGATCTCTGTCAAATAAATAAATAAAATCTTAAAAAAAAATAAAAATCCCGAGTTAAAGCATCTACTGGGTATCCAGTCCTGAAATAGGGGCTTGGATAAGCCAGTGATGACACCAGAGACACAGAGTACAAACGAGATGTGTCACATAAACACAAAAGTGAAGTTTTGAAAAGGAGTCAAATGTGAGCAACCGAGAATTTGAAAGCTTGGCGGAGGAGGTAAGATTGCGTTCAGCTTTTGAAGGCATGAAATGAAGAAAAACATTTTGGGGAGAAAGAATACCAAGAGTAAGATTACTGAAGTAGGAAATTGCTAGGTTATGAAAGAAACAGTGAGAAGGCCAGTCTGGATGCTGCACAGTAAGTGAAAGACAAGAGGACAACTTACCTGGAAATGGTACCTGCCTAGGAGTGCTAGTTTCCTAGCATGTGAAAGTACAGAAATGACCTAGATGCCCTAGGTCCCTTTCGCCATCAACGTTCTATGATTCTATAATAGTAGGGCTCAATTCTTGTGTATCCAAGTAGCCCAAAGATACATATATATTTTTAAATTACAGATGCCTAAAGCTCACTCCCCAGGATTCTGATTCAAGAAGTCTGAGGAAGGACCAGAACACTGGTATTTTGAAAAACTTAAAGGTAAATCTGACACAGGCCAGAAAACTATTCTTCTGACCCTCTTCCCATTACAACGTTATAGGTATTATGTCCTCTATGCTTCAGCCCAAATAAAATAATTCAACACATTAACTCCCAACTTTTGACTTCCTGCTTTAATAATTACCTATGCCCTCTAAGCCAATAATTCTAGGGTAAAAAAAAATCTAGAAAAACAGTTCTGGAAAAGTAAAGTGGAAAGGTAGGATACTTAAAATTACTGTAAATTCTTAAATATTTCCTGCATGACTAGCCAGTAGTGGGTACTATGCATCCAGGATTTCAAATATTCTATCCCTTTGCCAGCATAAGCATATCAAACTCATAAGACTATGTGCCTCTATTTCTAGTAAGAAAATGAGGATGTTGTACCTCCTTTAATTAATAATTAAAAGGGTAACTGACCGGAGAGGTTCAAGTAATCCTACCTATGTACTTCCAAATATGCATAATTCTACTGCACATTTCTGGTACACCTCAGAACTGTTCCAAGCATCAGCGACACAAGGAGGAACCTTATTTTATTAAACTACCCCGCTCGTGGGACACGGCGCTCAGTTCCTCTTAACATACCCTGTTAACCTACAGGGACTCTGCAAACCAAATCTGCCCCTCCCTCTGGAGGCCGGGACGGCAGCCATGCAGGCACCTGAAAATCACTGGCAAGAAAAACATTTTTTTTAATAAAAATAAAAATTAGCGACTTCCCAGGAGTTTTTCCAAACTGGAGAAATATTTCTGAATGCAGACGTAAATATCAGGATGTTTAAAAGCCCAGTCTCGCCGAGTGAAAACACCTGAAACAGGGCAAGTTAAAGGCCCAGGGTGCACTAGACGTGGTGTGGGCTGTAGAGCCTGCCCTCCCCGGCCTTGCCCTCGAAGGGCCCTCAGTCTGGCCTCTGAACGGCTCGGTGGCGACGAAAGGCAGCCCGTGCCACCGCTCCCGAACAGGCTTGAGGGCCGCCGCGTCCCTAAAGGGTCTTGGCCCGGTCCGACCCCAGGCTGCCAACCGGGTGTCGCGAGTCTGGGTTGTGAGCCGCCGTCCAGGGCTGGCGCGTTACCTGCAGCAGGTGCAGCTGGGCCACGAGACGCCGGGGCAAGTGGAGGAAGCAGTCGCGGGCGTTGGTGAAGACCACAGTCACCGCTACCCCACCACCCTCTGCACCCGCCAGGCGATCGGTGCCCCACATCGTAGACAAGCGAGGACCACCCCCCAGCCGTCCACTTAAGCGGACGCCGGCCACTGAGCAGACCGAGGGCGTCGGAGCCAGAGAAGATCGATCGACCCCGCCCCCCGCGGCCACGCCCCTCTCGCCGCGCGCGCCCGGACGAAGAGGGCCAGGCAAAGGGCTCGAGCTCTCCGAGGTCTCTCCGCCAGGCCGCTGGAGGGCGGCACCTCGTTCACCGAAGTCTCACTCACAGGAAACGATGCCAGACGCTGTCGATTGTCCAGCCAATCCTGGCACGCATTGGCCTATCTCACTCTCTTATTGGGTGAACAGGAATGCGGCGAGACGGATGTTGTCGTTTTTGCAAGGGCCGGAATAGGCAAGATGGCGTCGAGTGGCGGCGAACTTGGAGGTGTATTTGATCACCACGTTCAGAGGGCTGTATGCGACACGCGGGCCAAGTATCGGGAGGGGCGGCGGCCTCGTGCTGTCAGGGTAAAGTGATTTTGGTTTCATTCACTATTGTTGATAGCTTTATCTTAGCTCTAGCTCCACATGGCCACTTTATGTAATAAAGGCTTGAAGGACTGCGGTCCTGTCCATCAGTCATTGGAGATGGGTATGAGAAACCGGTACTCGGTGGCCAAAAATTCTCACGAACCCCCTTTGGTCAACTACTGTAACGTCAGCTCCGGAAGGACAGGGCTATATTTTAGACATTGTATCTTCCGTGTTTACAGTAGCCCTTGGCGCATGGTAAGCACTCAATTTTTGTTCTCTCTCTCTCTAGTAATTTCTTCTGAGCCAGCTTCTGTAAAATATGTCGATTGAAGAGAGTCTGTGTTTTAATTAGAGGCCGTCACCGGAAGCGGTGATTTTTTTTTTTCCAGACCGGCTGAACAGTGTTTCTTCTTTTCAGAGCTCTTAAGCTTTTAATTTTAATTCCAGTACAGTTAACTAGTGTTATATTAGTTTCAAGTTTACAATATAGTGATTCAGCAGTTCTATCTGAGCACATTACTTGGTGCTCAGCATGGTAAGTGTAGTTTTTAATCCCCGATCTTTTTTTTTTTTTTTTTTTAATAGAAGATATGTCTTAGGCTTATTTGGAAGATACATCTTTATGTGTTTTCTTTTAGGTATATACAATCAATTTGGAGTCTCGGTACTTGTTAATACAAGGAGTTCCTGCAGTGGGAGCAATGAAGGAATTAGTTGAGCGATTTGCTCTATATGGTGCAATTGAACAGTATAATCCTCTAGATGAATACCCAGCAGAAGACTTTACAGAAGTTTATCTTATTAAATTTATGAATTTACAAAGTGCAAGGTAATGTGCAAGTTAAGCATAAGTTTCATTTCCTCCATTCCCACTGCTATCACTTTGGCCCCAGTTGTCCCTCATTCATACCTGAATTACTGAATAACCTAACATGGCCCTATATTATTTTTATCTTACTCCAGTCTTAAATGTCATTCCCATGTTTAACAGCCTTTGATCATGTGTTGTTGTAGATTAAAAACTGGGTTTGGGGTAAGTTTTCGAACTCCACTGCTTACTAGCATCATGACTTTGGACAAGTTATTTAATATCAGTAAGGCTATTTTTTTCCATTCTGCGAAATATGTACGGTAAAAGGACCTACCTTCGGGGTTGTGTGAGGATTGTATAAGATAATCGATGTAAAGGGGCTAAATGTAGTGCCTCCTGTGTTCAGAATGCAGTAAACATTAGCCGTTGAAGTTCTTAATGTTATGTACCTTTGTGAATTGACTCAACCTTTTCCAGCTTTCTGTTAACAGAAACTCTGCTTCAGTAAGGCTAAAGTATGAAATGCCTTACTAGTTTTCTGTTGACCCCAGTCTGGTCATTAATTCTCTCCAAGACCCATCCTTCTTTGGCTATTACCATTCATTTTTTCTTTTCTCTCTCTCTCTTTTTAAAAAAAAATTTATTTTTGAGTAATCTCTACACCCAGTGTGGGGCTCAAACTTCTAACCCCGAGATCAAGACTCACATGGCCTGCCGACTTAGCTAACCAGACACCCCAGCATTCATCTTGTCTTTCTGTACTATGAATAGGATTTGCAGTCTGCCACAAAAGCACTTGTTTATGTTGTTCTCTGTTTGCTCTCATATGTAATCTCACTTTCCCTAATCAACTTGCCTGCCCCTCACGGTTAGGGAAGCATATTTTCTAGAGCTTTTGCATCTTCCAGAACACATAGTACAGTAGGCTGTGAAGTTCAACATCTCAGTTTGAATCGTAGCTCCACAAACTAGTGTGAGCATGGCTGTTATAAATCTCCCCAGGCCTCATGTCATCATATGGTTTTTATGAAATGTTAATTTACTTAGGATACTGCCTGGTGCATGGTAAAATCTCAGTAAGTATTTTTATCATTATTCCTGGGCACAGAAGTACTTAAATATTTATTGTAGCTTAAGTCCTGGCCACTCATATATATTTAGTAACTATTTGTTAAATATCATCCTCTACTTTTTTGTGGATTAGTTATGTATTCAATATTTAATTATTGAATATTTTTATGATTACAATATTATATTTATTAATTTTTATGTATGAATTCCATTGTGCTGAAAAGGCTAAATTTGGTATGAGCTGACTCTTAAGGGCCAGTTAACACAGAGAAATCTCTGTTTCACAACCACAGATTGTGTACCTCAGGTTAACTGGTGGCTCCTTAGTTAATTAAAGGGAGTCAGGTTATGTGTGGATGACTTAGCTCAGAACCTGTTAGCACTATAGGGAGAGGGGATGGAAGGCTTGAAAAGTATGCACCAGATCAGTAGAGTCAATACCATCCACAAGCAGCACATCTTAACTCCCACACAAGAGGATGTGTGTACACATAGCAAAACCTGAACGTTGCTCTTTAGATCAGTGCATTGTATACTAGTTCGGCTTTCATCCTAAGTAAATCGAGATTAATACACCATGCTGTTTTCTGTTTAGGACAGCCAAGAGAAAAATGGATGAACAGAGTTTCTTTGGTGGATTGCTTCATGTGTGCTATGCTCCAGAATTTGAAACAGTTGAAGAAACTAGAAAAAAATTACAGGAGAGAAAGGCTTATATAGCAAGAACTACTAAAAATAAAGGTATGGAAAGCCAGTTACTGAACACCTCCTATGCGTCCGGCACTCTGCTAGGTATATCATCATGGAGCTCCCAGTCCAGTGAGAAGAGAGGCAGATAAATGATCACAATATTCAGTAACTGTAAACTGCGGGATTCTGGGCCGCACTCTTAAGTAATCTGGGCTGGAAAAGGAGAGATGTTGGCATGTGGAAGAGTTCCACAGGTTGAGAGAGGTGGCTGAGTTTTGAAGGATAAGTAGACATTACTCAGAAGGGGAAAGGAAGCGATGGGAGGGTAGGCCAAGTAGCATGAATAAATGAGCATCATGCTTCTGAAGGAACATGAATAGTACAGGATAACCACAGCCACAGGGACTATAGTGAGAAATAAAGATTAGAGAAGAAAGCAGGAACTGAATCATGTAGGGCTTTATATCCCATGCTAAGGAATTAAGGCTTGACCAAAGGCAGTGAGAAACAATTAAGATTTGCAGACTAGTTACCAACTGCTAATCTAAAACTGCTGAACGTGGAAAAATTCCACTTTTGACCAGCAGCTGGCCATGTGACCCATATTCCCAACTGGGTTTCCCTAGACACAAATTCCTGGAATAGAGTCATGGGATCTGGTACAAGGATTGTAGGAACAGAGCACTCAGAATTGGACTAAAATAATGTGTGTGGCCTGAAATCTGAATGATACTGGAGGCTCGGATTGCCAAGTTTCCAGCCTTCAATTAAAAGACAAAGTCAATGTCCATACAGTTACTGAATATGAGGAGTTTTTGACTGGGGAGGTTACACGTGGCAGAGGTGAAGAGAGAAATAAGGTGGGAAGACTCTTGGAAAAATTCACCTGAAAATTTGGCAAGAGGGCTATTGAGAGTCCCTGGTCATTAGTAGGCACTGAACATTAACCTGTGGTGCATGTGAATAGCTCCCAGAAAACTTCTAGGGTTATGTGGCAAATAAAATGACAAAATATGGATCCCACATATTGCCACCTTTAAAAACTAACAAGCTAAGCAGTGTGATACATTCATACAGCAGAATACTCTGAAGCTGGGGGAAAAAAGTATTCTATGTGATGACCTAGAAAAAGCCTCTAAGATCCACAGTTAAGTGGAAAATGCAAAGGTGCAGAGAAATGGGTATTATGGGGGAAAAAGAGGAGTAAGTGGGAGGAGGAAGAGTAAGACATACTGGACAGATAAATAAGAAAGTAGGAATGAGGATGACTTAATGGAGGAGTGGAAACCAGGCATATGGGGAGCAAAGAGAGAGTGAAGCTTGACACTAATATACCCTTTATCCTTTTTAGCTTTTAAACACATGACAGTATTGCCTGCTCAAGAAATAAATTTTTCAGGGTAGCATTTGTTAACCTTTTAAAGTGATGTTTGTTTTTAAAAGTGGATATTTGCAAATGATGAAAACAAATGAACCATTTCTTTTTCCTCTTCTCTCACCTTTTAAATTATAATATTAAGATCATTACATGACAAAGAAGAAACTGGTTACAGAGCTTAAAGACACAAAAGATTTTAGACAGGACTTCCATTCAAGGACATCTGGACCTTGTGCAGCCACACTGAACACTTCTACTGGCAACTCCGATCCTTGTCTTCCTTATTCTTGTGAATTGCCTTTATGTTATTTTTCCTCAAAATGTGCGTGTTCGTCAGGGGAACATATGGGCCGGGCATCAGACTCCTCTCGGGATGGTAGAAACCGTGCTGGAACAGTGGAGCATTGTATGCACAATGACTCTTCACAGAAGGTACAAATGAAACCTTTTAAAAATTCATTGGCCTGCCCTGGTGCACAGAAGGCTACTACTTCTTCAGAGGCAGTTGACAGATTTATGCCCAGGACAACACAGCTGCAGGAGCGGAAAAGAAGAAGAGAAGATGATCGTAAAGTTGGAACTTTTCTCGGAACAAGCACGAGTAGTAATGAGGTTATGATTGGGCCTCTGTTACCTCACATACCTAAAGTGGACATGCATGACGACTCGTTGAATACAACAGCGAATTTAATTCGGAATAAACTTCAAGAGGTAAGATCATTTTTAAAAACTGTTTTAAGAGAGCATTTGGTCATAGGACTAACAACTAAATGGAGATTTGTGGCAACTAAAGTATTGTCATTTATTTTTTTCATTTTCAGCTTTTTGATGTGTTTTTCTATAGTTCTCTGTTGAATTAACTGAATCTAACAGAAATGTACGTGCTTTGATGTCATTAATCCTCACTTTAAACGATAAACAGAACATACAGATCTAAAATATAAAAGCAGTGGTTTCAGTCAGTGAGGTCAGCCTGTGAGAGTGGAGCCCAGGCCCTCCCTTTTTAAAGGTCCCCAGATGGTTCTGTTATGAGCCAAAGTACAGAACTGTTGTGTTGAAGGAAAATTATTACAACTTATTTTTCTCAAGTTCAAAGTTAATACAAATTACATCAAATTAAAATGCTTTTTGCTTCTTTGATAAAAGTAGCCATAGAATAAGGCCAGATTTCTAAAGACTAGGCCCTAAGGTCTGCATTTGAAAATGTCAGCTTCTTAAATAGAGTACAACTTGATTGTGCTACTTAAGTAGTAATTTCTTTACATGTTATTTAATCATTTTCCATTTTCTGAACATAAATGAAAGAAAGCTAACATTTGAATTAGCTTTTGAAAGATACCTTTTCATGGGGCAAACCCTTTAGAAATCTGAGGGAGAAAGACCATGGTCCTAAACTTTAAGTCTGAGGTTCAGAAAGTGCTTTTCATGCAGTTGTATATGTATTTTACCGTGTGATGAAGGGAATCTAAGGTGGCTTAATTTGTGTCTATTTGTTTTACCTGAAAATTATTATCTGACTAAGCGTGAGGGATTATTTTAAAATAATAAAAATCTATGAACACAATTTCCATGCTTAAGCCTCTTAAAATTTTTTAGTTATGCTAGCCCCCCCTCTTTCCTTCAGATAGAGTTGATCTGAGGCATAGATACAGATACATAACTCTCTCAGCTAGAGCTCACTGTATTTTCAAGGAAAAAGTTGTTAGGGGATGCCTGGGTGGTTCAGTTGATTATCATCTGTCTTCAGCTCAGGTCCCAGGATCCTGGGATGAGTCTCGTATAGGGCTCCCTGCTCAGTGGAGCCTGCTTTTCTCTCTGCCTGTGCACGTGCCCATGCTATCTCGCTCGTGCATGCTCTCTTTCTGACAAATAAATAAAATCTCAAAAAAAAAAGTTGTTAGGTCCAGATCCTAGGTAAGGAAACAGTAGGACAACAAAATTGAGAAATACTGGGGCACCTGGCTGGCTCAGTGGGTTAAGCCTCTGCCTTCGGCTCAGGTCATGATCTCAGGGTCCTGGGATCGAGCCCCACATCGGGCTCTCTGCTCGGCAGGGAGCCTGCTTCCTCCTCTCTCTCTGCCTGCCTCTCTGCCTACTTGTGATCTCTGTCTGTCAAATAAATAAAATTTAAAAAAAAAATTGAGAAATACTAACTACAACTTACTACAGTTTCTTATAATTGTGCATTTAAATCAAGACTGTTACACTCTGCTTTAACTCATTGTCACTCTTTTTCTGATGGTGTGTTTGGTTTCACTTCCCTAGGAAATTGAGGATTATACCATTTTCTGCTTATTTCTCCAAATTTCTTAATCTGCCCCCTCAAGGCTCCATGTCTCTAAATACATCAGATGTTATTAGTGTTTCAATTTATGCAGAATCAGGATGTCTGTCTGTATCTATAAGATAGCAAATGACTTCAGATCTATAAAGGATTGTTAGAGTATGTATTTACTTTTCTCCCAATTTTTTTTTTTTAATTAAATGGCTTTAGAAATTTTGCTCCCATCAGTGTTTGGACAGAAAACCTTGCCCTGTGCCTAGATCTAGGCTGTACCCTGAAATTGGGCTCATTCTGCCTCAAACCTGATGGCAAGAATTGGACTATTAGATGTATATCTTACCTCTTCTAATAGTTTGCTTATTCTTGTACTACAAAAACTAAGTTTTGGTGGTTCTCTTTTTTAAAACTAGGTCAGTTCATCTGTGCCCAAACCTCCAGAAGACAAGCTGGAAGATGTGTGTACAAGTCGTTCATTAAAGCAAAGAAGAAGAATATAGACTGCCGGCAGCAAATTATGTTTCTGTGGGACTATTAACTTTTTACTTTTAGCCTGTCACTTTAATTGTTGAAGAGATTGTACTGCTGGTATTTTTTAATGCACTTCTCTTTATAATATCATTCAAGCTACTTATCCAATAAAATTTCATCTTTTAAAATTAGGTTGTCACAGACAAAGTAGTTGCCAGCCAAATATGTTCCTTAAAAAAACAAAACTAAACTTTTCCAGGAGCTCCACCCAGTGACTTTGGTTGCATCTTATTGGCTAGAAGTGGGCTCCTGGCCATTCCTAACTCGGGAGGTCTGGCGTGGTGAATGTTTCGGTTTCCAACTTCCGTGGATGAGGAAGAAAGAGAAAAGAGGGTTGTGAAAGGCTTATTCACAGTATTTGCCACAAGAACCAAGCTTGTTGGCTAACTTAAAGAATAAAATCAGTTTATCATTACTTATTATAGGTGTTATTTGATCATACTTAATATTACAGAAACTGAGGACGCCTGGGCAGCTCAGCTGATTAAGCGTCTGCCTTTGGCCCAGGTCTTGACCTTGGGGTCCTAGGATTGAGTCCCACATTGGGCTCCCTGCTCAGTGGGGAGCCTGCTTCTCCCTCTGCCTGCTGCTGCCCCCCTGCCTGTGCTCTTTCTGACAAATAAATCTTAAAAAAAAAAAAAAATACAGGAACCGTTCTTTTACTATTACTTCCCACGTGGCAGTAGTTCTATGTAAATGAAGTGAAAGATAAAAACTTTACAATGCAAATAAGGATAGGCAGTTGGGATCTGTTTCTGATTTTAATACAAGTATTGAGTGATTCACATTCAAAAACTAGAAGTCAGGATGTGTCTGAATGCCAGGGCTTCAAAATCAATACAATTCTGTAAAGTAAAAAAGATAAACTATTAGAACAAAGATGAAATTAGAAGCCTACATTCTTCAGTTAACATCTAAGAAGAATGTGCCTATCTATGGCAGAAATGAATCACTGTATTTGTAAATGCCAGGTCACTAACCACTACTTTTAGCATACCCACATTGCTTTTCCTGGCAGTGAACCACGTAATTGGAAATTGGAACAAGTGTGTTCAGGCTGTTTCCATTTTTTTTTTTTTAACTGATAAAAATAACTTGAGAAGACCCATACCAAATGGTGGTCTGTTTTTCTTTTCTCTGTATACCTAAAGACTTCTTGCCTATTGGATTGAATTTGAATATACCAGTTAAGAAGGTTCATCACCAGTTATGACCTACTGATATAAACTTGCTGGGATGGCTCCAAGTGCTGGACGGTATTAAAAGAAGCTGCAGGCAAGGGGTTTGGCCTTACTTCCTTGTACGGTAATTAGATACTTTTCTCTGCTGAACTCACAGGTAAAAGACACATTAGACACCCAAGCATAGAATTGGAAAGAGCAAGTTACTGTCTAGAACACGCTTCTCAGACTCCCTATTTCAGGGTCTTATTAAAATGCAGATTCTGATGGTAGTGGCCAGGAGCTGGTGGATGGTAGGAATGCAGAATTGTTTATAGGTATAGAATTTCATTTTTGCAAGATGAGTTCTGGAGACTGTATGACATTGTGAATGTTCCTGACATTACTGAACTCTGTGTTTGTAATTGGTTAAGATGATATGTTTTATGTTGGATGTGTTTTACCACAATTGAAAAAAAACCCTCTGGGGGAGAATTTTTTAATTCTTAAAGGGAGGAGCTGCACAATGGGTTCTGTGTTGTTGAATGGATTTCTGATCTTTTCAGGATCTTTTCATGACTGTGGAGGCTAGCATGCCTCCCCATCCCCACCAATGTGCACAGTATTTGACCACAATGAGGGAAAGAAAGAAGAGACTTTGCTGTGTCAAGCATTGAAAGAATGAAAGAGGAAGGAAGGAAGGAAAAAGGAAAAGGAGAGGGGAAGGAAAAAAAGGAAGAAAAGAAAGACAAGATTCTGAGGAATTTGGTGTGGGGTGTGGCCTGAGATTCTAGATGTCTCACAAGTTACTAGGTGACACCATTGTTGCTCATGCACAGACTACACTGAGTAGCAAGGCTCTCGATAACTGGGCTGCTGAATTCTGGGAGCAACTGAAGAACTGTTGGTGTTCCATCTGACCTCAGTAGTCACTCCATTCCAGTCCACTCTATACTGTTTGTCCCATCAGTCCCAAAATGAGATGTTTGCCTTTCACACTTTGCATTTTGCTACATATTTCCAGGCAGAGTTAAAATGTGGGCATAAACTACAATGGGACAAGTTAGAGGAATATGCTGAGATAGCTCAGGAGAGCTTAACATTATGCAAGTTCATCCTCAAAATTGCCATCCAAATTACTACCAAAAAATATTTCTACAGGTTTGCAAAGAAGTTGATCAGAGGAAGAATTAAAGGAAATATTAATGTGTCAAATAAATGATTAGGCTGGCTTTTCTGGCTCAGAAAACTTTCGTCAAATTCATACATAAAAAACCTTCATGAGCACAAATTCTGTAAAGTAAATATGTCCAAGATTTTTAAAATGTAATTATTCTCACTGTTTGACAACATTTGGGTTGAAATAGACCAAGTTTTGTCCTATCAGTTACTGAATAACTATTCAGTGTTCTATCCCTTAAGCAAGCCAATATACCCTAGTTTTCTTTGGGAAAATAACAACATACAAGAAACCAGGAATTGTGTATAGCTAAAGAAGTTACAAGCTCAAAAAATCTGTTGAATATAACAAATAGCCACCATTGTTGGGTGCCAAAACATGAGGATGAAGCCTAGACCCTCATGGTTGCCTAAATTTCAGCAATGGGCCAAAGCCCCTACAGAGGTGAGTTGTCTAGAAAGTATTATGTTCTGATCCCTTAGAATTTTCTCTTAATTTTGAGCTGTTGACACTGTACCTTTGCTTCTGGTAAACATGGTCCAAACACCTCCAACAAAAGTCTCTCTTCTTTTACTGCTTTTTCAAAGTCTGCAAAAGATATCCTGCCATCGTTGTCATAATCCTAGAGAGGAAGGTGAATTCTCGATAAATGATGGTTTTTAATTTTGCATAGAAAATAATACTTTGCCAAGTAAAACTATTAGTTTGCAATTCTGTGGGCACTACTTATTTATCAAGGCTACTTACTTCATTCCTGTAAATCTGTTTGTAATACCTGGTATTATGGGCTGAATGTTTGTGTCCCTCCTGCCTCCAAATTCACATGTTAAGACCCCCAGTGTGATGATTTTGGAGGTGGGCTCTTTGAGAGTTAATTAGGTTTGGATGTCTTGAAGGTGGAGCCCCCAAGATAAAATTAGTGTCCCTTTAAGTGGAGAGAGACCAGAGCTCCCTCTTTCTGTCATGTGAGGACACACTGAAGTAGCTGTCTATTATAAGCTAGGAAGAGAGCCCTCACCATGGAAGTGAATGAGGTGCACCTTAGCTTGGATTTCCTAGTCTCATGACTTTTTAAACAATTTTATTTTTAAGTAATCTCTATACCCAACACGATGCTCAAACTTACAACCGTGAGATCAAGAATTACACACTCTACCAACTGAGCCAGCCAGATGCCCCCCAGTCTCAGGATTTTGGGAAATAAATTCCTGTTAAAGTCACCCAGTTTGGTATTCTGTTATAGCAGTCCAAGTGGACTAAGACACCTGAGTTACCTTAGATGTATAAAATATAGCCCTACTCTAATCGGTGGAATAAGACAAAAAAATAAGAGGACATGTATTATCATATTGCTACTTTTGTGATAAAAACAGTGCCATAGGGCAAAGATTTTCAAGTTTAATTTATAGCAATTTAAGTAGAGCTTGTTCTTCAAAGGACCTCTGACTTGGGAGCCCATTGTGTTTAGGATAAAAGTGAAGTTGCTCAGGTAAGGAGCAAGGCACTGAGAGCAGTAACAGTTCAGGATGGACTAGAATCATGAGAAGATGCTTGCAGACCACTGGGAGGTCTTTCAGGATGGTTGAGATGGCCTTTAGGTAGCTGGAGAGGTGTGGGGAGGAAATGCAGAAGAATGGCTCAACCTGAACTCTGACAATATGAGGGAGTGTACGTCAGGAAGACAGACCTGTCGGGAGCATTAATGACAGGGACTTTGGGAGACTAAACATGGGGAGACCATGTAGGTAGATTATAAATGCCTTTAACTATTTAATTGAATTTGGGTTTGATATGATGCACTCTCGTTTTTTCACTTCTGGGCATGGCTAATTCAGGGTTGCTGAGAGTCTAACTTAGAGAGACATTTGAATAATTATCAGAAAAAACTCACTCCATAATACCCTCCACCTGGCTATGGGTATTAAGGAGGGTACACGTTGTAATGAGCACTGGGTGTTATACACAACTAAGGAATCATTGACCACTGTATCAAAAACAAATCATGAACTATATGTTGGCTAACGAAACATAGTAAAAAAAAGAAAGGAAAAAACCTCACTCCATATTTCCTTTCAAAAAAGAAGGGAGTGCATTTAGTACTGGGAACACACTATCTCTCAAGAAGTCCGCCTTCAGCCTTAGCAGCAGCTGGTGAGATTATTTCTAATGGAAGAAGGTATGCGGAGCCTGTGTTAGTTGAATGTGAGACTCAGCAACTCCCATCATCTCTTTCCTTCCTGAGCAGCAGAGTAATGGAGGTGAGCTGGGTCCAGGGTCCTTAGAGTCACACATTTTCACCGGTATCCAGGATACGGTCATAGTAAGAAAAGGAGAGAAATTACTATGTCCATAATAAAGTGGTACTATTCGTTTCATTGAGAGAATTCTGCGCCCCATTTTCTAGTGTAACCTTGGGTAAACCTAATTGTACTTCAGTTTTCTCATCTGTAAAATGGAGATCATAATTTCTACTACATAGGGTTGTTTTGAGGTTAAAGTGAGTTCATATATTAAAGTTCTGTGAGGGATCTGGCATATAGTCAGTATACGCCATTAGGGACAACTATTTTAACTATTACGTTATCTTGTTATAATGAGTGTTTCGATGGATTGGAAGGTGAGGGCTGTGAAGACAGATGAGAGTAGCATCCTATTTTACACAAATTGAATCTGCCACACTACCACCCACACATTAATGAGGTTTCACAGATAGTAAAATATTTTAAACTAACATTCATGTTGTGCAGTGATTCATTTAATCACCCAGCCATTCCCTAAGTATTTACTAGCACCCACTATCAGCCAGGCACTGTTCTAAGCAATGGATAGAGCAGAAAACAAACAAAAATCTCCTGCCCTCATAAAGGTTGCTGTCACTCTGAACGAAAATAAATCATTTCTTTGTCTTTAGCTTTCTCCAACATCTGCTTGATTGGATATAATAAGTTACAGGTTTTTATTCTTACCATTTTCTTCAGTGTTATATCTACCAACTCTTTTATTCCTTCATCAGTCTCTTCTTCAGATGACTGTTGGTGTAGACTGTTCTTCAACATGTCAAATATCTCTTCTTGAGAAATGTAACCATCACCATTCAAATAGTAAACTTCAAAACAGACTGTCCAAAGCACAAGTAGTTTAAAGATAAAGTTTAAAGAACAGTTAAAATATCACTAGTCTTCTCCTTAGTTACTTCAATATATAGTTTAAAAAATATATATATATACAATTTATACACTCTACAATTATTGGTCCATATGATAGAGATTTTAAAATAAAGCACCCTTTATTATACTTCTTTCCATGTTATTAAATCCCTCTTGGGATGTAGATTTTGAAATTGAGAGTTTAAAAATGTTATGAAACCTGAAACCATGAAATTCCTAAAAGAGAACATAGGAACGAAGCTCCTTGACATGAGTCTTGGTAATGATTTCATGGCTATGACACCAAAAGCACAAACAATAAAATAAAAAACAAACAAAGGGGACTACATCAAACTAGAAAGCTTCTGCACAGTAAAAGCATCAAGAAATGAAAGGACAACCTGTGGGATGGGAGAAAAAATACTTGCAAAACTGTATCAGATAAGGTGTTAATATCGCAAATATATAAAGAATTCCTACAATTCAATAGCAAAAAACAAAACAAACAAAAACCCAAAACCAACCCAATTAAAAAGTGGGTAAAGGACTTCAATAGACAGTCTTCCAAAGAAGATAAATGAAAAGCCAACAGGTACAAGAAGAGATGCTCAATATCACTAGTCATTAGGGAAATCCCAGTTAAAACCACAATGAGATATCACCTCATGCCTGTGAGAACAGCCATCGTAAAAAAAAAGGGGGGTGGGGAGAGAGATAACAACTGCTGGTGGGGATGTGGAGAAAAGGGAATCCCAGTTTACTATTGGTGGGATTATAAACTGGTGCAGCCACTCTGGAACATCATATGGAGGATCCTCAAAAAATTGAAAATAGAACTACTGTATTCTCCAGCAATTCTACTTCTGGGAATATATCCAAAGGTAATGAAAACACTAACTCAAAAAGATATCTGCACCCCAATGTTCATAGCAGCATTATGTACAATAGCCAAGGTTTGGAAACAATCTAAGTTTCTTTTTTTTTTTTTTTTTAAAGATCTTATTTATTTGACAGAGAGAGATCAGAAGTAGGCAGAGCAGCAGGCAGAGAGAGAAGAGGAAGCAGGCTCCCCGCTGAGCAGAGAGCCGATGTGGGGCTCGATCCCAGGACCCTGAGATCATGACCTGAGCCGAAGGCAGAGGCTTAACCCACTGAGCCACCCAGGTGCCCCACAATCTAAGTTTCTAAAGATCGATGAGGGAATCCTATAATTTTCAACAACACAGAATGGACCTTGAAAGTAGTATGCTAAGTAAAATAATTAAGACAGGGAAAGACAATACTCTACGATCTTCCTTATATGTGGAATCCAAAAAAACAAAACAAAATAAATAAACAAAAAATATGACAACAAGCTCAGAAAAGGATATCAGCCTTGTGGTGATCAGAGGAGAGAGGGTTGAGGGAGAGGGAATTAGAGGAAGATGGTCAAAAGGTACAAACTTCCAGCATAAGTTAAATAAGTACTAGGGAAATAGTGTACAACATGATGACTAGAGCTAACACTGATTTATGATATAGAGAAAAGTTGTTAGTGAGTGCATCCTTAGAGTTCTCATCATAAGGAGAATTTTTGAAAACATGTTAGCTGAACCCATTATGGTAATCATTTCACAATATATATAAATCAAACCAATCTGTATTGCCTTGAATTTACACAGGGATGTCTATCAATTATTTCTCAATAAAAGCAGAGAAATAAAAGAATATGGGGGGCGAAGTGATTGACAAAGATGCAGATTCCTTTCACGCATACCTATATTGGAGAGGAAACAGTTTGCAAATTGGATATCAGAATGAACTTTGTAAGGAACATTTGATATTAAGTCTTCATAATTAAAAAACAGAACTCCTCACAGATATAGCACAAAGAGTCCAGATTCCTTGGTTGTAGCAGCTCAGGAAATGCTATTTTTAAATGTTGCATGGGGGACACCTGGGTGGCTCAGGGGGTTAAAGCCTCTGCCTTCAGCTCAGGTCATGATCTCAGGGTCCTGGGATTGAGCTGCGTTGGGCTCTTCGCTCAGCAGGGAGCCTGCTTCCCCTGCCTTCTGCCTGCCTCTCAGCCTACTTGTGATCTCCATCTGTCTGTCTGTCAAATAAATAAATAAATATTAACATAAATAAATAAATAAACAATGTTGTACTTTAAAATGTTTCACAGGTAAAACTGTATTTTAAAATGTTCCCTAACTGAAACTGATGTAGCCAGTTGAAACCATTCCTCAATCCACGCTGGAGAATCAGTACTATAGGTACTTTACAACTATTTTAAAAAGCATTTCATTGGAAATTTACATACCTAAGATTTTGCTATCTGTCTTGGCATTTATGAAGTATATTTAAATACATTACCTTAATTGGTGACTTCTTGTTTCTGGAATACTTTGAAATCAACGAGCTTAATTTAGGCACTTAAAACTATTTAAAAACAAATAATACCTTCTATATTCAAAGAGATATAGTCAATTCCAACTTGTAAATATTAATAGTCCTTTTCCTCTTATCTGTCCCCACTGTTATTTCTAGATAACTTCAACAATCTCTTAAAATTCTCCCCTGCCTCCATCCAATATTTCATTATTTATTATACTTGATTCACAATTGTCCCCTTAGGGAGTGTTGGGGAGAGGAAACTGATCCTTTTTGCTAAGATTCAACCTTAATGATATATATTCAACTTACCTTATTAGCCCCATGTCTCGACATCAATTTTCCCACCTGAACTAGGTCAGTTAGACACCCATGCTTTTATTCATACTGTTCCTACTGTCTAGCATGGCCTTCTTTCTAGTTTCTTTCTGCTCAAGGTTTACAAGAACCAACTGAAAGGCTAGTTATTCTGTGAGAGTGTCTTCTGATCCACCAAATCCATTAGAAAGGAATTTTCTCATCACTCCCATATAGTATTTTGAAAATACATAGATTTCTAAGTAATCACATTATATTGTGGTTATTAGTTTATATGTGTATTATATGACCAGAACTGAGCATCTCCGGTAGTAGAATGAGTTCCTGGGTCTTAGTAAAAGAAGAATTTCATAGACTTCAAAAAAATGTGATTGCAACTGCAATAAAGGAGATATGTATAAATGTTTTCTGCGTAAACTCTACACTCAATATGGGGCTCAAACTCAACCCAAAAATCAAGAGTTGTATGCTCTACTGACTGAGCCAGCCAGGTGCCCCTGGAGATAAATATTTAAACCTATGGTCATTGAATACATATATACATGTGTACACATACATGTATGTGTGTGTATCTCCATATTGTGATTTTCTTACACGGAGTATAAAAACTAAGCACAAACTTCATCATATCACTGACAGAACATTTTTTTTTCAATATATTTGGGTAGTGAGTCTGTCATCCCCTTGGAGCCTGCCATCTCCGCTATCCAAAAGGATCACTCTTTCCTTGGAGAGTGACTTCCATGACTCCCCCATTCACTCATGCCACAGAAGACCTTCCTCAGGTGCTAAATATACAGTAGAGAAGGAGCTTTTGTAATCTAGTTAAATGTTTCAGCAAAAACAATAGAACTGGGTATAAAATTCCGGAGTATCAGATTAGCTGTGTCTTTCTGTTGAGTTTCTTCAATCCCTAGCACACATGCAGCACAACCCTGTAAGAAGTAGTATTTTCCCCAAGTTAACATATCCTGAAATGTAAGTGAAACATTTTTAGGAAGAGGGATTAGAGGAGAAAAATTCTTTGACAGTGTGATACTATTCACTCGTGTATAATTGCTTTCAGTGTCACAGCCATTTTCCCTATGTATCACCACAAGAATCTACATCCATGAATGAAAACTTAGCTTTTCATTTCTCAGTGAGATTTTTTTATAAGAAAACTGCAACAAACCTAAGGGGCAACTATCTTTAAATTTATCCCCATGAAAAATTAGGCTGGAGAAAAGGGGGAATAAAGCCCCACAGGGTCACCTGGGTGGCTCAGTGGGGCATGTGACTCTTGGTCTCAGGGTTGTGGGTTCAAGGCCCATGCTGGGTGTAGAGATTACTTAAAATAAAATCTTCAGAAAGAACCCCTACATAATGTTGTATGTCAACTTCGCCTCAACAAAAATAATTAAGAAAAGACCCCCATAAAACAAAGAAACAAAAAATCATAAATGTCAGAGAAAGTTGGTGGTTTTTAAAAATGTTGCTGTCAGGGTGCCTGGGTGGCTCAGTGGGTTAAGCCTCTGCCTTCGGCTCAGGTCTTGATCTCAGGGTCCTGAAATTGAGCCCCGCATCGAGCTCTCTGCTCGGCAGGGAGCCTGTTTCTCCCTCTCACTCTGCCTGCCTCTCTGCCTACTTGTGATCTCTCTCTCTGTCAAATAAATAAATAAAATCTTTGAAAAAAATAAATAAATAAAAAATAAAAATGTTGCTGTCATTTAAAAAATGTGTGTTTAATTAGGGATCTTCTTTTCCACGTCCCAAATCCAAATTCAAGTGGAAGAACAAGGGACAAAGATTTGCTGATTTATTCAGAACTCCACAGCATTTTCTTAAGCAATTTGATACTTCAAGCTATTGTTCCCTTGAAGAGTGCCATTTAAAATTGTTCCTATTTTCTTTCCTGGGATCCTCCCCCAAAACCGGGCCCCAGAGGTATAAAACATAGAAAATATACACACACCATTGGTACAGGTGAGGTGAGGTCAGAGCTAGTTATTTTTAGGCAAAATTGTGAATGGGGAAATTTTTATCTTTGGAATTCCTAACATTCCAGTCCCATAGGAAACTCCTGTAATCCTTCTCCCTGTGGGCGTTCTTTGTTCTCAACCTTCTTCCCTCTCTTCACTCATCCACACAAATTCTAACACTAGAGTGTTGATGTCTGATGGTTAATGTGCATTTTATCTTGTTTTGTGTCAATCCCTCACATTTATTTTCTTTGACCAAGAGACAAGGAATGGCCTCACTGTCACCTATGCGCTGCCTTATATCAAGACCCGTTTCCTGCTGAGCCCACAGGCAGCCACAAAAACATTGACTAACTTTGCTGGCTGATTAGAGTTGGCAAACTCTAGTTGAAAAACAAATTGACTTGCTGGTCTCGGCCTGGGCCTTAAGCCGAAGAGTGGTCGTGCTGACATTTAGGCATTACAGAACCAGTGAAGGAAGTGTTTGGGGTTCCTGGGACTAGAGACTCTCCCATGAAATAGGCTACCCATTTCGTATTTTGATTTTTTTTTAAACTGTCATGAGCTATTTTTGAAAGGTTGCTACAGAGAACATGGATTTCATATTTTTAAAAAAGTTTAAGGATTCATTAAATACAGAATTGACAATGTATATTATTACTAAGTCAGTAATCACATATAGAAATCTTACACTTAAGCTTTTCTTCAAAAGTCCCTCGAAGGAACACTGATAATCCTTTAACCCACTCTTTCGCATTTATGCAGTTATCATTGTCTTTGTCAAATGCAAAAAATACTGAAAGAGAAACACCGTAGAAGCATATTGTAATTTATAGCTATTTTATAATTCATAAGCATGTGTATATGGAAAGGTTTTTAAAATGTTCTTCCAAAATAAAAACAAAAAAACAGACTGAGAAACTTTTCTCCCAAATTGAGGGGAAAAAAAAGTTTAGGCACAGTCTTTCTTAAAAGAATCGAAATTATTGGGAATATGTTCCTTCCAGATTTTTATAGAAAGAAAAAATTAATTCTCCTCCATGATCAATGATGAACTTAACTTGTGATGTTTTGTACAGTTACTATGAGCCAAGAAGAGCAGCAGTGGAGCTAATCAAGATGAGGATAATTTTTATTCTAAAAAGAGTGGCAGGGGCGCCTGAGTGGCTCAGTCGGTTGAGCAGCTGGCTCTTGATTTTGGCTCAGGTCATGATCTCAGGGTCCTGGGATCAAGCCCCACATCAGCTTCGTGTTCAGTGGGGAGTCTGCTTGAGTTTCTCTCTTTCCTCTCCCTCTGCACTTCTCCCAGCTCATGCTCTGTCTCTCTCTGTGTGTTTCTCTCTAAAATATATAAATAAATCTGTGAAAAATTAATAAATGAAAAGAGCAGCAAAGGGGAAACCTGGCTAGCTGAGTTGGCTAGCATGTGACTCTTGATCTTGGGGTCATGAATTCAAACCCCACACTGAATGTAGAGATTACTTTTTTTTTTTTTTTAGAAGATTATATTTATTTATTTGACAGAGAGAGAGAGATCACAAGTAGGCAGAGAGGCAGAGGCGGGGGAGGAAGGAGGCTCCCTGCTGAGCAGAAAGCCTGATTCAGGGCTTGATCCCAGGACTCTGGGATCATGACCTGAGCTGAAGACAGAGGCTTAACGCACTGAGCTGCCCAGGCGCCCCTAGAGATTACTTTAAAAAATAATAATAATATAAATAAAATGCATTTAAAAAGAGTGGCAAAATTCTGTTCTAAATATAACAGAGTTTATATTTAAATATATAATACCTAAAGATAAATTACTCAAATAAGATACTATTTTTAAAATTACTAGAGAAATCTTAGTATGCTATAGAAAGTAAAGTGTTATTGACTCTTTTAGGGGTGATATTAATTATTTTCATTATGATTATGGTCTCAAGGTACATACCTAGGTCAAACTTACCAAATTGAACATGAAAAATTTGTTAGTGAAACTAGATCACATGAAATAATTTTCTATTTTAAATATAAGATCTTGTCTTTTTTTTTCAGTATAATGAGTAATTATCATTTTTTTGTACTGATACAGTTTTTTAAAGAAGATTTTACTTATTTATTTGAGAGAGAGAGCATGAGAGGGGAGAGGGTCAGAGGGAGAAGCAGACTTCCTGTAGAGCATGGAGCCTAATGCGGGACTCGATCCCAGAACTCCAGGATCATGACCTGATCGTGAGCCGAAGGCATTTGCTTAACCAATTGAACCACCCAAGCACCCCGCTGATGCAGTATTTTTTTATTTTAAAGATTTTATTTATTTATTTGACAGAGAGATACACAGCAAGAGAGGGAACACAGGCAGGGGAAGTGAGAGAGTTAGAAGCAGACTTCCCGCAGAGCAGGGAGCCGTATACAGGGCTTGACCCCAGGACCCTGGGATCATGACCTGAGCTGAAGGCAGACACTTAACGACTGAGCCATCCGGGCGCCCTCTGATACAGTATTTTTAAGAAGAGAAAGAAGTCATTTAATAGTTTACATGTCTATAGCATATGAATCCAAAGACATCATGAATAAAAAGCCATATGCTTAACTTAAAAAAAACACAACTTGTCAGCTTATTTAGTTCATTGCTGGTTATTTCTCAAAGTGGTACAGCTATAAGATAAGAAATTCTGAGTGAGTTTTTATTAAAAACCATCGTATAATCAAATCAACCTTTGTTTTGTCTTACCACAATTAAGTCTTTCTAGTTTGGCATTGAAAAATTCAAGAGGCACCTGGGTGGTTTAGTCAGCTGAGCACCCAACTCTTGATTTTGGCTCAGGTCATGATCCGGGGATTGTGGCATCAACCCCCAAGCTCCCGGAGGGGCTCTGTGCTCAGTGATGGGCTTCTGCTGAGCATAGAATCTGCTTGTCCTTTTCCTTTCCTCTGCCCCTCCCCCCAACATGCATGCGCCCTCTAAATAAATAAATAAATAAATCTATCGCTTTAAAAAGATTCAGAGTCTTTGATGACAACTGAATACATATGTATATAAAAATAAATTTGGCATCTATAAATTTGTCATTACAAATATATATTTGCCACAGAGTAATATGTACAGCGTATATATTGCCATCTCGGCTTGGCCCATTTCAGTTTCTTAAGACTCTTACCCCTGTTCATTAGCATATCATCAGTCATTCCAAATATGTTGTGCAGGATCACTCGAAACGCGTTACGGTCTAGTCCAAAGTTATTAAGTCTTACATTAGCTCTTTCCACCAAGCTGTGAAAAAGTTGTAGGAGACACTCTACTTCACTTTTTTTGACTGCAAAATAAAAATACAAATAAATACAGCTTAGACTTAGTCCTTGAGTACTCCAATCTAATAAAAAATATTTTACTAAGCAGCTCTTTTGTCCCCGTGCTACTAGATGCTCTAGCGATTAGAAAGTATGACCTGACTTGTTACTTGAGAGCTTACCTTTCTGGGAGTCACCCAGAAGTCTCATAAGAGAGTATGTAAATGAAAAATTATGTAATACTAACACTCACCATTATAGACATGCATAGTATTTACACGGGAAGGAATGTGTTGAGGGAAGTACAACAGAGAATTCCAAGGAGAGGAAACATGGGTAAAGGAAAAACGTAGAACTGCTGTCGGGTTTGAACATGCTTTATTGGGAGCACAGCAAGTTGAGAAGTGAAAAATACAAGATTGAAGAGGATGGGTTAATGGCAGAGGGCCTCGAAAGCCTAGTCAGAAAATTAACATTTACAGTTGACTTGAACCACATAGGTTCAAACTGCGGGTCCACTTAAACGTGACTTAAAAAAAAAAACCATAGTACAGTACTGTAAAAGTATTTTGTTATGATTTTCTTTTTCTTTTTTTTTTTTTTTGAGAGAGAGAGGGTGGGAAGGGGTTGAGAGAGAGGGAAAGAATCTAAGTCTCCATGCCCAGAGCCCAATCTCACGACCCTGTGATCACGACCTGAGCTGAAATCAAGAGTTGAAGGCTTAACCACCTGAGCCACCAAGGTGCCCCATTCTCTAATGACTTTCTTAATAACATTTTACTTACTTCATGCATGTAGTATATAATACATAAAATATATGAAATATGTTAATTGACTTTATAAGCAAGGTCAGTAATAGGCTATTGGTAGTTAAGGTTTTGGGGAGTCAAACATGGATTTTCAACTGTATGGGTATTGGTGCTTGCATCCTCCAGGTTGTTCAAGCATCAGCTGCATTTTACTGGAGCAATGATTTTTCTCATGGACCATCTTTGGACCATCTATAAGAGAGAATCAACCCCCTCTCCACTGTTTGTTTAATCCAGAGTCCCATGTCTTGCCCCAGAACTACCAAGTCAGGATCGCTAACATCAGGCCCACGAATTAGTTTTTATTTTTTATTTATTTTAAGAGTTTTATTTATTGGGGCATCTGGGTGGCTCAGTCGGTTAAGTGTCTGCCTACAGCTCAGGGGGTCCTGGGATTGAGCCCCACATCAGGCTCCCTGCTCAGTGGGGAGTCTCCTTCTCCCTCTCCCCCTACCACTCGCCCTGCTTGTGCTCTCTGTCAAATAAATAAACTATTTTTTTAAAAAAGAGTTTTATTTATTTGAGAGAGAGAGAGAGCAGGGAGGAGGAGCAAAGGGAGTCGGAGGAGCAGACTCCCCACTGAGCAGGGGGTCCAACACAGGACTCCAACAGAGGACCCCAGGATCATGACCCGAGCCAAAGGCAGATGCTTCACCCACTGAGCCACCCAGGCTTCCTGGAATTAGCTTTTACACAAGGCTGGGTTGATTCTTCTAGGACCTAAGGGTTGAAAAGTGGTTTAGGAAAATTCATGTAGCAAAATTATATTTAAGGGGAAAACTGGAAGCATAGAAGCCAGGCTTGGAGTGATAGGGCTTTGGTTAGGGAGGTGGAAATGAGGTCAGAGACTGGGAAAGGGCCTGAGAAGTTAGAGAAAATCAGTAGGACTTGGCGACTAATTTTCAAATAGAAATTTCCAATATTCATACACCTAGATTTCAGTCTAGACTTAGGAAAAGGGTATTTTTTAAAGAAGTGCATGGGTAATTCTTATGCATTGTCAGGACTTAGAATTAAGGAATTTGATTTAGTGGGTCGGGGGTACTAAAGTGCCTAGATTCCTCTTCATTTCTTACCTAAACAGGGGACTTAGACAATTCATATAGCTTCTTTATGGTCAGAGTTCTCACCTGTAAAACTGGGTATTGTCAGGACGCCTGGGTGGCTCAGTTGGTTAAGCAGCTGCCTTCGGCTCAGGTCATGATCCCAGAGTCCTGGGATTGAGTCCCACATCGGGCTCCTTGCTCCGCGGGGAGCCTGCTTCTCCCTCTGCCTCTGCCTACCACTCTGTCTGCCTGTGCTCGCTCTCTAACAAATAAATAAATTAAAAAAAAAATTTAAAACTGGGTATTGTCCTAGATGATCTTTGGGATTCTTTCAGTTCCTAAAAACCCAATTCTATGAATCAAAGATTATTTGAAATAACCAGAAAAGTTAGGAAGGAAAGCTGGTTATTATTTCTTTTTTCTTCTCCAACCCCTTCCTCCTGCTTTCTTTTTATAGAGAAGAGAAATTTTAGATGCTGTCTTTGAGAAGATTTCATGTCCCCCAACTGAAATCAATGACAACACACAGCACATACACAGTTTACAACATTAGGGTTTCTATGATGGTCAGAGCGATTTGGTTCTTAGGGGAATTGTTGACAAATCTGAAGAATAAGGAATTACAAAGGTACCTACTAATACTGTTTTATGAACTGAGTTAGATTCTCAAGCTCCACAGTGCAACTGAAATATGACATACAGGTCATTTTTATCCATCCAATAACCATTTATTAAGAGCCTCTTGTGAACCAGGCAATGAATACACCATGCTTGCTGCTCACCAAGTTGTTACACTTTGGCTAAGATAGAAAAAAGTGCTGCAAGGTATGACAAGCACTATGATTGATGGTGTTTGGTGGTGACCCAAAGGAAGGAATAATCAATTGGAGTAGGCAGTAGGAAATTAAAAGTCCCAAGGAGGTGTCATTTGAGCTAAGGCCTGCCAAAGTAAGCATTTGTCAGAGGAGGCAGCTTGGAGGTATGTTCTGAGAACTAGCTGCAAATGGTGTGGTGTAGCTAGATGGCAGACTTGACTTTACAGACAATGAGGAGTTTCTGGAAAATTTTCGCTGGCAAGTTAACAGGATCATATTTGCACTTCAGGGAGAACACGTGGGATGCCTGAGTGGCTCAGTCAATTAGGAGTCTGCCTTCGGCTCAGGTCATGACCCCAGGGTCCTGGGATCGACTTCCATATGGGGCTTCTTGCTCAGTGGGGAGCCTGCTTCTCCCTCTGCCTGCTCTGCCTGCCGCTCTCCCTGCTTAAGCTCTCTTGCTCTCTAATAAATAAATAAAAATCTTTAAGGGAGAACATTTTGGCAGTAGATTCTTGAAACTACCTGATGAATGGGGAGTTCAGATATGACAAGCTCTCTGCTCAGCAGGGAGCCTGCTTCCCTTCCTCTCTCTGCCTGCCTCTCTGCCTACTTGTGATCTCTATCAAATAAATAATCTTAAAAAAAAAAAAAAAGATACCTACCAAGGCCACATGATGCTGAATGCTCAGCGCTGGTAGACTATTCCCTAATTCTCCAGTCTACCTGCACACTTCTGCCCTCTCCAGATAAGCTGTTAAAAAAAAAAAAATGTCTTCCCAATGACAATTTTAACAGTCCCTCCCATGCCATATGCTCTTTGTACAATGATTTTGATATTCCTCTGAGAGATGCGGGTCTCTCCTTTACTTGAAACTAGAAGGGGGCTGTGTGTGTGTGTGTGTGTGTGTGTGTGTGTGTGACTGTTTCAACCAGTAGAGCTCAGTGGAAATAAGGCAATGTGACTTTTCAAGGCTAGGTCACAGAAGAGGATGCAGCTGCTCTGAGGCTGAAAACCTGAAAAGCTGCTGCCTCCTCCTCTTCCTTCTTGAATATGAAGAAAAAGGAAGCTCAGGTGTGGATGCACTATATGGAGTCCAGAGTATGTTAATGATTGCCTGATAGTCCTGCTCAGTCCTGCTCAGTTCTGAGAGAGAGAATTATCAATGAGTGGAAATGTTAGCACCAATAATGTGAAAATGGATCTCTAAGGGAGGTTTTGAGTCAGGAGCTGCTCTGAGTCAAATACTAACAAGTCATTCAACACAGCTATCAAGGATTTTAGGCTCAGTCTTTAGCAGGTAGTAACTTTCTCGGGGTTTTATCCACGTAAACTCACATTCCATTACATCTTAAAACCTTACTCATGAGGTCAAGGAACCATGGTAAATTATATGTGAAAGATCACATGTGAATGAGGATGGTGAGGTCCTAGAGATTGGCCCATGTTATTTATTTTGGAATAATTTTAGATTCACATAAGAGAAGCAATGATGATAAAGTTTGCATAAAATCTTCACTCTCTCCCTATTAACACCTTACAGAACCATGATACAGTTGTCAAAACAAATATGCTAACATTGGCACATTATTATTAACTAAACTAAAGATTTTACCACTTTTCCTACTAATGTCCTTTTTTGGGGGTTCCAGAATCCAAGCCAGGATATACTTGGTTGTCACGTCTTTTCAAATCTGTGATAGTTTTCAGTCTTTCGTGACCTTGATATATATATATATTTTAAAGATTTTATTTATTTATTTGACAGAGAGAGATCACAAGTAGGCAGAAAGGCAGGAAGAGAAGGAGAGAGGAAGAAGCAGGCTTGCCGCTGAGCAGAGAGCCCGATGCGGGGCTCGATCCCAGGACCTGAGATCATGACCTGAGCTGAAGGCAGAGGCTTTAACCCACTGAGCCACCCAGGCGGCCCATGACCTTGATATTTTATTTTGCATAATGTTCCTCAGTTTGTGTTTGCCTAATGTTTTTCTCACAATTAGACCGTGGTTAGGTGTTTTGGTGAAGACTACCAGAGATAAATTGATGTTCTTCTCACATGTCAGGGTGATACATATTAAGAAGGTTAACGGCTGATAACTTTGATCACTTGATTAAGCTAGTCTACAGGGTTCTCCACTCTAGTTATTGTTTTCCCTTTCCAGAATCTATTCTTTAGAAGCCAACTATTCAAGTAAAATGGAATCCCACTACTTGGGAAGGAGCATCTATACTATTATTTGGAGTTCTCCTGAAAGCAAGAGATCTTTTCCCCATTTACTTACTCAATTATTTATGTCACTATGGGGTGGGAGGGGCAGAGAGTCAAATAATACTTACTTTGTAATAATTGTTAATCTTCTTACTCAAATTGTTTTAGTTTTGGCCATTAGGAGTTTGAGTTGGCTCTTGTATGTTTCACATAGCACAACCCATTGGCTTTTTCACCTCTTTGCTTCCTGGTACTACTTGTCAGGCCAATCTCTTATTACCTCTGTGTGAGATAACAGAGAATATATGTATTGGTCCCTGCCCCTGGTTCCTGACACATAGCTCCAAAAACTCTTGGGATTTCCTAAATGATGTGAACAGTAGGAGTATCTTTTGTTAAATTTAGTCATTGACCCTGGTTCTCAACGCAAAGCTCCTAAATCTCTTAGAACATCGGGGTAGAGGGGTAATAGGAATCTTTTGTTCTAATGAGGTGACAGCTAGTGGTTTCTGGATGGGAGCCGGTCACCAGAAAGACCAAAGTGTTGATTGAAAGCTTGGAACTTTCAGTCCCATCCCCTGTTCTCAGAGGGGTTGGCTATTGAGTTAATGACCTATGAAGCCTATGTGATGAAACCTCCATGAAGACCCCCAAAGTACAGTGTTCAGGGAGCTTCTAGGTTAGTGAACATATGAATATCCTGGCAGAGAGAATGGAAGCTCCATGCCCTTTCCCACATACCTTGCCCTATGCATCTCTTCCATCTGGCTCTTCCTGATCATATCCTTTCATAATAAATCAGTAATTTATTTTTTCTCAATTCTGTGAGCTGCTCTAGCAAATTAATTGGACCTCCAATTTATAGCCAGTCAGTCAGAAATGAAGATAAAACAACCTGGACTTGTGATGGTCATCTAAAGTGGGAGACAGTCTTGTGAAACTGAACTCAACTTATGGGATCTGATGCCATCTCAGTTAGTGTCAGGATTAAGAAATCGCTGGGATGTCCCAGAAAATTGCTTGCTGGGAAAAAACCACACAGTTGTTGGAGACCAGAAGTGTCAGAAGTGTAAACGTGGTATTTGGTAGTAATGTCAGAGTAAAAGAGAAACATACAGGTGTGGTGTAGGGTTTCCTTCTACACTCTGTGCAGCTACTTCTTCAAGGAATCCTGGTTCTTTTTATTGGAGACTGGCATTTAGACACCAAGGCCTAGGCACTGGGTGTGCTGGTTATTATTGGGGTATTAATATTTCTAAGCCCAATACATAATATGGCCTAAACTGAATGTGACAAAATTGAGAAATGGGGAGGTTGAATGTTTGCCTCCTTTTAAGACTTTATTGATATTCTCTACCTAAGAAAACAAAAACAAAAACTTAGGAATATTCACAAAGTGATGCGTTCTCAAAGAAACTGTGTCAACATGATCAAATAATGTATTATCTAAGACTTATGTATCTTGATATCCTTTCCCTTAAAAATCACCATTGTCCATGAAAAAATGTAATGTCGATGTATTAATAAATATTAGGTTATATTCTTAAAAAATAACGGGGGAAGGCAGAATATTTCTAAGCCCTCTCAGCAGACATAGCTGGAAAATATGTACGCATACTAACCTATATATGCATACATATTGGCCCATGTTATGTCTCACAAAGTGAAAGGTAAATACTGGGCTACTGGGTATCTAGGTGGTCCTAGGCCAAGTCCAGAAGAGATGATCAATTGAATTAAAAGATTCATGAACACTCAGGGGCTCTTGAATTCACAAGAGTTTATCATACTAGATTTAACCTATTCCCTCCTCTTGGTAGGAGTGGATTGGAGACATGCAGTTCATGAAGTATTTGGATTTTAGCAAGGCATTTGAGAAAAACCTCTTACCCTTGAATTAATTATCTACTCAGTATCCAGTAGTGCCAAGCACCATAGTAGGTTCTCAAATGTTTGCTAAATGTTTGCTAAAATAAATGATAACCCCTTATAAACAGGAGAGGTAAAGGAATATACTGGATGAGTCAGGATCCAAAGTAGCTTCTTGATGGCAAGATAATCACTTGAATCAAACAACATGAAATTATTGGGAAGTTTTAAAATTCTTCAGTTAGCTTTAAAAAAATTTTTTTTAATCTATGTAAGTGTAAAAATTGTGGCTAAACAACAGTGTGAAAAAGACTGGGTCAGCTCCTAACCATCAGTCAAGTTGAGATTATTATTAGGGTGATAGAACTGAAGTTTCATGAAACTTAAGATATATGTTGGCTAACTGAATTTTAAATTAAAAAAAAAATATTCTAAGAGAAGACAGCCACCATGTAGTTAGCAATATTATTTACGGTTCTAAAGAAGGAAGAAAAAAGTACAATTTTCTGGGTTTAAAGCACAAAATAAGGCAGTAGGTAGTAGAAACCCCTGCATATTAGTTGTTTCTAAATGACAGTTTTGAAGGCTTAAGGGAAAAAATTAATCATCAATGTGAGAAATAATACCAAAACAATAAATCAGCTAGGTTTCAAATTCCACAGAGACCAAAAAAAGCAAAGATTTAATACACATACACACACATACATGCACACACACAAAGCCAGATTGCCAAGGATGTGTGAATATGCAACTTAATGTGTAAATTTAGAACAATAAAAAAAAACTGAACTCATAAATTAAAAAAAGGAACTGAAGTTTCTTGGAAAAGATCATTTTGATCAGGAATTCTTAAGCTTAAGTGTGTCTAATACATGGAGTGAATGATCTGGATGCTTGGCCCCCACTTACAGATTTTTAAATGTACCTAGGGTAGTATCCAGGAATCTGCATTTTCAATATGAATCTTTAGGTAATTCTGATGGTGGAGATACTCCTACCATACTATGAGGAAGAGGTACCTAGCCAAGATAAACTACAGAATTTGTGGGCCCAAGGCAAAACTCAAAACATTAAATCAGTGTTAGCAGAGCATTAAACTAAGCATGGGACCCTGTGACAATGCACAGGTTGCATACCCATGAAGCCATTTATTATGTCCTAAGGTAATGACCTGCCACCCCCACTAGATTAAAGATTTAAAAAATCCTACTTAATTTTAATTCATATTTAGTCACACATATACTTAAAAAAATGAGGTACCTGGCTGGCTTGGTTGCTAAAGCATGCAACGACTCTTCATCTCAGCATCGTGAGTTCAAGCCCCATCTTGGGCGTAGAGATTACTTAAAATACTTTTTTAGATAATAGCCACCCATAGCTAATGGTTACTGTACTGGACAATGCAGCTCTAGCTCTTGAATGTTTTATTCCAGCCAGCTGCCCCAAAACAGTCCTTTCTTGAAAGGAGGCCAAGATGGCACTAGTTATTAGCCCTCCCCACACCTACCTATTAAGAACTACATTCCAGGGGCACCTGGCTTTCTCAGTTGGGAGAGCATGCGACTCTTGATCTTGGGGTTGTGAACTGGAGCCCCATGTTGGGTGTAGAGATTACTTAAAAATAAAACCTTAAGACAACAACTGCAACAAAACTAAATTCCAGTCCTGAAAGGCCAGTGTCTGTCCTGGTCTCAACGGAAGGACCCAAGAAGTGAGCCAAATTCAACTTTCATTCTGCACTTACTATGGGACAGTACTATACAGAATGACCATATGAGTCTAGAATGCTTATCAGTAGCATTAATTTGAGAAATAAAAATTGAGAGCAGGTTCTGGCATCAGAGTTACCTGAGTTCTATTTTTGCCTCCACTAGAAAAGTCCACTTTAATTTTAGACAATCTAAGACTTGGGTTTCCTCATCTGAAAACATGGAAAATGTCACCTACCTCATTGGGTTTGAGAATTGAAGATGAACATAAACCGTTCAGCATAGCATCTTCCCAATGAAGAGCTCAATAAACACGAGTTAAGTAATCAGAGTGTGAAATAGTAATCTGGTTACACTGCTGAATAGCTACAGCCTGAACTTTTTTTTTTTTAAGATTTTATTTATTTATTTATTTATTTGACAGAGATCACAAGTAGGCAGAGAGGCAGGAAGAGAGAGAGGGGGAAGCAGGCTCCCCTCTGAGCAGAGAGCCGGATGCGGGGCTCGATCCCAGGACCCTGGGATCATGACCCGAACTGAAGGCAGAGGCTTAACCCACTGAGCCACCCAGGCACCCCTAGAGCCTGAACGTTTGATCATAACTCAGCATCAACACTTTGGAAAGGAATGCCACTCATTCCTCTTTTCACATAACTGTTAAGTATCCTCTTTGTAGGAGACTATATGGAATATCGGTCTGGTCTAGTATTACATATTCATAACCTACAGACTTTCAGAGAGTTGCTTTCAAATAACAAATTACGGTATTGAACACACATTTGAGTAGCGGACATTAGTGAAAATAGTTTCTTTAGGATGGGGAGAGATTAGATTTTTAAGTCTGCAAAATTGCCTTTTGGACGTTATGAAACTCAGGTTGTTCAGAAAACAGCAAACAGAAGATAGCATATTCAACATTGGTTAAATCTGCCAGATGGATTTTAAGGGCTGTCTGACAGCAGGATTGGAAAAACAGGCCCTAAAAGTGCCTGAGGAACTCAAGTCATTTAAAACACACCTGGCGTAAGAGAAAACTGAATTTTAAGCCTACAAGGAGATCTTAAGGTGGTACCTGTCCCACTGAGGCCATTCTCAGAATTCTGAGTCAGGACTGCTTGTTGTCATGGCCAAGAGACAAAATACAGACGATTACTTTCTAAGGTCTGTCAGGGCAATCAGGACAAGGAATCCCACCCCACCCCCCGCCAATCTGTTACATTAATTTTAATAAGCACTTGCCATGTACTATATATATTTTTTAAGATTTTATTTATTTATTTGACAGACAGAGATCACAATTAGGCAGAGAGACAGGCAGAGAGAGGAAGGGAAGCAGGTTCCCTGCTCAGCAGAGAGCCCGATGTGGGGCTCGATCCCAGTACCCTGGGATCATGACCTGAGCTGAAGGCAGAGGCTTTAACCCACTGGGCCACCTAGGCGCCCCGCCATGCACTGTATTTCTTCAGCATCTAAAATATCTTCTGTAGCTCTGTCAATCCAATACCTCTACAGGTTTTGTGCCAGAATACTTAGGGAAAACCTTTAGAGTCTAAAACCTCTTACCAAATCTCAAGACTGTAACAGAACCAGTGTGTGGTTGGCAGATACTTTCACACGTACGCTGTCATTTAAGTTCTCAAATTAACTTTTCCACACACACATTTTAGGATTAAAATATTAAATATTTTCAGTGTAAATGCAGGGATCTTGTAAGTTCACTTATGATCTATTTTTTTAAATGGCCAAAATATTTAAATTAGACAAACTCTATTTTGAAGGTTACAAAGAACTTGTTGATGTCAAATAGGTCAATCAATGTTTCTATTTGATGGAATAAAGATGTTCAGACAGTGTTGGGTGTCTGGTCAGTACTTACAGTTCTTGACAGTATTACTGATGGATTCCACCAGCTTCTTCAGAGTCTTCTGGTCCATGCCAAGTGTGGCTTCAACACACTGCACAATTCTCAGATACCCTAGTTCCAGGCCTACGTGTCCTGGATTGCCACTGGTTCCACAGTTCACTACTCTCTGCCCAACAGAATGTGACCATGGCAACATTCCAGCAACCAAACACAGAAGGTTCTCAAGTGATTGGAAAATATGCAGCAAAGGTTGTTACCACTCAATACAAATGCAGGGATGTTATTAATGTTGTTGTGATCTGAAATACATAGCAATTCAAATATTTATTTTTTTTTTAGTACCACTTTTTTTATTTTTTTTTTTTTAGTACCACTTAGAGTGGTACTTGATATTACTGTCATTTATTTTTCCTCAGCACAAACTGTACAGTTGAAAATGTTTCCTTCATTTCTCAACACATAACTGAGAAATATGATAAAGGCTTTATTTTTATACTGAAATAAGATATTTTTCTAGGCTACAAATAATTGCTCCTCCAAAGATTATAACCTCCTTTAAAAACTCTAAGGGGTGCCTAGGTGGCTCAGTCGGTGGGGCATCTGGCTCTTGGTTTCAGCTCAAGTCATGATCTTGGGGATGTAGGAGGGAGCCCCCAAATGGGCTCCTCTTTCACCAGGGAGTCTGCTTGAGATTCTTTCCCGATACCCCTCCCCCTGCTTGTGTGTGCTCTAAAATGAATAAATAAATCTTTTTTAAAAATTAGAAAACAAAAACTCTAAGCACCCTCTCATGATCTCCAAAGAAAGACTTTAATCTGGGAGCTCCTAGAGAAATGTAAAATCCCACTTGACCCCTCCAACTTGTATCTGACTGACTGTAAAAAAGCATGCTGTGACCATGCCAAAGCCGGCCAAAATGACAACTGTGCTAACTCCTGCCTACTGTTAAATCCTAACAGAGAACAAACAACTCCTGGTCTATGTTTGCTGGCTTTCACTATGGTAAGGAAGAAAATGTACTAAAATGATTTTTAGAATTTAGTACACTACATTCTTATACATTTTAAATAAAATTTAACAATGAATTTTAAAATAAGACAAACACATCTGGAACAAAAAAGCTTTCCCAAGCCTCTGCCTTTGGCTCCTGTCATAATCTCAGGGTCCTGGGATCCAGCCCCACTTGGGCTCTCTGCTCAGTGGAGAGCCTACTTCCCCCTCTCTCTCTGCCTGCCTCTCTGCCTACTTGTGATCTGTCAAATAAATAAATAAAATCTTTTTTAAAAAAAAGCAAAAAAAAAAAAGCTTTCCCAGAACTTTTCTTTAGGAAACACCAGATGAGTGTTCACTGATTTTAGGTAGAAAACTGGCAATGTTTTGAAAGTGTGAAATCTGTCACTTAAGTCTAAAGAGTGTGCTCGATTTCTTGGAGGTTAGTCCACTGTTCTTCATGAAAGAGTATTAGGCAACAGGATTTAACAACATCCGGACTGAAGGACTATGAACCTATACTCAGGATAAAAAAGTTCAGGATAATCTTACGGTATTTATTTGTTTTTTAAATTTAATTTATTTGAGAGAGAGAGACAGAGTGAGAGAGGACACAACCAGGGGGAGAAGGAGAGGGAGGAGAAGGCTTCCCGCTGAGCAGGAAGCCTGATGCGGGGCTCGATCCCAGGACCTCAGGATCATGACCTGAGCCAAAGGTAGACACTTAACGACTGAGCAACCCAGGTCCCCCTACTCTTATGGTATTTAAAACACCTAAATATACTAAGGGCAACCAAATGAATCCAAAACAACCAGATAAAGTACTGGTATAAATTCAGTTTCTGAATTCAGATTCAGATACTCATCAACTTTGTTCGAGCTACCTTGGCATCATTATCCAAATAATATGCCCTGTGTTTATAAAACTGGAGGAAAATTATTCAAGAAAAAGCATGGTCTGCTGGAGGGAGTAAGTTAAGAGATGTTAGTAATTTACACATAACATTACCTGGTCAAATCTTCTTCCTGTACCTTGTTAGAAAGAAGACTGTTAAGGCTACCAGCAGAGGAAGAATGGGGTACCCCCTTATACTGTTGGTGGGAATGCAAGCTGGTGCAGCCACTCTGGAAAACAGTATGGAGGTTCCTTCAAAAGTTAAAAATAGAGTTACCCGACAACTCAGCAATTACGCTGCTAGGTATTTACCCCAAAGATACAAATGGAGTGATCCAAAGGGGCACCTGCACCCCAATGTTTATAGCAGCAATGTCCACAATAGCCAAACTATGGAAAGAGCCCAGATGTCCATCGACAGACGAATGGATGAAGATGTGGTATGTGTGTGTGTGTATACACACACACACTCACACACAATATAGGATAGTACTCAGCCATCAAAGAATGAAATCTTGCCATTTCCAAAGACGCGGATGGAACTAGAGGGTATTATGCTAAAGGAAATAAATCAATCAGAGAAAGACAATATCATATGATCTCACTAACATGTGGAATTTAAGAAACAAAACAGAAGAGCATAGGGGAAGGAAGGGAAAAATAAAACAAGATGAAATCAGAGAAGGAGACAAACCATAAGAGACTCTTAACCACAGGAAATAAACTGAGGGTTGCTGGAGGCGATGGGGATGGGGGGATGGGGTAACTGGGTGATAGGCATTAAGGAGTGTACATGATGTAATGAGCACTGGGTGTTATATGCAACTGATGAATCACTGAACTTCACCTCTGAAATTAATAACATACTGTATGTTAATTATGTAAATTTAAAAAAATGGCTACCAGCAGAGGAACAATGAGAGAAGTATTTCCTAGACAGTCAACAAAGTTTGGAAAGAATACAATTTTTTTGCCAGGTCATCTTCTTCCTCAATCTAGTAACAGTTGCTTCTTGTGGAACATAGTCATCATGTACTGGACCAGTGTACAAAAGAACACTTTTATGTTCATACCAAAAATGATCACCAAATAACCTGATAAACTTATCTTTTAGCATTTTTGTGAACAACAATCCTAAGAAACTTCCTTTCAGATTTAAAAAAATGTCCCTCAAACTTGCTGTGTACTCAAGAGCATATAGATATCTTTTATTAGGAAAAAGAGTATGAAGTTTTAAGCATAAAATTTAAGGAAGCTTACCAAGAAATATATTATTTTTACAGCTAAAAATTTAGGGACATGTCTTATCCACTTATCACCCAGTAGTGCTTCTTGATCTTTGGAACTTCAGTTGGGACTCAAAGGGAGTTGGTAAGAACGCAGCTATTTTTAAGTAAAATAGCTATTTATTTAGCCTCTTGTCATGCCAAAATGTTTTGTGCATATACCACTATAATTAGCACACCCTCTGTAACAGGCAAAATTGTACATCAAATTATTTTTCATGTTACCTGATTATATAAAAATGTAAAGTGAAAATGATTTATCAATTCTTCTTAACATTACTAGTAAACAATTCAGCAGTAGATATGAGGCACAAAATCTTAGTAAAATATGACACAGGAAGAGCAATAATGTAATTTTCACTTAACTTGTCATAATTTGTTATGAATATACAAAGACAAATTTCTAAAATGTTATATTTACTAAGATTCTGGCAATAGCTTTATGTAACAAGACACAGCATACCAGGCCTGCCACTCAACTTGTTTATGGTAAGTCTCAAGCTTCAATATGAAGCTGTTTAAAAAAAAAAAAAAAAAAATCAAAAGCCTGCTTTGTTTACATGCTAAGTATCTTGGCAAATATGCCATTAAACACAATAAGGAATTTAATATACCAAGAATAAGGAGTTAATAAAAGCTAAACATTGCAGCCTAAACAAAATTCATACAAAAATAAAATAACTATTACTGGTTACATAAAATTTTCCTGACTGGTTAAAACTTAACAGTATAAAACATGCATTTTAAATCTTTAGCTATCAAGTTCAAAAAGTACCAGTGTCTATTTGAAATGATTCTTCTCCAAAGCCAAAGTATAGTCAAAATTAATTCAAATGTTATAACACATTCTAATGCTAAAAAACATTCAGTATTATTGAAGTGGAGGTGAATCCCAGAGCTTCTGGGGCTCTGTCATGCTGCAAAGGGCTGCTTCTCTGGTTCACTTAAAGCAGCAAACGACAGAGTCCAAGGATATCTAGGGGCAAGACTGCTATACCCAGCTCTGACCTCCCCATGAAGCATGGCTACTATGTCCACAAAAATAGGATGTGTGAGGATAAAAGGCACGCTATTCTGCTAGCTAAAGAGATAGCAAACCACCCCCCCACCCGAAAAGCTCCTTCCCCAGGTAAATAAAAGTATATCAGGGGAAAAAATTAAAATACACTTATCTACAGAGTAAGGATTTTGAAATATCAATGTAATGCCTATTCCAAAAATGTTAACTAAAATCATCTGGTAATTGCTAATTACATCTTAATGATGTATTCAGATTTGATTTCTGTTGATTTATCACTAGATACTTCTAGTCAAAATATTAACTTTATCCCCAAATATCTTAACCACTAGCACAACTGCAGTGTATTATCTCCCAGAGTTGTTAAGCACTGGAAGAGAAAAAAACAGATGTTCAAGCAGCAGGCAACAATTATGGCCCTTTCACACAGCGGCATCCGAGTGGCTACTGAATAGTCCAGGAATAATTCTAAAAACAAGAAAATTCATGCATTTTAGTAATTATGTCATAATTTTCACAGTTGAAATTTCCTTAGACATTGCACTTTCTTTATAAGGGAATCCTGATTTTTCTTAATGTTATGGCAAGTCAGGACTTGAACTAGCAGCCTTCTTTTTCTTCTTCTTACTGTGTTTCTTATGCTTCTTTTTCTTTTTTGTTTTTTCCTGTAAAGAGAGTTCCCTGTTAGACATTTCTACAGGAAAATATTAAAATTAAAACAACAACATTACCATGATCCTTCTAAGCTACTATATAATTATTTCAAACAATCCAGACAACCAAGGAAACTACTCAGAACATTTCCTGAAAAGTCTCAATAATCAGTATCATATGAGGACTTAAGAGTGCTTGTTGATTTTCAAAAAGATATGGAAAAACTCTTAAGTCATTAGCACACAAATGTAGCTCTTAAACAAAATTTCCTATAGAAAATAAATTCTAAGAATAGTGATATCAACTGCTGTATTTCATACTGTATAGTTTCTAAAGGTGAAGAAATTGTAGTTACTACAAAAAAACCTCATATCACAGCAAAACACAACTGTTTTTGTAAAATGACAGTTTTGGGGAACAGATATATTAAATCTGATATTTTTTAAAGTAAACAGAAACAGAAATTATTATGTCCTGCCTAAACTGGTAGCACTATATTAATTATGAAATTAACTAAAAAAGTGGTAAAAAATATGGATGTACAGTTGAAAAGTCTACTTAGCTTTTAAGTAAAACAGATGCTTTTTCTTTTTTAAAAACTTTTATGTAAGCTCTATGCCCACTGTGGGTCTTGAATTCACAACCCCAACACCAAAAGTTGTATGCTACACCAACTGAGCCAGCCAGGCACCCGGATGCTTAATTTTTAGAAGCCTAGGAAAAGTAACCAAATTGTGACTGGATAGAGAGCTAAAATTTTGCTGAACTCTGACTCTTGTGACTATTACCGATGTAGAAGAGAAAGCAAAACTTTTAGAAACATATTTAGAAAGGTGGTATCAAATGACAGACTTGCTGATATTCACCAAGAAAAGAGACATGTAAAGATAGCAAAGCAGAGCTTCTTATCTATTTCCTTAACAATTACAACTTTCAACTATTCCTCCGCCCCTCTCAAACGTCTCTACCACTTAGTGGCTCTAAGCTAACTTTCATCATTCTTGTCATTAGAAGCTCAAGTACACAGGGAATCTTACCAAGAGTGCCAAATCTTGTATTTGGGTCTTTAAAAAGTAAGTTTCGAGTATAGGTTACTTTTTCATAAAAGGACAGTTGACTACTCTCTTTTTAAAATACTTTTCTTCTTGGCTTCCACGACACCTCCACCTGCTACTTTCTTCTATCACAAAGAGCCCTTCAACTCCTGTGCTGTTCATCTTCCTCTGCTTGACCTTTCAGGGTTTCCTTTCTTTTCCACATGGCTCTCTATCTCCCATGCTATAAAAACCACTTCCATACCAAATCTTCGTATCCAGTCCTATGCTCTGAACTCAAGACTGTGAGTTCCACCTGGATACCTAACAGGTATATCTAAAATTACCATAAACAATGCTTAATTTTTCTCTCTAAACCCTCTTAACCATCTTAGTAAACAGCACCTCTAATTGGTCCTCTTACTTAAGGTGAAGAATCTAAGCTACGTTTGACTCCATTTTTCTGCCTTAACTCCGCTCTCTACATCCAAAGCAGCAAGCAAGCCCTACCATCTAAGTCCACAACGCATCTCAAATCCATCAGGCTAGTCCATCTCCATCACGACCACTGTGATACAAACACCACCATTCCTTGCCTCTGTCCTCTCCACCTCCTCTGTCAAAGCATTCTAACAATGTAAAGTTGGTTCAGGTCACTTCTTTGTTTGAAACACTCAAAACAGCCTCCCAAAGCATTCTGATTAAAACCCAAACACCTTGCTTGTGATATGGCCTCTGCTTACTTCCCCATCTCACTGTATGGTACTCCTCTTTATCTACTAGATATAAGCCACGCTTACCCCTTCAGTTCCTCAAACAAATCAAGCTCATTCCTACCACAGGTCCTTAGCTCTTCTGTTTAGGATATGGTTCTTTTGATATTCACATGGTTAGCTCTTTCTGATAAATCCTTCCCTCCCCAAAGCCACTCTCACACGTCACCCTCTCATCTATCTTGTATTCCATTAGAACAACACTACCAACAACGATGGCGCCTGCAGAGAGATGCTTAATAAACACACGTGAACTGAATGCATGAAACAGTGGAGTATGCAAGTACAAATCAGAATGATCCAAAATTAAATAATATTATGCCTTAATTAATCTGAACCAAAGACCAAAGCAGTCTTCACTCAAATAATCTTTCCATTCAGAAAAAAAGTCTCTTAAATGTCACCTTGGTCTTGAAGTATATAAAATGCTACTTCTGAGTCATACGTTACCAGAGAAGCACCCTCATTTTAAGAGCGAGGGAAATTCTGGGAAGGGGAAGTTACCCTCAAACTTCCAAAAGATGCTGTTCTTATTCTTTTTCACCTGTTCTAAGAAAATGCCTTCAAAGGCCATCACCCACGCTTACACTGAGTGCTCCTAAATGACTAATGATACGGTGTGAAATTACTCTTTGATAATCTATTATCTAACTTTCCCTAGGTTGGTCCACTTCTCATTTGGTTATCACCGCCATTTTTCTTATTCTCCTATTCCTTCTTTCTCCTTTTATACTTCTTCATCTGCATAATAGCAGAGCTGGCTTTAGAAATGGTGAAACAATCATCTTTATTATTGAAATATTTATGTTGTCACATTCCTGCTTTTTCATTGCAACCTGGGCTTAGAGAGGCTTTTTCCGCTAAATGTTACCAGGTTTGGCCAACCTGAAAGTCACTACTATTAAGGATGGAGGGAATCACCACACCTAGTATTTCATACTACAGCTTAAAAAGGTCAAATTAAAGTTCAATTTTTCATTTCTAATAGTACTGAATATGGAACAAAATAAAATGAAATACTGAATAAAATACTGAAACAGAAACAGAGATGTTTGCTACCAGGATATTCTTCTTTTCTCCGGAGCCAATTTAACTTGCTCCAATGCACTAAGTAAAGCTGAACACCACAATTTTCCCAAATAAATATTTATTTGGCCCCAGTAAATGAAGTCCTGTTTTACCATGATTCATTTTATATTAAACAAAAAGAGCTACCACTATTGTCATGTAAAAAAATAAGTGATACTTGCTATTACTTTTTCTCGTTCTTCACTGCTTTTCTTCTTTTTTGCTCGTACCTAAAAAGTTTGAATTTTTGTTGAGAAGACAAATATGTAACTTGTACTCAAGGCATTTTTTCATCCCCCAATGTACCTTACAGCTTTAGAATTTATGTGTAAAAAACATTTTGATGACACCGTAAACCCGTTATTTCATAATACCAAGTCAATGAGAAACATTTAAAGGAAAGAAAATTAAGACTTTTTAATATCTAGAGGGCTTCCTTATATTCCCTTCCAGCACCTAAAAAACCCCAATGAGGTACAGAGGATAAAAAGCATGAGCTCTGAAATAAAACAGACCAAGCTCTGAATCCTACCTCTGCTATGTAATACCCTCAGTTTCACCATCTGTAAAATCGAGGTAATATCCACCCTCTAGTGTAAGTGCCTGGATATAAAGTTAAGTATTTCTCTTACTGTATGGTGTTCTGTAAATGGTAGCTATACGCATAGTGTACTCAGTATAAACCAAATGATTAAAACCCTTTTAAGTAACACTCATTACACCGTTAGAATTTTAACCTTTAGAAGTGTGAATTTAAGACTAAATCGAAAGTTGCTAAAGCTCATGTATATTTAAAGTCTAAGTGTAACATATATTAGTGCTCTAGAAAACACTTAGGAAATTATTATTTCTTACTGTTATTCTTGTCATAACAATGACTGGAGATGGTGGTAGTTGTGCTGCATCCACGTTTAGCAAGACCAAGACTGGGGATGCTGTCATGTGATGTCCAAGACAGCCAGACAGCTCTAACATGACTTTTAGACAGCTTGCCAGTCATATAATAAGCCCACTTATAATATAGAGAAGACTATATTTTGTTTCATTCATTCAGAGCTTTATTGAGAGTTGTTTACCATTTTGGAAAATGTCATTGATGACAATGCCATTGTATGGTTTTTGAAGGGCATATGTAATGTACCTGCAATAGCCTGAATTTTGTTATGTCTTAAGATTTGATGTCTTCTAGTTATCACACTCAAACATTTATGTACTGAAACATAATTTAGTAAATTTATACACTAATATTTTTTTCTATTTCTTTTTAAAATCTGTTAGGGGATAGTAATATAAAATGTGAAGATATATACACACATACACATACAAGTTTTAATTCATTTCAATTTCATTTCAGGAGGCATTACAAAATATTGCTACAAAAGGTGGGTAATAGCCCCTATTATACAAATGAGGAAACTAAGTCCAAGAGAGAAATACTTTAAAGACGGTAACTTGCAGACCTAAAATTAACTAAGAATAGAGTACAAATAAAATCTAACATAGGAATATCAGAGCTGAAAAGGACTACAGAGACTACAGAAACTAATTCTACTTCCTCACTTTATAGATAGGGAAAAAGATCATGCCAACATTCCTGTTCTACCTCATCACTATTCTACTCCCTCACTAGTAATAGTTCCAAACAAAAATAAGGGAATGCTGGGTTTCAATACAGTACACATCAAACAACATCTGTCATGTAATCAAAATACTAGTATAGGTAAAAGTAACTACTAGAAGAAAAATAAAATAGCTCAGAACAGAGATTTGTAAATATGGCTAATTACCATATTAGCTATATAATCAACTTCTAGAAAATGCAAAAATCATTCTGAAATGGAACTTCCATTTCTTTTTCACAGTGCACATACTAGAGAAGTGAGTAAATGGAATATTCATGAAGTATTTCTTTTTTATTCATTTGTATTTATTAAAAACAAACATTTTTAAAGTGAAGAAAGTGAATTTGATCTTATACTTACCTCCTCAATATGATCTGATTCTGATAAGGACTCAGATGATAAAGGTTTATCTTCAGAATGTATCTTTCTCTTTTTGCTCTGTCCTTTAATGTCCTAAGAAAAATAAATACATGTACCTTGACTCAAAAAGATGTAAGGCTATGCCACGCAAGTTTTGTTTCTAATTAACATTTTTCCAATTATCACAAAAACCATTTCCATTTTAGAAATGTCTTATAGTTGGCTGCTCCCATGTTAGGGGCATAGATATTTAAAATTGTTAGATCTTCTTGTTGGACAGACCCTTTGAGTATGATATAGTGTCCTTCCTCATCTCTTATTATAGCATTTTAGAAATGTCTTAAATTGATGACATTTACCAATTTCCAGTCTTTAATTCCAACAAAGCAATTTTAATTAAATAGCCTGAAAAGAGATAATTACATGTAAATTGAGATGTAATATCCTTATTTTCTTTTTTATAAAAAATGTTTATTTATTTAAGTAATATGTATACCCAATGTGGGGCCTGAACTCATGACCATGAGATCAAAAGTCGCATGCTCTTCCAACTGAGCCAGCCAAGTGCCCTCTTATTTTAATTAAACTCTAACGTGTCATAAGAGACCCTACAGATGGTGTAAGATTTGAGTCCCTTGTATTCTAACTGTTTTGTTTCTACCCAGTGTTGGATCAGACAGGCCTAGTGCTGCAAAATAGAAAAACAATGGGTAATTATTTGTGATCTAAAAAGATCTCTAGACAGTAATAATTCCTTTCATGCATTACAAGTGTTAATTTACATTAAAATAATCTTCATCTCTAAGTATTTTTAATGATGAGAAAACATATAAGTCTGGGGAAGAAGAGAGACTAGAGGAGTACTTAGGGACTTAAATATATATACTGAGAAATAAACATTTCAAAACACCCGAAGGAAGTATGGCAAAACGTTAAGGTTTTTAAAAAAGATTTATTTACTTGAGAGAGAGAGAGAGAGAACAAGTGGTGGGGAGAGGAAGAGGGAGAGAGAGAAAGGGGGCAGCAAACTCCCCACTAAGCGTGGAGCCAGAGGTGGGGCTTGATCCCAGATCTGAGATCATGACCTCAGCCGAAACAAAACCAAGAGTTGGACGCTCAACTGACTGAGCCCAGGCACCCCAATGTTAAGATTTATTAAAACTTCACAGTGGATGTGCTGGTTGTCTTTTTATTATTTTCCATATACTTTTTCTGTATGTCTGAGCAGTTTATACAACAAGACAAAAAAAAAAACCACCACACAATGAAAAAAAATGCTCACTATCCAATTGTACAGAAAAAATATATAAACTTTATATACCAGGAAGCCATTTTGAAGATTAAACAAAAAATCACATAGAAAATAAACTACCAGTGATCTGTATTACAGGTGATTTAATTTTATTTCTGCAAATACGTTTATAATTTTGTTAGAAATGATAAATGCTCACTGTAAGCAAATTCACCCGAATCCTGCTGCCAGAGATTAAACATCATGAAGATTTTTGGAAACATCTCACTATGTGTACATTTATGACTTTATATAGATACTTGCTATTTGGAACCTGCTCTTGTCATCCAATCCTTCCATGCCAACTATATCATTATTTACAGCTGCCTCTGATATTCACTGAAAGCATATGCCACAATTTACTTAACACATGTTTTTCGGATGGCAGCTATACATATGGGCTATTTGCTATTAAAAAAAGTTGAAGTGGAGTGAAAGGTACATGAATGCAAAAATCTTTACCTAATAATGTCTAAATCAAAGACCAAAGTAGCTTTTACCCAAATGATTTGCTTAATCTCCCACCCCCCACCCTTAATTGTTTATTTCACTCCTTTAGGAATCACACTTCACCAAGAAACCTCTGTTTCAGGCTTTTATCAATCATATCAATCTCAAGATTACTGGAATACAGTCCATATTTTCTTTTAGAACTGCCTAAACATGGATTTTACCACTTTTTCTGTGTATGTGAAGTATCAATTTTCAAATTACTAAAGATTAGTTTTTAATTATGTATTTCTAGTAGTTTTTCCTAAATCTGTTCTTATATTTAAATTTTGTTCATGATTTATTTATTTTTTTTTGGTGATCTCTTTTTGTCATTAAGTATTAAAATTATGTGGTCAAAAGTGTTTTGAGTTTTGAGGCATGGGCCTTCCCTACCCCAATATTACAGTTACCCTGTCTTTCTCTAGTTATACTTTCATACACTTAAAACTGACTTATCTGTGATTTATTTGGCCTTAAGGAGGGTCCAGTTTTATACTTTCTAGCTGGCTAGTCATTTTGTCCTAAGAAAAGTATTTTTTTTTTTAAAAGATTTTATTTATTTGACAGAGAGAGACAGCGAGAGAGGGAACACAAGTGGAGGAGTGGGAAAGGGAGAAGCAGGCTTCCCACTGAGCAGGGAGCTGGACACGGGGCTCAATCCCAGGACCCCAGGATCGTAACCTGAGCTGAAGGCAGATGCCTAACGACTGAGCCACCCAGGCATCCCAAGAAAAGCCACTTTTATCATACATTAAACCCACGAATACTTACAAGTTTTTACTTGGGCTCTACACTGCTCCACTGCAGTACATTCCTGTACCATACCACACTGTCTGATGCTTAAAAAATACTTAACGTCTAGTTCGGGTAAGTCATACCCAGGACCGTTTATTAAATCTTCACGTGCTTCTCTGAATAGATTTGCATAATTTTCTTCAAATAAGTCCTGATCAGTTCTTCAAATTTTTCCTATATATTCTTTGTTACTTTTAGAAATGGGATATTTTCTTCCACTGTTAGTTATTACACTAAATTTTCACAATTTAAAAATGAGTCAAAAACAATGACTGATATATGACTTACAATTACACCCTCTTAAAAAAAAGATTTATTTTAGAGACAGAGAAAGCACACAAGTATGGGCTGGGGGAGGGGCAGTGGGAGAAGGAGAGAAAAATCCTCAAGCAGACTCCCTGCTGAGTGCAGAGCCTAGGGCGGGGCTCAATCCCAGGATCCTGAGATCATGACCTGAACCAGAACCGAGAGTCAGATGCTTAGGACTGAGCCACCCTGGTCCCCTTAAAATTACACCCTTTTTGGTAACACTCTACATTAACTATACCGGAATTAAAATAAAAAACTTAAAAAAAATATTACCCAGGGAGAACAATTATACCCTTTTAAAATTGTAACAGACATCTTAAACGAGATTAAGAGAAGCTATGGGCCAAAAAAATGTTCATTATGTGTATAAAGGATGAGTAGTATCCAAAATATGAAACTCCTGGGTCGCCTAGTATCATAGTCGCTTAAGTGTCCCACTTTTGGTTTTGGCTCAGGTCGTGATCTTATTAGGGTCAGGAGATCAAGCCCGGCTCTGGGTCCATGTTCAGCATGGAGTCTGCTTAAGATTCTCTCCCTCCCCTCCCCCAAGTCTACTATGTCCAAGTGACATATTGTATGACTGCCTTTAAATGATACTGGGGGGTGGGGAGGGGGACCCAGACCTCTCCCAAATCTCCATCCCTCTCTGTGGTCCACAGTGTCCTGGTCAAGACTACCCAAGAGAGAATCATTCTTCAACTTGCCCCCCATAAGGCAAGCCTCACCCCAGCTGCACACCCATTGCCCAGCACAGCTACCAGGGGATTAGCCTGGCCAGCTCTTGGCGCTGCGTGAAAGCTTCTATTGAAGCTCTTTCATGTAGAACCAAAACCACCTACTTGTTGGGTAGTTCTTACTAAAAAATCAGATCTAAGCTGAACAGTCTATAAAAGAACGTCAGTGTTCTAGTCTAAAAAGGTGAGGGAAGGGAAGCAATCAGCAAAATCTAGAATATAGGAAACTCTACTGTTCTCTTAAAAAATACATTTCAAGGGGCACCTGGGTGGCTCAGTGGGTTGAGGCCTTGCCTTCGGCTCAGGTCATGATCCCAGGGTTCTGGGATCGAGCCCCGCATCAGGGTCTCTGCTCAGCAGGGAGCCTGCTTCCTCCTCTCTCTCTGCCTACTTGTGATCTCCGTCTGTCAAATAAATAAATAAAAATCTTAAAAAAAATACATTTCAAGAGGAAAATTTTAAAAGGGGGGAAAAGTTATAAATTAAAGGAGACTTACGAGATTTAATAATCAAATGCCATCTTAGAACTTGCCTGGATCATGACATAAATCAACCATAAAAAATTTTTATGAAAAATGAGGACATTTTGAAACGCTTTTATTATATTTGAAATTATTGTGAAAATGTTAATATGCAATAGTGCTGTTTAATTTTTAAACATGGTCTTATAAAGATAAATATGAAGTATTTGTGGATAAAGTAAAGTTAAAATTAAAAAAAGAGGTGGGGGGAAAAGCAGTGTGAGGGTTTTGTGGTAAGCTTTTATCTAGTCCTTAAATCTGTTGAATATGCAATGTTAATGTTATCTTTCATTTGTCTTACGGTTAGCAAAAAGCAACTGGCTTTCCAAAGTGATACTATTTGTAAAAAACACAAAGGATAATTTGCCTCCTATACCCAATTCTTAAAATAGCAAGCGGGATTGTTTTAATTCCAATAAATTCCATTTAATATAAATAAGTGCATTTTTAAGTAATCTCTACACCCAACATGGGGCTCGAATCTACAACCCCAACCAAGATCAAGAGTCCCATGGTGGGGCGCCTGGGTGGCTCAGTGGGTTAAGCCTCTGCCTTCGGCTCAGGTCATGATCTCAGGGTCCTGAAATCGAGCCCCGCACCGGGCTCTCTGCTCGGCAGAGAGCCTGCTTCCTCCTCTCTCTCTCTGCCTATTTGTGATCTCTGTCTGTCAAATAAATAAAATCTTTAAAAAAAAAAAAGAAAAAAGAGTCCCATGGTACAATGACTGAGACCGCAGGTGCCCCTGAAGTTCCTACTTTTGATTCACAACAATAAAACAAAACAAAATAAACAATACATCCAGAATATGTAAATTCACAGAGCTGGAAAGCAGATTAGAAGTTGCCAGGGGATGCAGGGGAAGGAAGAATGGGAATTAGTTAGAGTATGAGTTGTTTTTAAGGGGGTGATGAAGTTTTTAAACTAGAGAGCTGGTCACTGCACAACACTGTACATACACAATATTCCTTCCTCCAAATTGTAATTTTAAAATGGTTAATAGCATATTATGTAAATTATACCTCAATTTAAAGAATATATAAAAATACTGAGTAAAATATAGTGACTCTGGTCTATAGTTTTCTTTCATCAATAATTGCTTTCTTTAGGTTTTTAAGAACCAGAAAAAGATTTTTCTCTAAGATTTCGCTTATTTTATTTATTTGAGAGAGAGAGAGAAGAAGGGGGAATGGCAGAGGGAGAGGGTATTGAGCCCCACTGAGCAGGGAGCCTGACGCGGAGCTCCATCCCAGGATCCCGGGATCATAATCCGAGCCGAAGGCAGAGGCTTAACCAACTGAGCCACCCAGGTGCCCCACTTTTCTGATTTTTTAACCTTTGATAATGAATTCAATAAATAATTTCCTTAAGTCAACACAAAATGCTATAAAAGCAAAAGAAATAAATTTCTTAAATTAAAAGGAAGAACACATTACTGTTAATTTCTAGAAGTAAATGAAGTATTGTATGATAGATTAAAATAAAATTATAATTACCTTTTCTTTTTCAGTTGCATCTTTTGACCTTTTTTTCTTTTTTAAACTATCCTAAACAAATAAACAAACATATATATACATATCAATTTGAAATGTAAGAGAGAGCGTAAGGACAAAAACAGCAAAAAGGTGACTTGCTCTAGGACTGAAAAAAGTTTATTTCAATACCAGAACTTTATTCTGAAAATAAGGGAAATGTATGTCACATATATCTGTATGTGCTTGTAAGGCAATAAGGCTTCTTTCTTTATCTGGCTGTACATCAAATCTATGTATACCAAAAATGATAGACATTGTCTGTAATAACCACAGGGTTTCTTTTAAAATAAGACTTAATGCCATTTGCTTATTTTTGCCTGTGGTGGTCATACGCACTGAGGTTCTCATTCACACTGTCCTCAGAAATCCCCCAATCTGATTTTCCTACTCTCCCTATAAGGAGGGAAGGTGATTCCCTCCTTATAGGATTCTTTCAGTTTTAGCCATTAATGTCCCTGAGCCTTCCTCATCCATAAAATGGATGAGGATTGTTGAGAGAATTAAGCTAACATGTCAAGTGCTCAGAACTGTGCCTAACACACAGTAGGCATCTGACAAAGATTAACTATCCATATTAGACTGACTCTTCTGTCTTAAAAGACAAAGAGAAAACCAACATTTACTAACAACTTTCTAGATGCCAGGCATTTTGTCAGAAGAAATCATACTAAGACAGGTAGAGATCTGCCCCCAAACCAGTTGTTTTGTTCTCCTGGGGTTCTAGAACAGTGTTTGTGAAACTGTGGTCCAAGGACAGGCCTGTATCAGAATCACAGGGGACAAATGTTAAAAATGTAGACTTCTGAGCCTAAAGCAGACTTACTAAATCAGACTCTCTCGACATGAGGCCCAGGAATCTACACTGCTATTTCAACCTGCATGTATTTCTTATTACCACACATGTTTGAGAGCCAATTATGTTTCACAGTTCTGGACATACAGAGCAGATTTAGGTATAATGGAAAGGATACTGGACCAGATAGTGGAGTATGTTTTTTCCTCTGAACTCTCACTTCTATATGAAAATGGGAAAAATAATGTCTGCCATGTTTATTATAAAAGCTGTCATGGAAATGCTGAGACATGAAGGCATATGTGGAAGTATTTAGAGAATAATAAAATCCCACATGTAAGATATTAAGTATATCAATTGAGTGGCACAGTTCATCAAAGTATAAAAAATAGCATCTCATTTGTAAACTGACAGCAATTTAAGACAGGATGACCTAAAAGGGGAGAAAAAAAAAAGTGTTTGTTATCCAAAATGTTGCTGATTTTACCTTACTGTCCGATTCAGTTTCTGACATGGAGCTTTCAGAAAATTTATGTGAACGGTTCTTCTTTTTCTTTTTCCTTTTTCCTTGTTTTTTGTCCTATATAAAACATTTTTAGAAACATTTGCTTTCTCTTTCAAAAATATAATCGATGCATTTTATTAATACCAAAACTTTATCAATGAACAAAGCTTAAATGAAAGAACCAGTTTGCAAGTGCATGTTTTACTTAATTTTTTAAGCAAACTCTATGCCCATGCGGGGCCTAAGCTCACAAACCCAAGATCAAGAGTCACGTGCTCTACTGAGCCAGCCAGGTGCCCCATTCATAAGTAATGCTTAAAATGTAACTTATATTAACCTTCCTGCTTTATAAAAAAAAGTCAAGTAATTTAAATCACATGTAACCTCTAGCATCTAGTCAAATAGCATTGTAGATTTTTAGACTCCATTTCTTTTACTGATGTTTTTAAAGAGAATAAGACAAATTTAGGAACTGAATATATATATATATATGCATATATATGCATATATATATACACATATATATATATACTTAAATATCTAGTTATTTATTCATGTCAGTGCTCTCAGTTATGGATAATTAACCAAAACCTGAAAGTCAAAGTTTCTAACAGGTATTTCATAATGGATTTCCTCTTGTCATTAAAAAAAGAAAAAAAAACCTAGAGATTATTATTTCATAAACCATTACAGGCAAATCTTACCTCATCTTCAGAATCTGAAGAACTGCTGGAAGAATCAGAGCTTGATGAAGAAGAAGATGAATACTTGACCAAGCACAAAATAATTAAAGCTTGTGAGATGCAGGAATTATTTTTCTTATCACTAAGTCTCTCAAATACTTAACAAAATCAATCTAGTGGTCTGAGAGATCTATTCAGATGCCTTAAATATTAAAATGTCAAATATCACACTCCCCACACTCCCTCACCTACACGAAAAAGGCTCAACAAAGTAACGACAGATATGCCAATGGTAATCAATGTTCCCTCTTTTTCTCCCTGACAGCGCAACAGAGTTACCAGGATATAAGGAGGTAAGTGCTTTTCTTTACACTGCTAATAGAATAAAACCCACCCATAACTACTAAAGGACTTCAAGACTCCTTGACTCATTTACAGTTAACATACAGATCATAAAAATAATTCTTACTTTTCTTGTAGGCTCTTAATTGTAACATTTAGAAAAATGGAAAACTTTTGCTCACCCTACCAGATTTCTTCTTTTCTTTTTTCTTTCTCTAAAAGCAAACAAATAAAAGTAAAAATCTAAATAAGTTGATGTGAGTTTTTAAAATTATCTATTGACAGTAGTACACAGATTATGAAAACCCAAATAGGACATTAAAAACAGCATTAAGCTCAAAATGGTATTACCTGTCTTTTTTTGGATGAGCTCTCACTTCCACTTAGTAATTTCTCCCTGTGTTTTTCTAGTTCTTTCTTCCAGTTCTGCAAAAAGGTTATAAACACCATCAGAGGCTATCTATCCCCTTGTAATACACCTGATATAGACAGCCACTACTTCCTTTCCTCTGTCCTCTACTACCTCTCACCATCTTGGCCTCTAAGTACAGGGAAAAGTACAGGTGCCAGAACCCTGTTACCAAAGGACCCTTTACTAGCTCTTTTATCCTTTACAAGCTCTTTTCTTTCTTTCTTTCCTTCCTTCTTTTTGAGAGCGTGAGTGAGGGTGGGGTGGGGAGTGGGAAGGACAGGGAGAGAGAATCTTAAGCAGACTCTCCATGGAGTCTGAGGTGGGGCTCGATCTCACAACCCTGAGATCGTGACCTGAGCCAAAATCAAGTCAGCCGCTTAAGCCACTGAGCCACGCAGGCAGCAGCCACACTAGTTCTTTTCTTTAAAAAAAAAAAAAAAAAAAAGATTTTATTTATTTGAGAGAGAGAGAGGGGGGGAGAGAGAAGAGACAGAGAGAGTGCTTGTGCATGCAAGCAGGGAGAGGGATAGAGGGGAAGGGAGATGGATAAGCAGACTCCCAGCTGAGCCTGAAGCCTGTCATGGGGCTCAATCCCTAGACCCTGAGATCATGACCTGAGCTGAAATCAATAGTTGGCCACCTAACTGACTGAGCCACCCAGGCATCCAGCCCCACTAGCCCTTTTCGAAGAGGGTATTAAAGAGTGGGAGTTCTACACTGTATATTGAGAGGAGCAGTCACTATTATCAGTGAGGCTGAGAACTTCTTCTTTTTAATGAAGATGGTTAGATTCTATTTCCAGACAGTAAAAGCTGAATTTATCTATGCATCCATCCATATATATTTTTTAAAGATTTTAAGTAATCTCTCTACACAACATGGGGGCTCAAACTCACAATCATGAGTTCAAGAGTTGCTCACTCTACTGAATGAGCTAGCTAGGCAACCCTGAATTAATCTACATTGTAGCTGAAATACTACACACATTTGTAATCAAAACAGGCAAACATCATGGAAATGTCAGGGTAATATGAGGACACGGGGCCATGGGAAGCTAAAGAGAAGTCAATTTTAGAAAACCCAAGATGACATAAATTACTGTAATAGGGTTTTCCCTATTTTAAAGAAATCATACATTTAGGGTGCCTATTTTTTCAAACAAGTACTATTTACAAACCTCATTCATTTTTTCTTCAAATTCAGCCAATGCCTTGGAGCCTTTCTTTTTCTTTTCTAATTGTTCTTTCACTTCTTCCCTTAAAAAATAGGAAACAAGTAAGTTTTCAAGCAATTCCTATTAGAGGTGGATGCTTATAAACAAAACAAAAATTTCATAAATAAAAATTTCTTAATATCCTAATAAACCTCCATTTCAGTGTTGATACATTTAAAATTATTTTGCTCACATCCTCCTTAATCAAGTATTATGAATACACTCTGTCAGATACCACTGATCATTCCTTTTCTAAGTATGGATTATAAGAGCTAATACACCAAACATTTGAGCACTTACATATAAGTGGCACTGTTTTTAATACATGCTCCTTTAATCCTAATAATCCTGTGAGAAAACACAGTATTATTACCCCTATTTTACAGAAAAAGAAGGGAAGCTTGAGGACAGTAAAAATTCTGCTTCGAGTCCCAAAGCTCGTAGTTTCAGTGTTAGGGTGAGCTAAAGTCTATTTAAACTACGATTTTTATACTAAACATTAATTTTATAATGCACCTCACATACTGGACAGAAGAGTTGATACAGCATGGCTGACTGCTTATTCCTAGAAAGGCCCATTTACGAGTTTAGCCCTGGTTGGCATCTGGGAATTTGGATTCTGGAAAGGTCCTTACCATTCCCTCATAAGAGTAGCTCACTGTACGAATATTACTGTTGAGGGTGATCACCTGCATTTCTTCTGGGAGTCTGGAATTTTGACACCTGACAGGCAGAGGCTGACCAGTCCCCAATAAAAGCCCTGGGCACACAGAGTCTCCCACAAACTCCCCTGGTTGGCAACATTTCATATGTGTTAAGACAACTCATTGCTGAGGTTATAAATGCATCCTATGTGATTCCACAAAAGAAGAAGCCGTACAAGTCTGAGCCTAGTCTCCCCGAAACTTCACCCCATGCTCCTTTTCCCTTTGTTGACTGTGGCTGGTACCCTCTGTAATAAATCTTATCCAAAAGTACATCTATCTGGAAGTCCTTCTACCTCTTTAGAGGTAGAGATGAGAACGGTATGAAAGGTTATCTGGTAGCTATACAGGATGGTGGGTTCTCAAATACTTGCTTTACAGTTATGCATGATGCATGTGTTTCATACACTGACAAGAAAGCACCTATGAGTATCACTTCAAAAATTATGTATGTGACAACTGATTTGCAAGCAGTAAGAGTTGTAACAGTAACCTTTAAAAAATTTACAAAAACCTTATAAATGTCTAAATTGTTTTACAAATACCAGGTAGGCCTTGGTCGATTCAGATAATCTTGGATCGTTGGCCCCGAAGACTGGATTGGACCCCTTGATCTGGCCATTGCTATTGGGTTCATATAGGCCTTGAGGAAAGAATAAAAATTAACTCATTAAAAAAATAAAAATGCAAATGCTCACTTACTCACCAAGCATGCTTTATTATAAATGCATACTATGTCTAACTAAGCATGAATAATCTGACTAACCAAATTTTTGTTATAAAAAATAAATTTAATGGTCTACTAAGTCTCACAAGTTTGGGAGAAGAGTAATATCGCTATTTCACAGAAAAAAAATGTTTTTCACCAGAGATTTAATGAAAATAACAGTGATACCTCTTTCTTACTGTAAGATTACTTTAAAATGTCTTCTCCTAAAGCCCAATAACCCTGTAAGACTGTAACACTATGCTCACTGGCAAATGAAGAAACTTAGTTGTGAAGAAGTTAAAGATGTAACTTTTTTTAAAAAAAGATTTTATTTATTTATTTGACAGAGATCACAAGTAGGCAGAGAGGCAGGCAGAGAGAGAGGAGGAAGCAGGCTCCTTGCTAAGTAGAAAGCCCAATGCAGGGCTCGAACCCAGGACCCTGGGATCATGACCTGAGCTGAAGGCACAGGTTTTAAACCACTAAGCCACCCAGGCGCCCCTAAAGATGTAACTTGAAATTTATTGCTTATTCTTTTTTTTTTTTTTAATGTATGAGCATTTTAACAGTTCTTTTTTTTTTTTTTAAAGATTTTATTTATTTATTTGACAGACAAAGATCACAAATAGGCAGAGAGGCAGGCAGAAAGAGAGGAGGAAGCAGGCTCCCTGCTGAGCAGAGAGCCCAATGCGGGACTCGATCCCAGGACCCTGGGATCATGACCTGAGCCGAAAGCAGAGGCTTTAACCCACTGAGCCACCCAGGTTCCCATTTATTGCTTATTCTACTGTATCTTTTATCTCAGAAAATACTATGCCATACTGATGGCAATTTGACTTGCCAACTGTTGACACCAAAAAATTAAATTATGCACAGATAACAAAAGAAAAAAAAGATAAAGAGGACTTTATAAAAATTAAAACATTTGTGTATCAAAGAACACTACCAAAAGAGTGAAGAGACAATCCACAGAATGGAAGAAAATATTTGCAACTCATACATTTGATAGGGAATTAATATCCAGAATGCATAAAGAAATCCTACAACTCAACAGCAAAAAAACCCAAATGATCCCATTAATGTGCAAAGGACCTGAATAAACATTTCTCCGAAGAAGATATTCAAATGTCCAAGAGCACATGAAGAGATGTTCAACTCACCAGTCACTGGGGAAATGCAAATCAAACTACAATGAGATGCCACCTTGCAGCCATTAGGACGACTATTATCAAAATCAGAAAGTAACACATGCTGTCAAAAAGAGGGAGAAACTGCAATCTTTACACATTGCTGGTGAGAATATAAAAGGGTGCAGCCGTCATGGAAAAGTTGGTTTCCTCAAAAAGTTTGATACAGAATGACCAGACAATCTAATGATTCCAACTCTAAGAGGAACTGAACAATAACTGAAAGCAGGGACTCAAACAGACACTTGTACACTCCTGTTCAGAGCAGCATTATACATGACAGCCAAAAGTGAGAACAATCCAAATATCCATCTACTGATAAATGGATAAATAAAATGTGGCACATACACAAAATGGAGTATTACTCAGCCTCAGAAAGAAATGACATATGTGAGCCTGGGTGGCTCAGTCAGTTAAGCATGTGACTGTTGATTTCAGCTCAGGTCCCGATCTCAGGGTCATGAGATTGAGCCCTGCATCTGGCTTTGTGCTGGACCTGGAGCCTGTTTTAAGATTCTTTCTCTCCCTCCGTTCCCTCACTTAAAAAAAAAAGAAAAGAAAAAAGAAATGAAATTCTTTTTTTTTTTTTTTTTAAAGATTTTATTTATTTATTTGACAGACAGATCACAAGTAGGCAGAAAGGCAGGCAGAGAGAGGAGGAAGCAGGCTCCCCGCGGAGAAGGGAGCCCGATGTGGGGCTCGATCCCAGGACTCTGGGATCATGACCTGAGCCGAAAGCAGAGGCTTTAACCCACTGAGCCACCCAGGTGCCCCAGAAATGAAATTCTTAATAGGCTACAACATGAATGAACCTTGCTAACATGCTAAGAGAAACATTCTAGACATAAAATGACAAATCTTATATGGTCCAACTTATATGAGGTACCTAGAATATGCAAATTCATAGAGATAGAAAGAAAAAAGGGATTTCCAGGGGCTGGGGGGAATAGGTGATTGGGAGTTACTATTTAATGGGTACAGAGCTTCTTGTTTGGGATGATGAAAAAGTTCTGGAAATGGATAGTGGCAACAGTTGCATAACAGTGTGAATGAACTTAATGCCACGGACTTAAACACTTAAAAATGGCCAAAACAGTGTACTCTGTTATGTTTTTTTCTGCACAATAAAGAACACCCCAAATCAGGGGCACCTGGGTGGCTCAGTGGGTTAAAGCCTCTGCCTTTGGCTCGGGTCATGATCTCAGGGTCCTGGGATCGAGCCCCATATCGGGCTCTCTGCTCAGCAGTGAGCCTGCTTCCTCCTTTCTCTCTGCCTCTCTGCCTACTTGTGATCTTTGTCTGTCAAATAAATAAATAAATAAATAAATAAATAAAAAATAAATAAATAAAATAAATAAAAACAGATGTTGTTTTATTAAAATTATTTTAATGCCTGTGTGGCTCAGTTCACGTTCACATTCCCAGGGTCCTGGGATTGAGCCCTGCATAGGGCTCCGTGCTCCTAGGGAAGCCTATTCTCCCCCTCCCACTCCCCTTGTTTGTGTTCCTCTCTTGCTGTGTTTTTCTGTCAAAAAAAAATAAATAAAATCTTTTAAAAAAATAAAGATTTTATTTATTAGAGAGAGTGCACAAGAGAGAGAGAAGGGGCAGAGGAGAAGCAGACTCCCTGCTGAGCAGTAGCCCAATGTGGGACTTGGTCCCAGGACCCTGGGATCATGACCTGAGCTGAAAGCAGATGCTTTTTTTTTTTTTTTTTAATTTTATTTATTTATTTGTCAGAGATCACAAGTACGCAGAGAAGCAGGCAGAGACAGGGGGAAGCAGGCTCCCTGCTGAGCAGAGCGCCTGATGCGGGGCTCGATCCCAGGACCCTGGGATCATGACCTGAGCCGAAGACAGAGGCCCAACCCACTGAACCACCCAGGCGCCCCTGAAAGCAGATGCTTAACCAACTGAGCCACCCACCCACCCCTGGTTTTTGAAATTTAACCCAATCCAATAAGCATTTACAAAAACTCTTTTATTTATTTACTTATTTTTAAGATTTCATTTATTTATTTGAGAGAGAGAGCATGAGCTGGGGAGGAGCAGAGGTAGAGGGACAAGCAGACTCTGCGCTGAGCGCGAAGCTCCACACAGGGCTGGATCCCACAACGCCAAGATCATGACCTTAGCTGAATCAAAAGTTGGATGCTTAACTGACTGAGCCACCCAGGTGTCCCAAAACTCTTCCAGTTTTTAAAAAATTTTATTTTTTTCTTCCACGTTTTAAATAAAAAGAATTATGGTTGAAAATGACTACTACCAAAGTTGATTTTAAGGCCTTAAATCCATTACTTAATGTTCACAAGGAAGTGAAAGGATGTTAATGTATTTGTTGCATTTTATTTAGCAAAACCTGTGAAAATGACCAATATCTGCCAAATGACAAATATGGGTTATATATTTCCAGATTTCTCTGGCAGAGCAAACAATATAAAACCATTATAAACAACACATCCTGAAAACTACTTCCATTCAACTGGATACTGATACTGCCTAACTAATTACTTGGGATGAAAAATCCATTAACATAATTTTCTTACAGGCAGGAACTAATGCTAGAGCTCTTAAAGTCAGGGATGTTTACAGGATCAGGGCTAGATGTGAGTATCAAATTCAACTCTCTTTACAGAGAGGCATATAGTGACATGTTTTACATCAAATGATATGTTCTCAAATATTTCATTCAACTGCCTCTGTTAAGAATTTCACTCAGTTCATGTGGAAATATGACAACAAATGGAGGCTGCAACAGAAGAGTTGCTAGCCCTACTAATGACACTGACAATCCTAACAACCAGAAGCAGGTACAATGTGCAAAGCCAAGCTCATCATTTTTACAATAGGAGATTATCTATCTGTCCATCTAACATCTTCTCATTTCTTTGGTACCATGACATAATTTTAGTAGCAGTTAAGAATAAAGTATCTTAAACTTAAAATTGTAAAACCTGTTCATTTCCAAAGAATGCAAACATATACAAGGATGTTCAAAACTAAATTACTAAAATAGGGAAAATGGAAAGTACACAAAGAGCTATCAAACTGAGATGCATTATAGAGTATACCCTCAAAATCAATACTATACAGCCACTAAAAAGAGTAGATCTATAGTTACTGATATGGAAAGATGTCCAAGATTTCTCAAATGAAAAGCAAAAGCAAGTTACCAAAAACCAAGATATCATCTTAACAAACAGCTATAAAATTTTTTAAAAATCCAGATGTACCAAAATGTACAGGGCAAGGTCCACTTTCATCATTTCATACACTGGAGAGATTAAAAACAACAACAACAACAACAACCCACTACCTTTATAAAAGAAAAACAAAATGAAAAAAAAAAACTACATACAAAAATTATTGTAATATTAAAGATAAACAGAATGAAAAAAATTTAACCACAACGCTGCCAATCCAGAGGGCTGAACTGTCTTCAAGTACAAGTTCAGAGTACAGTGGCAACGCTTCACTCTAATTTAAAAAAATTGTGAGGGATCTAGCTGGCTTAGTCAATAGAGCATGCTACTCTTTTTTTTTTTTTTAAAGATTTTATTTATTTATTTGACAGACAGAGATCTCAAGTAGGTGGAGAGGCAGGCAGAGAGAGAGAGAAGGAAGCAGGCTCCCTGCTGAGCAGAGAGCCCAATGCAGGGCTCCATCCCAGAACCCCGGGATCACGACCTGAGCAGAAGGCAGAGGCTTTAACCCACTGAGCCACCCAGGCGCCCCGAGCATGCTACTCTTGATCTGACTCTTGATCCTGGGGTCATGAGTTTAAGCCTAATTTTGGGCACAGAGTCTATTTAAAAAAAAAAAAAAAATCACAACACATTTACCACGTTTGACAGTCTTCAAATATTCTAGCATGTATCTTAAAATTACATCAATTAACATTTCTATGTGCCTTAATGTCTATTGTGAAACTGCTTCCCCAAAGTACATACCAGTCTGTCTTAGGGTTTACTTTTCAGGGGAAAATTAAATAGTAAAGTAGTATATTCACATTACTAAGGCTATTAATTATAGACAACTTATGGTACTATCACATGAGCTATCTGTCTATGCAATAAGGTTTAACTTTCAAGCTTTTGACCATAAACACTACCCTTAGTCTGCATAAGTACATTCCACATATCTCAATTATTTATTTCAATTGTAACAGCAGTATTTATTAAGTACATCTTACGTGTTAGGCTCCTTTGCAAAAACACTTGATGGTCTATGCTCATAAACATTAAGCAACAATGTTTTTTTTTTTTTTTAAAGATTATTTATTTACTTATTTGACAGACAGAGATCACAAGTAGGCAGAGAGGCAGGCAGAGGGGGGGGAAGCAGGATCCCTGCTGAGCAGAAAGCCCATGCAGGGCTGGATCCCAGGACCCTGGGATCATGATCTGAGCCGAAGGCAGAGGCTTTAACACACTGAGCCACCCAGGGCACCCGCAACAAGGCTTCTTTTTACTATGCACAACAGAAAGGTTTTTAAGACAGAAGAATTAATTTTCTTACAAAGAGAAAGCCTTTTTCCGCACTATGTATCAGTATGAAAAACAATGTTCTTAACACTAAGGGGGTGAATGGTTAGGCATCAGTTAAAATATAGAAAGTATGCAATTTCTTAAACTGTCTCACTATGACTTAATCACTTTAAATACTGGGATCTTATAAATCAAACACTTGTATTCACATGTAATTAGAAATGTCTGTGGCTCCAAACTGCTGCACGAGTTTGGGTAACAGAAAACAATCTCTTTTTGAAACTCAGGATATTGGGGCACCCAGCAGGCTCAGTTGGTGGAGCACACAACTCTTGATCTCAGGGGCTGCCAGACTGAGCCCCACGTGGGTGTAGAGTACTTAAAAATAAAATCTTTTTTTTTCTTAAAGATTTTATTTATTTATTTGACAGAGATCACAAGTAGGCAGAGAGGTAGGTGGAAGGGGGGGGGGAGCACGCTCCCTGCTGAGTAGAAAGCCCGATGCAGTGCTTGATCCCAGGACCCCGAGATCACGACCTCAGCTGAAGACAGAGGCCCAACCCACCGAGCCACCTAGGCACCCCTTAAAAATAAAATCTTAAAAAAGAAACTCAGGATGGCAAATTGGGCTCAAGGGAATACATAAGTGGCTTATGTCCTAAAAAGGACACAAGAACAAAATGTTAAGACCTTCATTTGTTACTTTGATTACCTATTTTTATCTAGAGGATACATCTGTTTTAGAGGGCAAAAAGTAACAAGAACATGAGGGAAACTTCTGAAAACAATGGGGACAACTGGTAGCCATCATGAATTTAAGAACCCTTTACAAATCTTGAGAACTAAAATGTTCAGTTAAAAAAAAAACAACTGTTCAAGAATATACAACACTTATAGTGAACCCTGATGTCAAGCATGGACTACAGGTGAAAATAATGTGTCAAGACAGGTTCATCAATTTTAACTATGCACCACTCTGCAACAGCTTTCAAAGTAGGTGAGGCTGTGCATGACTGGTCCTGGAACGTATGGGAGCTCTCGGTACTTACTGCTCAATTTTCCTATGAATCCAAAACTGCTCTAAAAAGTAAAGTCTACTTTAAAGAAAAAAAAAGATTTTAAGTAATCTCTACACACAAGGTGAGGCTTGAACTAAAACCCTGAACTCAAGAGGGGCGCCTGGGTGGCTCAGTGGGTTAAAGCCTCTGCCTTCGGCTCGGGTCATGATCCCGGGGTCCTGGGATCGAGCTCCACATCGGGTTCTCTGCTCGGCAGATAGCCTGCTTCCCTCTCTCTCTCTGCCTGCCTCTCTGCCTACTTGTGATCTCTGTCTGTCAAATAAATAAATAAAATCTTTAAAAAACGAAACAAAACAAAAAAAAAACCCCTGAACTCAAGAGTAGCCTGTTCGGCCAACTAAGCCGGCCAGGCGCCCCAAAGCAGTCTTTTTTTGAAAACAAAACAAAACCTTCAACGTAGACTTCATGAGTTTATTTATTTTTATTTCTTTTAAAGATTTTATTTATTTATTTGACAGAGAGAGAGATCACAAGTAGGCAGAGAGGCAGACAGAGAGAGAGGGGGAAGCAGGCTCCCTGAGAAGAGAGCCCGATGTGGGGCTCGATCCCAGGACCCCAAGATCATGAACTGAACTGAAGGCAGAGGCTTAACCCACTGAGCCACCCAGGCACTCCTATGAGTTTTTTTAGAAAGCAATTCTATCATCTTTAGGACTATGATTTTACTATCAACGTTAAAAGAAAAAATACCATATTTTCAGAGGCAAACAATCCTTTTATTTAAAACCAAGAGTTACGATGTACTGAATTAAGTATCAGCTGACCCAAGTTTTGGTCCGAGTTTATACAGTTCCATCTCCTCCTCCATGCAACGAGGAGACTAAACTAGACAATCTGTCTTCTAACTCTTGATTTCATGTTTTCATTCCCACAGCCTTTCAAGTGCAAATAAAAAATCTTACCAGAACACTCTGTGCCATGACAGCATACCAAGTAATAAGCAGAGCCCAGAGTTATTATCAAAATGTTCTAGTAAATGAAGCTAATTTGAAAAGTTTCAAATGCTTCAAAGGGATATGTAAACCAACACTTTACCCCAGTAAAAGAAAAACAAAACATCTTAGGTCTCTGTATGAAATGGTATCCAAGGTCTGGTGATTTCTAAACATTCAAACCCTCAGTCATTAAAGAATCAAAACACTCTTAACACCTCAAACCTGAGGATGCTCCAGCAGAACACCATTTCAACTCTATGAGAATCAGGATATCAGAACAAGGTCTGACCTACGGTCATTCCTTAACCTTATAAGGCTCACCACTGTGGTTCCTAGACATCTCTGATTATGAAGGCTATATAAAATTAAAACACACGTTTTGAACATAAGAAATGCCCTCATTTCATAAAAGTAAAGCTCTTTTAGCAGCTCCCCCCGCCTGAAAAGGCAATAATCACTGAATACAATAGTTCATTAAATTTAGTATATTAACTCTAATAACTGCATGTATGTATGTAATGCATTTATTTATGTTTTGCTGCTCAGTGGCTAAAACTCTGTCACAGACAAATTCCAGGAACTGTAAGGCTGCAACCTATTATGTTTACCGTCCATCCAGTCTGATTTATAATCTGGACTTTCCAGACCAAACTAGCAGCCATGAAGAACGCCTCCTTCCCCCTCTTGTCAAAAGCACCTTCTCTTTTGAATGCCTTCAGAACCACGAATCTCCATCATCAAGTATTTCTTACTTTTTCTGCTATTACTTATTCCTGTGTCTCCTTTATCTCATTTACTACAACAACAACTTTCATGCCAAGCATTCCCTGGCCATCTGTCTTCTGCGGTTTTAACTATTTTGCAAAGTTGTGGAGAACACTGATACCCCTTTAGAGATGAAGAAACTGAAGCTCGGAGAAGAAAAGCAACTCGTCTTGGTCACTCAACTCCCGAGGGTCCAAAACTGACACGCCAGTCCATGCCTGATTCCAAAGACAACTGTCTGCACCCTTCATTCTTACACAGGGCCTACTCGGTGCCAGGTCGTGGTAAGTGCTGAGGACACGAAGCCAAATGCTTCCATGCTGGTCCTCAAACGGGGGGCTGCCTGCCGCTAGAACTGGACGCGCAGCAGGCCCACGGAAAGGAGCCGCGCCCGAGGCCTCCACGCCTCCATCCCACCTGCGTGCGCGATCCCGACAAGAGGGCGAGTCCCGGCGCCTCCAGGGGCCTCAGACCCCGAACGCCCAAAAGGAGACTAATTCCTTGCGCCTTTGTGGCTCCAAAAACTGGGCACTGCCAGCCCGAGTGCCGGAGGAGGGAAAGGAGCCAGGAAGTACGGACCTAAGGTGCGGCGGGGTTGAGAAAAAAGGGTGACTCGAGAGAAGAGAAAAGAGAGAGGTGAGAGTGGGGGGCCCAAAGGCGCCAACTGCGTGCGCGGCGCACGCGCGTCTGGGGCCGGCGGGGATGGGGGGAGCTGGGTCGCCCGGCTCGAGGTCCAAGCGCCGCCGCTGACCCTCAGGCCCCGTCGGGAAAAGCAAGGGGCTCCGCTCTCCTGCCGCCGGCTCCCGCGTCGCCCCACTGTTTTTCCCACCGGGTACTCACCACCCGATTGTCCCGCTTCCCCATGGTGCAGGACTGAGCCCACAAACGCCGAGGGAGAAGAGGCCAGAGAGCGGCCGAAAAGGGCCCGCCGGAGGTCCTTCTGCCGACTCCCTACCCTGTCCAGAGAGAGGCGCCGCGCGGCCCTAGCGGCCGCACCCTGCCACAGCGCCACCTACCGCTGCGGAGGAGAGGCGGGCGCCTGCGATCACCCGCGATTACCCGCGGTTCCCAGGCTTTTCCCGGCGGCGGATTCCAGTTCTCCTGGCGGATCCCAGCCCAGGGCAGGCGGGTACTGCTCTTCTCGTACTGCGGGCTCACCAAGGCGACACACTCCCGTTCGGCACTGGACTGTTTTACTCTCTTCCATTTTTGATGCGCTGAAATCCTCATTCTAGGGGATACGAAGATGATTCCAGCGCTTACTATGGGCTTAACATAGCGCAAGTGCTGGCAGTAAAGTGACCACCAGGACAGACTGGGTCCCTCAACAGAGCACATCAAGTGGTGGGGGAGAAGACAGTACTGTCGCAGATGTCGCTAGAGAACTGGGACTTTATGTTCAATTATTGAACATAACATGCATAAAGATGCATTTATTTCACACTAATTGTTGAATTTCTATTTTGTGCAATTCACTGAGGAGGTGACTGGGAAGCTAGATACGATGCAGGACACAAAGACAATGAAGACACCAGCCCTTCCTTCAAAGGGCGTGTCAACAACCTGGTAGGGGAGTTATACAGACAGAGGGCCAATTTTAGTACATGATGTTTCAAAATAATGGAAGTACAGTACTAAACTTCAAGGGAGGTGATCTGGGCTCCAAAGAGGGAGTCATTATATTTATTATTTATAGACATGGCTAATGTTGGGCCACTGTGGGCCCATCTAAGCATGATGTTATTAGAAAGTAATTGAAAATCAACTTGGATCTTTTTTGGATTCTTGGAAAAAGGCAAAACAGACTTACACTCATCACATACATAAAAACTCCTTAAAATTATCTTTCCCAATTTCTGTCTCTCTCTCCTTCCCTTGCTCGCACTGCATTGCACAACAGTTGCTGCCGGCTCCCATTTTCTCTCAAAAATTTCCACGAACTCTCTCAAATGTAGCCATTTATGGTTCCACTCCTCAACAGATGTTCATTCTCCTGAGTAACCCATTTTGCTTTTTACTTTGAATCTGTCCTCTAGTCTCATTTCTCTTCCTCCTCCATTACCCCTGATGGAAGCTGGGGACTCTCTGACCAAAGAAAGGCTTCTTTGTATGGACAAGAGGAAGATGAGAGTCTGTGAACAGTAAGGTTGTTTTTTTAATGGCTCATTTATAGTGTTTTTAATATTCCAGGAACTTAATATGTATTATTTCCAATGCTCCATCATAAACATGATAGAGATCGGTGAAAGAATGTAGTTTTTTTTTCTTTCCTTTTTAGCTCCTTCTTACCTTTGAGTTCCTTTGGCTTGTTATACAGAGTACAGAGATTTTAAAAATATAATACTGCTGTAATTCAACAGGAAATTTCTTGTGTCCTGTAGATATCTCCCCCTCTGGCAATGTACATGGCACTTTCCAGATGGCACATGGGATCCCATGGGAGGACAGAGAAACAGGAAAATGACCTGTAGAACTAATGAAGAAGGCCAGAGCTATTGGGAGCTCATCTGAGTGGACTCCATAAAGACTGGATCGGTCCTTGCCTTCTCAGAATATAACTTACAGTAACTCAATCGGAAGAATAACGAAATGCTTTATCCATCCTCTATACAAGTGTGGTCTGCTAATAAATACATTTGCCTTCTAGCTATGGACCTATACCTTCTCCCAAATTGCTTAGACATGACTAAGCAATTACATCCCATTTTTCAGATGAGAAAAAACTGAGGCTAAGATAACCCAGGTAATTTGCCTCAGGTCCCATAGTTAGAAAATGGAGAAGCTGGGGCTTCAAACACAGGTGTTACAAACTTGAGAGCCTTTGTTTTACTTACAATATCACACAGCTTTTGGGGTATGAGGGATAATTGAGAAGTGGCATTACAGTTGGATTGGGAAGGTGGACAGACTCCCACAGAGGAGCTGAAGGGGAAGAACATTCCAGACAGAGGGAACAGCCTGAGTAAAAGGAAAGGTGATCAGATATGGCAGCATAGACCACATGTGACAGCGGGAAAACAAGGCTAGAAACGTACACTGGAGCTGGAGGCAAAGGGCCTTGAATGCCAAGGAAAGAAGTTTTATATTATTCTGCAGGAAAAGTTTTTTCTTTCTTCTCTCCCTCCCTCCCTTCCTTCCTCTCTCTCTCTCCCCTCCTCCCTCTTTCTTTTTTCTTTTTTTGAGATTTATTTTTTGAGAGAGAGAGAGAGAGAGTGTGGGGGAGGGACAGAATCTTCAAATAGACTTCCTGGCTGAGCATGGAGCCGAATGGGGTTCAATCTCAGGACCCATGAGATCATGACCTGAGCTGAAACCAAAAGTCAGACACTCAACCAACTGAGACACTCAGGCACCCCTACAGGCAAAGTTTTTGAACAAAGGAATAACATGAGCATGACAAAAGACAAAGCTTTCAATAATGATGGTCTAATAATAATGGTAACAGTATTTAATATTAATACTACTAATAATGAGGGGCGCCTGGGTGGCTCAGTGGGTTAAGGCCTCTGCTTTCGGCTCGGGTCATGATCTCAGGGCCCTGGGATCAGGCCCCATGTCGGGCTCTCTGCTCGGCAGGGAGCCTGCTTCCTCGACCTCTCTCTCTGCCTGCCTCTCTGCCTCCTTGTGATCTCTGTCTGTCAAATAAATAAAAATAAAATATTTAAAAAAATACTAATAATAATGATTCACTGGAGGAAGGGTTTTCAACTTGAATAGCATTCAAAGACTTTAATTCAGAAGGCATCTTTGGTGCACCTGGGGGGCTACGTTGGTTAAGCATCTGCCTTTGGCTCAGGTCATGATCCCGAAATCCGAGAATCGAACCCCATGTCGGGCTCCCTGATTCTCCCTCCCCCACCTGCTCCTTCTCTCTCTCTCTCCCTCTCAAATAAATCAAAAAAATCCTCAAAAAAAAAGTCATCTTTAGGTACACTTGGACCTACTTGATCTGTATCCAAATTTAGAAGTATAAATGTTCTATACTTTTCATTGTTGTTGTGAGAAAAACTAAGAATTTCACATTGTATGTGAGAATTTCAGCAACAGAGACAACAGAAACCCAATCTACAAACTCAAGTGTTTGTTGTTGGAGTGGGCATAACCCTAGACTGGGAATGGAAGCATAGAACTTTCATGTTTGAAGACATAGTCATTGTGATTATCCAACTATAGTAACCAAAACAGTAAAAGATAGGGAACAGGGTAAATGTCCATTATAAGGGAGCTGGTTAAATAAAGTATGGCACATCCATGCAATGGCCAACTATCCAGATATTTAGAAAGTGATATACAGCTGTATGTACTGATATAGAAAAATGGCCACTATACAATATTAAGAGAATTTTAGAAGAAGAGTATATAGAATATGAGAGCATGAGCATTAACAAGAAGATATATTGGCTGAACCACATGAAATTGTTGATATTCAGCAATTTCTAACCTATAAGAATGGCAATTTCAAATGGTTTAACTTACTACATGTATATGCTTGACTATGTCTAGGGAAATTTCCGAAAAGTTTACACACTAAACTCTTCCTGGTGGTTACTTTATAATAGTATTAGTTGAAGCAGGGGGCATAAGAATTATTTTTCACCAGATAGCCTTCTTTTCTGATTTATTTGATTATAAAACTGTTCAACTAATCAACTCCCCTTTCTCTGATTCCACACTCACCATTCAGTTCTGGATATAATTTTACCTACACAGAAAAGAGTGACCATGATTAGCTTGTGCTCCAAACAGGTATATGTCTCACTGTAAAAAATATAAAGAGGATATATATATTTTTAAAGATTTTGAATCTTGAAAACCAAATAGTCATTCACTTTATTTGCTTACCTACTTACTTAATAGTCTTGAGTTCTTTTATTTTTTTACACTTCTCAGCCATGAATTCATAGGGAATGGGCTCCAGCAGCTCAGTATCCTTTCCACTGGTTCTCACAAAGTGTGTTTCTCCGGGTGGAGCAGGCTTAGCACTCTAGACAAACCCAAGGACCTTTCTTTTTGGGTTCCTTCTTTTCCTGATCACACACTTCAGGAAGCCATTTTGGTTCTTGGAGTACTTAATATGCTCAATACATACATTAATTCTCAAGGCAAGAATCTTTCCCTTGTTTGTTTACAACTGTGTCAACAGCATGCTGGGTAACATTGCAGACTCTTCAAGTCTGGCCATTGATAACATTTGTGGGGCATTCCTTTTTGAACAGTGCCATTCCCCTGATGTCTACAATATCACCTTTCTAATAGATTGGCATGTATGTGGCCCAAGGAACCGCTCTGTGTCTTCTTAAAAGGCCTAGAGAACATAGAGTGGGTGCCTTTCCTCTTTCCCTTTGTGTTGGTCATTTTGGCAAATTACTGGAAGATGACGGTTCCAGGCAAAAGGGAGCCATTCACTTAAATTACATTTCCTTTTATAAACCTGTTGCTCAGTGCTATTATTGGGCAGAGGCAGTGGAAGTTACCAAGTACAGTGAGTCAGAAAGGGAAATTCCTGATGTTCATTAGACCTTCAACCAAATCAATGCATGATAATTTTACTGTAACTCTCCTCTTGTTCCATCTCTATTGAGGTGACTCACAAGCTATAAAAGTTCTTCTCCAATTATTTCAGGTTGGCTTTTGTTAGCAATGAAAGAGAACACCTTTATTTTTTTTTAAAGATTTTATTTATTTATTGGACAGACAGAGATCACAAGTAGGCAGAGAGGCAGGCAGAGAGAGAGGAGAAAGCAGGCTCTCCACGGAGCCGAGAGCCTGATGCAGGGCTCGATCCCAGGACCCTGGGATCATGACCTGAGCCGAAGACAGAGGCTTTAACCCACTGAGCCATCCAGGCGCCCCGAAAGAGAACACCTTTAATTAAAAAAATTAACTTGCTTGAGGTATAGCTTACATATAATAGAATTCACCAGTTTAAAATGTATAGTTTGTTGAGTTTTGATAAATGCATAGTCATGTAAGTACCACTACATTCAAAATATAGAACATTTTCATTTCTCTAAAAAAAGTTCCCTTACACTTAGCTTTGTGTTTTCTAGAATTTCATATAAATGCAATCAAATAAGAAGTATCCTTTCATGTCTGATTTCTTCCACTTATCATGATACTTTTTGAGATTCACCTGTTTTGTGCATAGCAACAGTTGTTCCTTTTTATTGCTTTGTAATATTCCACTCATTTATAAATCACAGTTCCCTTCTTCGTGGACACTGTGATGGCCATTTGGATTGTTTACAGTTTCTGCCTATTATGAATAAAGCTGCTATGAACATTCATATTAAAGTGTTTGTGTGCACATATGTTTTCATTTTCTTCAAGTAAATACCTACCAGTGGGGTTGCTGGATTGAATTGTATGTTTAACTCCCAACTCTTTCCAAAATGACATCCTGTATTGTTTTGCATTAATTACTGAGATCAATGGTGAGAGTTTCAGTTGTTTCATGTCCTCACCAACACTTGGTGTTGTCAAATTAAAAAATTTTAGCCATTCCAGGAGGTATGTAGTGACATCTCATTATGGTTTTAATTTGTGTTTCCCGAATGACTAATGTAGTTGTCCATCTTTTCAGGTACTTATTTTATTTATCTTCTTTGGTGAAGTTTTATTTCAAATCTTTTGCTTATTTAAAAAATTGGATTAGGGTCGCCTGGGTGGCTCAGTGGGTTAAGCCTTAAGCCTCTGCCTTCGGCTCAGGTCCCTAACACAATATTGAATAGAAGTGCTGAAAACTGACATCTTGGCTTATTATTGTAGAGGGGCGCCTGGGTGGCTCAGTGGGTTAAAGCCTCTGCCTTCGGCTCAGGTCATGATCCCAGGGTCCTGGGATCGAGCCCCACATCGGGCTCTCTGCTCAGCAGGGAGCCTGCTTCTTCCTCTCTCTCTCTCTCTGCCTGCCTCTCTGCCTACTTGTGATCTCTGTCTGTCAAATAAATAAATAAAATCTTTAAAAAAATTGGATTATTTGTCGGAATACCAATCCTTTGCCAGAATGCTTTGCAATATGCCCCCTCCCGAATCTGTGGTATGTCTTTTCATTTTCTTAATGATTTCTTTCCAAGAACAAAGTTTAAAATTTTTTTTAAAGTTTTACTTATTTATTTGAGAGAAAAAGAGAACATGAGCGGGGGGGGTGGGGGTAAGGGCAGACGGAGAGGGAGATGGAGAGAGAGAATCCCAAGCAGACTTCCCACTGAGCATGGAGCCTGATGCAGGGCTCCATCCCAGGAAACTGAGATCATGACCTGAGCTGAAACCACAAGACTGATGTTTTATCGACTGAGCCACCCCAGTGCTCCTGTTCTGGTAGCTTTTTTTTTTTTTTTTTTTTGTAGGTTTTTTAGGAGTTTCTCCATAGACTCTCATGTTGTCTGTGAATAAGGACAACTTTGCTTTCTTTCCAATCTTATGCCTTCTGTCTTCTTGACTATTGTACTACTAGGATCCCTAACACAATATTGAATAGAAGTGCTGAAAACTGACATCTTGGCTTATTCTTGAACCTAAGAGGAAAGGAAGTTGAACTTAAATTCTATTTAGGCTCAACACTGTACCAGGTCTACTTTGTACCTCACACCTTTTACAATACACAAAATGAGAGTACCTCTCATTTTACATCTAACACTTTCCTCATCCGTGTACCAACCAATTCTTCCTGAATCCACTCTGAAGGGACTTTTTATCCCTGCACCACTTCATCAGGACTTCTCTTCAAGGTCACTCATATTTTCCATATTGCTTAATCAATGGTCATTTCTCAGCCCTCATTTTTTTTTTTTTGGACCTACCAGTGGCATTTGTCACAATGATCACTATATTTTCCTCAAAAAATTTTCATCATTCTCCAGACATCATGTTCATCTGACATCACATGTTCCTTCTTAAGGCCATTTAGGGCAAGCCACGGTGGTGGCTCAGTCAGTTCAGCGTCTGACTCTTGATTTCAGCTCAGGTCATGATCTTAGGGTCTTGAGATCAAGCTCCACAACAGGCACTGTGCTGAGTGTGGAGTCGGCTTGTCCCCCTCCCTCCGGTCTTCCCCCTGCTCTCTTTCCCTCTCAAATAAGTAAATAAATAAATAAAATCTTAAAAAAAAGAAAAGGCCGTTTAGACTTTGCCGCTTATTTTTCTTTATCTCCTCCTCTATAAACATCAGGGCTTGGTTCTGATTCTTCTCCTCTCAATGGTAATTTGATTTTTCCAACTGCTCAAGTCAAAATCCTTAGAGATGTTTTAGCGGCTTCTCTCTCATTGTCTGGAACAGAGTAAAGGTTCAGTAAATGCTGAGTGAGTGAGTGAGTGAGTTTCCAGTGACCGATAGAGGATGTACATCTAACTGACATGCTCAAATAGATGCATTCACAGAGTACTGCTCCTGGAAACAGTATTTCATATACTGAACAAACGGGGTGGGCTGGGGAGAAATGTCTATCAGCAGGGGATCTGCTAAGTAAATTATAGTTCATTTACACAATGGCATACATACTATGCAGCCATACTATGTAGTGATGTAAATTTGTATTTATTGAAATGACAAATCATCCAGGATATTATGTAAAGCAAATAAATGACCTCCAAAGCATAACTTATTGAATGGTGGGCACAGTTCATTTCTGTGGTATAAAATTATATTCACGTATCTAACATGTGTCTTTGTAAAGCTAGATATGTAGGGATTATTTATCAATATATTAACCATAGTTTTATCTAGGTGGTAGGATTTCAAGTAACATGTTTTCTTTAGTTTTTTTAATTTTTAGATATTTTGTAGTCAACATGTGAGTTACGCATAAATTGTCTGACTCAGTCACTCCTCATTCAAACTATTGAACCTCCACTCAGTTTTAGACTCCTCTAGACCCTAGAGCATCCAATCACATTTTTAAAAAAGATTTATTTAAGAGAGATCAACCATGAGCAGAAGGAGGGGCAGAGAGAGAGGAAGGGAGAGAATCTCAAGCAGACTCCCCTGTGAGCACAGAGCCCCAGGCAGGGCTCAATCTCATGACCCTGAGATCATGACCTGAGCTGAAACCAAGAGTTGGCTGCTTAACCGACTGAGCCACCCAGGTGCCCCAATCCCATTTCTTTCTTATCTGTTGTGTGCAACCTTATTTTATGACTGTTTGAAGCTGACACCACCATCTACTTCTGACTTGGAGAGAACGACTTGAGGAAATAAGATAGTTTGTATTTGTAGGGCATGTCCGAATATCTGGCACGTGGGGGATGGATCTTTGAATGTTAATTGTCTCCCATCTCCTCTTCAGAGAGCCATTTTTGCTGCACCTACAGTTAAATAAAACTGTATCACAGAGACACCCTACAGGCAGGAGTGAGGGTCTATTGTCACAAACCATCACTCTGGACACTTTTGCCTCTTTGCATCAGGTGCTGTTTGAAAGCTGAGGCCATTAGGTGTTGAGTGAATATGAGTAAACTTGACTTTATCAGCTTTCTGAATACACTGTCATAATAGATGTCATTTTCCAATGAGGAATCCTGGAGATCACAGAAGTACAGGATTTAGAATACCAGACCCCATTCCCAGTGTTCATGTCTCCTCTATGCTGATGCAGTACTTCTTTTTTTTTTTTAAATTTTTTATTTTAATAAACATATAATGTATTTTTATCCCCAGGGGTACAGGTCTGTGAATCATCAGGTTTACACATTTCACAGCACTCATTATAGCCCATACCCTCCCCAATGTCCATTTCCCCACCACCCTCTCCCGTCCCCCCTCCCCCCGCAACCCTCAGTCTGTTTCTTGAGATTGAGTCTTTTATGGTTTGTCTCCCTCCCAATTCCATCTTTTCATTTTTTCTTTTCCTAACTCCCCCCAACCCCCCCCGCATTGCATCTCCACTTTCTCATATCAAAGAGATCATATGATAGTTGTCTTTCTCCGATTGACTTATTTCGCTAAGCATGACACCCTCTAGTTCCATCCACGTCATCGCAAATGGCAAGATTTCATGTCTTTTGATGGCTGTGATGCAGTACTTCTTGAAGATGTTCTGCAGGACAGTGAATGGTAACGGGGGTGGTATCTGGTGATGTGGTGGTTCTGTGCAGTTACTGAAGTCACAAAATGTCTTTGAAGTCCTATATATTACTTTAAAAATTTGAATTTTGCATTTATTCCACCATTTATGTACTTAAAGAAGCGTCTTTCTTCAATGAAAACCATTTTTCTCTTTTAAGCAAAATTGATGCTTGAAGAAAGTAGATCTTTTTATCTGTGGCTTTGTATTCTCTCCCCCCTGTATACTCCAGGTTTCTGGGAATTCCCATTTGAAAAGTGCAGGCTCCCCTAGCATTGTTTTTACCCACACTTAAATAAGGACACTACTCTTGCACTTAGTTTAGCTTTGCTTTTCTTTCTCTTTTCGTTTCTTCTTAAGATTTTATTTATTTATCTGAGAGAGGGACAATGAAAAGGAACACAAGCAGGGGGAGTGGGAGAGGGAGAAACAGGCTTCCCGATGAGCAGGGAGCCCATGCAAGCCTCGATCCCAGGACCCCAGGAACACAACCTGAGCCAAAGGCAGACACCCAACAACTGAGCCACCCAGGCGCCCCTGCACTTAGCTTTCCAATAGCTTGAAATTATAGTGCAGAGCAGCGGCCTCAAGCTATAGTACTGGTAGAGTAGAGAGGGAGCTGGACTAGGACTTCTGCAGCAATTGACAGAAACTTCCCCGAGCTACCTAAGTTCAATGGAGGAAAAAAAAAAAAAAAAAGAAGCTAGAGACAGACTTCATTATAAGGATATGGGGAGTTCCCAAGCCTGGGGAAGATGAGTCAGAAAGCTGTCTGGCTTCAGCCTCTGCACATTACCACCTCTCTCCCTGGGCCAGCACCTCAGGATCCCCTGTGCACACAGCAAGAAAAACAGCTATCTGCAGCTCTGAGTTTACAGGTAGCACTTGCAGACATCTAAGAGATGGACACACTGTCTCTTGGTCCCACATTCCATGGGATATGATGGTGTTCCATTTGCTACATCCAAAAAAAGGGGCATTTGTAGAACAAGTATGACCTCCTGGGGCCCATCCCTGCCATGATTTCTTTCCTAGGGAGCAGGTAAACTGGGCCGACACTTACAAGGGCAAAATCAGTGGCAAAGGCCTTTGGCCTTTTAATGGAATGTTCTAAGTTAGAATAGCAGTGATAGCTAGGGATCAAGTGAAGGATCGTTCTGTACACTGCTTTGATGTAAATGGTCTCGTCAAACCTGACTGCAGATGCCCATGGTTTGTGGAAATACGTGTAGTTATGCCTTAAACTAAAAACTCTCAATTTCTTTTTTCACAAAAATTTTTGAGGTTTTATTTATTGAAGTAATCTCTACATTCCCATGTTGGACTTGAACTCATGACCCCTGGATCAAGAGTCACATGCTCTTCCGACTGAGCCAGCCATCATCATCTTGATTTTCTGTATTATCCCCCCTGGATATTTCCTGCAAATTTTAAAATGTAATTTAGGGCCTGTTAAACAAAAGGCAAGTCCTAATGAGAGCTCCTCCAGGGAATTCTGGAGGACTAATTAAAAAATACCTGGTATCAGAGTGCCTGGGTAGCTCCGTCAATGAAACAGCTGACTTCTGATTTCAGCTCAGGGTCCTAGGATGGAGGCCTGTGTTGGGCTCTGCGCTCAGTGGGGAGTCTGCCCGAGACTCTTTCTCTCCCACTGTCCCTCCACCCCCTCCCCCACCACACTTGCGTGTGCTCTCTAAAACAAATCTTAAAAAGGTACCTGATACCATACACGAAGACGGGGCCGTATCAGACAGCAACACTTCTGATTCGTTGTATAGTATCTCAGCTTATCACCCTGTGTCAGTATATAAGCAGTTGAACGAAGAGGAACACACATTAACAGAAACGGTCTTCCTCTTTAACACCTTTCACTGGTTCCAAATCCCTTTATATGGGATTCCAAAATCCCTTTATATATTCAACCTTTCCAATATCACCTCAAGACCCCTACACATACCCACCTCCCCTTACTAATCGTTCTCAAACATTAAGTCACCGCCTATTAGTGGGGTTGTGAAATCAGTTTAGTGGGTTGCCACCAGTGTTTTCAGAGTGGAGGATAATAAAAGAGAAAAGAGAAATGAGGCACTCAGCATCATTTCATGAGATCTAAGTTCCCGGTATATACATGTGTGCATCTGCTCGTGCATGTGGCTACCAGATCCCACGGTGAGACTGGATTTCTTTCTGTAGGTTATGACCCGGATATTAACAGCCACGGCCCCAGGGGTGGCCTCACCAATCTTACTGCTTATGCTTACATCACTGCATGCATTGCACACGCACAGTATTTCCGCTTGTATGCTTGGGAGACATTGATTTTCGGTTCTGACTCCACTCAAGTACTACTTCCAGTGTGAATCCTTTGCTCATCTCCAGGTTATCAGCAGTTGGTTACACACAAACCTTTTCATGGCCCCCCTCTGGAAGCTTTGGAAAGGCCTGCCATGCCTTAATCAGTTTTCTGCTGTCAGAGTTCAGCATAATCAACTAGTAAGAGCTTATACTTGTTACTGCAGCTTTAAGCTCAATGAGCCACTATTTAATTTTTAAAAACATCTGAAACCTGAAATTGAGTCTCTTACAACAAAAGTTTAAAACGCATTCTGCTAAAACTTGCTATTTAAGTTACTTTACTGTTAATTATATTCATTTTACATTAAGTAAAAAGAAAAAGAGCACCGACAGTAATTCATTCTCAAGAAAGCAGTCTAAGATGGCTGTTTTTATGATTTTTATTTGCTACCAATATTTTTATTGTAAGAAATACAAAAGGTATGACAAATATACAAACCATTCTCTTTTTGCTTCAATTTAGCTTGTGCATATGTGAAAACAATGAACTGGACAGTGACGTTTCAACA